>NC_073304.1:122884307-123502488 GCF_027595985.1 Sorex araneus
ATGGGAGCAAGACTCTTGGAGACTCCCAATCCAGACCCCACACACCGGGATGCCTTCCAGAGGACATCCTAGAGTGGCAATGGGATGGATCCTAGGGCAAGTTCTGCAGTCCAAATTTTTCCAAAGACATTCAGAGAAACTTTCAGGAGTCAGAGAGGAAGATGAAGAGCGGGAGAATCCTCCTGGGATGGCCCTGGATTTTGTATTTACTGCACAAGGACAAGAACAGCTGAATTTTTTTCTTTTTGGGTCACACCCGGCGATGCTCAGGGGTCACTCCTGGCTCTACACTCAGGAATTACTCCTGGCGGTGCTCAGGGGACCATATGGGATGCTGGGAATCGAACCCGGGTCGGCCGCGTGCAAGGCAAACGCCCTACCCACTGTGCTATCACTCCAGCCCCCTCTGGTCTCTAATTTTTATTTATTTTTTTATTTATTTTGCTTTTTGGGTCACACCCGGCAATGTACAGGGGTTACTCCTGGCTCTGCACTCAGGAATTACCCCTGGCAGTGCTCAGGGGACCATATGGGATGCTGGGAATTGAACCCGGGTCGGCTGGGTGCAAGGCAAACGCCCTACCTGCTGTGCTATCTATCACTCCAGCCCCCAGAACAGCTGCATTTTACGCTTGCGCATATATGTATAAGAGCCACCCCCAGAAGTACGCGGAGACAGAACTAGAACCTCACACACACAGAGTATGTGCCCTGCCACTTGCGCTGGCTCCCTGGCCCAGACAGTGGCTGCTCCAGTGCTCTGTTTCTGTTTCCTGCACCTTAATTCACACCCAGGGAACTTGCTATGGAGCAGATCCAAGTGCCTGACTGGCGCTTTGCAACCTCCAGGGGGCGCTACGGCCCAACTCACAGCCTGGCCACAGGCGCCCCTGCCAAGGCTTCCCACCTGTTTGCAAGGGGCTGGATCTCCTCTTGAGAAAAGCAGCGGTGGGGAAGGAGTTCTGCTGCTTGTAGAAGTATTGCCTTAAGGCCGAGGCCGGAAGGAACAATGTGAAGTTCTCCGAACTGCATCCCAGGTAGGGTACCTCCAGTGCTAAAGTCTTCCACTCTTTCTTTTTTTTTTTTTTGGCTTTTTGGGTCACACCCAGCGATGCTCAGGGGTTACTCCTGGCTCTGCACTCAGGAATCACTCCTGGCAGTGCTCGGGGATGTGGGGGGATTGAACCCGGGCCGGCGGTGTGCTAGGCAAGCACACTCCCTGCTGTGCTATCACTCCAGCCCACGTCTTCCACTTTGAAGCAGGGGCAAACGCTTGTCCCATTCAGCTCTGCTGGTCAATCGTTTTTCTTTTTTCTTTTTTTGGGGAGGAGGGCGGTTTATGGGAGGACATACCTGGCAGAGTTGGGAGCTACTCCCTGCCGGGTACTTAGGGGTCTCTTGGAGATCCATTCTAGACTGGGGATGGAACCCGGGGCTCCCATGTACCAAACTTGTGTTTCAACCCTTGAACATCATCTTGCAAGCCCCAGCTCTGATAGTCTCTACACAGGATGCTCCCTCTGCCCCAGGCCCCCTTACCCCCTCTCAAGCTCAGCCCTTCTATGGTGGGGCCCTGCTCTAACCCTCCTGCCTGGCCACTCCTGGGCAACACGAGTGTTTACAGGGGTATTGCCTGTGACTCGCTCCCTGCTCATCCTCTGGCGCTGGGCCCACAACCAGAGTCCTCCCTGTGGATGTGGGCGCAGATGCCCAGGAGCCAGCAGGATATGGTGAGCAGCATGAGCTAGAGGCCTGGCTGGGTGTGGGCCAGAAGGAACCACATCCTCTACATACCCTGACAACCACTCCCCGGTCTCCTGCTTCAGCTTTCTGTGGCCACAGTCAAAGCAGGCTCCCTAAATTCCTTGCTCAGAGAAGCTCGCTCTTGCAGTTTGGGAGGGAATGTTTGCCAAAGGGAAAAAGAGAAATCATGCAAACTTTAAGTGGTAGCATTCCAAGAAAGGGTTCCAAGAAGCAGGCTTGTGGCCGCATCTAAGGCAGAGACAGACTTAGCTCTTACCCCAGGATTCACTCGTGGGCCTTACAGCCAAGAGTTACCCTTGTCCCTCAGAGAACTTGAGCTGGTCTCAGGGGCTCTAGTTCAAAAAGACTTTCCTAGCGCTGCAGACCCTGGTTGGTCTTAAGCCCCATGCTGGTTGGTTTCTTTCCAGTGAAAGTGGTTAGAACTGAGTAGAAATGCACTGAAGTGGGCACAGAAAGTGCCTGAGTCCCTAGCCTGGGCTGACACCCCTTTTTGTTTGTTTGTTTTGTTTTGTTTTGTTTTTAGGTCACACCTGGCGATGCACAGGGGTTACTCCTGGTTCATGCACTCAGGAATTCCTCCTGGTGGTGCTCGGGGGACCACATGGGATGCTGGGAATCGAACCCGGGTCGGCCGCATGCAAGGCAAATGCCCTACCTGCTGTGCTATTGCTCCAGCCCCTGAGCTGACACCCTTTTGGTATCAAGTTAATTCTGAGCACCTATCCCCTGATTGATCAGGGGGATATAAAGATCTTCCACATCAAAGCCAGAAAAGGAATGTGGACCCTGTCACTTCCCAGAGAAGAAAGCTGTTGCAAAAGTGGAGACATTGCAACTGGCAGGGACAGCCAGAATAAAAGCACAGAGCTGAGAATGTGGGTCTGTGTCTCAGAACTAGTAAGATCTTTGGTGCCAGGCAAGCAAGGAACTCACTGTGTGAGGGAATGGCCACAAACATTTGGAGTGGGTATCTGAAAGGCCTAAAATATTCCAAATATGAGTTCTTAAGTATCTCTTTGGAGAGTCACAGAGACATTTGGAAATTTCTAAGCAGGTAATGGGCCGGGTTTTTGTTGTTGTTGTTTAATGTAGCATGAGGAGGGATCAGGGACATGGCTTAAGTGGTAGCGCATATGCCTCGCCTGTGCAAGGTCTTGAGTCTAATCCTCTTGTCCCACCCCCAAAACCACGAGTGACTGGCGGCCCTGCAGCACCAAACCATCAGAACCACCACAATGGGTGTGGCCACCATTTTACTAATAGCGTTTTAAAAGTTGGCAGGATGGAGGACACCAGTTAGGAGTGGGCGGGTGGACAGTGAGAGAGACATGGAGGGAGTAATCTGACCGGGAAGACTTCTCCACCTCTGGGTGGGGTCAGGGGGAGGACAGGAAAGATTCATTGTTAAAGATTGTCACTGTGGGCCTAGAGATAAAACAGGGTTCAGACACTTGCTTTGCATTCAGCTGATCCCAGTTCAATCCCAGGCACTACATATGGTCTCCTGAGCACGGCCAGGAGAGCCTGTGCACAGAGCCGGGAGTAACTCCAAAGCAAAACAAGATTGTCATCATGAGGACTGGGATAGGAGAGGGACATGAAGGAAGAACTTTTAAGTGATAGCTGAAACTTGGCAAATAACCCAAGTGCCTGCTGACGATGAGTACATCAAGAAACAGGGGCAGAGATACACAAGGAGCACCGCTCAGCTGCTAGTGGGATCTCTAGCAGCCACCTTGGATGGAAGTATTGGGTGTCATGCTAGTGAATCAGAAGGAAAAAGACCAATAATGGACGATTTCTCTAATAGGCAGAGAATGAAGCAACAAGCAAGGAATCACACAGTCTTCAGTGGAAACAAATCCTACATACTGTTAAGAGAACTATGAGCTGAGGGCTGGAGAGATAGTACAGTGAGCTTGGCGATTCCCTGGCACACACTTGACCCAGGTACAATCCCCATTACCCAAGATGGCCCCCAGAACCCCACCAGGAGGGATGCCTGAGTGTTAGCTCCGAGCACCACTCAGTGTGGCCCCAAAACCAAAAAACTGAAAAATAAATAAAAGAACTGTGAACCGAAGGAGTTAAGGCAGGGGGCTGGGTAATGGGCAGAAAGGGACCTTGGGACAATGGTGGAGATACCTTGGTACTATGGTGGCAGGAAGGATGGAGGAGCATACTGCAAGTAAAACAGTAATATCAGATAAATGGGTAGCCTGAAGGCATGCAAAAAAGTATTCTTCATCACTTATTATTGGGGAAATACAAATCAAAGCAACAATGAGATACCATCTTGCATCAGTATCCAAAAGATGGGACACAATCAGTGTTGTGGGGATGATGTGGTGGAACCCTCATTCACTGTGGTAGAAATGTCATCCAGTTCAGCCTCCATGAGAAACAGTATGCAGATGTCTCCAAAAAGTAAGACTAGAATTCCCACATGATCCAGTGATTTCACTTTTTTTTTTTTTTTTGCTTTTTGGATCACACCTGTTGATGCATGGGGGTTGGGGGGTGGAGATTACTCCTGGCTCTGCACTCAGGAATTTCTCCTGGCGGTGCTTGGGGGACCATATGGGATGCTGGGAATCAAACCCGGGTTGGCCATGTGCAAGGCAAATGCCCTACCTGCTGTGCTATCACTTCAGCCCCGTGATTTCACTTCTTAACATCTGCTCCCACCCCAAAACAAAAACATTAATTTGGAAGATGGATGCACACCTGTGTTCACTGCAGTACTAAGAACAGCAGCCAGGATACAGAGATATTTGTCCAGTGACAGCTGAAAGGATAAAGACAGGGTCTAGATACTCACTGGACAACTATGTACCTGTAAGAAACATTTGAAATCATGCAGTGTGCTACAACTTGGAAGGAACTAGAAGGGATTACATTAAGCAAAAAAAAAAAAAAAATCAGCGGGAGAAGGGAAATACTAGATTGTCTCACTTTTTATGGAATGCAGAGAAGCAAGGCGGTATCGAACAATGATAAGCCCTAGGTCTTCTATTACAAGACACAAATCACGGAGAAGTAAGGAGTGGGAGGAAATGAAGAGGTGGGCCAGGAGGCACAGAGGAGAGTGGTGAAGGTGCAATAACGTTGCACATGAAAGCCATACATGTTAACACTATTTTAACTATGTTAAATGATAAAAATAAATACATTTTTAACTGTCAGGTGGGCATCATAAGGGACCATGGATGGACCAGGGGAGATCAAAGGAGGCGTTGGAGTATGTGAAATGGGCACAAGTGTGCTTAGAACATGCAGAGACAATGCAGCTCTGACCTGGGGACCAAACTATTGTGATAGGGACCCCTATCCTTTCCAAAGTGCCCCCATTCTCCCCGAGGGCCAAGGCTAGCTCTGTCCTCTCCAACTGGCATTCAGGACTGGTGCAACAGGATGGTGACAGTCAGATCCTTTCCCCAGACCTGAGGAAGGGAGAATGCACAGCAGCTTGAGATGGGTCAAAGAATGCAGCACACGCATCCGGCACCTGAGTTACACCCCCACAACACATGGCCCTTTGAACATCAGGTGCAGCCCTGATGGCCCTCAAGTGCTGTTGCCCCTCTTCCCACACACACACACAGATAAATAAATGTAAAAGTATCTAAAGAGACCAGATTGGGCAACATGAGCAGGTGTAGAAGATGGATTTAAGCAAAGAGGTTCTGGGGTTAGCATTAAATAACTTGAGGAAGGTGTGTGTGTGTGTGTGTGTGTGTGTGTGTGTGTGTGTGTGAGGAAGTAACAGGGGACAGAGAACAAGATCCTGGCAGACTTTCCGGTTCCTCTCTGTTAGTGAGAGGGGGACCTACTGAAAAGCCTGTAGCCAGAGGCAGGCTGGACGGCTGGAGAGGGGTGAGTGAGTAAAAGATACCTGGACCAGTGGTTTCAGTCTTCAGCCTGGCCATTGTGTGTAGGCATAGAAAACACTGGAAACTGCTGCTTCACACAGAGGGGTGCTTCTCAAAGGCAATTTGTGTGGCCTGAGAGCTAGGGCAGTGGGTAAGGCACCTTGCATGTGGGTGACCCAGATTTGACACCTGGCACCCTCGATGGTCCCCAAGTACTGCCAGGAGCAATTCCTGAATGCAAAGCCAGGAGTGAGCCATGAACACTGCCGGATGTGGTCCAAAACCCAAAACCAAACAATGGCATGCAACATGTGTGCAAATCCCCTGGAATCATGTTAGAATGTAGGTTCTAGGCTGGGGAGATAACTCGAAGGACTGAAGCACATGCCTTGCACGCACAGTCTCCAGAATTCAGTTCTTGGCATTGCGTGCTCCTTTCTCCCCCACTCTCCATCTCTGTTGGGTGTGAGGTGGCTCCCAAGGCCAGGACAATGGTAGAGTATGACCAAGTGCCCCTGGGTCCCCTGAACATTCCTCGGGACCCCTTCCTTCCAACCCAGGTCCTGAATCAGCAGGTCCGGACGGGCCTTCAGATTCTGCGTTCTTACAAACTCCGGGTCACAGAGCTGATTCTGTGGACCAGCAGATGAAGAGCGAGAGTTGAGCCAGGGAGCTGGAGAATTCCCTCCAGGAGCCCTACTCTGCCCATTTTCCAGGGGTCAAAGAGAGACCTTGAGGAACTGGGAGGGGCCTGAGGGTCAGGAGGAAAGGTCAAGGGAACCAGCTCTGGGAGGTTACACTTCAGCAGCCAGCGTCCCTGGGCCCATGTGGAGTGGACGCCCCCTCCCCTTCCCCAAAGAGCGTGGAAGTCAGATAGGGCAGGAAAATGATGCTTCAAGGGGTTTCAAGAGAGCCAGCGGCATAAGGGCTGGGCACTCCCCTGCTGTTCTCAGGGAACCTGATGGACCGGCATTCTGGGCTCGGTCACAGGCTGGCACTGACCGGCACGGACCGGAGCAGAGCGCAGTGAGAGGCGGAGGCTTGACCAGGGCATGTGGCCTCTGCGCCGGGCGGGCGGGCACTACTGAAACCCAAGAGGGAAGGTGCTGGAGACCTGGAGGAGGGCAGCGGCGCGCTGAGTCCGAGTGTGCAACTGGTCTCGGAAACCAAGAGGTCGCTGAAAGATTCCAGCCGGGAAAGAAAAGATTTTCCACTGCAGACACCTCGGAGAGGCGGCGCGGGATGGGGACCCGCTCGGCGGGCCTCGGGCCGGGCCTGAGAGAGGCGCCGGCATCCTCGGCCGCCCCGGCGAGCCGAGACCATCGAAGGTGGTAAACGCTCCGAGGCGTCGAAGCGGGCGCCGGGCGTCGGCGCGGAGCGCGCGGCGGGGACCCGGGGAGCCGGTCGCGGGGACCCCGGGGCGGCCGCGTACGTCCCGAGGCGACCCCGAGGCCGTGCGCTCCCGCGTCCGCGCCCGCCGGGCCCCTCACGTCCCCCAGCACGACCCCGGCGGCCTTGGCCAGGCCGCCGCCCCCCAGCCCCCCGCGACCGCCGCGCCATGGTCCGCCCCGCCGCGGCGGCCCGGGCCCGGCCGCTCCTCCCCCGATGATGTCACGTCCCCGGCCGCCCCTCGGCCGGCCGCGCCGCCCCGCCCCCGGCCCCCGGCCCGCGTCCCCTGGGCCCGCCCGCTCCCGCCGTCCCTCCTCCCGCCCGCGCGCCCTCCCTTCGGCTCCCGCTCCCCCGGGAGCGGCGGCGGCGGCGGGATGGCCCGGGCCCGCGGCCAGGCCCCGGGGAGCTGCGGGCGGCGGCGGCCGCGGCGGGGCGGCGCGGGGAGCGGGCCCCGGGGGGAGTCGGCCGGGCTGCTGCTGCTGCTGCTCCAGGTGCTGCCGCCCGCGGCTGCCGCAGGGCCCGGGCGCCGGGGCACGCGGGGCGGCGGCGGCGGCGGCGGCGTCTGCTGGCCCGGCGCTGCCCCGGCCTTTCCCCGGGACGCGCGGCTGCTGCTGCTCCTGCCGCCGCTGCCGCCCCTGGCGCCGCCGCCGCCGCCGCGCGCCGAGCCCGCAGCCTCCGCCTCCCGGATGGTAATCAGCGCCCCGCGCCGGCGCCGCGGGCGGGCGGGAGGGGGGCGGCGCGGGGGGGCGGGAAGGGCGGGCGGCCCCGCGCCCCCGCCTCGCCCGAGGCAGCTCCCGGGGCGCTCGCCCCCACCCCCCCAGCACCTCCGACGCCCGCGGCCCTGGGCAGCCGCCAGAGCGCGCCTCTGGGGCGCCTCCGCGCGGACCCGGCTGCCGCCGGCGCTCCCCGCGCGCCCCGCCCCGCTCTCAGGGCGCCCGCCGGCGCTCAGGCCGCGGGGGAATCCCTCCACCTCCCCGCCCCGCGCCCCGGGAGGGGAGGGGACCGCGCCGGCGCTCGCGGACCCGCTTTCTCCGAGGGAGCGCCCCAGAGGCTTGCGCGCACCAAGCCGCGGGGAACTCGGCGCTGCGCTGCGCTGCTGGCGGCGCCCGGTGCCGTCGGGTCTGGCGGAGCTGAGACGCGGGACCCGGGTCCCCAGCGGTGCGGGCGCCTCCACCCCGACCGCGCGCCCTTATGTTCCCCGCGCAGGACGCTGTGGCCCGCGGCGGGCTGAGTCTGAAGGAGGAACCTCTGCTGCCCGCCGGCCTGGGCTCGGTGCGCTCCTGGATGCAGGGCGCGGGCATCCTGGACGCCGGCACCGCGGCGCAGAGGTAAGCGCTCGGACGCGGCCCGGCGGCGCGCGCGGTTTGGAAGGCTGCGCAGCGCCTTCGCCCCGCCGGCTCGGTGGTTGGGGCCGAGGGCTGCAGGGGACCCCAACTCTGCACGGTCCCGGCGCACTCTCCTGTCCGCCCAGTCCCGAGCGCCGGCGCTTCCTCCCGGGGGCGCGGGGCGGGCCGGGGCGGGGCTTCTGCCGCCCCTCCGGGCCGTCCAGGCTCTGCTTTTTCACTGTCACTCGCGGACCTGGCGGACCCTAACTTGGGGGGAAAGAGAACCGGGATACCCGATCCGCGCAGTCCCTGAACCTGACCATCAGCCATCTGCCGTCCTGGAACCGTCAGCCCCCTCCTTTTTGGGCAGTCCCAGAGTCTGTCCTGATCGGATTCTGCAACTCGGCCTGGGAAGGCGCGAAACCCAGCCCCTTTTCTGCTTTCCCACGCCCCTCGGAGTTGGAGGTTGGGGCTGTGCCGACCTCAGAAGTGTCTGGGGCCTCGGGAGCCGGGAAGAGATGCTTTGTGGACCGTCAGGCGTCCTGGCTGAATGGTCCCGCTTTTCCCCAAGATGTTATGAGGGGAGTCTTGTGGAAGGCGAGGCGGGGGTGATCCCTGGAAATCTGAACCCGTCTCCTCTGACTTTTCACACGCTTCTGGGCACGGAACCCAGACTCCTAATTTGCAAGGGAAGTTTAAAGATTATCCCCCAGAGCGCTCACACCTGCCCCCTGCCAAGTTTTTGCACCCCTAGTTGTGAGTTGGGAGGTGGGGATTCCGGGCAGAGTCCTCAGTGGTCAGTGCTGGAGCAGTGCTGTCCCTGTGCCCGCAAGGGGATGGAGTGGGACTTACTCTGAAGGGGTGAGGGATTCTGGTAAGGGCATGCAGTCAGGTCTGCACGCGCACACACACACACACACACACACACACACACAGAGCCCTGGCCAGGGTCGCCTCTTAGCCCCACTCCATACAAAGGGAAAAGCTGCTCCTGGTTTTGGCAGACAGGGAGGGAGCCCCGGCAGAGGGGGAGCTCTGCAGCTCGTCTCTTCAGGAAGAGGAAGGTCCTGCCTGAGACTCCATTTACACAAGTTTTTCTCCCGGTGTGGCTGTATTCCAGGCAAAGCGAAACTAGAAGACAAAAATCCCTCGTCTAACGGAACTACTGACAGCCTGCTGGCGGGTTTCCCACGCATCCTCCCTGCCATGAGTGTGTGTTTTGCCGTGCGGCTCCTGTTCTTGGTCCTGCCCGGGTTTGGGTAGACTCCAGTTTTCCCTTTAAGCCAGCGCGGTCCATGTCTCCAGGGGGCTCCCACTTCCTCGCCCCCAGCAGCTGTGGAGTGAGCGCCGAGTGGAAGAGGGGCTGGAGCAGTGGTGCTGGAAGGTTCTTCTTTCTCCCCCCCCGTTGTCCTCTGTTCCTACGAGGGCTCGTAGGGAATAAGGTGGCAAGGAGCGAGGAGGGTGCTGGCTGGCAGCTGGGGGGAGCGAAGCACAGGGCCCTTCCCGGAAGCTCTGGCCACCAGCAGTGCTGACCATTGGCCGGAGGGCTGAGGTGGTTCATTAAGCAGCCCTGAGAGGGGTCTTTCTGCAGCCCCAGGTCGCTTATCCCCTGATCCTGAGTGGAACTGAGAGTGTCCCATTCTCCCCCTCCACCCCGTCGTTGGTTGCTTTCTCCTCTGCTGTTAGGAGGGAGCAGGCGGATCTTTTCCTTCCTCAGGGCCCCTCTGGTTGCTTCCCTTCGTGGGGGGCGGGGGTGCTCTCCCCAGGCTGTGTACTCTCCCAGGGGCCCTCTTCGGCTGTAACAGTTGCCTGGATGCTTTCCTTGCCTTTGCTCCATAGCCACCTGGTTGACAAGGACTTTCCCTCCTGTGTCCTGCGTCCAGTCTCATCTTCTGCGGGGTGTGGCCGCATCCAGCATTTAGTTACCCTGGACCTGACACGCGATGGGCTCGGGCTCCACTGCCCACCAGCACGCTCAGTACCCCACCACTAACTTTTTTTGTTTTGTTGTGGGGACACACCTGAGAATGCTCAGGATTTACTTTGGGCTCAGTGCTCAGGGCTCATGCCTGGTAGTGCTCAGGGGACCTTACGCTGTGCTAGAGAACAAACCAGGATTAGTTTTGTGCAAGGCAAGTGCCTCAATGCCTGTACTGTCTCCCAGGCCCTTAATTCTTTTTAAAGCATAATTTCAGAATATTTTAATGCATATAGAAATGCTGGTTTTCTTTGTTGTTGTTGTTGTGTTTTATATTTGTTTTTGCTTTGGACCACACCTGGTGATGCTCAGGGCTTACTCCTGGCTCTGTGTTCAGGGATCACTCCCGATGGGGCTCAGGGGGCCATAGGTGGTGCTGGGGATTGGTCAAGTGTTGGCCATACTCAAGGTAAGCCTGCAGCCATGTCCTCTCACTCGGGCCCCCTCGGGGCTAACTTGGAACAGTGACACTGCATGTCTGCTGCTGCGTTTCTCCATGGCTTGAAGAATGACCGGCCACTAGATCCCACCTCTGCCCCTGAAGCCCCAGCCCCAGCCTGTCAGCTCCCCCAGCCCACACCCGGTGCCAGAGCGATACTGCCAGAGAATTGTGCTGCGACCCTGCCCCTTCGTTGTTGAAGACTCAGTGATTCTCCTCCTCCCAGATAGTATCCTGGGCCCATCACAGTGTGGTTCCAGCCTTCCCAGAAGCTCCTGTGGGCTACTTGGCCTCCAGCAATGATGGAGAAGTGAGCATTTCTCCGAGCCCAGTCCCCTGCCTGCCCCAGTACCCACGTATGCACTGAATCAAATCCTGCTTCTCCAGGACCCTCCCAGCTTCCTCCACCTGTGCTCCTGCAGGCTGGGGACAGAGTGCTGCCCGAAGAGACTCCCAAGTTGCCCAGGACCCAGTCCCTCAGGCTCTTGCTTCTCTCTCGGGCTTAACTGCCCAGCCAGCCTGCCCCTTCCTGTAGGGCAGGGATGGACCTGGCCCTGTGTCCACTGTGGCGGGCCGGGTGTGGCCATCAGGAACAGTGGCGAGCGAAGCAGGAATGCAGGCGGGAGACTCCTAAACCCCCTTTCATCGTCTCCATGTTGGTGGTCACCAGTGTCTCACTGACTCCGGGGAGTGGGCACTAAGGCAGCCAGTGTCTGGTCCCAGCCACAGTTTTAGGGGAGGATGAGGCCCCCAGCCTGCTGAGATCAGCAAGTGTGGGGGTGTCCCTGCCAACAGGAAGGAAAGTTCCCAGCCCTTGAGAGGTGGGAAGCAAAGAGAGGCTGCACCGTCCACCCAGGGAGGTGAGACGGGAGCTTGGCCCCGCAGGGCTCTACCTCGAAGGCACTCTGCCTGCGGACCCCTGGCAGACCCCGTGGCTGGGACAGTCCCCTCCCGGGCAATGGGATTTGAATTCTCAGACCCCTCGACCCAGCCCTCCTTCCCTGGCCCACCTCTACCCCCTGGTCCCTTCCTTGAGGATATCGCCCCGAAGTAGCTCTCCTTCTGATGTGGGTCCCGGCCTGGGGAGACCCCGAGCAGACCCGGGCCAGCTCCCCGCAATCCCTACCCAGCCGGTCCCAGCGCACTCGCTGTACCCTGAGAGCGAAGCTTTCCTGTAAGCAGCAGCAGGCGGGCCTCCCTGCTAGGAAATGCTTTTGTGCGCTTTAATAATTAATAGCCGCCCTCAGCCTGGGACCTGACAGGCCGGCCTGGGGTGGGGGGCAAGGGGGCGGGCAGCGTTCAGGTAGATGTGAGGGTAAGGGGAGGGGGCTGGCTAGTGAGAAACGGCGTTTGGGGAGCTCAGTGGCTGAGGTTTCCTAGGATGCTGGGGTTCGGAAGTGACCTCAGCAGCACAGGGCACCTGGGCTGTGACTGACCACCAGGGCCTCCCTCTGCCCGCACTGCCTCAGAGGGTGTCCCCCCCAGCCCACCCCCGCCCCGTGAATCTCCTAGTTTTGGTTTGTGGCATTGCGAGGCCCTGGGCCTCTCAGACTGGCCCTGGCTAGGCCAGTAGATTGTGGCCAAGGCCAGGGATGCCAGCAGGGAGCAGTGGGTGCCTGGAGGGAGAGTGACCAGAGAGGGAGGAGGGGGGCTGGACTTCGAGGGCCCAGGTGGGTGACAGAAGAGCTGAAGCTCCTGCTTCTCCCGAGGTGCAGATCTCCCTGGCTTGCAAGGGCCAGCTCCCCTGGGAGTCACTCAGGACTGTGCTAGGTGTGGAAAACGGAGCGAAGCAAAACCAGAACATCCTGCACGGGGCCTTCACTTACGGGACGGTGAGACGGGGCTCATCCCGACTACCGCAGAAGCCAGTTAGACTTCGCAGGGACTTGAGGGAAATCAGAAGAGGAATGAGATGCCGGAGACACAGACTTTTTTTTTTTCTGTTTCGTTTTGCTTTGGGGCCACAACCAGCAGTGCTCAGGGCTTACTCCTGGCTCTGTACTCAGGGAGTCACTCCTGATGGGCTCAGGGGACCATATGGGATGCCGGGGATCAAACCCAGACGAGCCGCATGCAAGGCACACACCCTACCCGCTGTACTGTCGCTCCGGCCCCAAAATGTAAGTCCTGGGAACTTACGTTCTTTGCTTCTCCTGGATCACCCAGGCTCCCTCATTGCCGAGGACCCCAGGGCTGGTCCTCACTTCCGAAGCATCTTAGTGCCAAACCATCAGGCTGAACCCGGGCACAGCCTGGAAACGAGCTGTCGGCAGGCAACAGCCAGGTGAGGCGGGGGCGGGGGCAGAAGGCCTGGGTGCCTCTCTGGGGAGGCGGAGGCTAAGCCTCCAGGTGTCCTTCGTGGGGTGTGGGATGTGCTCGTGTTTTGTTTTACTTTGTCTGGGGCCTCCCAAGTGGTGCTCGGGGGACCCTCGGGCCTCGCTGGTGGTTCCCGGCCCTCTGGGCCAGCGGTTCGGCCTGAGGCTAGAGAATGTGCTGCTTCAGGGACCCACCACCCTGGGCGTGCGCTGGGGACCAGGGGCTTCAGGGCTGCATCCCTCTTGGGGCACCCTTTGATGCCAGGGATCAAAGAGAGTGACCTCACCCCTGTACTATCATTTCACCCCATGTTTTAGAGCCTTCATGATTTTTTTTTTTTTTTTGTAATTGTAGTAATTGTGTTCATGGACCAGTGATACTCCCAGTGGTACCAGTCAGTACTTGGGCCAGTGATCCTTGGGGGCCGCCAGGGCAATTCTCAGGGCGGGGGGGGGGAGAAAAGGGGCCAACACTGGCAGGAATCGAAGTTGGGGCCTCACACCTGCACAGGTGCTCTATCTACCACTTGAGCCACATCCTCAGCCCCCCGATTGTTCTGTTTGAGGGCTGCAGCGATGGTACAGTGGATGGGGTGGGGGGGTTGCCTTGCATGTGGTTGATCTGGGTTCAATCCCTGATACCCCACAGAGCCCCCAAATTTGCTGGGAGTAATTCTTGAGAACAGAGCCAGGTGTTGCCCAAAAAAACCCCTAAAAAAAAAAACGGGCTGGAGCGATAGCACAGCAGGTAGGGCGTTTGCCTTGCACGCGGCCGACCCAGGTTTGATTCCCAGCATCCCATATGGTCCCCTGAGCACCGCCAGGAGTAATTCCTGAGTGCAGAGCCAGGAATGACCCCTGAGCATCATTGCCGGGTGTGACCCAAAAAGCAAAAAAAAAACCAAAAAAAACCCCAACCTCCATTTTGTTCTGTTTTGCTTTATTTGGGGTCCACAGCACAGCTGGTGGTGTTGAGGGGCTACTCCTGGCACTGAGCTTGGGGGCCTGCTTCTGGTGGTACTTGGGGGACCCTGTGATGCTGGGGATCGAGCCCTGGGTCAGCCTGAGAAGCAGGTGCTCCCACCCTTTCAGTTGCCCCGGGTCCTATGAGGCTCACGTTTCTAATGAGCCCGAGGTCCAGGAGCCAGCCCAGGGTGGGGTGAGTCGGGAGGGCGGAGATGGGCCTGGCCTTGCAGGACAGTGTGGCCGTGTCCAGAGCTGCCAGGGAGTGGCTCGGGGCATCAGGCTGCTGGGGGGGGGGGGGGCAAGGATCTTCTCCAGGAGCCTGCTTAGTGGCTCCAGCAATAGGGGCCAGACCCCTCTGCAGCCCCCAGCCTGTTCCCCCACTCCCCTCTACGGCCCCCAGCCTGCCCTCCCACCCCCCTCTGCGGCCCCCAGCCTGTTCCCCCACTCCCCTCTGCAGCCCCCAGCCTCTTCCCCCACTCCCCTCTGCGGCCCCCAGCCTGTTCCCCCACTCCCCTCTGCGGCCCCCAGCCTGCCCTCCCACCCCCCTCTGCGGCCCCCAGCCTGTTCCCCCACTCCCCTCTGCAGCCCCCAGCCTCTTCCCCCATTCCCCTCTGCAGCCCCCAGCCTCTTCCCCCACTCCCCTCTGTAGCCCCCAGCCTGTCCTCCCATCCCCTTGTGCAGTTAGCACAGGCGCCACCTCTGAAGGTTGCGCTGTCCTTGCCCTGGACACCCGGCACAGACCCCAGGCAGCCCCTGGCCCGCACTGGCCGCCCCCCAGTAGCCCACCAGACAGCGAGCCTTCGAGCCTTGCATCTCTCACTGCCAGCCGCCTCCTTTCACTTTTGGCCTATTTCAGAGCAGAAGATGGAAAGGTGGGCGAAGGTTGGGGGAGTGGGCCAGGGCGGGAAGAGGAAAATGAGCACTCCCCCCCCCCCGCCAAAATCCAGGTTCTTTAACCCAGGTACACACACCCCACCAACTCCGCATACATGGGAGTTGACAGGACAGTGTTTTGTGTCAAACATTTGAGGGAGAGAAGAGACTGTTGATTATTCTGGGCTCGGGAAAGCGTGGAGGTGACTCTTGGCCTCACTGTGCCGCTGTGGCCAGGAGCAGGCCCTTGGGGAGGGGGAGAGGGCACGGGCTTTGTGCTGGACAAGTGAGCGCTTGCTGGATTTGCATCCAGCCTGTGCATGGGGAGGCAGTTTGGGGTGTTCCTCCGCCGTGCTGCGCTCAGCTGCCCGAAGCTGTAGCTTTGCTGGTTTCCGTGTTGTCACCCGAGGGGTGGGGTCTCTGGAAACTGTGCTTGGCACCACCCCCAGCCCCCCCTCCATGCGCATCCCCCAACCCTCCAGACACCAGCTCAAGGGGCATCTGACTCCTGGGCATTCGGACCTGGGGCCACAGCCCCCATGTGTCCACCTGCACAGCAGGCCGGAAGTGGCTGAGGAATGACACCCCAGAGCCCCTCCAGCCTGTGAATGGTTGACACGGGGGAGCTGCCCTTGCTCGCTCCCTGCAGAAGGGGGTGGGTAGCGCTGAGGCATTCAGAGCTCCCGTGGGGTAGCTCCAGGGAGTGGCCCTGGGGGATCTCGTGGATCATGTGTCTGTCTGAGCTTCTCTGTCTCCCATGCCCCCCCATTCTTGCCAACCTCCTCTGGAATCGCCTCCAGAATTAGCTGCATTGGGGAGGTAGTACAGTGGGCAGTGCCTTGCACACGACCTACCTGGGTTCAATCCCCGGTATCCCCTGTGGTCCCTGAGTCCCACCAGGAGTGACCCCTGAGTGCAGAGCCAGGAGTAACCCTTGAGCACCACTGGGTGTGCCCCCCCAAAAAAAATTAAATAAGCTTTTTGCATTAGAACCCTTGTTTCAGGGTCTGCTTCTAGGGAAGCCTCGACAAAACTCCTGTGTCTCCAGACTTGGGGGTTCATCCTTTTTTTTTTTCCTTAAGGCGAAGGGATCTTGCCTGTAAGTCCCCTCGCATCCCAGTGTCGGCCCCTTGCCATCCCCTCTGGAGGGCAGGGACATTGTCCTTCCTCAGCTCTCTGCAGGCTAGTGTGGGAACCGGTGAATGAGGGGCCCCGGCGTCCGCCTGCCTCCCACCCCGGCTTTCCTCCGGCCTGTTGGGACGCTTCTGTGTTTCTGTCCTTTCACCCGGCTTGGCTTTCTCGTCACAAGACTCTTCCCAAAGGGAGCAAAGCTCCCCTTTCCGCTCCCGACTCCTACTGCAGGGCTGGCGGCCCCCTCTGGGTGGCTGATCCCCTGTCACAGGTGATGGACACAGACACGGGCATCGAGCCAGGCCACAGAGGAAGGCAGAGCTCAGACCTGCCCTGTGTCCTGTGTCCGTCTCGTCTCCCAGCGCTCGAAAGCCAAACTTTTCCTCTTGCCCCTTGATCCCCGTGCTCATCCGGCAGGGCCGAGGACAGGCCAGCTGGAGACATTCCCAGCGCAGCCACTCAGCCTGGCCGCTGCTGGCTGGGAAGCAGCCCGCGCTGTCATTCCTGCAGCTCGGGCGGGCTGGCCCCCTCTCTCAACTGTTCACACCAGGGGCGTGAGGCCAAGAGCATGACCTGTGTGTGCCTCAGAGCTCGAGAGAGGCGGGGAGGGAGGGCAGCCCCCAAGCTGGACGACTAGAAATGGACCCCCCCACCCCTCCAGAGGGAGCAGGACACAGGTGTGGGGGCAGCGTGTCCCCCTCCCACCCCTCCGCTGCCCCAGCTTCTGTGCTGGCCTCTCCCCTCCTGGGGCCCCTGACCTCTGCTCCCGAGAACCCCGTCCTGCTGGCAGGGCAGGCCCTGGACAGGGAGCTGGCTGGAGGCTCCGTCTGGACGTCAGGAGCGGGCGGGCGGGCCGCCAAGCCCCAGACGGCAGCTCTTTGCCAGGAGTGCGGGAGGGAGGAGCGGCAGCTGGCCTTCTTGGTGTGCTGGGCACCGGTGTGGAACCCGGCCGGGGAAGTACCCGGGATCGGTGTCAAAGGATGTGATGGTGTCTGGGCGATTCTCCCTCCCCACGCAGCCACCAGCCCTCATTGGCCAGGGCCTTTCTCTGTGTCCCCCTCCCTGCTCAGGCGCCTCGCCTGGGTGGATGCAGAATGAAGGGGCCTGGGGCCGGGGGGTGGGCAGCGCAGTGTGTGGGATTGGAGATGCTCCACAGCCACATACTCTTGTGGCCTTCTCTCCCCCAGGTGGCCCTGGTGCCTGTCTCTTCCCGCCTCAGCCGGGTTCAGGGGGAGGAGTCTGGTGGCAGGCTCATTAGCATATTCATCAGCAGTAATCAGGGGCCTGCTGTGAGCCCCACCTCCAGGCAGATGAGCTGTGGTCAAGGCCCGAATGGGAAGGACAGGGACAGCGGGAGAGGGAGCAGGGAGCTTCTGCCCCCCCGAGGGACCTGCTGGGGAGCCACGGGTGGGAGCAGCAGCCCCCTCTTCAGCCTCTCCATCACAGGTCGAACAAGTTCCATCACTCTGCCTTCAAGTGAACCAGGGAGATGACTCACGGGGCAGCGGAGCAAGCAAGGGTGTTTTGGGGTTTTCTTCTTTGCGGGGGACACACACCCAATGGTACTCAGGGGTCACCCCTAGCAGTGCTTGGGGGGCTGTATGGGATGCCGGGGATCTACCCCAGGCCGGCCACGTGCAAGGCAAGCAGGTGCCCTCCTCGCTGTCCAATCGCTCTGCCCCCTGCAGTGCAGTTTTACCTGGGTCCCCAGCCCTGCTCAGGTGACTGCTTCTCCCCAAAAATACAAACAAAATCAGTGTTTCACACGGAGCGCCGGGCTCCCGGTAGACTCTCAGGAGAAGCGAGGCCATCCGTGTTTTGTTCTGTCCGTTAGCACTGAAGTGTGTCTTAAGTGAAAACCTAGCCCGCCTCTCAAGTCCGCAGCATCCCAGAGACCGGGGCCTCAGGGGAAGCCGGGAAGAGCGCGTTGATTGCAGTGGGGAGGGAGAGACGCCCAGTAGAGACAGAGTGGGGCTGGCGTGGTGCAGTCACAGCCCCGCCCTCCGAGCCTCTCCCTTCTGTAGTGCCGTGTCCCTTGCTGCCCGTCTGCAGCAGGGGCATCTGACCCCTGCAGGCCTTCCGTTGTGTCTCCCACACCACGGCCCTCAGCAGAAGTGCCCTGTGGTCCAGAAAGGCTGGCGTGTACTTGCCAGAGCATCCCCCAGGGACTGAGAGTCGGAGCACGGTTAGAGGCCTGTGCCTTGCATGAAGCTGACCTCTGGCCTCACATGGTCCCCCAGGCATTGCTGGATGCAGCCCTGGATGACCCCAGCACAGGCGGGGCAGCCTAAGTGGTCCCCAACATCCGCACGGTCCAGCAGAACCTCATCCTCGGCCCGTGCATTGACCCATGGACAATTGGCTTAGAATGCTGAATGAGGGGCTGGAGCAATAGCACAGTGGGTAGTGCGTTTGCCTTGCATGCGACCGACCCGGGTTCGATTCCCAGCATCCCATATGGTCCCCTGAGCAACACCAGGGGTCATTCCTGAGTGCAGAGCCAGGAGTAACCCCTGTGCATCGCCAGGTGTGACCCAAAAAGCAAAAAAAAAAAAAAACCAAAAACTGCTGCATGAGGCTCTGGGCTCTGAGAGCACTTTGTTTGGGAGTCCCCCCCATGCCTCCCCACTCCAAAAATAAAAGTATCCTCAAACTCAGAATGAACAGCGAGCCTGCCTGCGTTTCTGAGTCAGAACCGAGGGAGGAGCTTGGCTGCATGGGTCTGGCACCCCATCTCTCAGGAGGCTGCAGTCCAGGTTTCAGGGTACCGTCCAGGCTGCCGAGGCAGAGGGCTTGGGCCTGCTCCAGGTGGCCCCTCCACCGGGCTGTCCTCCCTGTGGCCAGCGGCTTTCCAGGGAGAGGCTGATGGAAGGGGCAAATGGGGCAGGACACAGCAGGGCGTCTTTCCCGCCAGCCACGTGCTGTGCTTGTGCCTCCTTCTGCCCCGGGAACCCTTCCTGCCTGAGCCAGGTCGATCAGGGGCGTTCCTGGGGGTGCCCGAGGGCGCCCCACCTCCCCCGCCTTTGTTGAGAGGCCACGTTTCCCAGCAGCGCTGGCCACTGCACCCCTCAATAGAGACACAACCTGGAGTCAGGAGATTTGGGGGGCACCGGTCGGAAAACCTCAGCCTAGAGCGGCAAGTCTGCACCCGGGGTCTGGAGTCAGGTGTTCCCCCCGCAACCTTTCCTCTCTCTTGGGAGTCTTGGTGGCACTCACGGATATCTCTAGCCCTTTGTCCTGCCCTTTGCTGATACAGCTGTGAAGCTCCTGTTCTCTCCCCAAGGACCCAGGGAAAGCCACCACCTCCAGGAGGTCTTCCCATCCTCCCACAGACAATCCCCATTTTCTGCCTTTACTGCTGTAGTTGTGGGATTTTTTGTGTTTTATTCAGATCTTCCCCTGCACGCCCTTCCCTTTGTGGTTGTTGATGTTGTGATGTTTGTGGAGGCGTGTGTGGTGGGATACACACAAACACACACACAGACACACACGCACAGAGCTGACTGTGGTGTTTGCTCGGGGTCGTATCAGCTCACAGTGCTCCCGCAGTCGGCCCGGCGCTCTCCGAGGTCTGCACTCTTTGTGGCTGGTTTGCACATGTGCCTGCCGGGGCTCACACTCTTAGTGGAGGCTCATGAAGTGTGAAGCATGTGTCGGTGGACACGGGTGTCGGCACAGGCTGCCCTCCGCTCCGGTCGAGTCTGGCCGTCACACTGGTGGTGGGACGAGCTGTAGCTGCTCTGGGCGTCCTCAGCATAGCTGTGCTGCTTGCACCTGTGCTCGCAGGGATGGCACTTGTGCAAACATCTTTTTAGTCGTGGTGCTCCCTGGGGCCGGGGGTTGTCCCCATTTTCTTGGTGCTCACACACACCCGGCTACAGTGCAGCTGGAAATGGTTCACAGTGCTGTTGGTCACAGACAGCTGGACTGCCAGGACCGGGCTTTGCACAGGGGAGATGCCAGGGCCTCGAACCCATGACCATATGCCTACAAGGCAGGCCCTCCAAGCCCCTGCACTACTGCTTGGGGCCCTTCTCAGTCTCTCTCCAGGGGCCCTTCAGCACTTGGTCTCGCGCTGCAGTTCTGGGTGTGTCTCCCTCAGTCTCCAGCGCTGCGTCTGGCTCCTGCTCGGGCCACGGGTCTAGAGTCGGCACAGTGTGGAGGCTCGGGACATGGCTGGTGATGAGGGCTGGGCTTGGCTCCTGTCCTGCTCTCACCCTGGCTTTGCACCTGGGAATGGTGCTGAGGGGCCAGGAGGGAGCCCTGGCTGGGTCTCTCGGGCAGCAGCTGGGCACAGGCTTCTGCACCTTTGGCCAGAGCCCAGGGTCTGGGCCGGACAGACCCAGAGCTCGGAACCAGTTTGATATCTCGGCCAGTCTGGCAGGTGACGATATGGATGACATCATCACCTCCCAGGGCTACGCCACAGACAGCTCTGGGCTGGGGGCAGGGTGGGGCGGGGCATCCCCTAACCTCCTGGCTGCCCCAGGCTGCCCCAGACACCCCCGGTGGGTGAGAGGCGTTGCGGATGTGGTGGGGCTGCAAGATCAGCCTTTCAAAATTCGAGGCCCGAGCGAATCCTGGGGTGAGCCTGTCAGGAGTGTCTGCGGCTTTCTCCCCACCCCAGGAGCAGGCTGGGCGCAGGCTGGGGTGACCTACGAGCACACAGCCTCTGCAGAACTGCAGTGACCTAGCGAGGGTGGGACGAGTGTCCATCCGATCTACTTTTTTGGTTTTATATGTTCGAGAGCCACTGGCGCTCAGGGCTCACAGCTGGCACGTTCGGGGACCATGTGGGACGCAGGGAATGAAACCCAGGCCAGCTGTATGCAAGGCAGTCCCCGACCCCGGTACTATCTCTCCGGTCCCTCCAGTGATTTTGTTTTTCTGGGGGAAGGGTGAGTTGGGCCACACCTTGAGATGCCGGCGGGGGTTGGGGGGTGGGGGGGTGGAGCTACTCACAGCTCTGGGCGGGGGAGGGGGTGTCACTCCCAGTGGTGCTGGGGATGGAACCCGAGGCAGCTTCCTGCAAGGCAAGTGTTCTTCCCCCGTCTACTGTCCGCCTGGCGCCCTCCGCCCCCTCCCTGGCTTCCGGGCAGGGCTGAGGGGTCTTCCTGGCTTCCTGCTCTCGGGGAGGCCACTTCAGGGGCACCCCGGCTCCTCTCCTCCGCAGTGGCGTGGGCCTGGCGCGAGCACATTTTGAGAAGCAGCCCCCCTCCAACCTCAGGAAATCCAACTTCTTCCACTTCGTGCTGGCCATGTACGACCGGCAAGGGCAGCCCGTGGAGGTGGAGCGCACGGCCTTCATCGACTTCGTGGAGAAGGACCGAGTGAGGGGCGCGTGGGCTCCTGGTGGGCGGGAGGGCGCGGGACCCCCCACCCTGCCCGCAGGCTGGGGATGGGGCAGATGGGGGTGGGGGGAGAGAGAGACTCGAGGGTGTGGGTGTCTGTGTGTCTGGTGTGTGTGTGTGGGGGGGCTTCGGGGTCCCTGGGCGCTAGAAGCTTCCTCACTGTGGCGTCTCTGCAGGAGCCCGGAGCGGAGAAGACCAATAACGGGATCCATTACCGCCTCCGGCTGGTGTACAACAACGGTGAGTGAAGTCAGGCCCGGTGCCCCCTCCTCCGGGCCGAGGGGCCCCAGGAGCCAGGAGGGGGCGAGTGGAGCGTGCCGCCCTCCAGCCAGCCCCGTCCTCCCTCCCCGTCCTAGGGCTGCGGACTGAGCAGGACCTCTACGTGCGCCTCATCGACTCCATGTCCAAGCAGGTGAGCCCGCCCACGCCCTGCAGGCCTGTCCGCCCGCCCCTGCTCGGCCTCTGCCCTCCCCTCCCCTCTCCACCCCTGCCGCACACACAGGAACAGGTGTGGCTTTCGTCTTCTAGGGGATGATTATTTATTGTGGTGGTTGCATCTTAAGGAGTCGCACACACATTGTGTGTGCGTGTGTGTCTGTGTATGTGTGTGTGTGTGAGAGAGACAGAGAGAGGAGAGAGAGACACAGAGAGAGAAGAGAGAGAGAAAGAGGGAGAGAGAGACAAGGGAGAGAGAGAGAACATGTGTGCAGTTCTGGGGACTCAGACTGAAGCCCCCTGTCTGCAGGGCGGGCACTCTGCCTCTCATCCCATTCATGCCTCCTAGATGGGGTAAAATCACCTGAAGTGCAGAGAAGGTCTGAGCTCACCGTCTCCGGAGGCACAGCAGCCTCCAAGGGAGATGCCGGTGTGGGTGGTTTCTCGGGGAGGCTGAGGGGAGTCTCTCAGGAGGAGGGGAGAGGGCCAGGCCCGGGCTGGGGTTGCTGCACCAGGGAGGGGTCTCAGCTGGAGCCTCCTCTCAGCCAGATCTGCGGGAGCCCTGGGGAATCAACCGTCCTGGAGTTGTGCCCCTGAGGCCAGGGTCCGGGGTTCTGTGTCCGCCGTCAGTCTGGGTATGAGTGCCCCGGTGTCTGCAGGGCCTGTAGCTCCTCACCGCTCCAGTCAGCCGTGTCCTTGGTAGCCAGCATCAGGGGGTGCAGAGGGTACCCAGTAAAAAGGGGGTGCAGGGCTGCTGCTGGCGGGGAAGGGGCTCAGAAGGGTGCACCCTGGGAACCCCAGGGAATTAGAACCTGGATTAAGCCCCAAGGGATTCTGCTGAGGAAGCATCCCCCAGTCTCAGGTGCCTGCTAGTCAGGAGGGACCCAGCCTCACACCTGTCGCAGGCAGAGACAGGACCCCCCCCCACACACACACTCAGGGCCTCTGGCAGCTGCCACCAGCCCCCGTGGGGGATGAGTGGCTCCTTTCTGGAAGGTCTGTGGTCACTGCGGTCACCCAGGTGAGCCAGGCAAATTGTGGGGAGACGAGTGTGGAGTTAAGGGGGCCCAGAGAGAAAGGCCACCAAGGGGGGTTTTAGCGGGAGGCCCCTGGGGATTGGCAGATTTGGAGGTCAGGTCTGCTGCTAGGGGTGCCCCCTGCTGGCGTCTGGACAGGGTGGGTGGCAGGGGTGGGGCTGATGCTTCCTTCAGTCCAGGGCTGGGGATGGGGCAGGGTGGGGGTGGGGTGAGCCATCCATTGGCAGCAAAGGCTAAAGAGACCAAGTCAGTGAGTAGGACACACAGGCTCCCGGGGGTGGGAGGGGGCAGGCACAGATGGAATCTGCAGCCTCTTTTTGCCACGTTCCCCCCTCTCCCCTCGGAGGTGGGCTCTGTTAGGGTCCCAGGCCTCCAGCTCCTGCTCTGCACTCTGGGGTCCCCCAGGCGCCCGTGTCTTCCTGGTGGAGGGCTGGGGCTTGAGAGCAGCCTCCTTCACTCCCCAGGCCATCATCTACGAGGGGCAGGACAAGAACCCCGAAATGTGCCGAGTGCTGCTCACCCACGAGATCATGTGCAGGTGAGGCGGGCTGGCGCCCTCACTCCACCCCTTGGCCCAGATGTTGCCAGGGACAGCCACCGCCTGCCCTCCCACCCCCTTGCCCCCTGGGGGAGCCTGGCAGGGAGGGGGCGGGCTGAGGGAGGCCCCAGGGCTCCAAGCTGGCAGGGGGAGAGGGTCCTTGAGGCCCCATTAGCCTGGCCTGTTTATGTGAGTGTTTTTGTAAGGAAGCTTAACTAACAATGCTCAGGGGAGCCCCGGGGGCGGCTCCCGTGCCAGCTCAGAGCTGCAGGAAGGAAACTGGGCTGTTCCCTGGCGAACCTGCGGGCACCTCCCTGCCACAGGTGGGGGGACCTGGGCTGGGCATTTCTAGGTCAGCTCCTCCGGCAAGGAGAGAGCATGGTGTTCAGAGCTCTGATGTGGACTGTGCCCACCTAGGGGAGGGCTGGTGACAAGGGGGAGCCTTCTGGGGCACTGGGCACCCCGTCTGTCCTCGGTCAGCGGCTGTGAGCCACATGCTTTCCCTGGAAGAGAAGCATTGCTGGTGGCCAGCAGCCAGTCCCTTCTGAACCTCTCTGGGACCTTGTCTTGGGGACAAGGGTGTCCTGGCCTGGGTTCCCTTGGGACATGCTCACAACTCCCTCCCTGTGAGGGATCCTCACTGCCTCTCTCCCCAGGCCCGAAAGGGAGCTGCTCTGACTCAGTGTGCCATAGCCAGAGGCAGGCCATCAACATGCCACACATGCTACAGGCACACATACACCCCCCCTCATATACATGCACACACCACATACATACCATATATATAGACACACCACACATATACCATATATATACACACCATATACACATACCATATGCACGCACACCATATACACACACCATATACAGACCACACACACCACATACAGACACATGCCTCCTATATATACTCACCTCACACATATATACTACATATAAACCACACACATACACATATACACATGTTCCACACATACCATGTGCATGCACATACCATATGCATATATGCATGCACATGGCACATACATACATATACCACATATATACACATTATAGACATGTACATATATCACACACATACACACATGCTACACATATACATATGCTGCACACATGCATACCACACATACCACACACAGACACATTCCACACCATTCACAATACATACATTGCACCACATACACCACACATGACATCACACAATACGCATAGCCTACATATACAGAGCACACATACCACACACATGCACATACTGCACATAGCATACACATACCACACACACATACACAGCACTCACACACCCATGCACTCCACATACACTCCATACCATCACAAACATAAAACACTACATATACCACATAGACTGTGTATACACACCCATTGCACACATATATCCATTGCACACATACACACATACCACAACTACACCACACAAACACCACAAATATACACCACACACACATACACACTATGTGCATGACTCACACCATACACTTCCACCACGCGTGCATACACAGACTGTAATCTCTCTCTCCCACCCTCCCTTCCACCTTCCTCCCTCCTCATCCTTTCTTCAGCCGATGCTGTGACCGGAAGAGCTGTGGGAACCGGAATGAGACGCCCTCCGACCCGGTCATTATCGACAGGTACCAGCTGGGGGCGGGGCCTGGAGGCTGCAAGGCCAGGGCAGCGCGGTCACTCGCAGAGCACTGTGGCACCTCCCTGTCCTCCTTCACCCCTGTTGATGGCTGTGAGCAGAGAGAAGCTCAGACACCATCGAGTCACCACCAGGGCCCCAGGAAAGCTGCTGGGGCCTTCTCGCAGGAGCCAGGCGGGCTGAGGGGCTGTGTTCAGGCCTGGGAAGGCAGGGCGAGTCCGGAGCAGGCCGGGCTTGGAGAGGGGCAGCCATGGATTGGGGCCTCCGCGTGGGCCTGGTAGCGAGGCTGGACGCTGGTCCCCCACTGTCGGACCCTGTGCTGGAGACTCGGTGTTCCAAGGGTCCTGTTCCTCCATTTGAAAATAGGGAGATACTTTCAGCCACACAGTTGTCCACAGTTGCTTGTGAAAAGCATCCTCCTCCCACCAGTTTTGAGATGATTTTATTTATCTGTGAATGGGAAGCGCTTACATGAGGTACACAATTCAAGAACACAAAAGGAACAAATAATGCCAAGTCACCCTGCACCTGCTTACCCCTGCTCCTTCCAGAGCCTCGTCCCCTATCCTCCCCAGAGCCCCCGTCCTGGGCCTTCCCAGAGCCCCCCTCCTGGTCCTTCCCAGCGCTCCCATCTTCCAGAGCTCCCATCCTTCCTTGCCCCTTGTTGCCGTTCATTTGTTCCTGGTAACGCTGTATCCTAGAGATCTTTCCAGACCAAACAAAGCCTCTTTGAACACATTACAGTCACAAGGCACAAGAGCTCGAGAAGCTTCGAGCAGTTTATGACAAAGGCCTCACCCCTGCCTCTCCCCACCCACTGTCAGCCCACAGGCAGCTGGCCCAGCTCTTGAGGTTGTCCAGAGACTCAAGGCATGGACCAGAAATGCAGCTTGATGTTTTTAGGGCCACCACTCTCTTGATTTCTGTCAAAATAGTGCCACCTACACATGTCTGTCACCTTTCTTCTCTAAAAAATATCAATAGCAGCAGCTTAGCTAAGGACACAAGAAAAAATTTGTTTGCTTCTTTAAATTACTTCATTGTGGATGGATTGTAATTTATATTACACATTTGCTACTGGACGTGTGGCTGTTCACATTCTTTTTCAAGGATAAAACATGCAAATGCCTTTGTCCATGTGTTATTTTGCACATGTATGAAAAAGACAATCACTCGAGATAGAATCCTTACCTGAAGGAGATAGGCAATTTTTACTTTTTTTTTTTGCTTTTTTTGGGGGCCACACCCGGCAATGCACAGGGGTTACTCCTGGCTCTGCACTCAGGAATTACTCCTGATAGTGCTCAGGGGACCATATGAGATGCTGGGAACCGAACCCGGGTCGGCCGTGTGCAAGGCAAACGCCCTGCCCACTGTGCTATCACTCCAGCCCCAACAGATAGGCAACTTTTAATCTGATGGTTATTTATCCTCGACAGAGATGATCTCAGTTGACATTCCTACCGGCAATCTTGAGAATCCCTGTCACACACACTCTAATCAGTCTGTATGTTGCTTACTCATTCAACTAATAATTTTTTTCGCACTTATTCGATGCCAGGGTCCCTTCTTGATGCTTTGGATTAGGAGTGACCAAAGTCGGGTCTGGGGAAATATGCCTGGCATGTGCTGGGCCCCAGTTTGATCCTTGGTACCACATGGCACCAACTCAGCACCGCCAGGGATAGTGCTGGTGGGCCTCAGACACTGCTGGGAGTAGCCCCCAGGCCCCTGGACCCTGCTTAGGCCTCCCCTAAAAAAAGTGGGGGGAGAGAAAGCAATAGTCATAATAGATAAAAAGATAAACAACCTGGCAAGGGAGAAAAAAAAAATCACCAGGCAAGATCAGGGTACCGGGAGGTGCTGCAGTGTACAAGTTTTTTTGTGGTTCTTTTGTTTTGCTTTGTTTTGTTGGGCCACATTCATACTCACACACATTCACACACACACACGTATCCACATTCACACACTCCCTCACATCCTCGACACTCCCCTACATTGACATATACACACTCACATTCACACACACTCACCCACATACACACTCACACATTCAAGCATACACTCACCCACACACACACACACACACACACACACTTCACAGACTTTCTTTTGTTTTGTTTTGTTTTGTTTCGAGGGCACACTGGACAATGCTCAGGACTAATCCTGGTTCTGTACTCAGGAATTACTCTGACTGTGCTCGGGGACCATATAGGATGTCGGGGATGAAACCTGGATTGGTTGGCAAGCGCCTGACCCACTGTACTATCTTTCCAGCCCCTGGAAAAATGTCCTTTTTATTATTTATTTTTTATTTTTTTAATGAATCACCGTGCGATGCAGTTACAGACTTACAAACTTTCATGGCTACGTTTCAGTCATACAGTGATCGAGTACCCATCCCTCCACCAGTGCCCATTCTCCACCACCAACGTTCCCCGCATCCCTTCCACCACCCCCACCCTATTCCCCTCTGCCTCTGTGGCAGGCACATTCCCTCTTACTCTCTCTCTCCTTTTGGGTATTATGGCTTAAGATGCCAGGGCGTTTGGGAGGCGCTCTCAGATATACTGGGACAAATGGGCCAGAAGATTCAGTTCTAGGGCCACGTCTGGTATGACTCAGGTGTCACTGGAGCCACATTCAGTGGTTCCCGGGGTGGGAGGGGCATGCAGTTCTGGGGGTGGAACTCAGGTCTTTGCTTCTGCAATAAGTGCCCCTGATCTGTGAGCTCTCTCCCTGCCCTCAAAAGATGATGTTTGAACTGAGAGCCAAGGGAATTAAGAAAGAGAAGCATGGGAGGGATTTGAACTCAGGGAAGAGAAGGCCACAACAATGGTAGAGGGAAGTGGTCAGCGGGAGGAGGATGGGGAGCTGAAAGGTGCTGAAGTGCGGTGTATGGAGCCCTATCAGCAACAGTACAATAAACCACAGTGGCAACATAGTTATTTAAAGGTGCTTGTTAGAGGGGCTGGAGCACAGCGGGTAGGGGGTAGGGCGTGTGCCTTGCACGTGGCCAACCCGGTTCGATTCCCAGCATCCTATATGGTCCCCTGAGCACCGTCAGGGATAATTCCTGAGTGCAGAGCCAGGAGTAACCCCTGAGCATCTCCACGTGTGACCCCAAAAGAAAAAAAAAAGTGCTTGTTAGGCAGGCTGGTGGGTGAGAGGGAAACTGGGGACATTGGTGGAGGGGGAGTGGACCCTGGTGACAGGATGTCAGTTGGAACATTGTATGCCTGAAACCTAGTCAGTAACTCACCATGACTAAATAAAATTTTGTAAAATGAAAGTGAAGCTTGTGTGCATCTGGGAGAAGATTCTCTGCAGGCCGGAACCTTCCTCAAGGCAGAGCCAGCCGCTGCCTGGAGGGACGCGCAGGAGCAGAGAACGTCAGGGACGAGAGGAGAGCAGGAAGAAGACAAAACTCTGGTGTCTTCGGGGCGGCACGCAGGGCTAAGCTGGGGGCCATTGTAAAGATGGCTGGCTTGTATTCTGGACGCCATGGAAGTCTTGTGATTGGGGCGTGGGGGAGACGGGAGGTTGCAGTTGGAGTGACACGACCTTATTTGTGTCTGAGCAGTCTCACTCTGGCTCTTGTGTCACTGTAACTGTCACTGTCATCTCGTTGCTCATCGATTTATTTGAGCGGGCACCAGTAACGTCTCTCATTGAGAGACTTATTGCTACTGTTTTTGGCATATCCAATACGCCACGGGTAGCTTGCCAGGCTCTGCCGTGCAGGCAGGATACTCTCAGTAGCTTGCCGGGCTCTCCAAGAGGGGAGGAAGAATCGATCTCGGGTCGGCCACGTGAAAGGCGAATGCCCAACCGCTGTGCTATAGCTCCAGCCTGGCTCTTGTGTAGAAAACAAATATGGGAGGCAAAGGTAGAGGCAGGGAGGCGAGTCAGGCTGAGGCCAGGTGTGATAAAGGGTGTACGGGATAGCAGTATTCTGGTGGTCTTCATTTGGGGGCCCCATCTGGCAGTGCTCAGGTCTTACTCCTAGCTCTGTGCTTAGGAATAACTTCTTGCAATGTGCAAGGTACCATGTGGGATGCCAAGGACTGAACCGGGTTGTCCATATGCAAGGCAAGCTCCTTAGCCACTGTACCCTTTCTCTGACCCCAAGGATTCGGGATATTCAGAGGCAGACACGACAGGATTTGCTATGGAAGGAAAGAGAAAGAGAGGAAGTGAAGTCAAAAATATCTTCAGACTTCCTGACTGAAGCAACTTAGAAAGAAATTCAGTTTATGAGAAGAGGAGGAGAGGGCTTGGGAGGAGGAAGAACTGGGAGTTTGGCTTTGGACATGTTATTTTTGTGTTGTTGTTGTTTTTTTGTTGTTTTTTTTTTTTTGGCTGTGGTGGGGAGGCGGCACCCCCGGCTGTGCTCAAGGTTTACTCCCAGTGCTGCACACAGGGATCACTCCACCGCCTGGACACGTTGTGTTGAAGATGCTTACCAAATATCCAAGTGGGACCGGGAGAGCAGATGAAAATATGAGTGTGGATCTCCAGGGAAAAGTTCAGGCTGCAGATAGAAACTTTAATGAATGAAATCACCAAGGGAGTGAGTGTTGATAGAAAATAGAGGAGGCCTCAGAATTGAATCCTGGAGTTTGCAGTGTTTAGAGGTCACGGAGATATGGAACCAGCCAAGGGGAACAAGATTGGGCAGCCCATGAAGTACAAGGAAATCAGAGTGTTGTGTCCAAGGGGGCCTAGATGAGAACACATTCCCCCAAGAGGCAATCATCAGCTGCCTTAAACCCTGCTCTAGAGATGATAGACTAAGAATTGTCTATTGACCTTAACAAGAGCTATTTCAGTGGAGTATTGGGCCAAAAGGTCAGATAGGAATAGATGTGAGAGAGTGGATATGGGGGGGGGTGCAGAGCAATACTACAGTGGGTAGGATGCTTGCCTTGCACGTGGCTGACTGGGGTTCAATTCTCAACATCACGTATGACACCCCGAGCCCTGCCAGGAGTAATTCCTGAATACAGAGCCTGGAGTAACTCCTGAGCATCAGCTCCTCCACAAAAAATAAGAGAGAGATAAAGATATAAGAGAGATGTAAAAGAGACACTTGAAACAGTGAACAGAGGAACGGAATTTTGCTCCAAAGGGATCAAGGAGACAGCAAAGGAGGAACACAGTGGAAGACCAAGAAAAAATAGATTATTGAGACACCGATGAGGAAAACTAACTAGCATTGCACTGCCATCCCATTGTTCATTGATTTGCTTGAGTGGGCACCAGTAATGTCTCCGTTGTGAAACTTGTTACTGTTTTTGGCATATCGAATATGCCACGGTAGCTTGCCAGGCTCTGCCGTGCGGGCGGGGTACTCTCAGTAGCTTGCCGGGCTCTCTGAGAGAGATGGAGGAATCGAACCTGGGTCAGCCGCAAGCAAGGCAAACACCCTACCCGCTGTGCTATCACGCCAGTCTGAGAAAAACTCACAGGAAAGAGAAATATAGTGATGCAAGAGATGGGAGAATGGCTCGAGCAACATCCTGTGGCCAGCAAAGGGCTTAAAATCTTGTGCATGGAAGGGACAGGATGCTAGTCTCAGCTGGGTCCAGAAACAGCTCTCCATGGGGGCATTCAGGAGAACCCAGGTGCAGGTGCAGGTAAACGGGCATGTCCAATAGCACATCCAGTTATGGATGTTCTTGTCTGTTTGCTTGGTTTTCTCCAGGAATGAGGATGAGGAATTGAGAGGGAGACACTAGGGTGGGAGATGGACAGGGGAGTGAATGGGTCATGGACATTGTGTCTGATTGTGCAAAGTGCCTGCACGAGGTTTGTGGTCCTATGTTTCTAATACAAACTTTCTGCTGCCTGGGTGTAAGTGCAGATGGATGAGCGATGGCCAAAAAGAACCAGTATTGGGGGTTATTGAGTTCATTAAAAAACACGAATGGGCAAGAGAGTGAAAAGCGTTTGCCAGGGTGGGGCTGGAGAAACAGTGCAATGGGCAAGGTGCTGGCCTTGCAGGGATTGATTGATTGATCAACCCAGGGATTGATTTTCAGCATCTCATATGGTCCCCTGAGCACTGCCAGGAATGATTCCTCAGTGAAGAGCCAAGAGTAATCCCTGAGCATTGCCAGTTGTGGCCCCAAAACAAAACAAAGTGTTTGCTAGAGTGATTTAAAAAATGGAACAAAGCCAAGGCCAGGGAGTGGGTGAGGACTTACCTTGCATGTGACTCACCTGGTGTTCAGTATTGTGCACCAAGCTCAGAAGAAGTGATTCCTGAGTGCAGAGCCAGGGGTTAAGCCCTTAGCACCACTGGGTGTGTCCCCCTTCCCCCCAAGAAACAAACAAACAAACCAATGAACAAGGAAGTTAAGATGGATGTGGAAAGAAGAGTAAGAAAGCAAAGAGAAGGCAGGATGAAAGGAACATACTGTGAAGGGACCAGAGAATTTAGGTACTAGAAGGAGGTTGATCGGGAGGTTGGAAGGTGTTTGGACAGGGAGTTTTTTGTTGGTGGGATTATGTCGGATGACTTTTATCGCTGCTGAACAGACAAGCAAGGGTGGAGACAGGAGGGATGCTTAAGGAATGGAGAAGGTTGCATGAATTACCTCTATGGTATATCACAGGACCAGCATTCAAGAGCATGTAAGTGATCAGGAGTGAAATCGTCAAGGAGTGCAGGCAGGTGATCTCGGGTGAGGAATGACTGCAGCTCGCAGAGGTTGTCATGTCCTTCATCTCTCTGCATCATATAAATGAGTTTTGACATCCTCATAAAGTCTATTTCTCTTCCCCACATGTCAAGCCTACTTGCTGCTGGTATTTTCTTTTCTCTCTGCTTTTGTCCTTTGTTAATTTTTCTGTAAAGTATTGATTGACTTTTGTTATTAATTGGGAGGAGTAGTAGAGATTAAGGATACTAGCCTTTTGTCATAAATTGCACATAATCGTTTCCTAGTTAGTTGCCTTTTAACTTTTTTTTTTCCCAGGGCTATAATTGACTCCTGGCTCTGGGCTCAGGAATCACTCCTGGTGGGGCTCAGGGGACGATATGGGGTGTCAGGGATCAAACCTGGGTTGACCACATGCAAAGCAAATCACCCTACTCACAGTACTATTTCTTTAGACCTCTTTTTTAACTTTGTTGATGGTAAAAAGTTCTCAATTTCTTAATACTTTAGTATTCTGGATTTTTTCTTTGTTTGGGGTTTGTTTGGGGCCATACCTGGAGCTACTCAGAGGTTACTTCTGTCTCTGCATTCAGGAATCACTCCTGGCAGTGCTCGGGGAACCATGTGGGATGCCAGGGATCGAACCCGGGTCAGTCAAGTGCAAGACAAGTACCCTACCCACTGTACTGTCCCTCCAGCCCCATCTTCCGACCATACCATTTAAAACATCATTATTTACCTTTAAATATTTGAGCCACTTGAAAAAAATTGTCAATATGCCCTCAATGATACATACAAATGAAAATTATAACAACATAGAAATTATGAAGCATAGTAATCAATGTGCACCTGTGAGCCTGCCAACAACTTAAAATGAGAAGATTAAAAACACCCTTGAAGTCACCTCTGGGTCCCTTTCCTGCCTCACACTACTGCCCACCCCTCTCCTATAGGAAATAAGGAAGGGTTCTGTGTCTACCGAGACCTTGCTCCTTAAACATGAACTTGCCAGCGATGGTGTCATTTTAAGCTCTATGTTCATTTCAGCGTGGTCGTGTCACTTCATAAAAATCATCTCAGGTTGTGATGAGTTGTTTCTTTTTTTTTTTTAATTCGCCATTGTGTTTTTTTTTTTTAAAGACATTTCGGTTTTGCTATTTTTAGCTGGAGTTTGTTGTATTTGGTCTTGACTGTGATAAGCGCCACAGGCTCTGAACACTCTTGTTTGTGTCTCCTGATTTGAATAGGTCCAAGAGCTTGTTTGATGTATAAACCCGGGACTGGCATCGGCAGGTCTTAGCCCGTGCTCGCGACCCACATGCCCAGCCAAGGTCAGGCTGGTCTTGCAGAGTCGCACTCCTCTTGTCCTGACCCCCGCACCCCCCCCTCCGGCTCCCCTTGCCCCGACCCGGCACCCCTGCATCCCACTCCACTTCTTCACCAACACTTAATAATTGAGTTCTAGTGAAACTGAACTTCCTTCAATCAACTTATTGGTATTTGCATTATTTCTCTTATTTGTTTTATTTGGAGGGGGCTTGGGTCACACCCCGCAATGTTCAGGGGTTACTCTGGGCTCTGTGCTTGGTGATCACTCCTGGCGGGGCTGTGGGGGGGATCATATGGGATGCTGGAAATCGAACCCAGGTCGGCCGAGTGCAAGGCAAGAGCCCTACCCACTGTACTCACTGTACTATTGTACCAGCTCCTGCGTTATTTTTTTTCTAAAAGTTTATTTATTTATTTTTAATTGAATTACAGTGAGATGCACAGTTGCAAGGTTGTTCATGACTGGGTTTTAGTCATATAGTATTCCAACCCCCATCCTTCACCGGTGTACATTTCCCACCATCAATGTCCCCAGTATTATTTCTTTTCTTTTTCTTTTTTTTTCTTTTTGGGTCACACCTGGGGGATGCACAAGGGTTGGTTCTGGCTCTGCACTCAGGAATTACCCTGGCGGTGCTCAGGGGACCATATGGTATGCTGGGAATCGAACCCGGGTCGGCCGTGTGCAAGACAAATGCCCTACCCACTATGCTATTGCTCCAGTACCCCCAGCATTATTTCCTATTAAGCATTTTTCTTTTCTTTTACTCAATTTTCTTAAGGAAACTTTTAGGTTTTTTTTCCAAAATTTTTAAGTGGTCTTTGTAAATCCTAGATAGCTAATTCTTTGATAAGGAAGTTTATTTCAAGTATCTCTATGTAGTTGAATTTATCAGTATTTTCCTCAAGGTTTTTACTCTTTTATTTATTTACTTATTTTTATCTTGCCTGGTGATGTTCCGGGATGACTTCAGCTCCATGCTCGGGAGACCAGGCTATGCTGGGGATCGAACTTTGTGCCCGGTGACATTCAGGGAAGCTCCTGGGAGTAGGAGAGATGCTATTTTATTTTATTTATTTTTGCAGTGCTGTGAGTTGAACCGAGGTCTTGTGTATGGCAGGCATGTACACTAGATCGAGCCACTTGTCCTGTTTTATTTGTTTGGTGGTGGAACCCAGACTCCTAGTGCGAACCACATTCACATTCCACCCCAAAGTTCACTTTTATTATAATTTATTTTTGTTTGGGGGCCATTGTGCTTGGTGTTTGGCAGTGCTCTGAGGCTGCCCCCAGCATGGTACTGGGAGGGTGGGTGGGGGGACACCACCTGTGTTGGGGACTGAATAACAAGTCTCAAACGCAAAGTCCACTTTGAGTTCACTTCCTGCCTCGAGGTGTTTTTTATTTTGTTTTTGTTTTGTTATGAGGGCCTCACCCAACAGTGCTCAGGGCTTTCTCCTGGCTCTGTGCTCAGGCATCACTCCTGGTAGGGATCAGAGGACAACATGTGGTGCCAGGAATCAAACCAGGCTGGTCACGTGCAAGGCAAGCACCTTGCCTAAGGTACTACCTCCCGCTCTCCCAAAGTGCTGTTTTGAAGGGGGTGGTCTCAGTAGCCCAGTGTTTGAGGAAACAAGTAGTGAGGGTCTGAATCCTTCAGGTTCTGTTACCGTTTTGTTGCTGTTGCAAATGGTATCTCCTCTTAGGTTTCCTGACTCTGTTGGTTAGAGAAATGCAATTGAGTCTTGGATGAATTTTTGTCTTTAGATTTGCTTCACTGTTTTCTATATAGGCAGGCAGCCGACTTAGCGAATAAGGACTATTTTGTCTTTCCTGTCAGATCTTATATGTGTTTTTCTTCTTACTTTATTGCATTAGTACTATAAAGCTATAACCAGTGGCAGTGGGCATTCTTTTAAGATTGCACCCACGTTTCATCATTTAGCCTGTCCCTTTAGCTATTTTGTAGCTAGGTATACTTAATCAAGCTAAAAAAATTTGCTAAGTGTTGTTTTTTATTATCCTGGGATTTTTTTTTTTTGCTTGTTTTTTTTTTTTTTTACTTGTTCGTTTTGGACTTTTTTGGGCCACACTCAGTGATGCTCAGGGGTTACTCCTGTCTCTGCACTCAAGAATTACTCCTGGTGGTGCTTGGGGGACCATCTGGAGTGTCAGGAATTGAGCCCAGGTCAGCTGCATGCAAGGCAAACGCCCTCTTCTCTGTGCTATGGCTTCGGACCCTGCTTTGTCTGTTTTTAAGTTTTGGATTTGGGGCCACACCAGGTAGTGCTCAGGAACTATTCCTGGCTCTGTGCTTAGGAGAGATCACTGGTGATGCTCAGGAATTCGACCAGGTTGGGTGCATGTTTTGCCAGCGCCGACCCCATTGTACTATTTCTCCTACCCATCCTGTATCTCACGTTTTCATAATCACTCTGCTTCTGTGGATTGGCACTTTTATTTTTGGCCACACCTAGTGGTGCTCAGAGAGTACTCCTGGCTCTGTGCTCAGGGATCACTCCTGGTGGGGCTCAGGAGATATAACCCAGGTTGACTGTGTGCAAGATAAGCACCCGACCCACTGGTCTATAGCTCCAGTGCCTGATTGACACATTTTTGTTATAACTTCTCTCTAGAATCTGGGCTGCTTACAAGTTTGCTTCTGTAGTAGCTCTGTAACTATAAACGCTTCAATAATATTCTAAACTGGGGCTGGAGTGATAGCACAGCGGGTAGGGCGTTTGCCTTGCACGCGGCCGACCCGGGTTCGATTCCCAGCATCCCATATGGTCCCCTGAGCACCGCCAGGGGTAATTCCTGAGTGCAGAGCCAGGAGTGACCCTTGTGCATCGCCAGGTGTGACCCAAAAAGCAAAAAAAAAAAAAAAAAAAAATATTCTAAACTATGATACCTCAATAAACATATTAATTTTTATTTATTTTTATTATTATTTTTTTGCTTTTCGGGTCACACCCGGTGATGCTCAGGGGTTTCTCCTGGCTCTGCACTCAGGAATTACTCCTGGCAGTGCTCAGGGGACCATATGGGATGCTGGGAAATGAACCCACGTTGGCCGCGTGCAAGGCAAACGCCCTACCCGCTGTGCTATCGCTCCAGCTCCAAACATTAATTTTTAAAACTACAAGTGTGTTTCTAAGCCAAGGATGTGGCTCTGCAGGAGAGTGCATGCCTTAGGGCTTTGATCTTTGGCATCTCCCCATCCAAAGTGAAACAAAGCAAAAGAAAGAAAGGAAACAGCAGAACCAGGCCCTAGTAGTGTGGGGAGGGCGTTTGCCTTGCACTGGCTGACCTGGGTTCAATTCCCGGCATTCCATATGGTCCCCCGAGCACCACCAGGAGCAGTTCCAGAGCACAGAGCCTGGAGTAACCCCTGAGCTCCACAATGTATTATTATCTAGTTGATAAGCAATAAAATGCACATGAAATATGCGACTTGAAAAGTTTTATTTATTTATTAAAAAAAAAGTACTAGAGCCGTAGCACAGAGGGTAGAGCGTTTACCTTGCAGGCGGCCGACCTGGGTTCTATTCCTGAACGAATCGAATGGCCCTCTCAGAGTCCGGCAAACTACCGAGAATATCCTGCCTGCACGGCAGAGCCTGGCAAGCTTCCCGTGCCGTATTCGACATGCCAAAAGCAGTAACAAGTCTCACAATGGAGACGTTACTGGTGCCCGCTCAAGCAAATCGACAAACAACAGGACGACAGTGCTGCAGTGCTATTTAAAAATAAAGCGTATCTCTGGTAGGGCCTTCCAGCGAATCTCAGCCAGCCTGACAGGTGGTTCCGTGCAAAAACCAAAGCTGTGCTGCTGTGCAGCCCTGTGGTGCCGGGGCTGGCCAGGCCTCCCAGCCGTCCTCAGGGGCCTCCAGCCCCGCCCACTGGTGCATGTAGCCTCCCCGGCTGATGCTCTGGGGAGCAGAAGGTGCTGGGATCAGTCTGGGTCCGATTCATACAAGGCCTGTGCTTTACACCTCGCACTATTTCCCTGGTCCTGTTTGGCTTGGCTTGGTTTTTGAGCCACACCTGGCTGTGCTCAGGGCCTGCGACTGTCCGTGAGGCATTTGCTGGTCCCTCCCTGCAGTGCTGGGGGACCACCCAGTTGCTGAGCCTGTGCTCCAGCCCTTTGAGCTACCTTCCTAACCCTTCCTCCCCTTCGGGTTTTGAGCAAAATTTGCTAGAATTTTTTCTTTGCTTCTTCCTTCTGTGCCTTTTAGAATTCACCCGTGAAGCCTCTGGAAGAGTTTTCTTTAGGAGAGTATTTTAACCGTAATTTAAATATCAATAATAAAATCGATGATCTACTTCTTGAATGAACTAGTTGTTTGTATCTTTCAAAATTTGCTCATTTCTTATCATGTATTGAACTTGTGACAGGAAATGGCTTTTATTATTCCTTATCCTTTTAATTAACATCCCTAGAATCTATAGTGATGACTGCATTCATTTATAACATTGGCAAGTTGTGTCCATATTTCTTTCTTGGTCAGTCTGGCTATAGGTTTTATGCTACTGAGTTTCTAGAAGAACCAACTTTTGCATTGATTTTTCCCTTTTAATTTTGTTTTTTTAAATTTTCTATGTTGAGGTTTATTAGTTTTTTTCTTCCGGGTTTAATTTTCTTTACTTTTTTTGGTTTCCTGGAGTGGACAATCTCAGGTATATGATTTTATTGTGTGTGTGCTATATAGTTCTTCCTCATTATTGCATTAGAGGCACACTGTTGGGTTTTCATTTCCATTAAATTAAAACTTCTTTTTTTTGTTTTGTTTTTGGCCCACACCTGACTATATTCAGGACTTATTACTAGTTTTGTGCTAAGGGATCACTCTTGACAATCTCGGGGGACCATATATAGTGTCAGGAATTGAACCAGGATTGGCCACCTGCCAGGCAAACAACTTAATCTCTGTATAGTCTTTCTGACCCCAAAAATACTTCCTGATTTCCCTTATGAGCTTGTTTTGCCTTTGATTCTGATGTCTCTTTGTTTCAAAAAATTGGGGTATTCTCCTAGGAACTTACTTTATCATTATTTGTTTCCTATTTGATGCTGTTGTATTGAAAAACATGAACTTTGTACCTCTTGGGTAATTTTTAATTTTTGAAACTATTTTTATGGTCCAAAAGAGGCCCACCTTGGTAGATGTTTTGTATGTACTTGAAAAGAATTTATAGTCTTTTGTTGTTGGGTGGAGGGTTCTATAAATATCAAGCAAGTTAGTTGATAATGTTGTTTGAGTCTAATATATCCTGGCTGACTTCCTGCACATTGATTCTATTATTGGGAGAAGGGCATTAAAATCATTGACTATTAATGGGAATTTGTGTTCTCCTTGAGTTTCTATTTGATCTATATGATTTGGAATAGTGTTATTAGGGAAATAGAATTTTTGCATTTTATGTCATTTAATTGATCCCTTTATTATGAGCCCATGAAATACACTTTAATATTAATATACCCACCTTAGCTTTCTTGTATTAGTGTAAGTTTCATCTTTTTTACTTTTAACCCATTTGTGTCTTTATATGTAAGGTGTCTTTTGTTTGTCCTTGGGCCCCTCCTGCTGTGCTCAGGGTTTACTCGTGGCTCGTGGCTCAGGGATCACTCCTGGCAGGCTCAGGGAACCAGATGGGGTACTGAGGATTGAACCTAGGTTGGCTGTGTGCCAGGAAATCTCCCTGTCCCTTTTTTGTCTTGGGGCCACACATGGTGATACTCAGGGGTTACTCCTGGCTTTGCACTCAAGAATGACTCTGGTGGGGCTTAGGGGACCATATGGGATTCTGGGGGTTGAACCCTGGTTGGCTGCATGCAAGGCAGATACCCTACTCTGTACTCTCTCCAGCACCATCATATGGTATTGTCTCTCCTGCCTCTAGGATGCATTTTGTTTTGTTTTTAGCTCACAACAGGCAGTGCTCAGGGCTTACTCCTAGTTCTGAGTTCAAGGATCACTCCTGTTGAAGCTCAGTGGACCATATTTGGTGCCAGAGATTGAACCTGGGTCCACTGCATGCAAGACAAGTGCCCTATGTGCTGTACTATTGCTGTAGTGCATTTTTAACAGGCAGCTTGTAATTATAACTTTTTTTTTTTTGCTTTTTTGGGTCACACCTGGCGGATGAACAGGGGTTACTCCTGGCTCTGCACTCAGAAATTACCCCTGGCGGTGCTCAGGGGACCATATGGGATACTGGGAATCGAACCTGGGTCGGCCGCGTGCAAGGCAAATGCCCTACCCACTGTGCTGTTGCTGCAGCCCCAATTATAACTTTTTAAAACCCAATTTGACAGTTTCAGGCTTTTAATTAGGATATTTGGCCACTTGTCTATGCAGTTTTAATATGGCAATATTTGACTTTCCATTCTGTCTTTTTTGTGCTCTTTGTTTCGTTTTTTTTTTTTTCTTTTTGGGTCACACCCAGCGATGCAGAGGGGTTACTCCTGGCTCTGCACTCAGGAATTACCCCTGGCGGTGCTCAGGGGACCATATGGGATGCTGGGAATCGAACCCAGCTCGGCCGTGTGCAAGGCAAACGCCTTACCCACTGTGCTATCGCTCCAGCCCCTGTTTCAGGTTTTTACAGTTTTTAGGTCCTCTTACTATTCCATTTTATTTCCTCTGCTGGCTTATGAGCAAAATTATTTTATTATCTTCTCTACTATTTATGGAATTTGTCACTGTCACTGTCATTGTCATCCTGTTGCTCATCGATTTGTTCAAGCGGACACCAGTAATATCTCTCATTGAGAGACTTATTGTTACTGTTTTTGGCATATCCAATTCATTGAAATTAATCCAACATAATATCACTTCATGTATAGTTAGCTATTTCACATCCATAATACACTATTATTTTGTTTAAACTTATTATTATTATTATTATTATTATTTTTTGGCCATGCTGGGTATTGAACCCAGGGCTTCACACATGCACGGCAAGTGCTCTACGACTGAGCTATATCCATGCCCCTAAACATTTTTTTCCAGTATTTTAATAATATGAAAGTTTATTCTCTGTATCGACTCCTGTAGTCACCATTTCCAGTGTGAAAATTCATTCCTCTCTGTAGATACAGATTTCCACCCAGTATCATTTTTTTTAAATATACCTCAAGGTGTCCTTTAATATTTTACTATAATATTTAATATTTTTCTATATAATATTTATGGTACTTTTTACACATTCCATCTGTTATTTTTGTGATGAGCAGAAGTCTCTCCCAGGGGCGGGAGTGATAGTACAGAGGAGAGGGTGTTTTGTTTGCCTTGCACGCAGTCGACCCAGGTTCTATCACCAGCATCCTATATGGTCCCCTGAGCACTGCCAGGAGTGATTCCTGAGTGCAGAGCGAAGAGTAACCCCTGAGCATTGCCAGGTGTGGCCCAAGTGACCTAAAAGTAAAAATGAAGTCTCTCACACTCGTGGGTTATGGTTCTCGAACGTTTTTTATGGTGCATGTAGGGTTCCCATCTCAGGTTGCTGGATGTACCTGGTAGCAGTGCTTACACAGTGCTCACGTGCTCTCTCCCCAGCTCCTGGCTGTGGTACTCACACGTACTTTTCACTGCATCGCCTGCTGGGGCAATGGGGCGGCAGCGTCTTCCTTCAGGGGTGGTGCTAACACGTCTGACTGCAACACAGCTGTACTTCTCTTACAGCTCCAGGGATCTCAGGCAGAGAGTTCCCAGGGATGGACTCAGTAATACAGGCAGCACCGGGGTTCAACTTTCAGCCTCCTGCTTTGCAAGGAAGGTGCTTTAGCTACTGAGCTATTTTTCTTGTATTTTAAAAGTTTTTTTTTTTTCTTTTTGGGTTACACCCAGTGATGCTCAGGGGTTACTCCTGGCTTTGCACTCAGGAATTACTCCTGGCGATGCTTGGGGGACCATATGGGATGCCGGGGATCGAACCTGGGTCGGCCGAGTGCAAGGCAAACGCCCTACCCGCTGTGCTATCGCTCCGGCCCCTGTATTTTAAAAGATTTTTATTTTTTGGCTTGGTATAGAATTCTAGGTCAGTTGTTAGTGTTTTTTTTTACATTTATTTTATTGAATCACCAAGTGGAAAGTTACAAAGTTCTCAGGCTTATATCTCAGTTACAAAATGCTCAAACACCCATCCCTTCACCAGTGCCCATATTCCACCACCAATAAAAACAAAAACAAAAGCAAAAACAAAACAAACAAACAAACAAAAGGTATAGATCCCTCCCCTCACCCCCCAACCCACCCCATACTTGAGTGATAATTTCACTTCCTTTCTCTTTACCTTGATTACATTCCAGATTTCAACACATAACTCACTATTGTTGTTAGAGTTTCAAAACAGACTCACTATTTTTGTTGGAATTTATCCCCTAAGAATACAGCTCTATTAACAGGGAAATATTTGATAATAAGTTTTCCACTGATGAGAATGAAGAGATAAAATGAACTAAGCTTTTGCCCCACGCCGGCTAACGGAGGAAATAACCTCGGCTGCGTGGTTTACAATTTCTGTATTATAGTAATTAAGTCCGCGAAGATTTAAGTTTGAAAATGAATCATTTCCCTTCCTGGAACAGCATGTAGCCAAAGTTAGTTCACAGTCTCCATACATGGGTGCAAGCACTTGCTGGAAACCCAATTCCTAAAGCTGTCTCTGGTTCCCGCTCGTTCCACATCCACCGGCTCTGCAGAGGCATGAGCACCCGGGCCGAAAACCCGGCCCGCCGGAGCCGAGCACCGGCCACGGCTGGGGCTGGCCCTGTATCCCGCGGCTGTTTCAAGTTCAAAGCACACATTTTTTTTTTTTTTCCGCGCCAAAGTTCATACCTTCTCAACGGACCCACCAAATGTCGGACACCACGCCTTCTCCCGGAGGGGAGAGAGACCAAGAAGGAAGGTTATTTCCTCCGTTAGCCGGCGTGGGGCAAAAGCTTAGTTCACAGTCTCCATACATGGGTGCAAAAAAAAAAAAAAAATGTGTGCTTTGAACTTGAAACAGCCGCGGGATACAGGGCCAGCCCCAGCCGGGACCGGTGGCTCGGCTCCGGCCGGCCGGGTTTTCGGCCCGGGTGCCCAAGCCCCTGCAGAGCCGGTGGATGCGGAACGAGCGGGAACCAGAGACAGCGTTAGGAGTTGTTAGGGTTTTAAGAGATTCCTGCATTATCTTTTTCCTTGAGTTTCTGTTGAGATATCTGATATAATTGTTATATTTGATTATATAGTAGTTCACATAAATGTAAAGAGTATATATATATACATACACATACATATATATACTTTTATCTCTAGCTGCTCTTTAATGGTAACAAGGATCATACCCAGGACCTCACCCATGCAAGGCAAGTGCTTTACCACTAAGCTACATCCCTGATCATGTAGTTTTTTTTTTTTTTTTGGCTTTTTGGGTCACAACTGGTGATGCTCAGGAATTACTTCTGGCTCTGCACTCTGGAATCACTCGTGGTGATGCTCAGGGGATCATATGGGATGCCAGGGGTTGAACCCGGCTTGGCTGCATGGAAGGTAAACGCCCTTCGCACTGGACTATCACTCCAGCCCCACCATCTACTTTTTTTTTTTGCTTTTTGGGTCACACCCGGTGATGCACAGGGGTCACTCCTGGCTCATGTACTCAGGAATGACCCCTGGAGGTGCTCAAGGGACCATATGGGATGCTGGGATTCGAACCCGGGTCTGCCGCGTGCAAGGCAAGTGCCCTACCCATTGTGCTATCGCTCCAGCCCCCACCATATACTTTTTAAAAAAGATTTTCTATATATTATTCAACGTTAGCAACTTGCTTATGACATGTCTTGATGTCGTTTACTTTGTGTGTGGGGGAGGGCATGTGTGCACATATATGGTGTGTGTGTATATGGGGGTGGTGTGTATTTATGTGTGTTTAATCTTTTCAAGTCTTGGTGTCTGTAGTTTTCATTAGATTTGGGAAGTTTTTGACCATTGTTTCTCAAATATGTTTCCTGATATCCTCTTTAGGATCTCCAATTATCCACAATCTCAACTGTGAGGTTTCCGACAGCTCACTAGTAGTTCTTACGTGTTTTTGAATGCCTTTGTTTCCCTTTTATTTCGGATACTTACTACTGCTGTGCAGTATCATTCTTCAATGTGCCCACTGCTATCAATCCCATCCTTTTTTATTTTTATTTAGACAATGTAGTTTTCTGTTTTATTTTTGTTTTTGAGCCACACCAGATGCTGCTCAGGGCTTACTCCTGGCTCTGCACTCAGGATTTACTCTGGCTAGACTTGGGGGACTTTATGAGATGCCGGGGGTTGGGGGATTGAACCCAAGTCTGCCGCATGCAAAGCAAACACCCTTCCCACTGTAATATCTCGCAGACCCCTAGACATTGTAATTTTCATCTCTACAAATTTGAGTTGTATCCTTTTTAAAACTTCTGTCTACTTAAGTTGTTTTTTTTTTTTTTTTTTTTTTTGCTTTTTGGGTCACACCCAGCAATGCTCAGGGGTTACTCCTGGCTCTGCACTCAGGAATTACTCCTGGCGGAGCTTGGGGGACCATATGGGATGCCGGGGATCGAACCTGGGTCGGCCGCGTGCAAGGCAAACGCCCTACCCGCTGTGCTATCGCTCCGGCCCCTGTCTACTTAAGTTTTTAAACTTTATCAAATTATTCTTTACTCTTCTTTTCTGTTAATTCTAACATTTATTTCTGATCTAGATCAGCTTCAGTTGATTGATCGTTATCCTCAGGCATATTTTATAATTTATTTACTTTTGCATTTTAGCACACCTACTAATCTATGGTTGGATGCCAGGTATTGGAATTATTTTTTTGGTTTTGGTTTTGTTATTGGGCCTCACAACCAGCAATGCTCTGGGCTTACTCCAGGCTCCGTACTCAGGAATTTCTTCTGGCACCCTGGAACCATGCTGAGAATTGAACGGGGTTGGTCATGCGCAAGGCAAAGGCCTTACCCATTGTGCTATTTCTCCAGCCCACTATTACAAGCTTTTTATATTTTGGAGTGGGAGATATTTTTGTGTTCTATAATCTCCTGAGCTTTGTTCTGGAATGCAGTTCAGTGTCTTAGAAACACTTTGGTCTTTTTTTTTTTCTCTCTCTCTCTGAGGTGGGGACCACCTTAGGTGACCTTGAAGGGCCTGGACCACTGCCAGTGTTAGTGCATCCCCCACCGTGGCCGCTGCAGAGATCCTCACTGGGCTAAGCCAGGTGGGAGGACATGTACCAGGGCTCAAACTCAGGACCTTACGCATGTTAGGCATATGCTGTGCCGCTTGAACGCTCTCTTCAGCCTCAGCACTTGAACCTTGCGTCTGGCTTATACGATTTATCAGCAGTCCCCGTAGCAGCAATCTGAGACTAATTTTTTTGGGGGGGTCACACCTGGCAATGCACAGGGGTTCCTCCTGGCTCTGCACTCAGGAATTACCCCTGGCAGTGCTCAGGGGACCATATGGGATGCTGGGAATCGAACCCGGGTCGGCCGCGTGCAAGGCAAACGCCCTACCCACTGTCCTATCGCTCCAGCCCCTCTGAGAGTAATTATTGCCCACTAATCAAGACCTATGGCCCGGTCAATCTACCTGGGGCCCCCTGGAATTGAGTGTTTTCTTTTTTTTTTTTTTTTGCTTTTTTTTTTGGGTCACACCCAGCAATGCACAGGGGTTACTCCTGGTTCTACACTCAGGAATTACCCCTGGCGGTGCTCAGGGGACCATATGGGATGCTGGGATTCGAACCTGGGTCAGCCTGGGTCGGCCGCGTGCAAGGCAAGCGCCCTACCCGCTGTGCTATTGCTCCAGCCCCTGGAATTGAGTGTTTTCAATCTAGCCTGTGGAAGCGGACACTATCGCCATCGCCGTGACACCAAGGTCCCTTTCTTTCAGTGGCTCTCATGACCTCAGGGACTTTCCTCACTGGCCCACACTGAGGAGTCCGCTAGGAAACCCTTCTGCCTCCTTGCACTTCTGGGTTTTCTCTCTGTGCGCCTGTCTCCTCCATAAGACTTGGTCTGAAAAAAGAATAGTGCCTGCCCCTCACCCGCCAGCCTGACTCTGGGTCTTTCTCCTCCATGCTGGAGGTCTGGGCACTTGTTCTCTCTCTCTCTCTTTCTCTCTCTCTCTCTCTCTCTTTTTTTTTTTTTTTGCTTTTTTTGAGTCACATCTGGCGATGCTCAGGGGTTACTCCTGGCTCTGCACTCAGGAATTACTCCTGGCAGTGCTCGGGGGACCATATGGGATGCTGGGAATCGAACCCGGGTCGGCCGCATGCAGAGCAAGCGCCCTACCCGCTGTGCTATCGCTCCAGCCCCAGGCCTGGGCACTTGTAAGGTGTAGAGTTCGAATCTCTTAGGGCTCACAGTGCTTCGTTATCTGCTGTCTTGGACAGTATTTTGTGTATTTTTCCTGATTTGGTTTTGCTTCCTTTTCAGGCTGTTGTCGGTATTATTCCTTCTTGGCCTGAGACAAAAGTAGAAGTGTGTTTCTTAATTTCCAATCATGTGGTGTTTTTCTAGTTTTTTTTTTTTTTTTTTTACTAATTTGTAACCTAATTGTGTGTCTAATTGGGCCTACTGTTTTATACATGTCCATTAAATCAAGATTAATTGTTGTGTTGTTCAGATATGTCTTTATCTTTGTCTGCTTGATGTATTAAAATTGAGAGATAAGGCTGTTATCTTCCATATGATTTTTCAACTTCCAGTTTCATCAATTTATCTTTATGTCTGTTTTATTATATATAGACATGCTTTTAAACTTTATAGTTTCTGAACTGAACCTTTTGTCAGCACTTGTTAATTCTTTATTTTAATAATACTTTTGCCTTAAACCTGTTTTATCTGATATTTCTAAATGCTTTCACCTCACTTTTTATTATGTCTGCCCTATATATTTTTATTTTTCAACTAATATGTCCTTATGTTTCAGACATTTCTCTTTTAAGCATATATTATTGATTAATATTTTGAAAAATTATATTTTTATAATATGGTATGTTTAATCCATTTATTTTATTGGGATTATTGATTTATTCAAACTATTTTGTATTTAATATTTATTTCAATTCTGTGTTTTTTCTTTCCTCCCATTTAAAAAGTTTGGTGTTTTTCCTTTGCGTGCTCTGTTCCTTATTCTATTTTTCCTCCTTACTTGTTTATTGACTTTTTTCTATTATTTTGTTTACTGACCTTGAAATTTCCTAAATGTTCTTTTTGGGCTTGTTTTTGTTTGGGGGTGGGGAGTTTGGCCATACCTGACAGTGCTGAGGGCTGACTCCTAGCTCTTCACTCGGGAATCGCTCTTGGCTATATGTGGTGCCAGAGACAAACCCGTGTCGGCTGCATGCAAGGCAGACACCCTGCCCACTATACGATTGCTCTGACCCTTACTATACTTAAAGTCATAATTCCCATTTTGATTCATATTAAAATCTTCGGCAGGTGTGCTAGGCTGCCTCACCCAGATTCACAAGAGCTAATTATTAGCGTTTCTTTTCAAGGGCATATTTAGTGATATTACTTTGGTAGCTTGAAATCAGTAAAAGGGGAAGAGATAACCTTGGGAATGGAGCAACATTATAAATCAAGGGTCTTTGCCCTCTGGAAATGGCTTTTAAACACTAGCAAAACACTGGTCTTCAGCTGTTCTATGACCTTGGTCTTTATCTATGAGTCCTAGTTTTAGTTATTTTTAAATTTCACACATTATTATCTTTTTTGTTATATATGAAGATTTTCAATTTAGATTTACCAGGCTTTTTGCTTTGTTTTTTTTTTTTTTTTTTTTTTTTTTTTTGCTTTTTGGGTCACACCCAGCGATGCTCAGGGGTTACTCCTGGCTTTGCACTCAGGAATTACTCCTGGCGATGCTTGGGGGACCATATGGGATGCCGGGGATCGAACCCGGGTCGGCCGCATGCAAGGCAAACGCCCTACCCGCTGTGCTATCGCTCCGGCCCCTGCTTTGTTTTTTTGATTTTCCTTCTTGCACCTCACCATTCTCACCATTTCCTGGGGTCATTTTCTTTTTTCCAGACTACATCAATTTTGGTTTGGGGTTCCCCCCCACTCATTTCATTGTTTGGGGTAGGGGTTGGGCCACTCCTGGCTGCAACTGTAAAATACAAGAGAGTCGTATGGTGATAGCAGGGGGTCTAATCTGTCACGCATTCCTTCTGCTGCCTCTTACTCAAAACCGTTCGTGCCATTGGTGCTTCTCTCATGCGGTGCTGATGATCGTAGCTCACGTTTGGTTGAACCAGATGTGAAGCCAGACTGGGTAGGGTTTGGAATCCTCTGGAAGGATTTGTGTTTGATTCAACCAGGAAGAGGGAGAACTACCAGCCTGGATCTTCTAGGTTCCTCAGAGGATTTGGGGTGAGAGAGGTCCTGTTTTCAAGCTCACTGTGTTTGCATGGGCCACTTCGCCCTGATAAATTAACTCCTAGTCATGCCTCCACTCAGATTTCAACTCGCTATTTTTTTGGTCCTGCTTTTGTTCGGTGGGGAGGTTGGTGTCAGCTGTACCTGGTGATGCTCGGGATCACTCCTGGCAGGGCTTGGGGCGCCATAGTGAGTGCTGGGGACTGAACCTGGGTCGGTCACAGGTAAAGCAAGTGCCCTACCCTCTGTACTGTCTCGGCAGCCACAACTCATGTAATTTTTGCTTTTAAATTTCCTTCAGGATTTTCCTTTTTATTCTTTTTTTTTTCTTTTTGGGTCACACCTGGCAATGCACGGGGGTTACTCCTGGCTCTGCACTCAGAAATTACTCCTGGCGGTGCTCAGGGGACCATATGGGATGCTGGGAATCAAACCCGGATCGGCCGCGTGTAACCCTACCTGCTGTGCTATTGCTCCAGCCCCAGGATTTTCCTTTTCTTTGTGCTAAAAGCTCAGAATGTAGTTGAGTTGGGAAAGCCTCTCATGACACATAGTATGCCATAATACTAAAACAGGAAGGCATCTATTTGTATATACCCTGGCAAAGGGTAGGAAGTATGGACCCTCTTGAATTTTTTCTCCTAGTAGCTGTTATTAGAAGATTTATTGGATGTTTAATCCAGTGTTGGATTAAATTATTGGATATTTAATCTTTCCCCCAACAATTGAAAATATCACCTATATCATATTTAAAATGTCATTGTATATATTTCTGGATTGTGCGTCCTATTAATTATTCCTTTGGAAATAGGATGCTGCTTTAATATGTGAATATTTAGAACATGTTCTAGTAATTTGTTCTAGTAACTTTTAGATCTCCTATATCCTCACCAGTATTAGAATTTTTAGAATTTTAGAACCTTCCCAACTATTAACATATAAATATGTGTCTCGTATGTACTTGATAAGTAGATTGTGTAGACCACCCAAAATCACTTTTAATGTCTTTTATTAAAATGGTGGTAACAGTTTAAAAAGAAAAGAAACACAGAAGAGGCCCAGGGAGATTGCTCAGAGGGCTTGCGCACTCGCTCTGCTGGTGGGAAGCTGGGATAGAGCTGCAGGCCGCCCGACCCCCAAGCACCTTGGAGAGTTGCGCCTGTGCATTGTCAGGCAGAGCCCCCCAAACAACAGAAACACAGAACAAAACAGAGAACAGAGCATACCATTTTCTGTTCTTGCATTTGTAAGCATACAGTTCAATAGTTTTAAGGATAGTCATATGTAAGACAATTTTTTTTTTCTTTTTGGGTCACACCTGGCGATGCACAGGGGTTACTCCTGGCTCTGCACTCGAATTACTCCTGGCAGTGCTCAGGGGACCATATGGGATGCTGGGATTCGAACCTGGGTCGGCCGCGTGCAAGGCAAACACCCTACCCACTGTGCTATCGCTCCAGCCCCTGTAAGAAAAATTTTCAGAAATTTTCTTCAGGCAAAACTGAAGCTCAAACTCTGTTAAATAGCAATTCTGTAACACACACACACACACACACACACACAACACCCTTTTCCAGCCCTCATAACCACCTCATATAAATGAAGTCATAGCACTGCACTGTCATCCCGTTGTTCATCGATTTGCTCGAGCAGGCACCAGTAATGTCTCCATTGTGAGACTTGTTGTTACTGTTTTTGGCATGTCAAATACGCCACTGGGAGCTTGCCAGGCTCTGCTGTGCAGGCAGAATACTCTCGGTAGCTTGCCGGGCTCTCCGAGCGGGATGGAGGAATTGAACCCGGGTCGGCCACGTGCAAGGCAAACACCCTACCCGCTGTGCTATCGCTCCAGCCCAAATGAGGTCATACATGATTTTTCTCTTTTGATTGGGCTTATGTCGCTGAACCTTAGAGTTGCATGCATGTTGTAAGATGGGACAGGGTTTCTTTCCTTTGGAGCTGATAGGGCCGGGACTATGGCTCAGAGGATTGAGGCGCATGCTCTGTGTGTGGGGTCCTGGGATGATCCCTGGCACTGAATTATCTCCTAAGCACCTTTAAGTGACCCCTTGAGCATGAAAGTCAGGAGCAGTCCCTGAGTACTGCTGGCTGTGGCCCCTACTCCCCTCCCCCGGCAAAAGTCAACAATTTTCAGCATATTTACACACCTGGTTTATCCCTAAGTAGTCATTTGTGGGCTTCCATCTTTTGGCTACTGTAAATAGTCCTACTATAAATATCAGTATGAAAATATTTCTTTGAGGTCCTGTTTTGAATTCCTAGAGATATATACCTAGAAATGGGATTTCCAGATCATGTGATAGGTTTGTTTGCTTTTGAAGATCACCATACTGTTTTCCATAAAAGTTGCAGCATTTTGTAATCCTACTAGCAGTGCACAGTGTTCTAATATATCCAATTCCTTGCAGATAATTACTTCTTTAATAGAGTAGCCATCCTCACAGGTGTGAGATGACAGTTCACTGTGCTTTTGATGTCTCTAATGATATGTGATGTTGAACATCTTTTCAGATGCTCATTGGCTATTTATACATAATCTTTGGAGAAATGTCTGTTGAATTCCTTTGCCTTCTTTTTAATTGGGTCAGTTGATTCATTATTATGAGTTGTACGAGTTATTTACATACTTGGAAATAAACCCTTTGTCAAATATATGATCTGCAAACTTTTTTTTCATTCTACAAGAATTTGCCTTTCTACAGGAATTGCCTTTCCACTTTATTGATTGTGTGTCAATTTCGTTGAGAACATATTTAATTCAGGTTTACCCAGTGGTGAACGACATACAATGCTAAGTCTTGAAAGTGCTATGTAAAATATAATTCATTTATTGTGTGGTGGTATGAGCTGCAGTTGGGAAAATGCAGACAAAAGCAGCTTTACTCCTAAGTATTGCTTTCTAAACCTCTTCTCCTCTGTCATCTCTTTCTCTCTCTGCACCCCCTCCCTCCCTTTTTTGCTCCCCCTCCCTCTGGTTCTCTCCCTCTCCCGCCATTGAACCTGGGGCTCCATATACTATGCACGTGTAACAGATATAGAGTCTCTTTCTAAAGTATTGCCTTCCTTGCCTTCACTCTGCCTTGGGCTTAGTGATGGGGAGGAGTTAGCAGAATCATTTTCTCCCTTACTCCATATACTTCATCCCTCCCAGTAGTTTAAGTTGAGTTACAGGAGGAGTACTTTGGCAGACAAAGGGTGTTCTGGAACTGTGAGTCTCTCTGGCAAATGGCTTCTCTCTCTCTCTCTCTCTCTCTCTCTCTCTCTCTCTCTCTCTCTCTCTCTCTCTCCCTCTCTCCCTCTCTCTCTCCCTCTTCCTCCCTTTCTCTCTCTCCTCCTTCTCTCTCCCTCCCCCTCTCTCTCTTTCTCACTCTCTCTCTTTCTCTCTCTCGTTTTCCAGTCTCTCAGCCTTCCGTACTGGGGACCTTCTTCTGGCGTCTGATGATATCCCCCCTCCCCACTACCTCTATCAGTCTCTACAACCGTTGTCCACACCAGGATGTCTACAAGACCTGTGGTTCCATAGGCAGAATTTAGGAAATCTGTTTCATAGGTAGAATTCAGGTGAAATCAGAGAGGGACAATTCCATTTTTATTATATGTAATTTCTAGTTCCTTATCTTTAGCTCATGTTAGCATTTCCTTCAGTGAGCTATGGACCACAGTGATATGAGCACTATATAGAATTGTGTTGCAAAAATGATTACTTTTTTAAAAAGTGAAGCAAAACTTTTATTTTTTTTTTTTAAGTTTTGGTGTCACGAGTAGCTGTGCTCAGGGATTACTCCTGGCTCTGCACTCAGGGATCACTCATGGCAGGGTTCAGGGGACCATATGTGGTGCCCAGGAGTGAACCAGACAAGTGCCTTACCTGCTGTCCTGTCTCTCCGGCCCCAAGATAATTTTTCACTGTATCACTGTCATCCCATTGCTCATCGATTTGCTCGAGCAGGGACCAGTAACGGTCTCCATTGTGAGACTTGTTGTTACTGTTTTTGGCATATCGAATATGCACGGGGAGCTTGCCAGGCTCTGACGTTCGGGCCAGATACTCTTGGTAGCTTGCCAGGCTCTCCAAGAGGGACAGAGGAATCGTACCCGGGTCGGCCGCGTGCAAGGCAAACGCCCTACCCACTGTGCCAAAAGTTAGAAAGATGCAGTTGTGGAGTCAGCAGCTTGGGAGAAGGGGGCTGGGGAAGGAAAGGACTTTGTATTCAGGAGAGAACACAGGCTTGATAGAACGAGTAAGCAACAAGACATGGAGACAAGCAACTGTCTATTCAAATCTCTGCCCATATTTTGATTGGGTGTTTGCTTTTCTTTGTTGTTAAGTTGTATGAGTTCTCTACATACCTCGATTTTTAACCCCCTATCAGATTACAGTATTTAAATATTTCCTCTCAGTAGATGACCTTATTTTAATCTCTTTATGTTTCCTTCCTCTGTGCAAAAGCTTTTCCATTTAATTCAGTCCCTTCTTTGCTGTAATATCCTTTGCTGCTGGGTTGAGAACCCAAAGACATGTGTCATGTTGATATTGCATAATAGTTCACCTTTATTATCTCCTATGTGCCTTGTAGCCTGTGTGGTCTTGAATCTATTCTGAAATGACTTACATTTATGGAATCAGAGTGTATACCAGTTTCATTCCTTTTGCACGTTGCTATCCAGTTTTTCCAATACCATTTGTTGAAGAGATTCTCCTCTATTGTATGATCTTGGATTCATTGTCATAAATTAAATATTGATAAAGCCTTGGGTTTATTTCTGGGCCTTCAAATCTATTCCATTTGTATGTCTACTTTTATTCCAGCACCATACTGTTTTAATTGTTGCTTTTGAAATAGTTTGAAGTCAAGTAACATGATCCCACCTTCATTTTTCTTCCTTAGATTGCCCAGCTATTTAAGGTATGTGTGTGGGGGGGGGAGAGTTGCTGGGAATTAAACTCAGTACCTTATACATGCAAAACATTCTCTCGCTAAGATGTATATTTATAGTGGATATTTTTAAAGAGTACATATAAACTTTAGTATTTTTGTTCTATTTACTTTGAAAAGTATTATTGTAATTTTGATTGGTATCACATTAAATCTTTATATTGCTTTTGGTAAAATGGACATCTTGACTAGATTGATTCTCCATGTATATAAAATGAGTTTCCATCTTACGTCTTTTAACAGTGAGTTGATTTTATTGTATAGGTATTTAACCTCCTTTATTAAACATATTCCTAAGTATTTCATTCTATAGGAGCACAATTGTAAATGGAGTTGATTATTTAACTTCTTCTCTTTTGTTTTTTGAATGTAGGAATGCTAGAGGTTTTTATTTTTTTCTGGTTTTGGGGCCACACCTGGTGGTGCTCAAGGCTTATTTCTGGCTCTGCACTCCGGGACTACTCCTGGGGACCATATGAGGTGCCAGGGATTGAACTTGGGTCAGCTGTATGCAAGGCAAGTGCCCTACCTGCTGTATTATCACTCTGTCCCTACAAGAGATTTTTTAATATTGATTTTTGAGGGTGTGGTGCCAAAGATCAAACCTAGGGTTTCACATATGCAGAGTATGTGCTCTACCACTGAACCACACCCCTCACATAGCATTTCAGTGGAGTTTCTAGGGTTTTTCTATTAATTAGCATATTGTCTTCGAACAGTGAAACAGTGATAGTTTCAGTTCTTTACAATTGGCATTTCTTGTCTAGTTGTAGAGAATTGTGATCTTAAGACAGTTTCACTTCTTTACAATTGGCATTTCTTGTCTAGTTGTAGAGAATTATGATCCTAAGAAATACGTGTTATAATTTTAGTCTTCATAAGTTTATTGATAATTGTGTTTTAATATCCTTAAATCCTGCACATGAATGTGAAAAAGAACTAAGTTCAGATCACGTGAAATAAAACATTCTGTCAATAGCTGTTAGATCCATCTCTTTTAGTTCATCATTTAATGCTGCTGTTTACTTATTTATTCTCTAGTTGATTCGTCCATTATTGTAAGGAGGTTGTAAAATCTCTGCTTTTATTGTATTACTTTTGATATCACTTTTTAATCCAACTAGTAGTTAATTAATATATTTTGGTGCACATTCATTTAGTGCTATATATTGATAACTGCAATATCTTCTTGCTGTGTTAAGTCCATAGTCATTTATCCCTATATTTTTTTTTGTCTTCTTTTCTGGAAATTTGTTATCTGATATAGCAGTAATTTTTTTTTAAGTTTGTTTTTTCTTGACCCCAAAATACACAAAAATTGGCAGGAAAAATAAATTGTCAGTTTTTGAGCAGTATTTTTGAGTTGAAAAACTTTTCTAAGGAAATTCGGGACTCGTCAGATTAGCGTTGAGTGGGCTGGAGCAATAGCACAGCAGGTAGGCCGTTTGCCTTGCATGCAGCCAACCTGGGTTCGATTCCTCTGCCCCTCTCGGAGAGCCCGGCAAGCTACCAAGAGTATCCTGCCCTCATGGCAGAGCCTGGCAAGCTCCCAGTGGTGTATTCAATATGCCAAAAACAGTAACCACAAGTCTCACAGTGGAGACATTACTGGTGCCTGCTCGAGCAAATTGATGAACAACAGGACAGTGATACAGTGATACTATTTTCTTGTAGTATTGTTTTCCAGCCTTTCACTTTGAACCTGTATCTCTTTTGGAGTCTAAGATGTGTTTAGTGCAGACAATAAAATATTAAATGTTGTTTTCTGATCCATCCAGTGCCTTTTATTTTTATTAATTTACTCATTTGTTTTGGTTTTGGGGCCGTACCTGGTGGTATCCGAGGGTGACTCCCAAGCATCTTCTACCACTAAGCTCTAAGCTCCATCCCTGCCCCTGTATCGTGTCCTTTAGCTAAGCTGTTGCGTGTGAGACATCCTTTTTTTTTTCTTTTTGGATCACACCCGGCAATGCACAGGGGTTGCTCCTGGCTTTGCACTCAGAATTCACCCCTGGCGGTGCTCAGGTATCATATGGGATGCTGGGAATCGAACCCAGGTTGGCCGAGTGCAAGGCAAACGCCCTGCCCGCTGTGCTATCACTTCAGCCCCACGTGTGAGACATCCGTGATATCTGTTTGAAGCTTTGTAATGGTTTCCCTGTCCTTACTGTAAACCTCCTTTGATGTATCAGTTGTTTTTCTGATTTCATTTAACATTGTCATAACTAACAGCTTTAAACTCCTCTTCAAGTAAGCTCTTGGATTGCAGTGCAGATGAACTTCCCCCAGGATTTTGTTTTCGTCCTAATTTGTGGCAAATTCCTCTCTCTCCTCTTCTTATTCGAGACTCTTCTATGTGTCTTTGCTTTGCTTGTGCAGGCTTTGTGTCCCAGCTAGCTGTAGGCTGTAGGCTGCGATGCTGGGTTGTCTTTCCAGGACATGGAGGTGTTTGCCGCTTTATACACTCGTACTTCTGCACCCGTCGGGGTGCCGGAGCTGCTCTGCCCTCCGAGTGGTCTCATCCTAATCTGTAAATTTTGCTGCCCAGTCCAGCAGAGGGGCACCGGCTGGGAGCTACAGGGGTTCAGATTACAGCAGGAAGGGGGAAGGTGATTCTCAAGGTCAATAGCTACTGTCAGGACAAAGAAAGTCCCCTCCCTTCCAGCCCGCTTCAGTTTGGGTGACTGGATGCCATCTTCCACAGCGGGAGGCAGCAGGGGGAATAGGACCCATCTCAGGGGCCTTGCCCAGCACCAGGCCATTGCTGAGGGGAGCTTGGGAGGAGGCCAGAGGTCGCGATCCCTGTGTGCCCAACCTGCTCCTCATTGCCCGCTCACCCCTCAGAGTCCAGTTGTCGGCATCCTGAAGTCACAGGATCTATCGAGTCGCCAGCTCCCGCCCCACCCCCACACCCTTTAACTGGTGGCAGTGCCCATAGCCACAGAGACTCAGGTGCCCCTGGTGGCAGGATTCTCTCCCTTTAGCCCTGCCTCCTTGGCAGTTTCCTAGCTGGTGGTGTTGGCATCTCGGGTCAGGAGTGCATGCGTTGCATTCTCAAGGATTCAAGTTTGATCCCCAGCACCACATGGCCCCACAAGCAACCCCTGAGCACCGCTGGTGACCTTGAGGCCCCTGAGCACTGCTAGAGTTTCCATGGACAGAGCCATGCCATGTCATCACCCCAAGCATTCAACTGTTGGCTCTGTTGGCCCCCTGAACATTACGTGGTTTTTGGTTTGGGTTTTTTTTTTTTTTGCTTTTGGGTCACACCCAGCGATGCACAGGGGTTACTCCTGGCTCATGCACTCAGGAATTACTCCTGGCAGTGCTTAGGGGACCATATGGGATGCTGGGAATCGAACCCAGGTTGGCCACGTGCAAGGCAAACGCCCTCCCCGCTGTGCTATTGCTCCAGCCCTCCCTGAACGTTACTTGGGAAAAACCACATGAGCCATCTCTGTGGCTGGCTACTTTCTGCTCTACTGGCAGTCAGCCATGGAGCTCTGCTCCCCATTGGCTCTGCTGTCCGGAGGACCATGCAGGACATCCATCCTCCCCTGGACAATGCAGAAGGGACGATGCAGGCTCTGACTCACACAGAGCTCCCGACTTGGGTGCAATCCCCTAAGACTCTGAAGCAATGCTCCAGTTTGCTGCCTCGCTTGTTCTTGCAAGTCCTGGCATCGGGGCCATGCCTGGGGCGTGAGTTCCCGCTGCTCTGCCCCCAGTGCTCCCAGGCTCCCTCCCAGCAAAGGTGCTGACCCTTTGGCCAACCAATCCCTCTTCATGCGCTAGATGGTCCTTCGTTTACCCTTGATTTCCTTTCAACAGCCTCTCCCCGCTCCCTTCCCTTCTCAAGTTTTGTTGATTGGGTTATTTGTTTTGTTTTCATTTGGGGGCCATACCCAGCAATGCTCAGGGGTCACTCCTGGCTCTGCACCCAGGAATCACTCCTGGTGGTCCTCTGGGGACCATACGGGATGCCAGAGGTCGAATCCGGATTGCGCCAGAGCAAGGCAAGCGGCCCACTCACAGTACCGGCTCTCTGCCCTCCGCCCTGGTTGTTGCTGTGGCAGGGGCAGGGGTGCCCACATGTGGTTGTGGTGCTCCTGAGGTGGACGTCACACACTAGGCCACGCTGCTCCCCGGGGTTGTAGTGTGTAGTTGCGATACTCACGTAAGGGGCGAGGGTAGCCTGGTGCTCACATGCCTGTGTACCAGGACTCACATCCTGGCCGCAGTGATGGGAGCTGCTGTCCACTGGGGGCCACAGCCCTTGGTTTTGTACCTGCCCTCCAGGCCCTGCTTTGCCGTTGAGTGGGCAGTGCAGGGAGACCAGCCTCTCCTCCACCAGCTTGCTGGTCCCTCTGGCTATCGACATTTGAGTCTCTTTCTTCTTTGTTCCGTTTGCTCAGCAGCACAGAGCCAGGGAGCCACACCTGACTTCGCTCCTGGCTCTGTGCTCAGGGAATCACTCCTAGGGATGCTCAGTGTGGTGCTGAGGGTGAGCCCCGGGTTCACCGCGTGCAGGACCCATGACCTGACCGCTGTAGCAGCTCCCCGGCACCTGTTTGGTTGACTTTTAAATGTTTGTCTTGTTGGTTTTTCTCTATTATTTTTCGGTTCTCTATTTTATTTAGCTCTCCTCTAGTTCTCTTCTACTATTTGTTTCCAGTTTTTGGGTTTTTTTTTTGTTTTGTTTTGTTGGTTGGTTTTTGAATTTCTTATCTAGTTTTCTTATGGTGGAAAGTTACTGATTTCAGACCTTTATTTTGTTTAATTTTTTTTTTTTTGTATGTTGCCTCCAGCTCTAAGTAAGTATCTGTTTCGCTCCCTCCCATATGTTGGGATTTGTAGTATTTTTATTTATCTCCAAGAATTTTTCTCATGATTTTTTTTTTTACTTCTTGGCTATTTAGGAGTGAGTCATTTAATTTCCAGATATTTGCAAATTTGCCAAGTTTCATTCTGTTACCGATTTCTAAATTTAATTCAGTGTTACCATCAAGCACACTTTGGTTTTGTGTTTGTTGTTTGTTTTCAGTGTATTGAGGTTTTTCTTATGTCCTACCTCATGGTCAGTGTCAGAAATAGCTCATGTGCCCCTGAAGAGAATGTGTCGCTTCCCGTTGACTGGAGTGATCTACAGGTGTCTGTTAGGTTTAATTATTTGTGTGTGGGTTTTTTTTTTTTCAGTTGTTGTTTGTTTGTTTGAGGCCACATCCAGCTGTGATCAAGGCTTACTCCTAACTCTCAGGAATCACTTCTGGCTGTGCTCAGGGACTATATGTGGTGCCCGGCATCAAATCAGGGTCTACCACACGCCAGGCAAGTGCTTTAGCCCCTGCCCTATCTCTGCAGTCCAGTTCATTGTTCTTAAGTCTTCCCGATCCTTAACAATCTTCTGCCTAATTGTTCTATTATGTTTATGGTAAGTTTTAAAAAATTAATTTCTTTTTCGTGATTTGTTTGTTATTGTTGTTTGTTTTTTCCCTACCCCTTACTGTTGTTGCAGTGACTGAGATTGCACACTTGTTTGTGGTACCCATTAATTGCTCTGGCAGTACTGGGATCTCACTCAGTGATGTAGGTGGTGCTGGGATCGAATGTGGGGCCTAATGTTTGCAAAGCAGATATTCTAGGAGCCTTACTTCTGGCCCCAGGCAGTAGTTCTCTCTATTATTAGAAAAAGTGAATTGAAGTCTTCAACTCTTTAATGTTGAATTATCTACTTCTTCCTCAGATCTCTCATTTTTTGCTTTTTTTTTTTTTTTTTTTTTTTTTTTTTTTTGCTTTTTGGGTCACACCTGGCAATGCACAGGGGCTACTCCTGGCTCTGCACTCAGGAATCACCCCTGGCCGTGCTCAGGGGACCATATGGGATGCTGGGATTTGAACCCGGGTCGGCCGCGTGCAAGGCAAACGCCCTACCCGCTGTGCTATCTCTCCAGCCCCCGTTTTTTTTTTTTTTTTTTGCTTTTTTTTAAATCAATTTATTGAATCACCGTGAGAGCAGTTACAAAGTTTTCAGGTTTAAGTCTTGGTCATACAATGATGGAACACCCGTCCCTTCACCAGTGCACATTTTGCACCACCCAAAACCCCAGTATACCCCCCATCCCACATCCTCCCACTACCTGTGTGGCAGATGATTTCCATAATTACTCTCTACTTTGATTACATTCAGTATATAGACACCAGACCCCCATTATTATTTGGGATTTCACCCCAACACTTAGATCTGCTGAGAAGGCAACATTCAACAATTTGTTTTCTATTGCTGATTATGAATACCATATGATGTCGTGCGGCCGCTACTGCGGTCACACGGTTTTGGAATTCTGAAATTTTAATAATTAAATCTGGAGCAATTTCTGCCAAAAGCTGCTGGGTTCCAAGATTCGGATGTGAGTCTCTGGGATCATGGCCATTAAGCAGCTTCATCAGTAGCCAGAGGGGTCCTTTGTGGGCGGCGACTCAGGGGTCTCATTGGGGCGGGGGAGGAAAGGGCCGGCTCCACCCCCATCCCGTGAGGCCCCTCGTGTCTCGTCACTGCTGGCCCATGCCTGACTGTCCATTGGCCTCTGGAAGATGGCGGCCTCTGAGCCACCAAGGGGAATACAGGGTGGGACAGCACCTTTTCCCACCTGGGGTGGCCCGGCGCTGGTAACCTAATGCGAAGGACACTTTTCTGCCAAAAGACGCTGGGTTCCGCGATTCGTATGTGATTCTCTGGGATCATGGCCGTTAAGCAGCTTGATTGGTAGCCAGAGGGGCTGTTCGTGCACCTCATTTTTTGCTTTATATATTTTGGAATCCTGTTAGTTATTAGGTACATAGGTGTTTATAATTTTAAAAATAGTTTATCACTATAAAATGTCCTTTGTTTCTTCTAACAATTTTTGTCTAAAAGTATGTTTTGTATGGGGCTGGAGAGATAGCACAGCGGGTAGGGCGTTTGCCTTGCACGCGGCCGACCCAGGTTCAAATCCCAGCATCCCATATGGTCCCCTGAGCACGGCCAGGGGTAATTCCTGAGTGCAGAGCCAGGAGTAACCCCTGTACATTGCCAGGTGTGACCCAAAAAAAGAAAAAAAATTTAAAAAAAAGTATGTTTTGTATGATTATTATTAAATCTGTTAATGCTCTTTTTAATCTCTTTTTCAACCCCTTTGCCTTCTAGCTGATTGTGATTTTTTTTTTTTTTTGGCCACACTTGGTGCTGTTCAGTGGTTACTCCTGGCTCTGCACTTAGGGTTTGCTCCTTGCTGTGCTGGGGTGACATAGCGGATGCTGGGGATCAAACCCCAGTCAGCCTGCAAGACAAGCGCCCTACCCACTGTACTATCTCTCCAGACCCTGGTTTGGATCTTTAAATCTAAGCTGCATTTCACATAGACAGTATATGGTTATATATTTTAAAATTCATTCTTATAATTTCTGCCTTTTATTCCTAGTATTTAATAATTTAATCTTTATATTATTTAATAATGCTTGTAGAATTTACAGTTAATGTCATCGCTATAAAAGTAGGATTTGTGAGGGGAGCTGAGTGCATGCTTCAGATGCAGGGGACCCAGGTTCAGTCCCAGTGCCACATGGTCCCTTGAACTCTGCTGGGAGTGGGAGTGACCCCTGAGTATGGACTTGGGAGCAGTCCCTAAGCACCCCTGGGTCTGACCCTACTCTACCCCACCCAGGGGATTTGTATCTGCGATTTTGCTGTTCTCTGATTTATTTGCATCCCATTGTTCCTTTATTGTCTTTTTCCAGTGTACTCTTTTTGGGGGGAAGTGGGGACAGGCTAATACTTGATGGTGCGTGTGGAGCTACCCCCAGTGGTGCTCAGGAGACTGTGGTACCTGGTATCAAGCCCAGAGCTCCAGCCTCTGCTCCATGGCTTTGTGCTATTTCCCTATTTGCCTTCCAGTGGGCTGTTTCCATTACATTGTTGTTGTTGCTTTACTGTAATTTCCTAAGTGGTTTCCCTGGGAATTACAATTACAATATCTTATTTTAACACGATCTCATTTAGATGAATATCAGCTTAATTTCAACAGCATACAAAAATAATGTTTTTATTTAGTTCTGTTCCCTCTCCTCGCTTTAGTTCTGTCTTTGTCAATCATATTATATCTTTACACATTATAAGTCTATCGGCATGAATTCAGAATCATTGCTTTATGCCGCTTCCTTGAATAATTGGTTTTTTGGCTTCTGGGTCACACCCAGTGATGCTCAGGGCTTACTCCTGGCTTTGTGCTCAGGGATCACTCCTGGGTGTTCTCAGGGGACCATATCAGATGCCGGGGATTGAACCCAGGTCCGCTGCATGCAAGGCAAACTCCCTACCCACTATACTATCACTCTGGCCCCAGATCGTGTTTTAGAAGTACCTTCAAGCTTATAATAAAAATGTGGGGAAACCTCAGGGAATTCTGGTATCCACTCCACCTTCACGCACGCACAATTGTTTTTTAAGGTTTCGGGTATGGGCTGGCGAAAGAGAGCTCACGTACAGGCTGAGTACAAGTACATCAGGCCCAGGTCCAGACCCTGGTCCTGCACTGTCCAACCAAAGCTCTACCAAGAGTGATCCCTAAGCTCTGAGCCAGAAATAGCCCCGGAGCACAGCCGTGCCTACTACCCAAACCTAATGAAATACATTTTAGGGGGGGAAAAAAGTCACAAATCAAAATACACTTAGGATGTGGGTTTGGCTTCTTGCACTCAGGAGTCACTGCTGGCGTTGCACCGGAGAACATATGGGATGCCAGAGATCGAACCTTGGCTGGCAGCGCGCAAGGCAAGCGCCCTACCCGTTGTTCTATCTCTCCAGTCCATGTAATGTGCTTTTTGTTTAGCACCCAGCTATATTTCCTAGAATGCATTATCCTTTCATTTCCTTATGCAGGATCTCTGGGCCCCCAGGCTTCTTCTCAGCTCTCCTGGATGCTGGCGCCCTGCCCTACCGCCCCCCCCCCCCCGGCACAGGGACCTCCAGCTCTCCAGGAGCATCTGACCGCCTTTGAGAGCCCCACATGAGCATCTCACTCCCACTTTCTCTGTCTCGAGAAGACTTTTGTTTGCACCAATAAGTGTTGCTGCCTCCAGCGAGAGCACATGTTAAATATAACCACTGGCTGCTTTCAGTCAACACCCCGAGTGAGCCCTGGGTCTGGTCGGGTAACTAGTTCTGCCCTTTGGGGAGACTCTGTCGGAGTTGCTGGATAGATGCAGGCGTGGCGGCGGGGGAGGTGGTTGGCAGAGGTGCTCCCCACCGGTCTGTCCCTCGGGGGGGCTGGGGGCTGCCAGTTCTCACAGCTGTCCTGGGTGCAAGGATGCTGCTCCCCTGAGCAACGCAGAGCTGGGAGAGGGCCCGGGGAACTGGGCACAGTAAACACCACAGTGCTCTCGGTTCTCCCTCAGAGTCAGCCAGTTTTCTAGAGTACATATTCTTTTTTTTTTTTTTTGCTTTTTGGGTCACACCCAGCAATGCACAAATCTGAACCCCAGTTTTCAACTTCTGAGAGTTTAAGAGTGGTCGAGGAGAGGGCCAGAGCAATAGTGCTGCAGGTAGGGTGCTTGCCTTGCATGCAGCCAACCTGGGTGCAGTTTCCGGGACCCCATATCGTCATCCCCCGAGCCCACCAGAAGTGATCCTTGAGCACAGAGCCAGGAGTCAGCCCTTGAGCACCACTGAGTGTGACCAGAAACTAAAAGAAATAAATAGAGTAGCCAAGGGAGACACAGTGTAATTGTGCAGACCTGTGCAGAACAGCGCAGGGTTCCAGGGCAGGCTCTGCCATGGGAACTTCTGCCAGATGCGGATGAGCGGCCACGCTCAGCGGAGCACTCGCTAGTGGCCACGCACACCGTTGGGCACTTGACATGTGGTTCCTGTGGCTGAGAAATGGGATTCCTAGACTTGATTTCACTGTAATTAGTTCAGATGGTCTCATGTGGCTCCCTCACTGGCCATTATACGTCTAAGTCTTAGCATCTACGTCAGGGACCAGGGACATAGCTCAGCAACAGAATTCACTATTTGCGGGGAAGAGGCCCTGGGTTTGGTCCCTGGCACCCATAATAAAAGCAAAGAAATAAAGATTGGATTGGCCCCGCTGGTGCCTGCAGGAGCGCAGAGCAGGGTTCGAGGAGAAGCTGCCGCCGCGGGCTGGGGGCAGTCTGGCAGGTGGCCCTGCCTAGCTAAGAGACTTGTTTTTCTTTTTGGGTCACACACGGTGATGCACAGGGCTTCTTCCTGGCTCTGCACTCAGGAATGACTCCTGGTGGTGCTCGGGGGACCCTATGGGATGCTGGAATCGAACCTGGGTCGGCCACGTGCGAGGCAAACACCCTACCCACTGTGCTATCGCTCCAGCCCCATGCAGAGACTTTTCAGTGGCACTTTTGGAACAGGGCCTGTCTGAGCCACGGGCAGAGGGAAGTGCTGGGCTGCCGGGCGGGAGCAAGCAGCCCCCGGCCCCTCGTGAGGCCCAGGATGCCACAGAAGAACCAGCCACCAGGGCTGGAGCCATGTGCAGCGGGCGGGGGGCGTGCCTTGCACTCAGCCCTCAGGGTTCGATGCCTGGTACCCTACATGATCCCCTGATCCCTGCCAAAAGTGATCCTAGAACACAGAACCAGGAGTGAGCTCTGAGCACTGTTGGGTGTGGCCCCAAACAACAACAACAAAAAAGAAAAGAAACAGCAGCAAAAAAGAATCAGCTGTACTCCCCTGACGGCGAACCCGCTCCCCTCTGCAGCCGCCCACAGGCTCACGGCAGCTTCTGTCCATGTGGGGAGCTTCGGGCTCCCCACGACTGCTGCGGGCACCCACTTCTGAGTGTCTCTGCTGGGCGTCCCCTGGCCCTCCCTGAATTTCCCCGCTGGGTCAGTGCTCGGAGGAGCTGAAGTTTTCTTCTCTGAATTGCACTTACTTTCCTGGGGACCTGTTCACGCCCAGAACATTTGAGGCGAGGGAGTCACAGAGGGGTTTCCTGAAAGGTCCCCCCAGGCCCCGGGGTTCCTGTGGGCTGCGGTGCCACTCACAAGGAGGAGAGTCCCCAGGCCTCCTGATTCCGAGCCAGAATTCAAGCGACGGCTTCTGGGCAGCTGGCAATAGGCTCCAAGCTCAGGGTCCCCGTGGCCTGCTTGCCAGCAGGCGTCCAGCTGTGGGCACTGGAGGAGGAGGAAGCCTGGGGGTTACATGAGTAGGGGGACAGGAACACCCAGCACTTGCATGAGAAATGGCCGCCAAAAGGTGGGGGACTGAGACAGCCAGGAAAGACCCGCCAGACCCCTGAGCACGGCCTCCTGACCTCCCTCCGCTTCGGTGCCCTGATTCATAAAAGGGAGTTGACTCTTGTCATTATTGTTGTTAAATGTGGGAGCCACAAAGTGGTGCTCACAGGACACAGCGGCCACACTCAGTGGAGCACTCGTTGTGTCCCAGTGGTGCAGAAGAGGAAATACCACAAGCTAGGGCTGGAATCCAGGGCTGTGACCACCTGAGCTTAACCCCAACCAGTGGGGATGTCGTGAAGTTGACTGCAGTGGTTTCCTGTGGCCCGAGAGGTAGGACAGGACGTGAGGCACTTGCCTTGCAAACGCTTGCCTTGACCCTGAGCTTGATTCTCAGCGTCACTTACAGTTGGTCCCCAAGCACTGCCAGGAGTGATCCCTGAGCACAGAGCCTGGAGTGAACCCCGCACACAGCCCCAAAACAAAATAAAACAAAACAAAAAATAGGTACCCAAGTGCCGGGCCTGGATGTGCCCAGGTGTCATTTCTTGTCCTGCCCTGCCTTCAGCCCACTGACCATTGTGGATGGTCAGTACCAGTGAGTCAAGGCCCCTGCATAAGGTTCGGAGCCAGGAAAGAACTTGGAACCCCCCAGCCAGAGGGGAGCAGGAGAGTGTTTGGGGCCGGGAAGGGGTCTGCCCTGGTCATCCCTCTGCCTCTCACATAAAGGGGCCTCCGAATCAGGCAGAAAACACAACTACTTCCTCCCTTCAGCTCAACACAGCCCCCCAACACACACACACACATTTCCCAGATTACTCACGAGTCCACCTTCCTCTGTGCTCCCTACTGCTGGCAGCCCCTCCGGCTCTTTCTAGATCCTTCTTCCTCCTCTTCTGCCCTAGAAGTCCTCCATCCTGCATTCAACCGAGACCCCCCTGGGCTGGAAAACAGGCAGGGCGTGTGTGTGTGTGTGTGTGTGTGTGTGTGTGTGTGTGTGTTGCTGTGTCCTCGAAGCCACCAACAGCGTCGTGCTCAGGCGACAGGCTGTCCTCTGGGTCCGCTGTGTCCCTGCCCCGCCACGCAGAGAGCTGATGCCGCCCATTAGCAGCCCCCACTCGCCACCTCCCGCCTCTCCGGCCCATTTGTGGGTATCGGAGTCACCACTCTAAGGGGCAGCTGGGGGGCCCTTCGCCGGCTCTGCACTCTTCTCCCCCTCTCCTCAGGCCCCATGCCCAGCCCCGAGGTTTGGAGAGCCGAGTAAGTGCCCTATCAACATGTTAATCAAATTACTTAGGAGCTAAAATTGACGCTGTTCATTAATTATACAAGATTATGCTAATTGTGCATGCAAATGCATGCAGGGGAACAGAAGGTGTTCAGGCGCATGGTGGGCCATTAGCATAGAGGATGGGGTGCGGGTGCATTGGCATGCTAATGTATGCGCCCCTGCTATTTATAGTCCCCCAGCCCATCTGCACTGCAGCCACCTCTGCCCCCGGGAGGGACTGGGCCGGGGATGGGGGGGGGGGAGGCCAAGACCAGGCCTGGCAGGTGGGAATGGCCCCAGGGACATTGGGGCCTCCCTGTTGCCCTGGACCAGGATCAGGAAGTAGCAAGCCCCCCACCCCACCCCAGTGGACCTGGACTGTCCCACCAGCCTCCACCTGGGCGTGTGCTTCTTCCTGAAGGCAAGTGACACTTCCAGTTTGCCACCGCCACCACCAAGACTCCCCTGGAGCCCCCCATCACCAGGGGGGGCCAAAGCTGACCTGACTTAGGCCCATCTGCCCAGGCTCTGGGCCGCAGTGGCCCCCCTCAGCCTTGCGAGGCCCCCCGTGAAGAAAGTGTGCCACGCATTGGCCGGGTGACGTGCCCTTGGCAGGGAGGACCCCTGCCCCCTACTTTGCTGTCTCGAGAGATTGCCTCTGGTCTTTCAGACCCCAGATGTCCACCGTCCCAGTGATCTGTCACCCTTGGCTGCTCGCCCAGGGGAGAATCGCTGTGGGTCACACTCAGCAGTGTCCTGCTGCCTTCTGTTTTCGCTGGGGGCCCTCTGAGGGTCTCCTAGCTGTCCCTCCAGCCTCCGCTGACTGCTCCCTAGAAGGTGGCAGAACTTGTTGGCTGGGTGTACTGAATGATCGCAGGGATTCGGTTCGGCCATTTGGGTCCTCCTTGGTCCTGAGCACGGGCAGCCAACCCTGAAAAGAATGACGTGCACCGCCCTGGCCCCGAACATGCGCACTTCTTCCTGAGCTTTGTCAGCTCCAGGGCAAGCCCTTGGGGTGAGAATGGACGGAGAGTTTCCCCTGCTTCTCCCCATCCCAAAACTGCTGTGTGGGGGCAGAGGGATGATACAGCAGAGGCCAGAGGTGACAGTGGACATCCACCAGCCTGTGTGTTTTGCTGCTCTTTGCTTGGTCTTTTTTTTTTTTTTTGAACCTTCTGGTTTTGGGACCACATCCAACAGTGCTCAGGGCTTACTCCTGGCTCCGTGCTCAGGAATCACTCCTGGTGGGGCTTGGGGGACCACATGGGATGCCGGGGATCAAACTTGAGTCAGCCATGGGTAGGGTGTTTACCTTGCACATGGAAGAGCCACGTTCCATCCCCATATGGTCCTCTCAAGCCCTGCCAGGAGTGATCCCTGAGCACAGAGCCAGGAGTAAGCCCTGAGCACTGCTGGTTGTGGCTAGAAGCAGGAAGGGGGTAAAAAACCCTGCCATGTTAATTTGAACTTGGTTGGCATCAGGGCTATAGGCTTATTCCCCCCCTTGGCTCCAAGTTTGCCCTCATGAGGCCCTGCCCCACCTCTGCTGCTCCTACTGCCCCACCCCTGCCTCGTCTTGCCCTTTTTAGGTCCAATCCTGCCCTCCGTGCCAGCCGCACACCACATGTGACTGCCCAGCTATGTTCATTTAAGGAACGAAAGGGCCGTGAAAAGTGAAATTCAGTTTCTAGTCCCCTCCGCCCCGTGTCAGGGGAGGAATATCAGTGCAGGGAAAGTCCTGCTGAGGAGCGATGGTGGTTTCCCCGTCAGCTTTCTTGCTTCTGTGTTACCCTGGGCCCCGTCCAGCTCCTGCCAGTACCGGCAGCTTTTTGCAAGTGGGAGCCTTGCGTCAGCTCTCAGGCAGGCTCACGGGGGATGCTGAGAGGGGAAACAACAGGGGATCACTCTGCTTTCTGAGGGGGTGATTCCTAGAGGCAGAGTCGGAGAGGGGAGGTGCTGGTGAGGGGGAGTTCCGGGAGGCAGGCAGCAGGCGGGAGAACAGGGCGGAGATGGTCTGAGGGAGATGGGCTGGGCAGGGCGAGGGGTGCTTAATCCTTGAAGGGGAGGGAGGAGCCCACCCATAGCTGCTGATGCCAGCCTGTTGTGAGGGGGCACCGCAGGGCATCTTTCTCTGCTCTGGGGTGAGGGGCATCCAGCTGGGCACCAACCCACAGTGTGAGTCCTGCCCCCAGACCTCGCTGCTGTCCACCCCAGGGAGGCCAAAAATGATGGTGGACGCCCACCCACCTTCTACGTGTTTTTCTGCCCTTTGTTCAATATTTATTTATTTATTTGTTTGTTTATTTATTTATTTAATTTTTGGTTTTTGGACCACACCGGGCAGTGTCCAGGGCTCACTCCTGACTCTGCTTAGGAATTACTCCCGCTGGGGCCTGGGTGACCATATGGGATTGCCGGGGATCAAACTTAAGTCAGCCGCATGCAAGGCAAGCTCCCTGCCCTCTGTGTCATCTCTCTGGCCCCTGCTGAGCCTGGGTGCTCCTCTCCCGCTACAGTGTGGCGCCTGAGAGTGACGAGGAAGTCAGCTGACTGCCCTTGCTTGAGTCGGCACCGACTGGGCCCTGCATCTTGGGTTGGAATCTGCCTTTGATGAGCACAGCATCTCTCTCTCTCTCTCTCTCTCTCTCTCTCTCTCTCTCTCTCTCTCTCTCTCTCTCTCTCTCTCTCTCTCTCTCTCTCTCAACACACCTTATTTATTTTGATCTATTTATTTATTTTTTTACTTTTGGCGGTCACACCCAGGAAAGCTTAGGGGTTACTCCTGACTCTGCACTCAGGAGTTATTCCTGGCAGTGCTTGGGGGACCATATGGAATGCCGTGGATTGAACCCGGGTCGGCCGCATGCAAGGCAAACGCCCTACCCGCTGTACTATTGCTCCAGCCCCAGCCTCTGCATTCTAGGGGAAGGAGGAAACTCAATTGCAGACACGTCTTAAGTGTGGGAAGTGCAAGGCCCAGGAACAGGTGAACAGGCTCTATGTGGCCACTGCGGTGGGCCATGTGGTGTTTAACCTGGCCTCTAATCAGGCCCGATAGTTGCTGGAGGCAAGCCCCTGACCCGCTAATGATGAACTTTTTTTTTCTTTCTTTTCCTTTTTGGGTCACACCTGGTGATGCACAGGGTTTACTCCTGGCTCTGCACTCAGTAATTACTCCTGACGGTGTACTCCTCAAGGGACCATATGGGATGCTGGGAATCGAACCCAGGTCGGCCGCGTGCAAGGCAAATGCCTACCCTCTGTGCTGTTGCTCCAGCCCCTAATGATGAACTCTTGACTCATTCTAAGTAACTTGTCTTTTTACTTATTTGGCTTGGGGGGGCCACACCCAACAGTGTCAGGATCGGCCCCCACTTGGTGCTCAGGGAGCCACCAGGTGTTGCTCGGGGGGCCATTCAGGGGAGCCAACTGGGCCTCCTGCATGCAAACCAGATGCCCCTGTCTATTGCGCCATCCCTCCCTCTGGCCCACTGCTGACCTCAGGAATCTTAGAGCCCGGCACCCATAGGGCCCGAGTCTCCGAGAAGCTCTGACGGAGGTTTGCTGCAGAGACTGTGCCAGCCTCACAGGAGGGCAGGGATGGACTCAGACACTCATGACTCAGTGGTTCTTAAAGTCCAAGTTCCTGTCACAACTTTTGTTTTGTTTGGGGTCATACCTGGCGATGCTCAGGACTTACTCCTGGCTTTGCACTCAGGAATCGCTCCTGGCAGTGCTTGGGGGACCATATGGGATGCCAGGGATAGAACTGGGCTGGCCGTGGGCAAGGCCAGTGCCCTCCCGCCGTGCTATCTATCGCTCCAGTCCTCCTGTCTCGACCTTGGCTTTGACACTGCAGCTTTCTCTTGCTTCTCCCCGGCTTGATGAGGACACTGCCTCAGGACTAGGAGGGGCGTAGGCACGTAATGCAAGGGCTAGCACTGCAGAGTATCCAGTACTGGTCAAGGGCTTTCTAGAACTCTGATCTCGTGTGTGTGTGTGTGTGTGTGTGTCTGTGTGTGTCTGTGTGTGTGTGTCTGTGTGTGTGTCTGTGTGTGTGTGTGTATTTTGGGGCCACATTTAGTGGTTCCCAGGACTTTTGTTTTTTTGTCTGTTTTTGGACCACACCTGGCAATACTCAAGGCTTTCTCCCGGCTCTGCCCTCAGGAATCACTGCTGGTGATCTTGGGGGATCATAGGATGCTGGGGATTGCACCTGGATTGCTTGTGTGCAAGGTGAACACCCTCACCGCTGTGCTAGGCTCACAGTCCCACTCAGGGTTTTCTCCTAGCTCTGTGCTTAGAACATTCCTTGCAGTGTTCAAGGAACTGTGTAGTGCCAGGAATTGAATCCCGGTTGGCCCCATACAAAGTGAGCACCTTAATCCCTGTATTATCCCTCCAGCCCCCGGATCACTTTTTTTTTTCTTATTCTTTTTTTTAAATTATTATTAGTGAATCACCGTGAGGTACAGTAACAGGCTTACAAACTTTCATGCTTGCGTTTCAGTCATACAATGATTGAGTGCCCATCCCTCCACCAGTGCCCATTTTCCACCACCAATGTTCCCAGCATCACTCCCACCACCCCCACCTCGTCCCCTCCACCCCGCCCCGCCACTGTGACAGGGCATTCCCTTTTGCTCCCTCTCTCCTTTTGGGTATTGTGGTTTGCAGTAGAGGTAGGTATTGAGCGGCCATCATGTTCGGTCCATAGTCTACTTTCAGCACGCATCTTTCTTTTTCTTTTTTTTTTTTTTTAAATTATTTATTTTTAATTAGAGAATCACCGTGAGGGTACAGTTACAGATTTATACACTTTTGTGCTTATACTTCCCTCATACAAAGTTTGGAACCCATCCCTTCACCAGTGCCCATTCTCCACCACCCGTAAACCCAGTGTCCCTCCCACCCTCCCCAATCCCATCTCCCCCCCACCCCACCCTGCCACTGTGGCAAGGCATTCCCTTCTGTTCTCTCTCTCTAATTAGCTGTTGTGGTTTGCAATAAAGGTGTTGAGTGGCCGCTGTGCTCAGTCTCTAGCCCTCATTCAGCCCGCAACTCCCTTCCCCCACATGGCCTTCGATTACAATGTAGTTGGTGATCGCTTCTCTGAGTTGACCTTTCCCCGGAACGTGAGGCCAGCCTCGAAGCCATGGAGTCAACCTCCTGGTACTTATTTCTACAGTTCTTGGGTGTTAGTCTCCCACTCTGTTATTCTATATACCATAGATGAGTGCAATCTTTCTATGTCTGTCTCTCTCTTTCTGACTCATTTCACTCAGCATGAAACTTTTCATGCCCATCCACTTGACTACAAAATTCTTGACCTCCTTTTTTCTAACAGCTGCATAGTATTCCATTGTATAGATGTACCAAAGTTTCCTCAACCAGTCATCCGTTCTGGGGCATTCGGGTTTTTTCCAGATTCTGGCTATTGTAAACAGTGCTGCGATGAACATACATGTGCAGATGTTGTTTCGATTGTACTTTTTTGCCTCTCTGGGATATATTCCCAGCAGTGGTATTGCTGGGTCAAATGGGAATTCAATATCTAATTTTTTGAGAGTCGTCCAAATTGTTTTCCAGAAGGGCTGAACCAGTCGGCATTCCCACCAGCAGTGAAGAAGGGTCCCTTTCTCCCCACATCCTCTCCAACAGCAGTTGCTTTTGTTCTTTTGGATGTGTGCTAGTCTCTGTGGTGTGAGGTGGTATCTCAAAGTTGTTTTGATCTGCATCTCTCTGATGATTAGTGATGCAGAGCACTTTTTCATGTGCCTTTTGGCCATTCGTATTTCTTCCTTGGTAAAGTTTCTGTTCATTTCTTCGCCCCATTTTTTGATGGGGTTGGATGTTTTCTTCTTGTAGAGTTCAACCAGCGGCACGCATCTTTCAACCCGAATGGGTCCTCCCAACATCCTTTACTTGGTGGTCCCTTCCCTATCTGAGCTGCCTTTTCCCCCAGCATGTGAGGCCAGTTTCCAAGCCATGGAGCAGACCTCCCTGTCCTTATCTCTACCACTCTTGGGTGTTAGTCTCCCATTCTGTTACTTTATATTCCACAGATGAGTGCAATCTTCCTGTGCCTGTCCCTCTCTTTCTGACTCATTTTACTTAAAATGATACTGTCCATGTTGCCAGATCACTTTTTAAATCGACTTTGCCTCGTTCTCCATGTCCAACTCGCGCTTGCATTCCTGGTGTAGTCTTCATTCTCAGTGTAGCTCCTGGGACGTCATCTTTCCCTCGCCCCACTTTCTGTGATGCCCAGAGTTGGGTACCATATTCTCAGGGAGCCTCACTGCGACAGTTTGGATGGCATGGGGCACAGGTCTTGTCCGATGGGACGTCCAGAAGCGCTCACCTCTGTGAGGGGGTCAGCCAGACTGTGGGGTCAGCCTTGCCTTGCTTCCCCCAGACTAGAGGAAGCTCAGTTTAATCCCCTCCTCCTTTGTAGCCCCAGGAAGGGAAGGGAACTGCTCAGGAAGAACCCCCATGCCTGCCTCCCTCCTGGTACCTCCTGGCTTGAGATAAAATGCTCTCCTGGTGTCAAGCGGCCCTTCAGAACCCTCCAGAAAGGAGCCACTCCCGCCTCAGGCTCCTGTAAGGCAGCCCAGGCCCAGGGCCTTGGCCTCATTTTTGCCCATTACATCAGGCTCTTTCCAGGAAGGAAGGGAGAAGAAACGGATATGAAAAACACATGAGGGAGTGATCCAGGAGTGATCAACACATGAGGGAGTCTGGTAGGCTTAGAGCAAGTGGATATTTGTAGCACAATAAACTGTTTTCTTCTACTTGGTGTTGTTCGGGGATTACTCCTGGCTGTGCACTCAGGGATCACTTTGGCAATGCTCAGGGACCATTTGGGATGCTGGGGATCGAGCCAGAGTCAGCTGTGAGCAAAGTGAGCACCTTACCCACTAGACTGTCTCTCCAGCCCCCCGTGGAATGTTCACCTTTAAAGCTGGATTCTTTACTTAACAGAAAAAATTGCAGTTCCCAAGACCATTTGTTTCTTATCCACTTTCTGCAAATTAGCACCTGACTTAGCAAGAGTCAGGCCTCGGTTCACAGTAAATGAGTCTGCTACTTTCCCAGAGAGCAGTGATGGAGAATTTTGTTTTTCAATCAGGGTCATTTGGATATCCATAATATCTTTTGAGACCACCCAAGCAGGCGGATACAGGCATCTGACAGAAGCATTTGTGTCTTTCCCGCCTACTGGGGCCAGACCCCAGGATTGTGTAGGCCAGAATCCCTCTCTGCCATGAAAAATGGAATAACCCTTAGGAGGCCCTGCTACCTTCATAGCCTAGAAGATTGCCCGATACAAATATAATGTAAGTCACATGTGTAATGTTATTTATTTATTTTTTAGAAGTACTGGGGCCTGCGAGATAGAAGAGCAAGTAGGGTACTTGCGTTACATGCAGCGGACCCAGGTTTGACGCTTAGCACTCCGAATGGTCCCCTGAGCACATCACGAGTGATTCTTGAGTGCAGAGCCAGGAGTAACCACTGATACTGCCAGGTGTGGCTCTGAAATAAAAGTAAACAAAAAGTACCTATGTAGGGGCCAAAGAGAGTACGGGGTAAAGCACTTGGCCTGAATCTGACTGGCCCCACTTGGATCCACAGCACCACACATGGGTCCCTGAGCACTGCCAGGAGTGATCCCTGAGCACTGCTGGGTGTGGCCCAAACCACACCCCCATACATATGTAATATTTAATTTCCTAGTAGTTACACTTTGAAAAGTTAAAACATGGGGTCTGGTGAGATAGCACAGTGGGTAGGGCGTTTGCCTTGCATGCAGCCAACCCGGGTTCGATTCCCAGCATCCCATATGGTCCCCCGAGCACTGCCAGGAGTGATTCCTGAGTGCATGAGCCAGGAGTAACCCCTGTGCATCGCCGGGTGTAACCCAAAAAGAAAAAAAAAATAAAAGAGAATCCAGAGAGATAACACAGAGATCAGGAAACCCAAATCCAGACCCTGGCACCAAATGACTCTCGAGCTGCACTGGGGGGAAACCTGGAGGCCCCTGAGTGCCCTGGGGTGGCCATGGTGGTCCCCGGCAGTGCGGGGCCCACATAGCACCATATCCTCAGGCCCTAGCATTGAACTGCCCGGTCCAGTGAGCCAAGTATTGCCAGCAGTAGCTTCTGAGTGCCCCTGAGCACTGTTCAGAAGCCCCCTCCCCAAATAAACCAAAATAATTTTCTTAATTAAAATAAATTGGTAAAATTAATGGTGGCTATATTAATGATTCAACCTAGCACATCAAAACTGTTATCATTTCAACTTGTAATTAAGTTTTTTCCCCCTTCGTTGTGTTTTGTGAAAGCACCATGATTTCCATAGCTCTCCATAGTTGGGGTTTAGACATACGATGTTCCAACACCGATTCTACCACAGGCTCGTGTTTCCTCGTCACTGTACAAGCTTCCCTCTCCTACCTCCATGTAACTGAGTTTGTTTGTTTTCTTTTTGGGTCACACCCGGCGATGCACAGGGTTTACTCCTGGCCCTGCACTCAGGAATTACTCCTGGTGGTGCTCAGGGGACCCTATGGGATGCCGAGGATCGAACCTGGGTTGGCTGCGTGCAAGGCAAACGCCCTACCCGCTGTGCTACCGCTCCAGCTCCCAGTAACTGAGTTTTTAAATATTACTAAAGAGATCATCTTTTTTTTTTGTTCTGTTTTGGGGTCGTACCCAGTGGTGTTCAAGCCTTAATCTTGGCTCAGGAAGTGGTGGTGCTCAGGGGGCCCTATGGGGTGCCAAGGATCGAACCCAGGCCAGCTGTGTGCAAAGCAAATTTGCAACATCCATTTTTTCTAAGTCTCTGGAATCTGATGCATGTTTTACATTTCGAATTGCAATGGAGACATTTGAAGCACTCAGTGGCAGCCCCGAGGGGCTGAAGGCTGCTCTTAGGGAGTGCGGCTGGAACACAGAGGTCGCCCCATCTTTGCTGAGGATTGCCTATGAGGCTTCTGGAAAACCCCCAAGAGTGTCTGACTCAGCAAGTCCAGGCGGACCTGAGAAGCTGCCTCTCTAGCAAATCCCGTCTCCAGGGGACACTCAAGCGGCTTGTCTGGTGCCACACTTCCAGGCTGACTGTCACCTTTCTGCATGACCTCCACCTTGGAGTGTTGGCATTGACGCCACTTCTGACCCCGTGTGTGAGCAGCTAGAAGCAGCCTGGGGGGGGGGCACCCACAGGCCCTGGGTGAGAAGGAAGCAGTGCCATGGGGGCATCAGAAGTCAGTGGCTGACAGCCAGAATGATAGTACAGTAAGGTAGGCACTTGCCTCGCATACGGCCAACCCGGTTCGATCCCCGGCATCCCATATGGTCCCCTGAGCATCGCCAGGAGTGATCTCTGAGTGCAGAGCCAGGAGAGCAATGTGGGTGTGCACAGCCCTCCCCACACCTCACCAAATCACTTAGCAACCCCGGAGGTTCCCACCCTGGTTGTCATTCCAGCTCCCCAATAGGGGGCAGTATGACCCACTTTGGAAAAATGTGCTTGTGGCTCAGAGACAGGAAAGGGCACTGGCCCTCATTACCTCCAAGGAGGGTCTTACGTGCTGCCACGGGAAATGCCCACCTGCTTGAAGACTAGATGTCTTGGGGTGAGCCTGCCTCAGTGGAGGTGACCGTGGCACCTAGGGCTCTCTGGCCACGGGGCAGCCAGGAAAGACTGGTCAGACTGGGAGTGGGAGTTGGTGTGGAGGCCTCGGACAAATGCGCCCTGGGAAGGGAAGGGTGGGGAGACTTGCTGAGCAAGGGCAGTGGAAGGGACCCCTGAGAGGAGCTCCCGGGGGTGGGGGTGGGGGAGCAAACCCTGCAGGAAATAACAGGCCGAGGAGGTTTGCAGCAAAGGCTGTTCCAAGGGCTGGAGGGAGAGCGCAAGGGTTAAAGCCCCGTCCCTGCATCTCACAGCATCTCCTGAGCACCACAGGGGTCACTCCAGAGCACAGAGCCAGGAATTGCCCCTGAGCACAGCTGGTTGCGGCCCCCAAACTAACCAACAATCAAATAAAGTCCGACCCTTAGGGGCTGGAGCAGCACAGCAGGTGAAGTGCCCGCCTTGCACATGGCCAACCCAGACCCCATCCCTGGCACTGCAGAGCCCCACCAGAAGTGCTCCCCGAGTGCAGAGCCAGGAGGAAGCCCTGAGCTCGGCTCAGTGTGCCCTTCCCCCCCCAAAAAAAAAGTGTCCCTGAGCCAGAGAGATAGTATAGCAAATAAGGCGCTTGCTTTGCACCTGGGCACGCTGCTGACCCGGGTCCGACGCCCAGGATCTCTCCCTCAGCACAGAGCTGGCGGTAAGCCCTGAGCACCACCTGGTGTGGCCCCCAAGCCGGAAAATTAAAAATAAATATAAAGTCTGTCGTTGAGGCATCTCTACAAGCTCAGAGATGAGGAAGGATTCGGAGCTCGAGGCTGTGGGGGACCCAGAGCCCCACCCTGTGGACCCCCCCCCTTCAGCCCAGCCACAGTTCCTCTCGGCTGTAGATTTGGGAGTGGGGTCAGATGTGACAGACATGTGTGTGGCTCTGCTGGGGGCATTGTCACCTTTGAGGCACCCCTACACTGACACCCAAAGCTTAGCATGCATCTAAGCAAACGGGGGGCTGTGTTCCGTCCTCGTGTCTGTCCTTCTAGCACCTTCTAAAGGACTGAGCACCTTATCTGGAACGTCAGTGAACTGTGTGTAGTGTCTAGGATCTATAGCACATGTTCAGTGGGACATGCTTGAGGGGATGGCAGTGGGCCCAGGGACATTGTGGGGTGTCTTGGAGGGGCTTGGGAGTCATTCCAGTGGCATGTAGTGTGGGACAAGAGGGGTGTCCGCACAGTACAGGCGTTCTGTTGCAGCGAATTGAAGGTGTCCCTGCCTGGGCCAGACCTAGAGAGCATATAGGACACTGTGTGTGTGCGGGAGGGGGTGTCCTGTTAGGGGTGCGGCGTGTCGGCATGCTCCCGTTGTGGTCCTTGCGCTACCCAATTGTCTCGATGGAAAGGGACGAGTGGGAGTCCCGCGGGGACACCCACTGTGTGTGGAATATAACAGGTGCTGAGGGGTCAGGTAGGGCCCGGTGAGGATACACATGTCTACCTCCCGGGGTGATAGCCACCCCCTAGCCCCAGCACTGAGGGCCTTCCCCTTTGGAGACTAGACTCTGCCCCCTGATGAAGTCTTCCCTAGCGGGCTAGAAAGACAGGACCGTGGAAAGGGCGCTTCCCATGCACAGGGCCAGCCCCAGCTTGGTCCCTCGCACCAAACCATCCTCTGGACCCCTGAGCAGAGAGCCAAGAGTCAGCCCTGAGCATCACCAGGTGTGGCCCCGTGACCCCACCGCTGCCACCACCAAATAAAGCTTCCCTAAACCGGAATTCCATGTTGGTGGGCTTGGGAGGCAACTCTGATGGGCTCAAGGGATTCTAAAGGGGGGTTTCAAAAGCGAGCAGGATGCGTGTTAGGGAGCTGCCCCCTAGGACAGGTCAGAAAGGGGGCAGCACCCCCCACAGACTGCGGCGCTACACCCAGTGGTTGGAAAGGGACCTCCCCAGATGCACAGACCGCTCTCAGGGGCCAGGTACTTCAGTGACAGTTTCCTGAGTCCACAGAGAGTCCCCAGTCACCTCCTGGAGCATGGGGTGGGGTGGGGTGGGAGGGACATGTTCCCCACCGCCCGGCAGGAAAGACCGGAAGACCCAGCGCTCTCGTGTTGGTCTGGAAAGCAGCCTAAGGCAGGCCAGGGATGTGGGAGACTCTAGCAGGGAGAGCTCAGAGGCCCCGGGTTCGATCCCCAGGCCAGCCTCCCATCCCACACCACAGCTGCACGGGTATATCCCTGTGGCCCCAAGAGCTTCCAGGAGTGTGCCCCCCCCAAAAAAAAGAGGCAGAAGTATCACTGTACATTCCCAATACCCGTGCATGAAATAGAAGGTATCGGGCAGGAGAGGGGGTGCGGGGGGGGGGGACCATGTGTTTGTGCGCAAATGTGCAGAGAGGTGCCTGTCAAACCCACGCATGGGTTTTGTGTGTGTGATGGAGGTGAATGTAGTCTGTTATGTGTGAGCAGGATCTGCCGTGTTGGCGGTGGGGCTGTGGTGTAGAATCTGCTATAAAGGAGAACGTAGGACCTGCTCCGGGTGGTGACGCTAGTTTTAGCAAGGGCTGTGTTTGGGGTGCTCAGCTACGACACCCTAGGATGCATTCCCACACTCTTCCCATGCCCATGGCCTGTAGGCTGGGCGTGGGCCACACAGGGCGGGAAGGACCTGTAGCTGGCGGGAGTCGGCTGTGTGTGCAGTTTTTACTACACGCCTCTGGGAAGGCTGTGCCCGTGTGTGGGATACACAGTTTGTTGTCATAGAGTAGAAGGGCTCACCAGTGTGCCTACCTAGATATACTGTGTCTGCACGGGGTGGGGGGTGGGGGACGCTGGGCGATGAGTCTGTCTCGTGTGACAGGTCCACTCTGGGGGTGGGCTCCATGTGTGATGGACAGAGACTGTGACCAATAGCCATGGAGTGGGGCGAGCAGGCGAGCCTGAGTGAAGTGCAGTGTGAGTTCTGAGCAGTCGGCACTCAGGTGTGTATAGGAGACGAACCAGGACAAATAGATCTCGCAACTTCAGCAGATACACTTGGTGGGACAAGTGAGCACTGTGTGATGGGTTGGCGTGTGCTGATACTCCAGACCCGGGGACACGGGTCTGTCAGGTCCCCTCTGTGCGGCTTCTGGGGGCAGCCGGGATGTTTTCCTGTGTGTGCACGCCAGAGGCCCAGAGGGGTTGGCTCTTCGGAGAACACCGCTGAGCCCTCCAACCACTGTTTCAGGTTCTTCCTCAAGTTCTTCCTCAAATGCAACCAGAATTGCCTCAAGAACGCGGGGAATCCCCGAGACATGCGGCGCTTCCAGGTGGGTCTGGGTGGGGGGGCTCCCCCTGCGAACCTGCCCCGAGCTAGTGCGGCAGGTTGGATGCTGGGACCCTGGCACCCTGGGAGAGGCTCCCCGGGGCAGAGATCTGCCCTGCCGGGGTGCTCCAAGTCCTGTGCCTGCTGGGGGTGGGGAGCTCCATCTCAACTTATGCTGGCTGCCAAGGGAGGCTTCATTAGAGCCCCACTTAAGGAGATGCTAATTGTGACATTTTTACATGATTAACGACCCAGCTCATTTGCATAGCGTGAAGCCGAGAGCAGCTGCCCTTAGCACATCCCGAACCTGCGCACCCTCCCAGGGAAGGGGGTGGGGGGCTCCCCCTGATGGGCTCTTGGGCTGATGCTGTCCCCCTCATCCACACTCTCGGTTCCACTAGGAGCCCCAGGGATGCAGCCTGGGGGTGTGGTGGGAACCAGTGGCCTCTGTTCCCACAGAGCTTCAGGCCTGATCTTTTTCCAGCTTCTGGGAAGTCAGTTCCTAGAGGTAGAGGGGCTGTGGTTGACTCGACCCAGGACCCAGCTGTCCTGTCGGCCACCTTCCCCCCAGCTCAGTCTTGGAGAACTGGAGCCCTTCCTGGGCCATGACCCTGAATTCCAAGTGGCAGTCACTGGTCTCCAGCGGCAGGTTCCCCGCATCGGGGCCCCGGGCAGGCTGGCCTTGGCTCTCCCCGCAGGTGGTGGTGTCCACGACAGTGAGCGTGGACGGGCACGTGCTGGCCGTGTCCGACAACATGTTCGTGCACAACAACTCCAAGCACGGCCGCAGGGCACGCCGCCTGGACCCCTCGGAAGGTCAGGATCCCCGAGTCCAGCCCCAGTCCAGGCCCCACCCCCGGGTCCCCACCTGGGCGCGCGCCGCTGACCCGGCTCCTCTCCTGCCTCCCAGCGGCCACCCCCTGCATCAAGGCCATCAGCCCCGGGGAGGGCTGGACCACGGGCGGCGCCACTGTCATTGTCATCGGGGACAACTTCTTCGACGGGCTTCAGGTCGTGTTCGGGAACGTGCTCGTGTGGAGCGAGGTGGGCCCCCCACCCCACCCCTGCCCGCCTCCCTGGGAGCCCGGGCCGCCCCTCCGCGCGCGCGCAGTGCAGGAACCCGACCCGCGCTCTCCCTGGCAGCTCATCACACCTCACGCCATCCGGGTGCAGACGCCCCCGCGGCACATCCCCGGGGTGGTGGAGGTGACCCTCTCCTACAAGTCCAAGCAGTTCTGCAAGGGAGCACCGGGACGCTTTGTCTACACTGGTAAGGAGTTAGGGGGACCCGGGGTTCTTGGCGGGAACACCAGGTGCAGGTGTGCGGGGCGAGTCACCCCAAACTGCAGAGTGGCCACGCCCACCCCAAGTGGCTGCTCCTCTAACGTGCACTCCAGGACCCCCACTGGCCTACCTTCTCAGGTCCCCCACGCGGTCTGGCACACCTAGACGGGGCGGCTCCCCGCTCGGGCCGGGGCCCCTGCGTGCGTGCGCGCGCGCGCTCGGCTGAGTCTCCCGGCCCGAGTCCGCGCGCCAGTCGCGCACGCCCCCTGCTGGAGGCGGGGAGAAGCGCAGCGCAGAGCCGAGGCCCGGCCACTCGCCTGCGTGCGGGGCAGAGGCGCCCACCCGGTTCCTTAGAAACGGCCGGGGATCCGCTCCGCCTCTGTGCCCCGAACGAGCCCAGTCCACGCTCCCCGCGTCTCCCCGTGCCTGCACGCCACCTGACCGCTCAGACAGCGAAGGGGGTGAACGGGGGGGGGGGTGGCGCGGTAACCGCTGGGATGGAGTGTGGGCTCGGCTGGGCCCCCCGGAGAGGGAGACTGGGGGTCCCGGGGAAGGAGATGGAGAGGGGGCGCGGCGGCCCGAGAGGCCAAGAGCGGCAAAGAGAGGCACAAAGTCCCCGAGATGGTGCAGAAGGTGCCTGAGTTAGCTGGGCCCGGGCTGGATCCCAGAGGAAGTAGGGAGGTTGGGACGGGGGGGGGGGGAGATGGGGAGGATGGGGAGGATGGGAAGGGGGAGAGAGAGGACGGAAGGGGGAAGATGGGGAAGTCAGGAGGGGGGATACAGGGAGAAGGGGGGAGTCGGGGAGGTCAGAAAGGGGGAGATAGGAAGGATGAAAGGAGGAAACAGGGAGGAGTCGGGGAGGACAGAGGGGGGAATACAAGGAGGATCGAAGGGGGGAGAGGGGGAGATGGGAGGAGAGGAGGCATCTCGTACCCTGGGAAGGATGTGACTGTGTGTTCCCAAGAGTCCTGGACACGGCCCACCGCTAACGGGCAGGCTCTGATGATTCCACCCATCCTATGATATGTGGAGTATCAAGTTTTTGGTTTCTTTGGATGTTTTGGATTTGGGGGCCAGACCCCAAGGTGCTCAGGGATTACTCATGTCTCTGTGCTCAGGGGACCATGTGGAATGCCAGGCAAGAACACTACCCACTGTGCTAGCTCTCTGGCCTGTTTTAAATTTCTTTTATAACAAGAAATGCACTCTAGTAAGACCAAATGCAGACAAACCCTTCTGCCCTGGCCACCGCCCCAAATATGTGCACAGCGTGTCCTCTGGAATGGAGTGGGATCTGGGGTCGTGCAGTGCTGGGGGGGGCATGGGGGGCTCCACGCATAGTGGAAATCTCTGTGGAGTGGATGAGCAGAGAGGAGAAGGAGAGGGCGTCTGTGAGCGTCCCTGGGTGGGGCGGGGCAGGCTGGGTGCAGGGGCTCTGCCGGCTTTGCCCCCGCGCCGGGTGAGGGTGTCCTGCAAACGCCACCGTCTCCCCAGCCCTGAATGAGCCGACGATCGACTACGGATTCCAGAGACTACAGAAAGTCATACCCAGACACCCCGGGGATCCCGAGAGGCTGCCTAAGGTACTCAGGCGGGGCTCCGTGGGGGTGCAGAGGGGGCGCCCGCCCCCGAGGGCTGCCCCTCCGTCCCGCTGTCTCTCCTCTCCCTCACCCCCAGGAGGTGCTGCTGAAGCGGGCGGCCGACCTGGCCGAGGCGCTGTACGGAGTCCCCAGCAGCAACCAGGTAGGGCGCCACTGCGCTGCCCGGGTGCCCGCGCGCCGCTGCCCGGCCGTGCCCCGCCGCCCCTCCGTGCCCCGCTGCCCGGCCGCCCGCCGCCCTTGTCTCGGCAGGAGCTGCTGCTGAAGCGCGCGGCGGACGTGGCCGAGGCCCTGTACAGCGCCCCCCGTGCTCCCGCGCCGCTGGGACCCCTGGCCCCGAGCCACCCGCACCCCGCCGTCGTGGGCATCAACGCCTTCAGCAGCCCGCTGGCCATCGCCGTCGGGGACGCCACGCCGGGCCCCGAGCCAGGTGCAGGACGCCGCCCCCCACACACACCCGCGCGGCCGGCGGGTGCCGCTGACCGCCGCTGACCGCCGCTCTCCCCGCAGGCTACGCGCGCAGCTGCAGCAGCGCGTCCCCCCGCGGCTTCGCGCCCAGCCCCGGCTCGCAGCAGAGCAGCTACGGCAGCGGCCTCGGAGCCGGCCTCGGCGGCTACGGGACCCCGGGAGTGGCCGGCCTCGGGGTGCCCGGCTCCCCTAGCTTCCTCAACGGCTCCACGGCCACGTCGCCCTTCGCCAGTGAGTGTCCGCTGCCCGCCGAGGGAGGGGCCGGGGTCCCTGGGCCGCAGAACGGGGCTGCGCCCTCGAACCCGCCGCCAGCCCCGCGGGGAGGAGGCTTCCCGGGGCCGCCAGCCCTGCTCCGGGCGTGTGCGTGACGCCGCTCTCCTCTCCGTGCCGCTGCGGCGCGGGCAGCTGGCACCTGGAGGCCTTTTCCCGACCCTGCCCCGTGCACATGCTTTGAGCCCCCGACGGGGCCACGTGGAGCTGAACCCGGGAGAACCGCAACGGTTTCCGGAGGAGTCTGGCGCCCCCTGCCGGAAGCTCTAGGAAAGAACGCTTGTCCACGGGGCCCCAGAGAGAGAAATTCCCGGGAGGGAGCTGTGAACTCACCGCTCTCTGGGGCCACGGGGTGCGAATTCTGGGTGGTCACTCATCTGGGGTTAGGGTTTGCGTGTCCACATCAGGCACTAGCGGACATTCAGCGAATCACTTCCTTGGCGTTCCGTTTTCTCTTGGTGGAAAGGATCCGGTATCAACCCCTGCTTAGGACTGTTCTCAGACCTGAATGCACACAGTTCAGGACTGTCTGACTTAGAAACCCCGACTCGCTGACGCTTGGGGGTGCGCAGCTAGCAACTGGATGGATTAAAAAAAAAAAGCCTTATTATTCTTTGGGCATTTTGCCCTACCCTCAAGTTCTTCCTTTTTTATACCCAAGTTTCAGAACAGCCTGCGGACCCACGCCTTGGGTTTAGCATCCCAGCAGTCATTTATAAAACACTGCCTTGGTGCAGGACCTCTGGCTGGGGGCTCTCTCTGCCCCCGCTCGCCCTATCAATTGTCCGGGGCTGTACTTCCCATCCTGGGGGGCGCTGCTGAGCCAGCATCCGGGATGCAGAGGCTGCCCTCAACCTGGCTGGCAGTGATTTTTCCTTAGTCCCAGCACTGTCCCTGGATTGTCAGTATCGCTGAGGATTGATCTCTGCCCCTGTGGGCCTCCTTGCCAACAGCCTGAGTATTGCTCTCTCTGCCGCAGCTAAGAGCCTGGCTCTCCTCCTGGGACCCAAAGCCTCGATGCCATTATCTGTGCAGGCTCCTCCCGTATCCCCTGAAAACCCATCGTTCCTTTGCTTAGGCCGGAGTGCACTGTTCCTGTTTCCACACAACTCTCTCTGCACGTCCCCACTTTTGACACTGGTGCAGTCTGGAATCACCCACTCTTCCGCCTGGGGTGCCGAGGTCCACCCATTGGGACCACCCCCATTTGGCCAGAGGATCAAAGAATTCTAGAAGGGAGGGGCCGGAGAGAGAGTATAGTGGGTAGGGTGCTTGTCTTGCCCGCAAGCAACCTGGCTTCAATCCCTGGCACCCTGTAGGGTCCCCCCAAAAAAAGCAAAAAAAAAATCCCTCGGGGATTGAGCTCACTTCCAGCATCAGTTGGGGTCCATCTGTTTCATAATGTCTGGCCCCATCCTGCCCCCCACACCCACTCATCCTGTGGCAGAGCCGAGGGCGGGGGTGCAGACTAGGGGTTTCCCTCCTTGAGTTTGCCAGGATATGCCTGAGTGCTTGTTCCTGCCAGAGGTTTGGGGTGTCGGTTCAGGTCTCCCGCAATCCTTTGCTTCCTCCTCCAGCAGTCCTGGGCCAACCCCGGACTCCCAGCGACATCCGTGAAGTGCAGCCTTATGGATGTGCGTTCACAGGGGCACACCAGCTGGAGCGAGGACGTGTTCTCTGTCCTTGGCTTCCAGCCACTGCCAGCTCCCTGGGCCTCAGCAAGAAGCTGCAGTGCATGAGCATTACCCAAGGGGAGATGGCAGGGCAGGGAGAGCACAGGGCACTGGGGCATCCTCATGTCAAAGTGATAGTTGGGGTTGGGGGGGCGGGACGTCCTGAGGCTAAAGTGGTCTCAAGCCATCGGTTTCAGGAACCCCTCCCTTCCGCTGTGTGGACCTCACTCAGCACAACCTTACTAGTCTTTAGAAGGGAGAGGCAGGAAATCGGTTCAGATGAAGATGGACAGAGGTGGGATCTAGAGATGCCCTGGGCGGGGCTCCCCCAGGGGCTGCCAGCAGTGTGGGAGAAAAGGGGGCGCTAAGCCAGCGTGTCAGAGGGTCACACCTCTGGGCTGGCCACTGTCCTGCAGACCGGCCCAAGCCCCAGCAGTTAGAACCAAGGCAGCAGACAAGGGGTGTCCAGCCTCGGTCAGCGGTGCACGGGCACCATTTGTGGACTACTGTGTGACGACAGCTGAGTCACTGAGTTTGTGTGAGCTGTGATCCAGGACTGGAAGCCCTTGTGCACCCCCAGACTCCCCCAACCCTGACCTGCTTTGAATCCTGATTCCGGACTAGCCTCTCCTGCCCGGGGCTGTCAGTTCCCAGCAGTTTCTACCCTGCCCTGCACTTTCCTTCGGGGGCCCCCTCCCAGGAAGCTTGTGGGGGATGTTCTGGTCCCACCTTTGTTTTGACTTAATGGATCCTGTCATGTCTAGCTCTGAAAAGGGGGCCCCTAAAAGGCAAGCGCTGGCCTGAAGGCCCCAGCTTACCGCCAGCCCTTGCCCTGGGCGGGTCTCTCCAGGACCCTCAGAGTCCCCTGGTGCCTGGGCCCCCGCCTCCACCTGCCCAACCCCCCCCGCCCCCAGTTGCTCACTCTGGTGCTGTCTCCCTGTTGTGTCTCCCACCTCCTTCCCTGCTGCGTCTGCCCCTGCCCGCCCCGCCCCGGAGTCATGCCCTCTAGCCCCCCGCTGGCCGCTGCCTCCTCCATGTCCCTCCCGGCCGCTGCCCCCACCACCAGCGTCTTCTCCTTCTCGCCTGTCAACATGATCTCGGCGGTGAAGCAGAGGAGCGCCTTCGCCCCGGTGCTGCGGCCCCCCAGCTCCCCGCCCCAGGCCTGCCCCAGAGCCCACGGAGAGGGCCTTGCCGGTGAGTGAGCACTGGGCGGGGCGTCCACCCCACCCACCTCCCATCTGCGCTCCCTGGGGGACGCTCACACCCCGAAGTGTGGGAGGGAGGGGTCCACCCCAGATACTCTGGGCCAGTCCCTGGAAGAAGTCCCAGGAGACTTAAGCCCAAAGGGAGGGGAGGTATGGACCGGCTGCAGACCTGCCGCTTCCGGTTGTGCCCAAGTGCGGGCGCCCCGGGGCTGCAGCGCCGCCCTGCGTCCACGAAGGGTAGCGCCGCACCTCGCCGTGCGCCGTTAGTGCAGGGGTGGGCGTGTCCCGCTGCTCCCAGGGCCCTCTAGCCCGGGCTGCACAGTGAGTCCAAACCGGGCTCATGCCTCTGAGGGTGGGCTTGTTGAAGAAGCTCGCAGTGGAGCTGGACCAGCACACCAACCAAGTTTGGAAATTTTTTTCCTTGGGGGAGCAGTGGGGTTTGGGGCCATACTCAGCGATGCTCAGGGCTTATCCTTGGCTCCGTGCTCAGGGATCACTCCTGACGGGGCCCCTGGGGGTCATATGCGGGGCTGAGGGTTAAACCCCGGTCAGCCACATGCTAGAGAAGCCCCTTTCCCCCGCACTATCTCTCCAGCCTCTTTTTTAGGGGCATACTCCCGGGTCTGTGCTCAGGGAACCATCTGTAGTGCTGGGGACCTGAACCTGGTCCTCCCTGTCTTCAGCATTGCTCCAGAGCCTCGAGGGCCCCCTGGCGGTGCTGGGGGGCTGTGCATTACCAAGGATGGAACTTGCAGCCTTCGCCTATTTTCTGCCCCTGTGAGCCAGTTCCCTGGCCCTGGACACTTTCCCTCTATCTCAGCGATTCTGAAGCTTAATACGTGAACAGAGCTGAGAAAATAGCTCAGCACATGGACACGCGCACATGTGCTTTGCACAGGGAGGCCTGGGTTCCATCTCCGACTCGCCATGGTCCCCCACTCGCAGCCAGGAGTAAAACCCCCCAGCACCTCTGAGTGTAGCCTCCAAACAAAAAGAACCACTTTGGGGACAGGCGTGGTGGTGGTTGGGGGACAGGTCTGCATTTGGCTGGTCCCCTGGTAGCAGAGCGCTCGCCTCTCTGTCCTGGACAGGATACTGGCCCCCACCCCTGCCCCCAGACAGGCCCTCTGAAGTAGGCAGGGCCGGGAAGAGGTGCCCAGACCGTCCAGGGAGCAGGGCGTGGAGCTTCAAGGGCTGAGGGCCGCCTCTTCCTCCTGGCCTGCAGGGCCAGCTGGGCCCCAACTGGGCCCGTGCCTGCCCTTCTCAGCTTTTGAGAGCACTGCCCGCTGGTGGGGCAGGCAGGGGCCCTGGGTCACGCGGCTCATGGCCCCTCCCCTTCTTCCCTACAGACCAGCCTTTTGAGGATTCTGACAAATTCCACTCTCCAGCCCGGGGGCTGCAGGGCCTGGCATACTCGTAATTGTGGTAGGTCTTGGGGGAACAGAGGGCAGGTGATCTTCTCCCAAAGCCTGGGAGGGGTGAGGGATGGGGGGTGGGGTCCAGGGCTCCCGTCCCAGGATCCAGAAAGGCAGCCTTGGGCCCCAGCTGAAGAAGGGGAGGGACGTGGTCTTCTCACGTCCAGGCTGTCTCCAGAACCTTCTTCCCTCCCTCTCTCCCCGAGGCTGGCAGGTGTGGCCCACCAAGGCCGGACTGGAGGCCCCCCGGGGTACACACCCATGTCTGGACGACGGCACAGACACGAGCAGGGTCAGGGCTGTGGGCCAAGCAGAGGCCTACTTCCCCGCGCTGAAGGACCCCCTCCAGCCCCCCGGCTTCTCTCGCCCCCCCCTTTTGGGGGCTGGTCGGAAGCCCGAGCACTTTGCACTGAGCACCGTGTTCTCTGCTGGAGAGCATCGGGAGGTGCTGGGGTGCGGGGCCTCCCTGGCGGCTTCCTCTGGATTCGAAGGACCTGGCGCAGACCAAAGGCGCCCGTGCCGGCAACTGCCCCCAGGGCACTGGTACGGACGGGACAGACGGTGGGAAAGGACAGCTCAGGGAGAGGGGCCCGGAAGGGACTGTCGGAGTCTGGCCCCGCGTCCCAGCGTCTCCCCAGGGCAGAGGTGGCATCCACAGGTGCAGCCCACCCAGGCCCCCGAGGAGCTCCCAGGGGCACCTGAGCCCAGTGCCCCCCATTGCCTCGGGGGGGCCCCGAACACGCCTGCCTGCCGCATCATGAATCCCAGCGGGAACTTGGAGCCTGCAGGACGCAGAAGAGGGGGCTGTGCCCATGGCATTGTGGGTCTCCGCCCAGTGGGTGTCTCGTGGACTCTGGTGCCCCTCCACGGGACTCTGGCTGGCGCAGGGGCTGGGGCCGGCCGCCCCGGGGCTTTCCCTCTGCTCTCCTGAGGTTGGAGTGACCGGAACAATAAACACAGATGCAGGTGGCCCTGGCCTCTGGCTCTGCTTTGACTCAGCGGCGCCTCCCCAAGGGCGCCTCTCCACATCCTGCCCCCAGGACCCTTCTGGTAACGTCGGGGGGGGGGGGGAGGCTTCCCAACAGCCCCCGCATGCCAGGCAGGAGCAAGTGTCTGCTCTCGGGGTACTGGGAGGGCTGAGGCCCCCGGGGGACAGTCCTGAAAGTCTCCCGCTGACCCCAAGCCATCCCCCGACCCATCCTCCCGCTGTCAGGACCCAGATGAGTGTCGTCAGGCCTTTATGGGGACCCAGGACAGAACATTGACGCCCTCTCTCAGGCCGGAGGGAGGGGCTGGCCGACTCCGGCCCCCCCACTGAGCCCCCAACCTCCCACGCTCAACGCCCCTGCCTGCTTGCCAGGGGAGGTACCTTCGGGCTGAGAGATTGGGCCCGGGGTGGGGAGGAAGCCGCTATTTCCACAGTCTACCACCCCACCTCCCGGTTTGAGTCGGAGTCAGCCCCCGAGCCCAGCACTCCTAAACTGCTTCCAGCGGTGGCCCCCCACCCCCACCCCAAACCTTGTTTCCATCCTGCGTCTCCTCCAGTTGAATCACATCTTGGGCGTGCCCCCCGCCCCATTATGAAATTTCCACTCATACCCCCTTTGGAATATCTTAGGGGACTACAGTGAGACCACAAGGTCCCCGGTTTAATCATGCTGCCCCAGGGGACAGAGTAATAGTAGGCGGGTAGGGCGCTTGCCTTGCACACGGCCGACCAGGGTTCCATCCCCACCACCCATTATGGCCCCCTGGGGTCAGGATCCCTGAGTGTAGAGCCAGGAGTAAGCTCTGAACACTGCCAGGTGTGACCCAGAAAAAAAATGTAAATAATTTTTTTTAAAGAAAACAAACAAACTGGCCTAGAGCACAGAGGCGTTCTGTCAGGCCCAGAGCCCAGCCCTGCGGCCTTTCCTATGCTGGTGGCACCCCTGAGCTGTGGTCTCGGGGACTCTGTCTCTGGCCTCTGAGCACCTTCTCCTCCCCCAGCCCGGGCCCGGCCTGCAGGCCTCTGGACAGATTCAGCAGAGAGGCGGGCGGGGCTGGGATGCCTCCACTTCCTTCTCTGTCCTCGGCCAGAACCCGGGGTCCATCTCACCTGGGACGCAGGCGGCCAGCGCTGTTTCCTGGGCCTCCCGCAGGGCCTACTCCCCGGCCAAGCTCCTGCAGAACGCCAGTCCGTACTGGAGGCAGGTGGACAGTGGTCACTCACGCTCAAGGACCTGGGGCGGTCAAGAGCCTTGGGTGACATAAACAAGATGTGGCATCTGTCCCCAGGGGCCGCCCAACTCTGTTCAAGCCCCCACGGGCATCGCACACAGCAGGCAGAGCTCCTGGGTCACACACCAGGCGCCCTGGACAGACCCTGGCCTCCCTGAGTGAGTGCTGTGGCACCCTCAGGGGACTCTGTTGGGAGATGAGGGTCTTGCAGAAGGTGAGGAAGATTAAGGGAGGGCCTCAGAGGGGAGCCCTGAGCCGAGAGGAGAGGAGAGGACGGTGTTCTGGAAGGAGAAGGGAGCTCGCCAGCTTTCTCCACCGGGCGGGGACACAGTGAGGAGGCAGGGAGGGCACCCTCGCCAGGAGCCAAGGAGGGCACTCTCACCAGGAACCAAGGAGGGCACCCCCGCCAGGAGCCAAGGAGGACACTTTCACCAAAAGCCAGATTTGGGTCCTCTAGCTATGTAGATGTGTCACTGTCACTGTCATCCCGTTGCTCATCGATTTGTTCGAGTGGGCACCAGTAACATCTCTCATTGTGAGACTTGTTACTGTTTTGGCATATCCAATACGCCACGGGGAGCTTGCCAGGCTCTGCCGTGCAAGCGCGATACTGTCGGTAGCTTGCCGGGCTCTCCGAGAGGGGCATCGAACACGGGTCGGCCACGTGAAAGGCGAACGCCCTACCACTGTGTGAGAAAATAAATTTCTCTGGTAAGTCTGGTGCTTTGTCCTGGCAGCCAGGCTGGCTAGGCCAGTGCTCTCTCCCATGGGCCTCAGGTTTGGTCTCCTAGAAGCAGGCCCCGAGGCAAGTTCCCTGGGCGACCCCGGGCAGACAGGCTAGAAACCACCAGCGTTCTCCCCCATAAAGGCCAAGGAGCCGACAGTGACCTTCCAGCGCCCAGGTGCTCCCCGGAGCCCAGCCCTGGCCAGCCCGCCCCACCCGGCCCCAGAGTGGAGCCTCCCGTTAGGGAATAAATTCTCGGAGGGAATACGGGCCTCAGTCGTGTCTTCAGGGTCACCGAACCACCAGGATCACAGGGTTCTTTTCCATGGCCCCTGATCAGAGCTGTCCCTCGTGTGGAAAACAATCACCCATATCTGGTGTCACGTCAGGTCTTTCTGTGGCCAGCGCGAGAGGGGTGAGTCAGACGGGGGCCTGCGCCTGCTGACTCCTGGCAGAGCACTGAGCTCAGTCTCCGCCTCGCAGGCCGCACCTCCCCGCTCTCCCCACATTCTTCCCGCAGTCCTGAGTCTGAGGCCCAGAAAGCTAAGTGGGAGGAGCACAGTCTTGGTCTGACATAAACCGGTGTGGCAACACCCCTCCCCATAGATGCTCTCAGGTCTCAAGTCTTTGTTTCCTGATGGCCCAGAGGCCCGTTGGAATCAAGAGAGGTGGATTTAGGGGGCTAGAGCAATAGTACAGCAAGTAGAGCACTTGCTCGCATGTAGCTGGTCTGGGCTTAGTCCCCAGCACCCCAAATGGTCCCCCAAGTACTGCCAGGAGTGATCCCTGACTGTAGAGCCAGAAGTGAGCCCTGTGCATTACCAGGTGTGGCAAATAAAAGAATTAAGAAAATGGATTTGGATTAAGCTCCTATAAGTGCTAGATATCTCAGTGATGAGTATCGTAATGTTGGCCCCAGTGCCTTTGCTCACACTGGTCAGGCAAGCATTGCTCAGCCAGAATAGAGATTGTCTTCACATGGATAAACCGGTGCAGAGCCTGAGACAAGGATTCAGGTGCAGAGTTGAGAGATAGTCTCAGGAATTACCAGTAAAGGAGAAGGGAAGCAAGGTAGGGAAGAAAAGAAAACCCGGTAACTATAGCATAGGGACCAAAGAGATGGTACAGGGATTAAGGCATTTGCCTGGCACATGACCAGCCCGGGTTGGATCCCTGGCACCTCACACGATCCTCCACACCCCACCAAGAGTGATCAGAGCAAGGACAAGGGCCTGAGCACAGCCGGGTGTGGCCCAAACACACCTCCACCAAATAGCGTAGTTACTCAGCAAGGTACCACTAAGAGTTTTCCTGGAGTCATCCAGGCTGGGGGTGGGGTGGCTAGAGGGTGGCAGGAAATATACACTGGCGAAGGCTTAGGTATTGGAACATTGTATGACTGAAACCCAATCATGAACAGCTTTATAACTGTTTACCTCATGGTGATTCAATTTTTAAAAATAGGTGAAGGTGCTTGCCTAGCATGCTGCTATGACCTCAATACTGGGTAAATCTCAGCACTGCATAAGGGCCCCAGACCACCATCGGACATGGCCCCTAAGGACTATTGGGGTGTCCCCCCTCAAAAAAAGAGAAGAAAATAAGTCAGAGTGGACATGAGTTTTCCTTTGTCTGAGACGAGATGACAGACATCCCTGCCAGGCCGTTTCTGGTGGAGATACCAAGACACGGCAGGTAACAATAGGAACCTTCTCCGCAATGCTGGGTGGGGTGGGGGATTTCCTAGTGGGGGGTTTCCCGGTGGGGGTCCATGAGCCGGAGGCGCAGTGGGCACAGAGCCACTCAGCCTTCCGGGAGAGAGCACATCTCCGGGAAACCCTCTGCTTTCTTCTCACGTGTTTTCTGGCAGACCCAGATAGCTGTGTTCTGCACCGACGCTGGGGATTGAGCAACCTCTAGGGCAGCGCTTGGCTCAGACAACCCGCACCGTGAGCAGGACTCAGGCATGAGAGTGCCAGGCGGCCTGACTGCTGACTGCTCGGCTTGGGGCCCTGGCTTCTTCCAAAAAAGGAAAACCTCTCAGAAAAAAAAAAGAACCCTGCCATGCCATGGGGAAGGAGTCATCGTTTCAATTCATGGCATGGGGTCCATCGGATATTCACATGAAAAATAAAACTTGGGCCCTATCTCACACCATATGCAAAAAATAAGTCAATGCCAGGTGGATTGGGAAAGCTAAAGGAGAGTTTCAGGGACCCAAGTGACAGTACAGCAGGTAGGGTGTGTGCCCTGCACATGGCCAACCCAGGCTGGAAGCGCAACGTCCCATATGGTTCCCCAAGCCCTGCCAGGAGCGATCCCTGAGTGCAGAGCCCTTGAGCATCGCCAAATGTGTGACCCCAAAACAAATAACAGCAACAATAACAACAACAATAATACTAGAGTTTTAGGCTAGAAGAGTAAGCTCTGAGCACAGCCAGATGTGACCCAAAAATTTTTTTAAAAAGAAGAAAATATGGGGCCGGAGCGATAGCACAGCGGGTAGGGCGTTTGCCTTGCACGCGGCCGACCTGGGTTCGATCCCCGGCATCCCATATGGTCCCCCAAGCACCGCCAGGGGTGATTCCTAAGTGCAAAGCCAAGAGTAACCCCTGAGCATCGCTGGGTGTGACCCAAAAAGCAAAAAAAAATATATATATATATATCTTTTTTTTTTTTTCAGGGCTGGAGTGATAGCATAGTGGGTAGGGTGTTTGCCTTGCACGCGGCTGACCCGGGTTTGATTGCCAGCATCCCATATGGTTCCCTGAGCACCGCCAGGGGTGATTCCTGAGTAACTTCTGTGCATGGCCAGGTGTGACCCAAAAAGCAAAAAAAAAAATCCAATTTAGCTTTATTTGTATAAAGTTGTTCACAATAATTCATTGCACTTAATATTCAAACACTTATTCCACCACCATGCACCTTCCCACCACCATCAGAGAAAAATGTGTAAAAATTGTTGTGTTTCATTCTGGAGCTGTTTTAAGCCCTTGTAGAAGAGATTACAAGCATACATGTAAACCCAAACAAATGTGTGCTACTTTTGGTACATCCAGGGCTAGAGTATGAAAGGTCATGTGGCCACACTTGCGGCCGTGCCCTCCAGGATTTCTAAAATTTAGAATATGATTATAAAACAGATTCACTCATGGGTAAGGTATATGGTGCTCTCTTCCGGGAGCTTTATTTCAGAGTCTCTGGATCTTGGCTATTGACGAGATTATACGGCGTTACAGGCAGTTTGTGGGTGTGACTGCCAAGCTACTGGAAAACCGGGGAGCTGAGGGGAGGAGGCCCAGTCCTGCTCTGAGCGAGCTTGAAGATCTCAGTCACAGGCCCCGCAGGTTCCTTCATGGGTAAGGCTCATCCAAGCCTGTGGACAGCAGCCTTGAGCATGGCTGCGGTTGAGTTCTGGAGGGAAAAAACCCTTTTCTTAATAGGATTTTGTAGGCTTCCATATAGAAGATTTACACATCTCTGTGCATGTATTAAGATAAAAGTGTGACTTTCCCTATTAATTTTTTTTTTTTTTTTTTTTTGCTTTTTGGGTCACACCTGGCGATGCATAGGGGTTACTCCTGGCTTTGCACTCAGGAATTACCCCTGGCCGTGCTCAGGGGACCATATGGGATGCTGGGATTTGAACCCGGGTCGGCCGCGTGCAAGGCAAACGCCCTACCCGCTGTGCTATCTCTCCAGCCCCTCCCTATTAATTTTTAAACATGTTAAGTTAGATTAGTTATAAAGCTAATGTTAAATCATAATTGTCTAATTACATATTTTATAGTAAATATGTATAGTAAAATGTCTAATTCCATCTTTTATGCGTCTCCCTTAGCCAGGGTGTGCCTAGGCTAAGGGAGGTCTCTCTGTCTTCGAGCGTGTCTGCCCTCTGACTTTCCTCTGCCAACTCAGGTACCACGTAGTGCCCTTCACAGTGCAACGGGAGTGACCCCCAAGCACTGCTGGACCTCCAAGGAGATGAAGAGGCCATAGGACCTCCCTCAGGCTGCCCCTGGAGGCCGGTGAGAGAGATTTCACAACTTGGGCCACACCTAGAGGTTCTCGGGGCTTACTCCTGGCTCTGTGCTCAGGGAATCACTCTTGAGAGTCTCAGGGACCATGTGGGATGCCAGGGGTGGAATCTGGGTCAGCTGAGCATAAGGCAAGCACCCTCCCCATGGCATTATCTCTCCCGTACCCAGATTTCATAATGTAGGTGTAGGAGAGTTTCTCAGCAGACCGGTAGTTGAAACAAGACTATCGCACATTCCCTTCACCTGTTTCATTCTTGATTTTTATTTATTTATTTATTTATTTATTTAGCTTTTTGAGTGACACCTGGGGATGCTCAGGGGTTACTCCTGGCTCTGCACTCAGGAATTACTCCTGGCGGTGCTCGGGGGGACCATATGGGATGCTGGGAATTGACCTGGGTTGGCCACGTGCAAGGCAAACGCCCTACCTGCTGTGCTATCACTCCAGCCCATTTCATTCTTTTCTTTCCCCCAGTGCCAGGGATCAAACCCAGGTCTCATGCATGCAAATGCTTGTGCTTTACCACCAAGTCATATCCCAGTCTCACATTTTATACCCCCCTTTTTTGAGGGGGAGGCACAGGGTTGGCTTAACCCAGTAATCAGGGCTTCTTCCTGGCTCCGTACTCAGGCATTACTCCTGGCAGTGCTCAGGGAACCGTATGGGGTGCTGGGGATGGAACCTAGGGTAACAGCATGCAGGCAGTGCCCTATCTGTTGTACTCTCTCAGGTCCCTACTCCTTGAGAGAGGAACAAAGTGTTTTAAGGGGTCAAGGTAATGCCCTCAAGTGGTGGGACCGGAGCTCCACCGTCCTGGCATCTTGTTCTCCAAAACCTTGCCTCCTCCAGCCTCTGCCAGCAGCACAGAAGGCCGCCCTGGCACCCCACCCCCGGCTGTGCAAGGAACCCCACTCGCCAGGTTGCCAGAGTTCCTGGGCTGAGCTGGGGAGGCTGCCAAGTGGCTGCACGAGAGGACGTGTGCCCAGACGCCCAGGCACGGTTGGAAAGGGCTGTGCCTGCCTCAGGCCAGGGGGCCACCCCGGACCGGCAACCATCCACGAGTCCAGTTCCTAGACACCAGGAGGGACTGACTGTCCTCTGGTCCGGTCCCATCCCCACCTCCTCTCTCTTGGGGCTCCACCCATCTGGGATCCTGCCTCTCCTCTTCTCCCCGACATCCCACAGAGCCCACATCCACCTTCAGGCATCGGGGGAAGGCCCAGCCCTGCTGGGCTGGCACAGACTCAGGGCAGTGAGCCCCGGCTTCTGCTTCTGCAGCGACGGGCGGCTGGTCTGGGCAGCTCCCAGCCAGTTTCTGCAGCCAGGCCCCAGGACCTCCTGCCAAGACAAATTGTGGGTGGCGGCTGGCCCAGCCACAAAAGCTGGCAGGGCCACAAGGAGTAGTGTCCTGCTGGCTCCACAGTCCAGGGTCCTGGTGCCCAGGGTCAGGCCAGGCCAGACCAGCAAGCCACAGGCTGCCGGGCCTCACCACCACCTCACAGAGCAGCCAGGAGCGTCCCTTCTCTCGGTCTCACCCCCAAACCAAGAGCCCACCCTCAAGATCAGGAAGCAGAATTCCTCCCAACACACTTCCTCCAGGGAACAGCTCAGAGAGGGCTGCAGGGGGTATGGGTGCGGCAATGTGGGGTGAGGTCAGAGCAGGAGGAGTCCCCACAAGGTCTTCCCTCTCCACGCAACCCCATGTTGGGGCTGCCTGGGGACCGGGTCCCCAAATTATGCAGGACTTGCGGAAGCTCATTCCCTCAGCTAGAGTTTCCTGGAGACAGAGGCTGAAACTGAGGTTTGCAAATATAGGAAAGTGCTTCCTGTCAGGAAAGGGGACAGACAGACCCTCCCTGTGATGAGTGGGCTAGGGCACCCCTGCGCCGACCAGTACTGGGGGGAATGCACACGTGCCTGTTTATAGCAGCCGGCACTCAGCTAAGAGCAGGCCTGGGGAGAGGGGCAGCCAGCAGCCCCCAGGGAAAGGAAAGGGGGTCTGGCGGGTAGCAGGTGGGGTGCATGCCATGTCTCCCCACTCAGGCCCTGGAGAGCCAGGCATGAGCACGGGCAAGGCCCAAGTGTAGCTCAATGGTCAATTACCTGTCTTGCATGGGAGGGGGGCTGTACTTAACCCCTAGATCACCCCTCTCTCCCAGAAAAGTAAAAGAGGTCAGGCCTTCTTTCTGACACAAGGATTTGTTTCAAGGGAGGCTGGAAGGGTGTCCTGGTTGATGGCAGTGCTCAGGGGTCCAGCCAGGTGGAGCAGAAGTGTGCATGGTCAGGGGCGAAGAGGACTCAATGGTGTCGCTTATTAGGGTCCTGCTGACCCAGGCTCCCAAGTCCTTTACCACCCCCTACATTTTTTAGGGTTTTGAGCCACATCAGGGGTACTCAAGGGTTACTCCTGGCTCAGCACTCAGGAATTATTTCTGGTGGTGCTCAGGGGACCGTGTGGGATGTCGGGGATCAAACCCAGTCAGCCAAGTGCAAGGCAAATGCCCTCCCCACTGTACTATCTCTTTGACCTACAAAGAAAAACCCCTGAAGCTTCTGTTTCCCCCTCTCAATCGCCGGAGCAGCATCCTTAATTCTCCTGTGCTCAATGTGGATTCTCTGATCCAACTAGAAGAATCGCCAGGATGAGGAGGCGCAGGCAGCATCGGGGGCAAAGGCCTGAGAGGCCTCTGGGAGGGAGACTCTGGCCAAGGGTCCCGCGACAGGAAGCAGATGGAAGGGAGTGTTAGGAAAGGCAAAGAATGCATGGAAAGTACTCAGTGCTCCCAAAGCCAAACCAATAAAACAAAACTGCAGGACAGAATCCCATTTCTGAGAAGATGGGGTAGATGTTCTTTTTCCTATTCCTCCTGTTTAGCATCATGAAAAGCCCCAAGGTTCTGAGGAATCCTCGGTTTCGTAATGGTGTGAACACACATGAGGGATCACACAAACCTGTCTGGCATGGCCACCCCACATCAGGCCCGTGGTCCTAGATGGTCTGCTGTTTCGTGCTGCCAGTGACAATCCAGAAAACAAAATGAAAAAGCCCTGGAAGGAGGGAAACAGAGGCCAGTTTTTGAAGGACCCCAGTGTCTCAGGAAAGACACAGCAGTGAGTTCCAACATTTATCTTTCTGCACCATAAACCCCAGATTTGGACCCAAGGAATCAGAATCAGGCAACTCACTTAAATATAAAGATTTCGGGGGCTGGAGAGATAATATAGCAGGAAGGTGCTTGCTTTGCATGTGGCCAATGTGGGTTTAATCCCCAGCACCCCATATTGTCCCCCAATTCCCACCAGTGTGAGCACAGAGCCAGGAGTCAGCCCTGAGCACCACTGGACGTGACCCCCTCAAAACCAATAAAAGGAAACAGAAGTGCCATGCCTATTAAACAATAACCCCCATTCCCTCTCCCCTCACCCTTTCTCATAACCTCAATTATATTTTCTGGGGTTTTTTTGTTTTGTTTTTTTGTGCCACACCCAGCAATGCTCAGAGGTTACTCCTTGCTCTGCACTTGGGAATCACTTGTGGTGGGCTTAGAGAACCATATGGGATGCTGGGGATAGAACCCAGGTCAGTTGCGTGCAAGACAAGCTCACTACCTTCTGTACTATCACTTTGGCCCCTAAACTTTCTGTTTTTATGAATTTGCCTATCTAGGGATCTCACATAAGTGAAATAATATATTTGCCTTTTTGTATCTGGTTCTTTTCATTTAGCAAAATGTTTTTCTTTCCACTAATATGTTTCCTCTTTCTTATAACATCAGAATTTCATTTTTTATAGCTGAGTAATATTCTACTGTACGTGCATATTCTGTTTTATTTACGGACTTCTTCATACACATGAGGGTTGTGTTTACCGTTTGGCAATTGTAAATAATGCCACTATAAATATTTGCACGAGCATCTGGGTTCATAGTTTCAATCTTGGGCAGGAGGATGTACTGAGGAGTAGGATTGCTGGGACATGTTTAGCTTTTTGAGAAATTGCTAATTCCCAGCAGCTGTAACTATCATTTATGTACAAGAGTTGCAGTGTTGTTAACACTTGGCTGTTTCCCATTTTATAGATAATCACCATCCTAATGGGTATGAAGTGCTCGCTCATTGCGGTTTGGGTTTGCAGTTTCCCAATGACTAATGACGATAAACATCTTTGTGTGTGCTTATTGGCCATTTGTCTATCGTCTTTGCAGAAATGTGTGCAAGTCCATTTTTAAATCAATTTGGTTGTTGTTGCTGAGCTGAAATCATTCTTACTATATTCTGGATATTTTGATTTCTGCAAACATTTTCTACCCAGGAAGTATGCCTTTTCACTCTCCTTTTTCTTTTTCTTTTTGCTTTTTGGGTCACACCCAGCGATGCACAGGGTTTAGTCCTGGCTTTGCACTCAGGAATTACTCCTGGCGGTGCTCAGGGGACCATATGGGATGCTGAGATTCAAACCCAGGTTGGCCAACGTGCAAGGCAAACGCCCTACCCGCTGTGCTATTGCTCCAGCCCCAGCCTTTTCACTCTCTTGATGGTGTCCTTTGATGCAAAAAGTTTTTAATTATGATCAAGTTTTAATTATGATCAATTTTTTTATTTTGTTGACACTTTGTTCTTGCTGTCAGATCCAAGGAATTATCAACATTTTCAGTCGTGAAGATTTCCCCATTTTTTTTTCAGCTTCATAGTTTTTGTTCTTAAATTTAGATTTTTTAAGTGGTTTGAGTCATTTTTGATTATAGTGTAAGAGTCCAATGTCATTCTTTAACAAGTACAAGCCCAAGTTTAAGATATTTAAGATATGCCATAAAGCTGCAATAGTTAGAACATCTTTGGTGGGGACACTCCTAGCAGTGCTCAGGGCTCACCCCCGGCTCTCTGCTCAGAGGCCTTTCCTGACGGTGCCGTGTCAGGACCAAATCCGGGTCACTTTATGGTTTTGCTTGTTTGTTTTTAGGACACACCCAGCTGTGCTCAGGGATTACTCCTGGCGCTGCATTCAGAGATCACTACTGGTGGGGGGTAGGGGACCAGATGGGATGCCCGGAGTCGAATCCGGGTTGGCTGCATGGAAGGCAAGCGCCCCACCCATTGTACTCTCACTGTGGCCCCCGAACCGGGATCAGCTGCATTCAGGTCAAGCACCTTTGCCTCCTAGAATATCTTTGCAGGGTAAAAAACATCCTTTTACTTTCAAGATGCTTAAATCTTTATTTATTTATTTATTTATTTATTGGTTTTTGGGTCACACCCGGCGATGCACAGGGGTTACTCCTGGCTCTTCACTCAGGAATTACCCCTGGCGGTGCTCAGGAGACCATATGGGATGCTGGGATTAGAACCCAGGTCGGCCGCGTGCAAGGCAAACGCCCTACCCGCTGTGCTATCGCTCCAGCCCAAGATGCTTAAATCTTTATAGTTGATTTCGGGGGGAGTTAGTTGTCTTATTTTGGGGGGGCGCACCCAACTAGGCTCCTGGTTCTGCACTCGGGGATCACTCCTGGTGGGTTTCAGGGGACCACATGTAGCACCAGGGATCGAAACAGAGTCAGCTGCGTGCAAGGCAAGTGCTTTGCTTGCTGTACCATCTTTCTGGTCCTTGGAAGGGTCTTCTTTTTTTTTTTCTTCTTGGGTCACACCTGGCGGTGCTCAGGGGTTAATCCTGGTTCATGCACTCAGGAATTACTCCTGGCGGTGCTCAGGGGACCATATGGGATGCTGGAAATCGAACCCGGGTCAGCCGAGTGCAAGGCAAACACCCTACCCGCTGTGCTATCGCTCACGGCCACGGAAAGGTCTTTTCTATAGGGGTCACATCCCGAAAAGTTGGGGCATGGAAATAACACCCCAGAGGTGCTGGGCTGGTGTTGCAGGTCTAATATGTCGCTGCTCCGAAGCTGGGGGCCACCAGGGCCACTCCAGTGGTGCTCGAGCTGCCACACAGTACCCAAGATCAAAGTCAGCACCTGAACGGGTCAGGCCTGTGACCCTCTCCTGCACTCTATCCCTAGCCCAGGATGCTTAATTTGACTGAAGAAACCAGAGTAAGCCAGCTTGTGTCAAGATGGTCCCCAGTGCTGACTCATCACAACTGTCCCCCACTCATGTCAGTGCTAAAAACTGCACCGGAAAAGAAAATATCAATCCCAGGGGCGGATATTAAACATACTAATGAGCTCTGTAATTCACACAGAGGCATGTTCTGTTCACTGCGCCTGTACTCCCAGCTACCTGCTCTGTCCCCACACACTGAAAGGTCCGTTCTCCACCTCTGCACCTTAAATAAAACTCCTCAGGGGCACAGAAAGGCAGTACAGGGATAAGGCACTTGTGTGTAACCGATCCTGGTTCCATCCCCAGTACCCCATATGGTCCTCTGAGCACTGTCAGGAGAGCACTGAGGCAGGAGTGAGCACTGAACACCCCCAGGTATATATAACCCACAAATCAACCCAGACCAAACCTCCACCCAACCTGTTTGGGAAGCCAGCTCCGACAGGCTATCCTATGCCCTCATGTCTCAGAGGCTGCAATAAACACTGCAGGAGAGCTGGGAATATGGATCAACAGGCTGAGCAGGAGGATGCGGGGGGGGGGGGGGGCTTAGGTTTGATCCCTGGCACTGCTGGGAGTGAGTGCATAGCCAGGAGTAGCCCCCATTATCACTGGGTATAACCCCAGAGCCAAAACCAGAATGCAGGGGGTGAGGGCAGAGTGATACAACAGCAGGTAGGGTGTTTGCCTTGCATGTAGCCAAAGTGGGTTCCATCCGGCATCCCATATGGCCCCTGAGCCCACCATTCTCTGCATGCAGAGCTAGAGTTAAGCCCTTAGCACCACCTGGTGTGGTTCCCAAACAAAAATGCAGCTCAAATATCTTGGAAAGCGCCTGCCATAGAGGCAGGCAGGGAGTCGGAGGTGGAGGGTGACAGATGGGTGCTGGGAAATGTGCACTGGTAAAGGGATGGGCGTTGGAATACTGTATGACTGAAATCCAATCATGAGCAGCTTTTTTTTTTCACGTGATTCAGTAAAAAGGTTAAAAAAAATAGATGCAAAGTGGGGCAGGGATGGTTAAGAGGAGAAGTGCATTAGGATAATGGAGGGTTTTTGACACTGCAGGTATAAAACACTATTAACACAATTGTAAACCATGCTACTTCCATAAAAATAACTAATTTGAAAAGAAAAAAAAAAGATGTCCAGTTCCCAAGGCCTGTCTCAGACCAGTTCAACCAAAATCATTGGAGAGGAGTCTGGGCAATAGTGTCCTTCAAACAACCCTCAAGAGACACTGACATGTGGTTCAGGATAAAAACCAAAAATGCTACAAGCTAAAAAAATTTTTTTAAATAATAAAAAAATGCTACAAGCTGATTTCATTTTGAGAAGTTACAATAAATTAACCGGTATGTTGTAAAAACAAACAAACAAGCAAAACAAACCAGGATGTTCTCCTTGGCCTGGTAACCATACCTACGAGAGTCCAAGAACTTGGGGTCAGCCTACAGCCATGGCCTTCCCCAATCCTGGACGGCTGACTACCTGCTGCTCCTCGGTGCTGTCTGCATAGAACTTGTCCCTGTCCCACCCGCGGTGGGCTGGCACTGGACTGAACCATTCCCCTTCCTGACTGGGAGGCCAGGGACATTGGCAGTGCTGTTGGCCTTGACTCTACCTGAGACAGAGCAGGCGTTTACAGAAAGCTGAGTACAAGGGGGAGTGACTGCTCTGCGCGTGGAAACCCTGGATTCAATCCCCAGCACCGTCTGGCTCCCCAAGCACCATCGGGAGTGTTCCCAAAGCACCATGCCCAGAGCGGCCTCAAGCACTGCCAGTGTGGCCCCCATAATGTCAAAGAGACTCTTCAGGGGCTGGAGCGATAGTTACAGCAGGTAGGGCGTTGGCCTCGCACCTGGCCACCCCAGATTCGATCCATGGCATCCCAAACGGTCCCCCGAGCACTGCCAGGCGTGAGTTCAAAGTTCAAAGCCTGGGGCTGGAGCAATAGCACAGCGGGTAGGGCATTTACCTTGCACGCAGCAGACCCGGATTCGATTCCCAGCATCCCATATGGTCTCCTGAGCACAGCCAGGGGTAATTCCTGAGTGCAGAGCCAGGAGTGACCAGAGCACTGTGGGGTGTGGCCCCCAAAACCAAACAAAGACTCTTCACAGCACCCCAGGTGGTGCCTGCTGCAGAAACTGTTGGGCAGAGATAAAGCCCCGAGTTCGAGAAGCCAAGTGGAGAACTAGAGAGATAATAAAAGAGCTAAAGCATTTGCCTAGCATTCTGCCAACCCCAGTTCCACGCCCAACGCATCCCCAATGTCCCCTGAGCACCGCCAGGGGCCCCTCCTGAGCAGAGCTAGCATTAGCATCTGAGCACTGTTTTTTTTTTGGGGGGGTCACACCTGGCGATGCACAGGGGTTACTCCTGGCTCTGCACTGCATCTGAGCACTGTTGATGCAATCCAAACTCTTCCTCACCCTCCACCAATGAAAGGACAAAAACAAACCCAGCACCTAAGTGGGGTCCTGTCACCCGACGCTCCTGAAATCAACTAAGGATGGAGGGCAAGTGTGTGCAGAAGAGGGTGGGCAGAGGGGCACCAAAGCCTCGCCCAGGGAGGCGAGAGGGACCTGGGACAACATACCACAGGTCAAGTGGCTGAGGTGCCAGGAAGCTTTAATGAGCCCAAAGCGCCCCTTCCCCTCCCCGCTTCAGTTCGGGACAGGTCCAGCCCGCCCGCGGTTCTGGGGCTCGTCAGCTGGCACTGTTCCGCCCCCTCAGACGCTCCAGGCGCCTCCGAAGATCAGGGGGCACTTTGGCCCCAGCTGCCAGCAGCTCCCTCAGTCTCTGTTTAGGGGTCTTGGTGAGGTGAAAATTGCAGGGAACGGGACCCTCTTCGAAGGTGACGTGGCAGCTCCGTGTCGCTGTGTGGTAGCCCTCGGCACTGGCAGTCACCACGTAGTCCCCCGGGGTCAGCAGGCGCCAGTAGTCCCCGCCCCAGGCTGCAAGAAGCAGAAGGGAGCAAGGTCAGGACGCTGAAACCCTCTGCTTCTGATCCAGCCTGAACCCCCCACTGCCTCCCCTCCCCCTCCCCCTCCCGCACACCTGTTGTCACATCGTGGTTAATCCCCTCCACCGCAATGACAGCATCAGCGATGCCCAGCTCCGTGTCCTTGTCCCGCACCACGCCTGCAATGCCCATCCGTACCTGTGTGGGGAAGGTTGGCAGAAGCCCCCCTGAGCCGGAAGACAGCACAGCAGTTCGAGCGCATGCTGGCAGGTGCGACCCCCTGCACTGCACACTCTCCTGAGCATCACTAGGTGCAGCCCGGCCACCACCGGACCTGGGCAGCACCACGTCCTCGGGCCCCGGCACCAAAGCACTGGCCCAGGTGGCTGAGTGTTGATAGCAGTGGACTCCAGGGTCCCTGAGTGCTGTTTGGAAGACCCTCCCCAAACCAAACCCAACTCTTCCCTACTGCAGAAGTATGTGACCTGCAGTGAGTTTTCTAACCCTGTTCGCCTGCAAACTTAATAAAGATGGCCTATCTGCTGGTGACAAATGTTATCTCCTGGGGCCAGAGTCAGTCCCGGGGCTAAGGCGCTGGCCTTGCAAAGGGCACGTTCCAGTTCAAGTCCTGGGGACCACAGCACCACATATGGTGCCAAGTACTTCCAGGTGTGGCTTCAAAAACAAAAATGAACTGATTTAGCAGCTGCCTGGGGATTGGGAGGGTTATGGATATGGGGCATTTGTGGGGAAGGGGCAGTGCTCAGGGCCTACTACTGGCTCTGTGCTCAGGGATCACTCCAGCTGGGATTGGGGAACCATATGGGATGCTGGGGATCAAACCCAGGTTGGCTGTACACAAGGCAAATGCCCTATCCACGTACTATCTCTCCGGCCCCCAAGGGCTATAAATATAAATGCCAAAGATATATGGTAAGGTTTCCCCCAAGACCCAGGACCCCCACTATTGGGCTTGTGGCTTTACCACCCTCAGTAGCTCTACTTAGGCGACCATTCGCTCACTGGGCCCTGAGTTCCTGCAGAGCCCAAAGGGGCCCGGCCCAGGACGGCCTACATCACCAGCAGCTCGAGGGCCACGGTCCCGACCACTATTGGTCTTCCTGGACTGTCAGCAGGCACCCTGCTGGCAAGCTGGACTTCCTGTCCGCTCTGCCTCCACGTCAGCCCGATGGGCACTGAGAGCTGAAGCCCCTGGTGAAAGGCACAGGAGCAACCAAGGGGCCGAAGAGCTAGTACAGGGGCTGGAGCGATAGCACAGTGGGCAGGGTGTTTGCCTTGCACGTGGCCTACCTGGGTTCAATTCCCAGCATCCCACATGGTCCCTCAAGCACTGCCAGGAGTAATTTCTAAGTGCATGAGCCAGGAATAACTCTTGAGCACTGCCAGGTATGACCCCCCCCCAAAAAAAAGGGGAGAGCTAATACAGAAGGCAGGGCGCTTGTCCTGAGCACAGCTGACTCGGGTGGATTCCTGGCACCCCCTATGGTTCACCGAGCCCATCAGAGGAGACCCCTGAGCACCAGTAAGAGTGCATGGTGCATGACCCCCAACACCAAAAAAAAAAAAAAAAAAGAAGAAGAAAACAACTACGACGACGAAGGAAGGTGGTAAAGTAGCACAAAGGGCATGGGCAGGCGGGCTGGGGGCTGGGGAACAGACCCCACCTGCTCCAGGTAAGTGAGGAGGGCGTCTTTGTTATTCTCCCACTCCAGTGGCAGCTCACTCTCATGGGGGAACTTGTCACAGGATAGCTCCACGGTGACCTCAAAGCAGTTGGTGTGCAGGTAGCTGAAGTCATTCATGCCTGCGGGTACCGCGGGCCCAGAGCTTAGGGTGTGGGGGGGGAGCCCACCCTGCTGGTGCCCGATTCTGGGAGACTTTCTTCAGGGGCAGCTGAGACTGCTACTGGGGCACAGCTGGTGGCTTCGCGGGGAGGGGACCCACTCCTGGGCTGGGGGGCACATACTCCCGGGCACCGTGTGCCAGTCGGCGCCGTTGATGATGTTGCCGTGCACGGAGAAGTCCTCACTGTGGCAGGGCCGGCGGTTGGGGTCCTGCATCCCCCGGTGGGTGCCCGCGTAGACGGTGCTGAGCCAGCGGAACACGGTGTCGTCCGCGGTGGGCGTGAGCTCGCGGGCCTCCCACGGGGTGCGGGTCATATCGAAGGGGTAGGACACCACGAGCTCCCCGCCGTGGAGGTTGGCGCTCAGCACGAAAGGGTACCGCTGCATCCACTTGATCACGGCCCGAGTCTCAGGGGCCACCTGCGCAGGCGCAGGTCAGGAGGGGCAGGACGCAGAAAGGAGGCGCCGGGAGCCGCCCTCCACCCAGCCCCACCCCCACTCACAGTGGCGTTGGGCAGGACGTAGTAAGCGGGGAGCGGCAGGTGGTGGTTGGGGACGGTGTTGGGGACCAGACCATCGTCCTCTGCTTCCCACAGGGGTGTGTTGAGGTCAGCAAAGTTGTGGTTGAGGTCAATGCCCTGCTGGGTCCAGCGCCCCTCGGCCCAGCCCACCAGCTCCGAGCCCTGGCAAGGAAGAAGCCGGGTCAAGCCGAGCAAGGTCCAGGCAGCGGGCGGGAGGGGGCGTGGCCCGCGAGCTGGGGGTCGGAGGCACCCTACCCGCCGGAAGGCCGTCTCGTAGCCGTCGGGGTTCATGGACGGCAGCAGGTGGATGCGCGTCTCGGTGAGCAGCCGGGTCACCCTCGGGTCTCCTCGGAGGAACTCCTGGCACAGGTACTGCATGAGGAGCAGCAGGAGCTCCCGGCCCAAGGCCTCGTTGCCATGCATGCCAGCCACGTAGCGCACCTCCGGCTCTCCTGGAGCCAACAGGGGTTCACAGCTGCCCCGGGGCCCTGCCCCGAGCCCACCTCTCCCCACACCCCTGCCAGTACCCAGCTCGTGCTCCCCGGGCTGGTCCGACATCTCCATCACATACAGCTTCAGGCCCTGGTAGCTCTTCCCAATGCTGTAGACCCGGGTGATGTTGGGGCACTGCTCGTTCACCTGCTTCATCAGCTGGGGGACAGAGAGGGGCAAGTGGCAGGGGGACGGGAGCAGGAAACCCAAAGGACAGGTCCCATGGGGGACATGGAAGGGCTTCCAGAAGTCAGGGTAAGGGGCACAACGGGAAGAGAGGAGCCTCAAGAGACCCACGGAAGGAGACTGGGGGTAGATCATGGAGAGGAAAAGTGGACAGACAGGGGCCAGGGGCCACCGGGGAGCAAAAAGGACAGGCCAACCCAGTGTCCCGGGCTATGTCTGACCTTCCTCATGGCCTTGTAATTGTGATGCTTGAAGTGCAGTTGGTCTGGGGACCCCAGGGTGTGGACCTCGGGGATCGGGTAGTTGGGATCTGTGGAAGGGGGGTTCCTGGTAAATGGGAGGGGCTCAGAACGGGGCTGCTGCACCCGGCGCTGCCCTCTCTAGCCCACCTGGGACGGGACAGGCCAGGATCTCGGCCCGGAGGCAAGCTGCGCCCCCCTGCAGCCAGGTCTGAGGGAGCAGGCGGATGAAGCGGGCCTGTTGGGGCTCCGGCAGGACATTCAGCACCGGGGTCTCGGGGTCCGAATTGGCAGGAAATACCTGGGGGGAGTCAGTGTTTGGGTGGAGGTGCTCGAACCCCAGCAGCCCAGCCCAGGACCCAGAGGAGGGGTGCAGGGTTCCAAGATGACACCGAGACTGGCACTTGGTATTCAACACTGCCTGCTGCCCACCCACGGCCCCTGCCAACAAGACCATCCACAGAGGCCGCTCACCAGCCCCCGTGTGGCCATGTGACTCAGGAACAACCAATCCTAAAGCTGGCCAGGTGGCGACAGAGGTGGGAAAGCCAGGGCCACGTGGAGGTGCCAAGTGAGGCCAGTGCTTTGTCAGAAGGGGAGTTTCGGCAGGTTCCAGCAGTGGTGCAAAGTGGCGCCCACCCCATGGTGGAGCTATCTGGGGAGGATGAGGGCAAGTGCCAATATAATCTGGCTCCCAGGGCTCCCTGCTAGGTACCACCCATCCTCACAGCAATCCCTTCCATCTGGGGATGATCAAGAAGCCCCTGTCCCAGCCCCAACAGTGCTACCCGATTCCCAGCATAGAGGACTCCAGTTGCCATGGCAACACTCACCGCATCCATCCCACTGCTGATGTTCTTACTGGCCCACCAGGTCCGACTGTCATTGCTGAACTGGACCTTAAATGAGGTGACCCAGTCGTACCTGGCAGGAGGGGGTGGGGGAGATCATCTGTGGCCCCGAGGACTCCGGAGTCGGCCCAGAGGTGGGGGGCCAGCCTGCCTCACCTCCAGATGGAGTTCCTGCCCTGAGTGATGATGCCCGAGAAGCGGGCGGTGCGCCTCGCATCCACCTGCAGCCACGGCTCGGGGTCCTGCTCATCTGCACACCAGGCCCCGTCGAAGAAGTCCCCATCCTCCAGGCCTGACTGCAGACATGGGGCACAAAGATCAGGCCCAGAGGACTCCGGGGGGTGGGTCAGGGTGAGGGGCTAAGGGGTGAGGGAGTGCTGACCTGGATGTTAAGGCGTCCTCGGTGGGGTCCAAGGCCGAAGGACTGGCTGCTGGATGCCTCGAACTGGCTATCGGAAACTCTCAGGGACTCCAGACCCAAAGGGGGACAGCCTGGGGCGGGGACAGGGACAGAGCCAGAGATGGGGTGTCAAGAGACGGGAAGGCGAGTATCAGCGTGCCATGTGTTCCCGGACTGTGGGTCTGGACCGGGCAGTACCTGGGTCTTGCTGCTTGGGGCGGTCAGGGGTCGCTGTCACTGGGGGCCCAGCAGTCACCTGGGATTTGAGCTGCGTGAGTTTTTTTCTCTTCTTTATAATGACCTTCTTCTTGGTGATGCGAAGCCGGACATGCTGTTTTGAGGTGCCTGGGGACCAGGAAGGAGCATCGCCGGGGGAGGGAAGAAGACTGTAAAACCCCCGCCAGAAGCTCTGCCCATCCCAGCAGACTGCAGCACAGAATCTACGCGCCTAAGCTGGACTCACGGAGCTGCAGGCATACCCCATCCACCCTGCCAGTCACTTCTGTGCTCTCCTGCTCCGGATCCACCTCTGGGGGTGCAGCACACCACGGCAGGTGCCACCTTCCAGCCACGAGGCACCACCTGATTGCTCTAAAGTGTCTGGACTTGGGGATGGAGTGAGAGTCCAGCAGGAAGGGTATTTGCCTTGAATGGGTTTGATCTCCGGCATCCCGTATCGTCCCCCGAGCACTGCCAGGAGTAATTCCTGAGTGCACAGCCAGGAGTAACCCCTGAGCACTGCCGAGTGTGACCCACCCATCCCCCTCAAAAAGCCAAAAAAATGTTTAAAAATAAAGCGTATGGACTAGAGAGAGTATGACGTGGAAGGCAATTGCCTTGCATGCAGACAACCCAGGTCCAATCCCTGGCACTATCCCTGATTCCTGAGCCCTGAGCACTGCTAGCCTGAGCACTCCACACACACACACACAGAGTCTGAGGAACTGAGTGTGGCCTTGGCCCTGGCTGTCCCCTCCTCATCGCCCCCATTCTTCCTGTAAGGCTCAGTCCTCATGTCCGTAGCTCCTGACTTGGTTTCGTGCCCACAGTCCTTAGGCCATTGTCCCTGAGTGCTCCTGTCCTCAGAGCCATGCCCGCCTCAGTGCTCAGGCTGTCCAGGGTTCAGCTCACCCCCTGGTGTCTTGCTTACAATACATGTCCCAGTTCCCGAGCCCTACAGGCACTTCCAGAACATTCTGTTCATGTCACACCTGGTGCCTCTGTACATACGTTTCCCTTCTTGGCTGTCCTCTCGAGTTCTTCTTAGTTCAGACATTTTCACCTGTCAGGCCCGGTTCCCCTCACCTCACTGATCGCCTCTCCCTGCCTTCCTCCTCTGAGGTTCCACAGGAGGTGGGGCATATTGCTGGGGAGTGACCAGGGTTGGGGAGCCTGCTCCTCGCCCTCCCCAGACCACGCTCCTTTCTCAGCTGCAACCCCTGGTGGCCCCCTCTCTCCTCCTCCTTTCTTCCCGGCCAGGGCCCTCAAGGTTCTCGCCTCCAGTCTAGCTCCTGTCTCCCTCCTCCAGCTCTGATCTCCTTTCCGTGTCCGGGTCCGTGAGGAGGGAAGCGCTGGGGCGGGAAGAGGCAGCATCCCCACTGGCTGCTGGCCTAGAACTGCCGACTTGCTGACTCAGTCTGGCAGGAACCTGCGGGTGCTGAGTCAGCAGCCACTGCAGGGACAGAGAGTGTGCATGTGTGTGCAAGGGTGTTATGCTGGGGAAGATTGTTCCGGGGAGTGTGTGTGTGTGTGTGTGTGTGTGTGTGTGTGTGTGTGTGTGGTGTGTGTGTGTGTGTGGTAATGGGAAAGAGTCCAGGAATGGGGTGCATGTGTGTGTGTGTGTTGGGGAAGGGGCCGTCCGTGAGTGTGCACGTCTGTGTGCATGTGTGTGTGCACGTGTGTGCTGGAGGTCTTCCCAGAAACTGTGTGTGCGCACATGTGAATGCACGTGCATGTGTGTTGGGGAAGGGACCGCGTGTGTGCACGCTGCGGAGGGGTCGTCGCGGAGGCGCGGGGTGGCTTGCGGGGCAGGGACCCCCGAGGGAAGGCGCTCACCGTTCTTGCTCTCTGCAGGCGGCTGCGTGGGGCTGCTCAGCTCCGGGGGGGCCACCCCAGCCTCAGTGGGGAGGGGCGGCGCCAGATCCAGCACAGAGGTACCGGGCGCCCCCAGACCCAGGCCGGCCAGAGGCGCACACGCGGCCAAGGCGAGCAGGAGACCCCACATGGCGAGGTCCAGAGGCGGGCGGCGGCGCGGCCGGGCGACTGTCGGTGGGTCGGTCTCTTCCTGCCGGCGGCTCCGAGCCCCCCGCCCCTTCCTGCGCTGCCGCACGCCCCCTGCGGCCCTCGGCCCGCCCACAGCCCGCGCGCTACCCCCACCGGGTGGGGGCGGCCGGGGCGGGCCGGGCGGAGCGCGCGGGCTAACCCCCGAGGGGGCGCCGAGGTCAGCGCGCCCCGCGCCCCGCGCCGCCGCCCCCAGCTGCCTGGCCGCTGTGAGCTGCCCTTTCCAGCCCGCAGCGCCTCTGGACATGCTCCATTTCCCCGAAGGGTCCCGGGGGTCCCGGCCCACCCTGGACACCCGCCCTGCCCACCTTCTCCTAGTCACACTTTCCACTTTTCACTCCGCACTGTGCAGATTGGTAAAGTGAGGCTCCGCGTGGCCGAGAGAGCGAAGCTGAGAACTTTGGGAACCCAACTACACCCCGAATGGGAAATGCATTCAGAGTCGGGCGAGTGGACGTAGAGCCCGGACGGGGATGGGGGCGGAGAACGGGGTGGGGTGGGGGGGGATGGATGAGTCCCCGGGGAATGTTCCAGGACACTCCGACTTCCAGCCCGCTGCCGCGCGCCCCCGCCCTCCCCGCCCCCCTCCCGGGGCCCGCCTCCCTCCCCTCCCCCTCCCCGCCGCTCCCCTGCTGCCACGTTTGGGGGTTACATAACCCGCGCCGCGGCCGGGGGTGACGAGGAGCGGCGGGTGCGGATGCGCCCCCTGCGCCCCCTCCGCCTCCCCACCCCTCCCCGCGTCTCGCCACCGGGATCCCCGCCCGCCTCCCCCTCCTCCCGGAGCGGGCAGCCCCAGGTCTGTGTTTACGAGGCTGCCGCACCCCGGCGCCAGACCCTTCCCACTTTCCCTCCGCGGTCGTCGGTGGCTTCCCTGCGCCACGGTCCCCCTCCCCAGAAGGAAGGACACGCTCCGCCGAGCGTCCCCGGCTGCTGCTTAGCCCGGCGCGACCGCCAACCCCCCTCGAGAAGCGGCGTCTGGAGGCGGCCGAGCCCCCCGCCCCCACCCCAGCTCAAGCCGGCGCTGAGCGGACTCCCACGCGCCCGGCCACCGGCCGTGTCCATCAGCACGTTAAGTCGCCCAAAGCCGGCGGCTCGGCGCCATCCCCGGGGCCCAAGCTTACAAGATCTCTCCAAAGAAAGACGGCTGGCTGAGGACCCCCTCCTGGCCCCCCTTGTCCCCCCCATCACCCACCACCAACAACCACCGCCTCATAGACCGTGTCCCCAGAACTGCCCGAGGCATCTGGTCAACTCCACACGCTCGCAATAGAGAGGTCTGGGAGAACCGCCAACCGGGCCGGGACTCCAGCAGCTTTGGTTTAGTCTGGATCCACAGGTCCCAGGATTCAGACACTCTCCAGGCAAGCCGGAAGAGTGTCCTGGGGGTGTGGTGGGACGAAGTGCAGAAGGAAGGGTTTGGAGAGGATTACTCAGGATTGTGCGGCCCGACAGTTGGACCCTGATAGAGTCTGAAGGAGGCAGCCCTCCTCCCACCCAAGCCCGCCCCTTCTGGCCCCTGATCACCAGCTGGTTCCAGTTTCCCAGGGTGCGCTCATCTGAGATTCTGAGGTTGCAGGGCAGGAGATAGCACCAGTGTGGTGCTCAGTCTCCTGTGCATCTGTTACTCAACAACCAAGTGGGCGTCCCTGGAGGGCTCCCTGCAAGGCCCCTCATGGCCAGGTTGCCCACCCACTCTTTGGTCTCCTCCTCCCACCAGCCTCTTCTTGTGGTTCCTATTCCTCCTGCCAAACAGATCTTCAAGCTGTTCCTGCAGTACCAGCCAACCTCAGGGCCTTTGCATCGCTCCCCAAATCCATGTCTTCTCAATCAGGTTACCATTCAGTGACACCTGCTTGACCATCCAGACAAAATTAAGCTGGGGGCATACCCAGCAGTGCTCAGAGCAGATTTTTTATTTTTGAGGGGGAAGGGCACATCGGTTGATGCTCAGGGATCCTCTCTCCTGGCTCTGTACTCAGGAATTACTCCTGGCAGTGTTTGAGGGACCATACAGGATGCTGGGAATTGAATCCAGGTCAGCCTTGAGCAAGGCAAATGCCTTGTGTGCTGTACTGTGGCTCCACCCCAGAGCTTATTCCTGGCTCCACACTCAGGGATCACTTTTGGCAGGCTTGGGGGACCATATCGGGTGCAGGGGATTGAACCTGGGTCAGTCACATGCAAGACAAGCAAACTGTTGTACTGTGTCTCCAGCCCTTCTGTTCTCTTATCTTCTTCTAAGGGCTCAGCCCTCCCTGAAGTGATCCTGTCTGATTGGTTAGGTGGGTCCACCATCCCAGCCGGAACTTTCCAGAAGCCCTCTTTGCTCTCCATGGTCACAGCTGCAACCCAGGACCTGGAGCGGTGCCTGTCTGCCTGTTAACTGGTGTTCGAAAAGCATGCGTATAACATACTCTTGGTCAGAGCAGACCAACAGGGCCGGAGGGGAGCTGACCCTTCCCAACCTTGCCGGGTTGGAGCAGAGAGAGGAGAAGGCAGGGCGTGCCCTGGAGACCCAAAGGGCAATGTCAGGAAGGTACTTGCAGATACTCCGGCCCTTCCCTTAGAAGCTAGAGAGTGTATGTGGGGTTCTCCTACCTTGCATGTCCCCGGGCCCCTTCATCCCCTTTCCAGCCCTGTGCCTTTCTGCCCCGGTGCTCTCTACGGCCCATTTGTGCCCATTCGTGTCCTCTGCGGCCCTCCTCACTGCCTGCTGTAACTTCCTCGTGCCTTCACGCTCCCAGCAAGCTGCTGTCTCTGGTCTTCCCACTAGTCCTTGGGCTGCAAAAGTGCCCAATATGGGAAGCAGGTTCAGGGTGTCAGCGCTTTGGGGTTAGGAGCAGAGTGGCACCCCCATTCCTGCACAGCCAAATCTCTTGCAGCAGGAATCAGGAGGAGGCGTTTTTCACGGCCCCATGAAGTTGGGGGTACGTTGCAGAGCACAGTGAGCAGGACCCAGCTGCCTGCCAGAGGGGGGTGTGACGGGTGGGCTGGGACTTCCCTCCAGTTGGTCCAGTGGCTGGAGAGGACAGATCAGCCCTACACAGCCTTTGAGTCACACCCTGTTTCTGTGGACTATTTTGCTGCATATCCTTGGACAGTAATCCCTTTCTGCTTCTGATTCTCTTCTGTAAAATGGGAACAATGTCTATAGAAGAACTGGACAAAGCAATGCAAAGTTTGAAAGGGTGGGGTGCTTAGATCACCCTTGGTCCCAGAGTTGAGGGAGGAGAAGGGCTGGGAAGGAAATACACTAAGTGGGGAAGAAGAAATAGATCGGAAGCAATGAGAAGCAGAGGTTCAGGGGATCTGAGCATATGGAAGGTGTAAAGGAGTGATAGAGCGAATTATCCAAACCACAAGGTCAACAACACTGAAAACAAGAGATCCAAACTACAACAGCCAAGTTTAAAAAAACGCTGCCTGTCAAGGTGGCAGGGTGAGGATGAGGGGAGGGGGGCAGGGGTGGGACGGAACTTGGGAAACCTGGTGGGAGGAAGGAGACACTGGTGGTCAGATTGGTGCTGGGACATAGTGTCTAAAACCCAAATGAGTAACATATAAATCATGGTGGTGGTTTAATAAAAATGCTTTTTAAAATGGGGGTGATGTCAGGGCTGGAGCAGTAGCACAGCAGGTAGGACATTTACCTTGCACTCAATTCGGTCGACCCAGGTTTGATTCCCAGCATCCCATATGGTCCCCTGAGCACCTCCAGGGGTAATTCCTGAGTGCAGAGCCAGGAGTGACCCCTGTGCATTGCTGGGTGTGACCAAAAAACAAAAAAAAAAAAATGAGGGGATGTCTTTCTCCCAGGATCACAGTGATGAAATAACATGGTTTTGGGGGTGGGAGTGATAAGGAAAATAGACCCCTTTCCACATTTCCAACAGGCTGGCTTCCGGCGGGCTGGCACCAGAGAGCAGGAGATGCCCGAGGGCAGCTGAGTCAACGACATTACACAACCATGGAGTGCATTCAGGGTGTCCTTGAGACGCTCACAGTCTCGCTGTGTATCCTTGGTTACCTGGGAATGTACTCCAAATGTGCTCGTGTCCTTGAAGTGTGACAAACCTTGCTTTGCAAAATAACAAGCTGGGGGAATCTCTGCTTTTGTATTCTCCTGCCAGCTGCCTGCAAAATCCCCATCAGATAATTTATAAAATGTTGCTCTGACCTTTGTTCTGGGGGTCAGTATTTTTGGAGCACAAGCTCCACTGGGTCCACCGGTGGGTGAAATAAAACAGTGCTTTCCCACTCTCAAGGCATGCTGCTTGGGTTTTTTTTTTTTTCCTTTTTGGGTCACGCCCAACGATGCTCAGGGGTTACTCCTGGCTCTTGCACTCAGGAATTATTCTTGGTGGTACTCGGGGGAACCACATGGGATGCTGGGGATCGAACCCATGTTGGCCACGGGCGTTTGCAAGGCAAACGTCCTACCCGCTGTGCTATTGCTCCAGCCCCATGCTGCTTGGTTTTGCCCTGGCTTTTGGTAGGAATCTCTGCAACAGTTCTGAGGTGGGGAGGAGGGGCTAAATTAACCAGATGAAATGAAGGTGGAGTCAACGGCTTAGCTGGGTCATCACACTCCCACACGAGTGGAGGGAACGGAACAGTATCTAGCAAGAGCGGAGGCCATTGCCTGGCTATCTCAACAGTGGGACCTATTTCCTGTGTCACCTAATCTTTCACTGGGGCTGGGGCGTGTCTCCTCTGATCCAAGTGAGCATTGTTGGGGACTCAGTGGCACCTGGCCACAGAGGGAGGCATCTCCCCGCATGCTCACGCTCTTCTCACCACCTCTTATTAGCTTTGAATCAATGTCTTTGAATCTTACTCCTCAGTCTGTTGGCTAGAGCCGTGGGCAGCTACGTCCTCTGAGGGCTGGCTAGACTGCCCACCACAGAAACACCAAATCAGAATCTGTATTTTATTTTATTATTATGTTTCTTTTTTTCCAGTAGAGTCTCCATTGTGAGACTTGTTACTGTTTTTTGGCATATCGACTACGCCATGGATAGCTTGCTAGGCTCTGCCGTACAAGTGCCAGGCTCTAAATGTTTCCTAAGCTATCTCTCTCTCTCTCTCTCTCTCTATATATATATATATATATATATATATATATATATATCCACACATATATTTTTGGTAGCAATATTAAGGTAGAGGTATTACAACTTTTGGCTCATTTTTTAGCCAACGATTGTTAGCCAATGATTTTTATTAAGTAACTTACTGTAGACTTAGAAGCAATTTTTTAAACGAGGAACTTTGGAAAATCAACACCTTTAAATGACAATGCAATTATTATTTCATCGTCATTTCTTCTAAGATTGCTATTATGCTTTTGAAATATTAAAAATGTTTAAATGACAAAGTTACTAAAATACAAATGTCTCATCCCCACTATATGTTTACTACAGAAATACAAAATTGCTATGCCCGAGGGCTGGCCTCTGTATAATATCGGTGGGCCAGTAGTTATACCTAGGTGGTAGACGAGTGGTTTTCACCCTTTTTGCATTCGTACTGTGGCACCAGTCCATAGACCTGCTCTATCTGTAATGTCTGTCTCTCAATTTTTTAATTACACATTTCTCTGCTTTATAGGTTTTCCATATAGGTTTTCCTCTTGGAGAGCCTGGCAAGCTACCGAGATTATCCTGCCCACAAGAGCAGAGCCCGTGGCATATTCGATATGCCAAAAACAATAACGATAAATCTCATTCCCCTGAACCTGAGAGAGCCTCCAATAGTTGGGAAAGACAAGTAAGGAGAGGCTGCTAAAATCTCAGGGCTGAGAGGAATAGAGATGTTACTGGTGCCCACTCGAGTAAATCAACGAACAATGGGATGACAGTGATACACTGATTATTATTTTCTTTTTGCTTTTTTGGGTCACACCCACCAAAGCTCATGGTTACTCCTGGCTCCGCACTCAGAAATTACTCCTGGCACTGCTTGGGGGACCATATGGGATGCCAGGGATTGAACCTGGATCGGCCGTGTGCAAGGCAGATGTCCTACCTGCTGTGCTATCGCTCCAGCCCCAGAATCTGTATTTTAAAGGTTCCCAGAGAGTCATGTGCACGTTAGAGGCTGAGACACATGAGGAGAGGTTTTGAGCTCCTCCATCTAAAATGCATGAGATTCCCAGACTCACATTTTGAGTATGATGGTGTTTAATGTTGCCACTGGAAATAATATCTGAAGCCACAAGATTATATCCAGATGACATTAGGAAAATCGTATTTTATTCATCCTGGGAGGATAGAGTCCTGATCCCCACAAAATGACCTTATACTAAGATGCTTTTTATTTTTTTTTATTTTTTTTTTATTTTATTTTTTTTTGCTTTTTGGGTCACACCTGGCGATGCACAGGGGTTACTCCTGGCTCTGCACTCAGGAATTACCCCTGGCGGTGCTCAGGGGACCATATGGGATGCTGGGATTCGAAACCGGGTTGGCCGCGTGCAAGGCAAACGCCCTACCCGCTGTGCTATCACTCCAGCCCCTACTTTTTATTTTTTATTTTTTTATTTTTTTGCTTTTTGGGTCACACCCAGCGATGCTCAGGGGTTACTCCTGGATTTGCACTCAGGAATTACTCCTGGCGGTGCTTGGGGGACCATATGGGATGCCGGGGATCGAACCCGGGTCGGCCGCGTGCAAGGCAAACGCCCTACCCGCTGTGCTATCGCTCCAGCCCCTAAGATGCTTTTTAAAGGTAAATCATTTTTGTCCAAATACTGCAGAATGCAGTTTTCAAGAACATCACATATAAACTTGCAATAGGAGATTCTTCTACGTGTCTCCACTCTCAAGTAAGCCCTTTTGATTCTTTTTGTCTTTCTTTCATTGTACCTCCATCCTTCGATCATCATTTCTTGATTTTTGTATCTTAGACTGATGTGTGGATTTCCTACTGTGAAACTAAGGGGTTTGCTTTCCTGCCATCACTCCTTCTGCCCATATGCAAATACCCAAATACCCAAACACATACTGAGTTTCCCTCATTTCATCCTCCCCTAAAGAGTTAAATCGCCGTTTGGAGTCAATATCCCATACTACAACCATCTAAATATTATTGCCCAACTTTCTGTTTCCTGGAGTCAGTAGTTTATAATTTCATTGAATTTCTAGGTAACAAATGCTAATTCAGTCCCAAAACTTCCAAGAGAACCCGGGTTCAATTCCTCCGCCCCTCTCAGAGAGCCCAGCAAGCTACCGAGAGTATCCCGCCCACACAGCAGAGCTTGGCAAGCTACCCATGGCGTATTCGATATGCCAAAAATACTAACAAGTCTCACAATGGAGACGTTACTGGTGCCCGCTCAAGCAAATCAATGAACAACGGGATGACAGTGCTACAGTTCAGTGTTTTGTTCTGCTTTGCTTTGTTTTGGGGTCATACCTGGCAGTGCTCAGGGCTAACTTCTGGCTTTTTATTCATGGATTACTTCTTCCTGGGTTCCAGGAGTAATCCATGTGGTGCCAGGGATTGAATCCAAATCAGCTGCATGCAAGGCAAGAACTTGACCCACTGAACTCTCACCCCAGCTTCTGAACATTTATTCTGAATGTATTGAAACAGCAGCTAATCCATCAACTTCCCTTTCTTTTGGATTCTTCTCTTCAGGAGCATGTTTGGTTGCTTGCCTTCTTCACCTGAAAACACAGCTGATGTCTTAGGCCCTTCCCGTCATGCCTCTCCTATTCTCTCCCGTGTCTCACTTACTGAATTGTATATTGTCCTTAGTTGAATCTCTTGTTTTGCTAACGCACAGCCTTCAGTTTCCTAAGAGTCTAGGCAAGCTCAAATGTGTGAGTCCTCATATTGCTTAAAATGTCTTTCTCCTGTGCTTTATTTGGGGGGGAGGCCAAACCCAACAGTGCTCAGGGCTTACTCCAAGGTCTGTGCTCAGAGATCACCCACTTGGGTCTCGTAGGTCCCTCTCCTACCCTCATTCTTGATAAGCCTTTGGGCAGATATTTCACTCTGGTTTGGAAAGTAGGCTTCCTCAGAATTTGGGGGCATGGCCTTGTTTCACTGGAAAGAGCCAGAGCAAAGGAAACCGGTGACTAACCCCAATGCCATAGACCCCTAGGTTCTTTGGCTCCCCACAGAACTAGAAGCAACACCAGAGGGGCTGGAAAGATATTACCATTGGAGAGCTAATACAAGGCCTTGCATGTGGACAACATGGGTTTGAACCCCAGCATCCATATGAATAATTCCTGTGTGAAGAGCCAGGAGTAAACCCTGAGCATCAATGGGTGTGGTCCCAAAGCAAACAAACACAAAAGAAATGGACAGCAGCCCATGAAGATATTTCGGTTGCATCATTTGCAGATCTGTGCATGGGAGACACACAGGACAACACATCTTAGCTGGTCTCCCTGAGCACAGGTGGGGAAAGGCTGTTTGTTCTGGCAGGGGTAGGGGAGGGGCTTGGGCCATACCTGGCACTGCTCAGGGGCTACTCCTGACACAGCTCAGGGCTTATCTCAGTGGTTTTCAGGGGACCAGATGCTGTGCAGAGGATGAAGCTGGGTTTAGGCGTGTTTTATCTGGCCAAGATGAGGGTGGGGAAATCTTCTAAGGGGCAGAGATGGGGAAGAGGTGACATCTATGTAAGCATGGGCAGAACTGCAGATGGTGTGGATGGAACATGCTAGACCATGCATTGCCTGTCTCGTTAGGATGCTACACCTCCACCTACAGAACAATTTTCAGTATTAAAATGAGAGGAGGGCCAGGGAGACGGCCCGAAGGGCTGGTGCTCAGGGTCTGCATGCTGGAGGCCTGCATGCTGGACCTGGTCCCCAGCAGCACACTGTCCCCTGAGTATTCACCAGGTGTGACACAAAACCCAAAAAAAGTAAAAATAAGTGAAATGACAGGAAAAATCAGTGAAAACTCCGCACTGGGCCCCATCTTGCATACATTAGTTCAATTTATTTTCTTTTTTTATATTTTTTTAGAATAAAATGTGAGACTTTATATTTTATTGCTTATGTTAAAACATTACTTTTTGTTTGTATATTTGCTTGGGGCCATACCGGGCTGTGCTTAGGGATCACTCGGGGAGATTGTGGTGCTGGGGACAGAATCCGGGTCAGCAGCATGCCAGGCAAGTGCCCTAAACCACTGCAGGGTCATCTCTGCGGCAATAATGGGGTGGCTTAATCCAGTTTCTTCGCTCTGCTGACTCCCTCCCACTGTTTTTGTTTGAGACATGCAGCTCAAGGACACATGCTCAGCTTAAGTTTCCTTTTGAGGTGATAGGCTCAAAGCAGCTGGCTTGCTAGCTGCGGTGGGGGTGGGGCCCCCAACAATTTCTGTTCCCTCTCCCCAAGGGCTGCTGGCATTGCTCTGGGCGGTCTTGAACCCTCTCAACAAGATGCCAAGATCCTCCCACTCCAGACTTTGTACAGGGTCAGTGACTTCTGGTGGCCGATACTTGCTCTGTTCCCTTTGTCCTGGGGGTAGGACCCTCTTCTCCTCCCCTCCTCAGACAACCCTCCCTCCCACCTCGACTCTGCAACACGCACACTTCAAAGCATGACAAGTCCAAGTTCTTACAACCCCGACCCATTGCCACCCTCGACCTGTGTGTGTTCCCCAGCCCTGCCCTCTGTCCTCTCAGGCTTGGCAGTGATGCCCGGCTGGCACATCTCTTGACTGTGGTATTCTGGATGCAGACAACTTGGTGGCAGAATGACTGGGAGTACACTTGGGCACCCTCATTTCCTCGTTGTTGTTTTTTTCCTTTTCAGTTTTTGGGCCATAACTAGCAGTGCTCAGGGGACCTCTTGGGTGCTGGGGATTGAACCGGAGTCAGCTGGGTGCAAACAGGCACTTTCCTGATGTCCTCTCTCTCCAGCCTCCCCCCACCCCATAGCCACTCTTGCCTCTCAAGTCCCGAAGCTGAGCTGGGCTGGAGCCTCTGTCTCCGCCCAGTTTATTCAGGATCCTGCTGCTGGGGTTTTCCTCCAGGTGTGCTCCTTTGCTCCTTTCCTGGAGGCTGAGCGGCTGTGGTGTCCTGACGTTCGGCCTGAAGAGAAAGCGGGGGTGGGGGGGAGGGCAGAGCGATAATACTGATGATACCGTGGCTAGGGCGCTCGCCTTGCTCGCCGCTGATCCAGGTTCAATCCCCAGCAACACACATATGGTCCCCCAAGCACTATCGGGAGTGACTATTACGTGCAAAGCCAGGAGCAAGCCCTGACAGTTGGGTGGGGAGATAGAGAGAGAGAGGGTGGGGGGGGGAGGGAGAGAGGGAGAGAGCGTAGGTGGAAGGACAAGGCCTCCCAGCAGATTAGCTCCTGCAGGAGGAAGGGGAGCCCAGGAGGGACTCCTGGCTGCACCCCACCCCTCCCCACCCTAGGTCACAATGCCACTCCACCCAGGCCTAGAATGGCTGAGGGGATTGTGAGGAGGTGAGAAGGGGTGGAGGGGTGTGTGGGGAGGGGATCACTCCCCAGAAGCTCAGCTCCTGCTCCCTGAGCTTCCCCCCCGGGGTGACCCCTGTACCCCAGCACCCCTTCCTCCAGACAGGGCCCCTCCCTCCATGGCCCAGCTCTCTTTCTTCAAGCCTCAAGCTCTCATGCACCCTCTCCCAGGCCTCCTCGGGGGCCCCGGGGCCAGGCAGGGCTCCGGCAGTCCTGGGGGGGCCCTGTGCCTGCTCCCCTGCGGCCCCGGCCCGAGTCAGCTCCTGGACAGCGTCCTCGGGCTGGGAGCGCTGAGCCTGACCACGTGGGCCATCCTGTCCACCGCCGGCGTGGCCTTGCTGCTGCTGCTTCTTCTGGTCAGCTTCCTGGCTTTTGACCTGTTCCACAGGTAAGTGGACGGGTGCCTGGGCATGAGCAAGGGGACGGGGACGAGCTGCTGCTGCCCCTTTCTAAGGTGTGGCCACCACCCTCTCTCTTCACAGGCCGGAAGGTCCTGCCCGGCCTCTGCAGCCCCTTGTCACGGGGGGCCAGAGTCAGGGGGCCGGCGAGGGCCCGGGACAGCAGCAGACGCTCCTCCTGCCCACCCTGGCCATCCCCCAGCACATCCGCCCCCAGGACGCGCTGCTCCTGCTGCTGCTGGGGCTCGGGCTGCTCCTGGGGGCCCAGGGCATGCCGCTGGCCCTGCTCGGCCTGGCCTTCTGTCTCCACCCCTGGGCCTGAGGGCGCCGGAGCAGCGCCCAGCACAACGCAGAAATAACAGCTCTGCTGCTTCTGCCAGCCTCCTCTCCTCCTTTCGGGGCCAGCCGGGTGGGAGGGAGGGAGGGAGGGTCCCCCTCAGGGCCCTGCCCAAGGCAGCAGCTCCTGGGTCTGAGACTGAGAGATGAGCTAAGATGCCAGGGCAGCAGGCAGGCGCTGCTGACACACGGTCTGCGGGCTCGGGTGGCCCCTCCGGCCTCCTCTGGGGTCTGGAGAATGGGAGCCTGGGAAGACCTGAGGGACAGGGAGAGAGGACTGGCTGGACATCAGCTGGCAGGCACGCGCCGGGGCCAGGGGAGGGCTGGCCTCAAGTGGGCCAGAGCAATCCCACTGAGGGTCCCCCGGCCAGTGCAGGGACCGGGGCTCCAGGGAGCCTCACGCAGGCCGGTTCCTCTCTTGGTTGAACCCCACCCCAGGCGGGTCACAATGGTGCTCCTCTGCTGAGGGTGGGGGGTCATGAGCAAGAGTGGGGCTCGGTTCTGTCAGGCCGTCCTGGGGGCTACAGGAAACAACATGACTTAGGAGGCCCTGCCCGAGGTAAGACCCCCTGCACCCCCGGGCCCCTTCCCCTCTGGGCTGATGGCCCCCTGACCTGGGCATCCCCCACCTGCCCTGGGGTCCCAGAAGCTCCCGGGCAGCTCCTGCAGCCGGCCTGCCCCTCTCCCCAGGTGCACCCGCCTCGATGCAGCCGGCTCGCGTGGAGACAGACGCCATCGGGGCCGGCGGGTCCGGCGAGGGGCCGCAGCAGGCCGTGCCCTGGTCCATCTGGGTCACGTGGCAGGACTGGGTTCGCTGGTGCTGCTGCCACGTGCCCCGGAGCTGGACCCAGTGGTGGAGCACTTCGGGCTGGCGGCAGCCGCTGCAACGCGTGCTGCTGGGGCTGGAGGGGGTCCTCTACCTGCTGCTGGCACTCATGCTGTGCCACGCGCTCTTCACCACCGGCTCCCACCTGCTGAGCTCCCTGTGGCCCGTGGTGGCCGCCCTGTGGCGCCACCTGCTGCCGGCTATCCTGCTGCTGGCGCTCAGCGCCCTTCCGGCCCTGCTCTTTGCCGCCTCCTTCCTGCTGCTGTTTTCCACCCTGCTGAGCCTCGTGGGCCTCCTCACCTCCATGTCCCACCAGGGTCACATTCTGGAGCTGGACCAATAGAAGGGCGACCCCATCCCTCTGCCTGTGTCTGTTGAGCCCTGGCCAGGGGGCAGCGGACCCCACACCCTGCCCACAGCCACGGTTGGGCATGTGTGACGTTGCCGGAGCTGATGGGAGAGCGACTGGCCTTGACCGCTGGACACCCTCCCTCAAGCCAGTGCTGCAGGGACTTGGCTGGAAGGGTCAGGGGCTCAGCGGAGATGGGGGCCAGGGCAGATGGCTTAGACAGGGGCAGAACGTGGTGATGCCCCTGGGGTCCCCTTGGCAATAGGCAGCAACTTTTTCTTGCGGTTGCTCAGCCATTTCACGTTGACTCGTCAAGAACTTCTACCTGTGTACCCGGAAGTCTCATTCCTGCTTCCAGGTCCTTCCCAGGACCTAGAGAGCACCCACTGATACAGGCTAGGCAGAAGAGGGCTGGAGAGGTGCCAGGACACTCCTCGATTAAATCCCCAGAGCTCCATCCCCTGCCTCAGTCTCCATCTCCAGACCTGGGAAGAGAGTTGACCCGGGGAACGAGGCTCCCGGGGAGCCTCTCCTGCTTCAGACTCAAGGTCTGCTATAGAAAAAGCAAATAACAAGAAATTCCCATTTCATCCACCTGCACAATGTGTGGCTCCGGCCAATGAATTCTTTCAAGCCTCGGTGTTGAGTGGGCCCCCACCCTGGTGATGTGAAGTTGTAGGTCAAAGACAGCACCTCTCTGTGTGAATTACTTTTGCAAAGACCCCCAAACTCTAAGCTCTTTCCTTGAACTCTAAGAAGATTGCAGGGCTCGAGAGGTCAGTTGCTCCTCCAGCCCACAGAGGAGTGCTGTGTCATGGACACATGGGTGGACGCGTGTGGACAGGCTGTAAAAGGCCATGTGCTGTGAAATCTCAAAAGGAGCAGATGAGAAACGCTTCTCATTGTGAAACGCTTGCGGGCCGGGCTCGGGGCCAGGAGATGCTTGCAAAGCTAGTAGTGGGGAAATAGAGCCCGTGGCTTTTTTCCCGGTCTGGTCTTGTGCCAGGGATGAAAGTCAGGGCCTCACACAGGTGAGGCATTCCTTTACAATTGAGCTGCGCTACCCCCTCGTCCTCCTGCTCCCCAGCCCCAAAGCCCATGAGCTTCTAAAACCAGATGCTCCTGGCACCAGCAGGGCCTGGGAAGGTGGCATCCTTTGATGCCAACATCCTGAATCAGAGGTCAGATCCTCCCACCTGAGGCCCCAGTTTCTGACCCTTACCCTCTTCCTGCCCACTATACAGCAAACTCTAAAATACCTTTCCTGAAGCCAAAGCCCAAATTGTCCAAAGTCCCTCTTTCTTGCCACCTAAATGCTGAGGGTCTAGGAACCAGCTCCTACAACCCTAGATTGTTCTTGCCAAACCCACCATCCCCTGCCTGGTCTTGGGTAGACTGCCTCCAGCAGTGCTGGAAAACCCAGGAACAGCTCCTGGTTTCATTACCTTGTGCCTCTCTCCTCCTGTGTCTCCCTAAAAGACGACTCAGTCTAGGGAGAGACCTGGAGGTGGCCTGGCCGGGGCTTTGGGGGATTAGCGGAGACTGGGCTTGAAACCCCGCGGTCACCCTCCAGCTCTACAGCTTTGGTGGAAATTGCTGCACCGTCTAGAATTTCATTTCTTCCTGGATAAAATAAAGGCAAGACCTGCAGGCCTGAGGCCCCTGGAGGGTCCTAATCAGGGGGAAGTTTCCTGGAATAACTGCTCTCGTGACTGCCGCTCTGCCTGACAGTCCTGTCTTAGAGACTAGAGGGACAGTTACCTGCCAGGGTCAAGACCGAGCTTTTTGACTGCCAGTTTGTCATGCATGCTCCCAAAGGGAGGGCAGTGGGGGAAATACTGCCTAAATGAAGATTCACGGCTTCACAGTGCTTTTGTTGTTGTTTTTTGGGTCACACCTGGAGGTGCTCAGGGCTTATTCCTGGCTCTGTGCTCAGGGATCACTCTTTTTTGTTTGTTTTTGTTTTCTTTTTGGGTCACACCTGGCGATGCTCAGGGGTCACTCCTGGCTCTGCACTCAGGAATTACCCCTGACGGTGCTCAGGGGACCATATGGGATGCTGGGAATTAGAATCGAACCCGGGTCCGCCACGTGCAAGGCAAATGCCCTACCGGCTGTGCTTTTGCTCCAGCCCCTCAGGGATCACTCTTTTTTTTTTTTTTTTTTTTTTTGCTTTTTGGGTCACACCCAGCAATGCACAGGGGTTACTCCTGGTTCTACACTCAGGAATTACCCCTGGCGGTGCTCAGGGGACCATATGGGATGCTGGGATTCGAACCTGGGTCAGCCTGGGTCGGCCGCGTGCAAGGCAAGCGCCCTACCCGCTATGCTATTGCTCCAGCCCCCTCAGGGATCACTCTTGACAAGGCTTGGGAGACCATATGTGGTGATGGGGATCGAACATTGACTGGGCACGTGCAAGGCCAGCGCCTTACCAGCTGTGCTATCTCCCTGGCCTCAGCAGTGCAGGTTTTTTTTTTTTTTTTTTTTTGCTTTTTGGGTCACACCCAGCGATGCTCAGGGGTTACTCCTGGCTTTGCACTCAGGAATTGCTCCTGGCAGTGCTTGGGGGACCATATGGGATGCCGGGGATCGAACCCGGGTCGGCCGCATGCAAGGCAAGCGCCCTACCCACTGTGCTATCACTCCAGCCCCAGCAGTGCAGGTTTTTAAGTGCTCCTGCTGGATAAAGCCTGAATCCAGCCTAGGGCCCACCACAGCAGGCTGGTGACCAGGGACCTCACTCTAGAGCTTTGGACCACTCTGATTTGGGGGGGGAGGAAGAAGGTTTGGGCCAAGACCAGATACGCTGGGGGTGGGGTGCTGGATGGAGACAGCAGCAGGGGCAAGAGCTCCTTGCCTTCCGTATAAAAATAATCTACCTCCCACCTTCCTCCACTTACTTCTGTGGGCTGAAGGGTGTGCAGCCAGGCTGACGAGGTTAGACCAACCCACCCCCTGATCTCGCAATCCTAAAGGAATTCTCCCAGAGATCTGCGAGGCTCTTGCTTCTCAAAGTGCGGTGGCAGGACCGGCGGTCATCACTTGGCCCCCACGCCCATCCAGGGGTGCTCTGGGGAGAGAGGGGCAGTTGTGCTCAGGGGTCTCGAGAGCAGCTCCCAGTTGTGTCGGAGGAGGGGGTTGGGGGTAGCCGGGCTAGGTGACAATGGAGAGCTCTCCAAAAGTGTGTGCCCTCACCCCTGAGCCACACCCCGGAGTCCCACAGCCATTGTCTGGGAGCGTGTTTGGAGGTTCCAGCAAGGCCCTTCGGATACTCCAACATCTGTCACCAAAGAATGGTTGTCTTAAATATAGGACGGATGTTGCAGCTGCAGGAGGGATGTATGTGGGTGGTGAGAAAAGACGGGGCCGCCTGCACAGCCAGCCAGATCAGGCCTCTCCACCCCGGTCATCTGTGCAGTGATAGATGCCACTGTCCAAGTGCCCTCACCGCCGAGCACCTGAACAAGATTCCCAAGCGATAGAGACGCATGCCCGAGCTTGAAAATCGCTGCGTGGGGTGGACACGTTTGAGAAGGACGCTCATGCTGCAGGTGGCAGTAGGGAGACGGGGAAGGTTAAACAAGATGGATGAGCACCAAGGAGACAGGCAGCGGCAAGGGCAGGGAGAGGGCAGGGGCGGAGGCTGCACTGATTGATCTTGAAATCCCAGAGAGAGAAGGAAATTGAGAAATAATCCAAGTCCTTTACACAGACTGAAAACACAGGCCAGCGAAACAAGACACTTCTTTTTTTTTTGGTTTTGTTTTGCAAGATCACATCAAAACAAATGATAAAGGGCAGGAAAGATAGTACAGTGGGTAAAGCACTTGCCTTGCACACGGTCTTACCCCAGTTCTGTCCCCACAAATGGTCCTTAAAGCCCTGCCAGGAATGATCCCTGAGCATGTAGCCAGGAGCACCTCTGGGTGTGACCCAAAAATCAAAAACAAAAGCAAACAACAAAACTCCCAATAGAATAACTTGGGCAGCCCTACTGGGCAGGAAATGGGAAATAAAGTGAGAGATCAGTGAGAATGAAGAGAAGGATTTTGCAAAGGGAAAAGAAAAGTGATTATCTTGGGCAGGAGAGATAGTACAGTGGGAATGACGCTTGTCTTGCACAGAGCTAATCTGGGTTTGATTTCCTAATGTTGTATATAGTCCCCTGAGCAGTGCCAGGAGTTAGTCCTGAGGGCAAAGCCATGAGTAACCCCTTAGCATCACTGTGGCAAAGGAAGGAAGGAAGGAAGGAAGGAAGGAAGGAAGGAAGAAGGAAGGAAGGAAGGAAGGAAGGAAGAAGGAAGGAAGGAAGGAAGGAAGGAAGGAAGGAAGGAAGGAAGGAAAGGAGGGAGGGAGGGAGGGAGGAGGAAAACTCTTTGAACTTAATTTCAGAAATCACTTTATTTTTTACAAATCACTTTAAAAGTTCAAGGCCTTGGGGCTGGAGTAATAGTACAACGGGTAGGGCATTTGCCTTGCACGTGGCTGACCCAGATTCATCCCCGGCAACCCATATGGTCTACAAGCACTGCCAGGAGTAATTCCTGAGTACAGAGCCAGAAGCAATCCCTGAGCATCACTGGGTGTGACCCAAGAAAACAAAAAAAAAAAAGAGAAAGAAAGAAAGAGAAAAAGGAAAGAAAGAAAGAAAGAAAGAAAAAGAAAGAAAGAAAGAAAGAAAGAAAGAAAGAAAGAAAGAAAGAAAGAAAGAAAGAAAGAAAGAAAGAAAGAAAGAAAGAAAGAAAGAAAGAAAGAAAGAAAGAAAGAAAGAAAGAAAGGAAGAAAAGAAAGTTCAAGGCCTTGCAATCAAATCTGTGTTTCCGTTATAGCCCAGGAGGGGAGACCCGACCTGAGTGCCTACAGTTTCCTGAGCAAGGTCAGGATCTTTGTCTCCCGCAGCCACACCCCACCCCGCACCCCTTTCGGGGACCCCCAGCGACCTCCAGCGTCAGAGGGGTCGCCCGCTAGGGGCTGAGATGCTAGGAAAACGGAGATGGGGTCCACACGGGCACCTAGGCCGCGCCCCCAGGAGGAGGAGGAGGAGTGCCCAGGCAGACCAGCGGGCTGGGGGGGTGTCACCAGACGCGCCGGCCCGTGGCCGCCTGCGCTAAGGCGGCTGAGCCCCCGGGAACATGCGGGCGGCGGGGACCCCTCGCGGGAAGCGATGCAGGGGCCCGGCTCTGTGCGGAGAGAGGGTGGATCCTGGGGGTAAGCGGTCGCGCATGGAGCCGCGCAGGACCCGTGGCCCCGGGGCCCAGAAACACAGGTCCGGGTAGGGAGGAGGCAGAGCCGTCGGGCCAGGCACCTTGGGAGGTGGGCGGGGCTGAGAGTGGGCGAGCCCCTGAGCGGGGGTCCCCCGGACCACCGTGGGGGGCCACTCGGGCCGGGTGAGGTCCCCGTCGAATCCGGCGCGGCGGAGGCGGAGCGAGCCTGGGAAACCCACGTGGCGCAGGCGCCAGCGGCTCGCCCGGGCCTGGTTGCGGGCGCACCGGGTGGCCGGTGACCCGGCGCAGGGCGCGCCCCCTGCGGGAGACCAGCTGGGGCTCGGAGGGCGCGCAGCGGCGCGGGGAGAGAGCACAGAGCAGGGGGAGTGGGGGTCACCCGTGGGGGCCAAGCATAGGCTCCTGGGACCAGGAAGGGCGTCTGAGGCCCACGGTGACCACGGCGGAGACTAGTGGACTGTCTCCTCTTACCTCAAACATCCAGACTGAATCCCCCAGCCAGACACCCTGAAACCTTGGGGGCAGCTCCGGGAAGTGGGCAGAGCAGAGGCGATGGATTCTCTGGTCTGGTCCAGCCCTGGTGCCGTGACCCTCCCGCCTCCTGGTAAGAGCTGTCCTTGTAAGGCGCATTCGGGATTTGATGCCACCAACTCTCAACACGATTCCTTTTTCTCTACTGAGCACCACTGTCTTCTCTGTTCTGGATCTACCCTTGCTTCCTTCATAGGACAGACTCTTAACCTTCCTAATATGTTGCATCTTTAAAATAAAGTTTTAACATCAATTGCTTTTACCCAACTCTCTGGCCTTTGTCGTCAAATGTCTAAACAAAAACAAAAAAACACAAAAACAAGTGTCCAGAGAGAGACTGGGTAGGGTGCTTGCCTTGATGACGGGTCACGGCGTATGGTCCAGGGAACTCCACCAGGAGTGATCCCTGCATGTAGAACCAGAAGTAAGCCCTGAATACCACCAGGTGTGGCCAAAACAACAACAACAAAATACTTTCACAATGGTAGTGTTCAAACCCAGGGACTCACACAGGCAAAGTGCATGCTCTACTACTTGAGCTATATCCCTGGCTCCCTCCAAATTTTAATTGATAAGTGAAATCTGCATACTTGAAAAACGTAACAGGCTTGTTCAACTCTCGGCATCACATATGGTCCCATGAATACCACCAGGAGTGATCCCTGAGCTGAGTCAGGAGCAAGCCCCGAGCATCACTAGATGTAGCACACCCTCACCACAAAGAAATTTCGAACATCGCTAACATGTTTGGAACTTGTGAAGTCCTTCAAACTGAAAGAGAAAATATCAGGGGATTTTTCTGTCTCTATGGCACTGGAGATGGAACTCTGGGCAAGGCAAGCACTCTACTGCTGCACGAGACCCCCAGCCCTAACAGGCTGAAAACCAGGTCCAGAGCGGGTAAAGCACTTGCCTTGCATGCAGCAGACCAACGTTCGATCCCCGGCATCCCATGTAAGTTGGGACAGTTCCATAGGGAACTGCTGCTCAAAGGCACCTGTTTTGGCTTGGTCCTAATTTAAAAGGAAAATTTTCTAAGTCGTTGTAGAAGTGAAAGGACACACGCTCGAGCAGGCAGGCACTGCCATTAGGTGTCCCATGGTGAGCACCACAACCCAGAATGTGTGGAAACAGGGTTTTAGGGGCAGGGGTGGGGGAGAAGCACTGCATTGGACATCTCACCACATAGCTCACATCATTATGTAAGGGCCAGAGGGAGAACAGGTGTTAAGGCGTTCACCTTGCATGTGGCTGACCCTGGTTCAACCCTCAGCACCTTATATGGTCCCCTGAATCCATTGGGAATTAACCCTGAACACAGTCAATGAATAACCCCTGAACACTGCTACGCATGGCCCAATTTTTTTTTAAATAAGACTAATAATTATGTAAATTGGGGGCCAAATAGATAATAGAAGGGCTAAGGCACTTGACTTCCATGCAGCTGACCCCAGCTCAATCCCTGGCTCCACCAGGAATGATCCCTGTGCACAGAATCAGGAAGTAAGCTCTAAGCACTACTGGATATGGCTCCAAAACAAGACCAACAAATAAGATAATTACATAAATTACTGTAGTTTTTGGTCATTATCCTTTATGCCATTCAATAAATTTTTTTCCATCCCTAGTTTAGGGGGCTGGAGCAATAGTACAGTGGGGTAGGACATTTGCCTTGCACACAGCCGACCCGGGTTCGATTCCCAGCATCCCATATGGTCCCCTGAGCACTGCCAGGAGTAATTCCTGAGTGCAGAGCCAGGAATAACCCCTGAGTATCACTGGGTGTGACCCAAAAAGAAAAAAGCATTCCTAGTTTAGCTTTGGTTATGAATGGATATTGAAAGATGAATTTGGTTTTTTTCTGCATCTCTTTCCAACAACTATTCGCTTATTTATTGTAGGAACCAGCAATGTGGCTCAGTGGTAAACACATGCTTTGCATGCAGGAGACCCATGGTTCAATTCCTGGCACCACACACTCACACACACACACACACACATACACAACTTGGAATTCTATATTCTGTTAATATGGGGAATTGCATCTAAATTTTCTTCTTTACTTCTTTTGCAGTGCCAGGATCAGACCCAGAGCTCCACACATGTATTGCTGTACCACTGAGCTTCCTACAGTCCAGAGCCTCAAACTGCATTCTTAGGGCCTTCCTCACATCCATGCACCGTCTCTCCCCTTCGTGGCTGTTTTAATGACCAGGGTTGCACCATGTTGGTTGTGGTGCTCCACATACCTCACAGAGGTGTGCGGAGATCCCACTTGTCCTGCCAGGTGAATGCTTCGGGGCTCACTCTTTCACGTGGGGTGGCACCAACCTTCAAACTCACCGTCACTGTCACTCCGTTGCTCATCGATTTGTTCGAGCGGGCACCAGTAACGTCTCTTATTGTGAGACTTCTTGTTACTGTTTTTGGCATATCCAATATGCCACAGGTAGCTTGCCAGGCTCTGCCGTGTAGGCGAGATACTCTCGGTAGCTTGCCAGGTTCTCCAAGAGGGGCAGAGGAATCGAACACGGGTTGGCCAAGTGAAAGGCGAACGCCATGCCGCTGTGCTATCACTCCAGCCCATCTCATGCCTTATTTCAGCAAGGCTGAGACCCTACCACTGAACCATGGCCCTGGCCCCTTACATGTCTTTTTTGTTTTGTTTTGGGGCCATACCCCAAACAAAACATGATGCTCAGGGGTCCCTCCTGGCTCTGCGTTCAAGATGCATTGTGCATTCTGGTGGTGCTCAGAAGACCATATGGGATGCTGGGACTCGAACCCAGGGTGGCCATGTGCAGCCTTACCTGCTGTACTATTATTACTCCAGCCCCCCCCCCCCTTAGGTATCTTTTTATGATAAACACTCTTGGGAAAACAACACTCCAGTTCCATTTAATTAACCTGTACTTCATACACACAACACGCAAGTAAAATGCAGAACACAGTGACTTTTCATGCATGTGTGTGGCCAGGGCGAGAAGGTAATCACCATCCCGTTAGAGATAAACGCCTGTTCTGTCACCCCAGGAAGCTCCTCCTCCCCTGGCAGTCAGTCCCTCCAGGGTAACCACCACAGATCAATCTGTTCTTTAAATAATTCAGAACAAAGCCATAGGAAATGAATTTTAACGTCTTTCCCAGTTACATTTGTGAAGCCTGTCATGGTTACAGCTACCAGGAGTCTGTTCTTTATTGATAAGAAGAAAACAATTTATTCAGTCTCAGTGATGGGTGTTGGGCTGGCTCCCAAGCTTAGGCCATTATGAATAAAGCTTCTGTGGACAGCCTTGTACAGAAGTTTTACTAGACAGAAGCACTTGTTTCCCTTGAAGTGAAATTGTTGGGTCATGGAGTAGGTAAATATTCCACTTTAGTAAATGTGGCTTAACTAATTTCCAGTGATTTGTGTAACCAATGACCCACTGCTTTTTTCAGCCTATCTACCTATTTCAGTGTTTGGGGTTTCTGCTCTGGCACTTCTGTTTCTAATTTTCACTATTTACTTCCCCCAAGTGATTTCTGAGACAGGAGAAGGAAATACCATCTCCAGTCCGTTACCTTCAAACTACACCATTCTTTGTACTTTGTTTTTGTTTTTGTTTGGGGGAGCCACGCCCAGCAGTGTTCAGGGTTTATGCCTTGCTGTCCTCAGGGATCACTCCTGGGGGCACTTATAAATCAGTGCTTAAAATTGAAAAAATGAAAAAAAACTCATGAAAATATAAAGTACCTACAGGCCAAAGAGATATTTTCCTTGCATATCACCAGGGTTCAAATCCCTGGGACCACCAGGGCTGACTCCTAAGCACAGAGGAATGGTCCCTGAGCATCACTGAGTATAGCCCAAAAATCAAAAAAGAAAAGAAAATGGGAAGGATCTAGAATAGCAAAAATAAAACAAACAGAAAGACTTTGAAAAATAAAGGACAGACTTTGTGAATGACCATTACCTGATTTTAACTTAGTGGGCTAGAGCGATAGCTCAAGTGTAAGGCACTTGCCTCACCTGTGACTGGTCTCTGTTCAATCCCTGGGGCCACCAATTGTTCCCTGAGCACTGCCAGAAGTGTCCCCAAGCATTGCTGTGTGTGGCCCCAAAACAAAAACACTTATTATAAAGCTTTGGTCATTTTGAGGGTGATATTGGTCTCAAGAGACAAATCGGGGGCTAAAGAAGTAGTACAGGTGCTAACTTAGTGGTCTTGAATGCAGCTGACTCCAGTTTGAGTCCTGGAACCACAGATATCCCCAGCACCGTCAGGAGTCACTCCTGAGAACAGAGCCAGGATAACCTCTGAGCACTCCTGGGTGTGGCCGAATGCCTTCCAGTAGCTTTTAAAAAAAAAGCTTGTGCACACATGCGTGCGTGCGTGTGTGCGTATGTGTGTGCGTATGTGTGTGCGTATGTGTGTGTGTATGTGTGTGTGTGTGTGTGTGTGTGTGAGAGAGAGAGAGAGAGAGAGAGAGAGAGAGAGAGAGAGAGAGAAATAGAGTCAGAGACAGAGATCTATGGAAGAATTGAGGACAGTCTAGATATAGACCCATACATACATGCACAGCTGGTTTTTGTTGTTGTTTTGGGGCCACACCCAGCAGTGCTCAGTGCTTGCTCCTGGCTCTGTGCTCAGGGGTTACTTCTGGAAGTGCTGGGGAAACATGTGGTATTGGGGGTCAAACCCTGTTTGGGCTGCTTGCAAGGGAAGTTTGTTACAATAATATATCTCTGGCACCATGAACAACTGATTTTTGACAAAGGTGTAAAGGGAAGTTTCCAAGTGGGTAGGGCGTTTGCCTTGCACGCAGCCGACCCGGGTTCAATTCCTTCGTCTCTATCGAAGAACCCGGCAAGCTACCGAGAGTATCTCACCCGCACGGCAGAGCCTGGCAAGCTACCCGTGGCGTATTCTATTATGCCAAAAACAGTAACAAGAAGTCTCACAATGGAGACATTACTGGTGCCTGCTCGAGCAAATTGGTGAGCAATGGGATGACAGTGACAGTGACGTACTGGAATAATTAAATGTTTATATGCCAAAAATTTACTGCAATTATATACTGCATCATTTTCCAAAAAAATGACAAAACAGAGATCACCTAAAACGAAGTCTTCTAGAAAAAAACAGGAAAATAGTGATGTTGGGTTAGACAGGATTTCTTAGATACAATGCCAAAATACAATCTCCAAAAGGAAAATAGGATAAGCTGCACTTCATTGAAAGTTACTGTGTCTGTTCTTCAAAAGGCTGTTAAGAGAGAATCCACAGACTGGGAGAAAGTGTCTGTAAGTCACTTATCTGATAAAGACTTGGATCTGGAATAAAGAATTCTGAAAGTCTGACGAAGTTTCTACAAGTGAGGAAGGGAGTGTGGGAACAGAGAGAAACAAATGACTTAAAAAGGAATTTTACTAAAGAAGATATATACATCACAAGCACAAGAAAAGATCCAACATCACCAGTCATGAGGGAAATGCAAATTAAAACCATACAAATCGCCTATTAAAATAGCTATTATCAGGGCTGGAGAGATAGTATGGTGGGAAGGACGTTTGCCTTGCACATGGCGACCCAGCTTTGATTCCCGGCATCCTGTATGGCCCCCTGAACACCATCAGGAGTAATTTCTGAGTGCAGAGCCAGGTGTAACCCCTGAGAATTGCCATGTGTGACCCGAAAAGTTAAAAAAAACTAAAATAAAAAGATTCACTACTACCAAGTATTGATGGGACATGGAGGAGCTATAACCCTCACGCACTGCTAGTGGAAATGGAAATGTAAAGATAACAACTGTGGGGAAATTTGGGAGTTTTTTGGGCCACATCTGGTGATGCTCAGGGCTTATTCCTGCCTCTGTGTTCAGTCCTGGTGGAGCTCAGAAGACCATTGTGTGCTGCCTGGGTCGGTCGTATGCAAGGCCCAGAGACAGTTATTTAAAATTTAAACACACACCATATAACCCACTCGTTTTTTTTTTTCAATAGATGAACACAAGTAAACACTGGCATAGCCACCCAGTTATAAAAAAGGAATGAACTATTGGGCCAGAGAGAATAATACAGTGAATAGGGCACTTGCTTGCATGTAGTCGACCTGGGTTCAATCCCTAGCACCCCGAATGTTCCCTGAGTTCTGCCAGGAGTGATTCCTGAGTGCAAAGCCAGGAGTAAGACCTGAGCCTCACTGGGTGTGGCCTACTCCATAAAAGGAATGAACCATTCATACACAGAACACACGAATTTCCTTAATGTTCCACTAATCAGACTGAAAGAAGCCAGGTGGGGTAAAGCATGCACTGAAGATTCCATTTATAGAAAATTCTGGGGACTACATTTATAATGAAAGCCCATCAGTAGTAGCGGTGGTTTGCGGATGGGGCTGGCAAGATGTGAGGAGATTGTGGATAGAGAAGGTGATGAAGGATTACAAAGAAATAGGATTCAATGGGCTGGAGCGGTGGGTAGGGCGTTTGCCTTGCACACGGCCGACCCAGGTTCGATTCCCAGCATCCCATATGGTCCCCCAGCACTGCCAGGAGTAATTCCTGAGTGCAGAGCCAGGAGTAACCCCTGTGCACTGCTGGGTATGACCCAAAAAGCTAAAAAAAAAAAAATAGGATTCATTTTGTTGAATTCTGATGATGGTTCATTTTTTTGTGTTTTTTTTTGGGGGGCCACACCCAGCAGTATTCAGGGCTTACTCCCGGTTCTTCTCTCAGGGATCAGTCTTGGTGGAACTCAGGGGACCATATGAAGTGCTGGGGATCAAACCCAGGTTGACCGTGCGCAAGTCTAGCGCCCTTCTCACTGTATTATCACTCCTGCCCTATAATGATTGTATTTAATGACACATATCAAAATTGATTGTATATTCCCTATTAATAAAATCAAAGGTGCTATAAGAAGATGGCTACATTGGAACTGCAGTCAGGTGAGGGGCTAGCCCAAAGGTGAAGGCATATAAACATGGCTTGGGGAAAGCCTGACAAAAACCACTCCTCTCGATGTCTGACAGACCCCCTAGTTTTGCTGATGACAAGGCACCTAACCTGAGAGCAATCATCCCTAAAAATAACTTTACTTGGGGCTGGAGAGATAGCACAGCGGGTAGGGCGTTTGCCTTGTACGTGGCCGACCGGATTCGATTCCCAGCATCCTATTTGGTCCCCTGAGCACCGCTGGGAGTAATTCCTGAGTGCATGAGTCAGGAGTAACCCCTGTGTATCGCCGGGTGTGACCCAAAAAAGCAAAAAAAAAAAACCAACTTCACTTGAAAATATATAAACTTTCCAATGGTTTGCCTGGGGCTGGAGCGATAGCACAGCAGGCAGGGCGTTTGCCTTGCACGCGGCCGACCCGGGTTCGATTCCTCCACCCCTCTTGGAGAGCCTGGGAAGCTTCTGAAAGTAACACCCACACAGCAGAACCTGGCAAGCTACCTGTGGTGCATTCAATATGCCAAAAACAGTAACAAGAAGTCTCACAATGGAGACGTTACTGGTGCCCGCTCGAGCAAATCTATGAGCAACAGGATGACAGTTACAGTGATAGAGTGATATCATTTAATAAAATTAATCTGACCTCCACCCCCTCTCATTTATGAACTCGCTGTTTTTTTTTTTTTTGGCTTTTGGGTCACACCCGGAGATGCACAGGGGTTACTCCTGACTCTTCACTCAGAAATTACCCCTGGCGGTGCTCAGGGAACCATATGGGATGCTGGGATTAGAACCCGGGTCGGCCGCGTGCAAGGCAAACGCCCTCCCTGCTGTCCTATCGCTCCAGCCCCTGAACTCGCTGTTTTTAAGGAATGGTCTTAGCTTCCATTTCTTTATCCCACCAGGATACTCCCGAGAGGAGGAAGATAAGCATTAGTACTTCTACTGTGACATCAGTGGTGCAAAAGGTGTTCAAGTTAGTGATGGTCCCGGGAGGTAGGAAACTTTAGAAACTTTCTAATGAGATGATTGTGAAATGCTCTTCCTGGGGCATTTTGAATGACTAGTACTGAGGGTAAGGTGATGTCAATGCCAAGCATGAAAGGCTTTTTTTCCCCTATGAATGGCTTTTTGGACAATGAAGTTTGAGTCCCACCATGCTTTGCTAGTACTCCCACATTCTGGAGAAAAATTTTCATTAATTTTACATCTCAAAAGCCAGTAAACAATGAAAGTGCCCATATTTACTTATGTGACTTTTTCTTTTTTATTCTTGTGTCCCAGTTAAGACAGAATAAAACCTCCGAGTCAAACTTTCTAGCATCTTTCTAAAAACTTAGTAAAATAATTTTCTCTCTGTCCCTGATTTTTTTTTTTTGGCTTTTGGGGTCACACCCAGTGTTGCTCAGGGGTCACTCTGGCTCTGCACTCAGGAATTACTTTTGGTGGTGCTCAAGGAAGCATATGGGATGCCAGGGATTGAACCCAGGTCAGCCATGTGTAAGACGAAGGCGCTACCCACTTTCTAGGGTCAAGAGTACTTGCCAAAGTTGCTAGAAGTTGTTAGAAGTCAGACCACTCCCCTATCTTCTTTACAAAGTTTACTTCTTTACTCTCACTCCAGCCCCTGTGACAGATTTTCTAATCTCATGTTGAAGTAAGACGGATAATGCTATGAAACCTCACGTGGGCAACAGGAGACACACAAAGCAATAGGAGATGCAGAAGTAGAAGGACTCGCATATAAAGCAACTGAGCAGTAGCCACGTTTCCTTGAAGAAAGCCTACATTAGGGTAGACTGTTTAAAAGCCTAAAAATGGCTTCATAGGGAAGGTCACAATTCTTAGAGAATAGGATGGCAAGCAACCTGTGTGCCCTGTGAGGCTAGGTAGCATTATTTTTTTTCTGTAAATTAGTATAGGTGTACAGCTTTTCTGTAACAATACAGACATTCTAGAATCAGAGATGTAGTTCTGAACCGAGAACAGACTTGGTGGACAGACAGGAGAGACTGAATGAGGGCTTAACATACTAGATGCAGCAGGAGAGCTAAGGATATAGTTTTGTAAATAGGAAAATGACCTTTTGTAAAAAAATTATTAAAAATTTTACTTCCCTAACGAAAGGCTTTCTTTCATTTTTGTATAATTGTCTTTTTGTCTATGCCAAAGAAATCTAAACTTGCTCCAGTGCTGAAAATAATGCACTATCATTTGATTCTCAACTGCCCATCAAGAGTTTTAACTCACACAGTACACTACTAATGCATATTCATTTAAAAGCTTTCATTTACACTAGGCTGACTAGCCAGGTTTGGGGTTTTGGACCACAGCTGGTGGTACTCAGGGCTTACTTCTGGCTCTGCACTCCTGGCAGGCACGGGACCATATGGGATGCCAGGGATCAAACCCAGGTAGGCTGTGTGCCAGGTAAGAGACTGATCATCTGTGCCATCTCTCCGGACCTGGTTCAATACTTTCCTGGTCTTCTATTTCCCTCTCCTTTTGTGTTAAATTTTATATCCTTTGCTAAGACAAAATTTCAGTAACAGACATGAAAAGTTCTTCCATCCCATTTCAAGTAAAAATTATTTAGTGGACCTGTTTATTTCCCTGCCCCACTGATCCATCTCTCACTCATGCCACCCTTCAGCCCTCTTCATGCTGAAAAGGGGCAGGACTCTAGGGTCGAGTGCTTGCCAAAGTTGTTAGAAGTCAGACCACTCCCCTAACTTCTTTACAAAGTTTGGCACAACTCCTTACCTATTTTGGTTTTGGAGCCACACCTGACTATGCTCAGGACTCTTGGCTCAGTGCTCACTCCTGGCAGTGCCAGGGGTCGATCACCTGCAAGGCTAATCCCAACCTATTGTACTAGTGCTCTGGCCCCCTGCCCCCTATTTTGGAAACCTCCCAAAAGAGGAAGAGGTCCTCCACTAGGACCCCAGCTCCCCTGAGAAGTTGGTCTGTCTTCCCTTTGCTTCCATTGTTTCGACATCTATTTAAAAATCAGGATTCTAATTTTCCCCCCCGACCCCCCTCCCCCGCTTAGGACTGGGAGCTTTTTGTTAAATTCCTTCCATTTACTGTCTACCATGTACCAAACATTGTCCAAGAGAAGGTCTTTATCCTTCCATCTCCAAGAGGGGATGAATGCTGGATGTACACAGAATGTATGACACTGGGAAAGGTGAGAACTAAATCTAAACAGAACAGCAGGAACCCAGCCCTTGATACTTCCCTGTCCCACACTGCTCCTGACAGCAGGGGCCCCTGGGGAGACCCACGCCTTCACACAGAAGATGCCACTCTGTTCTTCCATGCCTTTATTGGTGACAGCAGTGGACAAGAACACCAGGCAGGGCAGACACCGCAGCTCAGCACTTGGGGTGTCAAGCAGGGTCAGTGGGGCCATCAGCACGTCGAGCCCCAGCTCGACCCTATCTACACAGGTCACGTTCCAGAACGGGCAGAAGGCCGTTTGTCCAGTTTGTATGAGTGGGGCAGTCTGTCTGAATTTCTGAGCCGTTGTCTGCAGGGTGCCCCTGTCCTTGGCACATGGTAGGGGCCGTTAGGTACACAGCGTGGCATCCCCCGGTGAACCGCCGGGCCCCGGTGCTGGCCATGGGGGAGAGAGCTGGAGACCAGAGCTGGAAGGGGGCCAGGCACATAATTCGCTCCAGGGCCACATCCTATAAGAAAACCGGTCATTGTTGGCGCAAGCTCTGGCCAGGGTGAGCCCACTCTGCTCCTCAGGGCAGTGCTGGCCCTCTCCAGGCTCTTCTGGCTCCGGTTTGCACTAGCAGATCCCCAACTTCCCAAGCGGGGAAACGGTATCAGGTCCACAGTCTTGCTCTTCCAGACTCAGCCTGACAAGACCCCAGCCTGGTGGCCCCAGGGGCTTCCCAGCTCCTCCCAGCCCAGCCGCAAACCGCACTGGAAGCCAGGCTGGGAGAGGCACGAGAGGAGACCGTGGAGGCACCTACCTAGCTGGGGTGGTGCCGAGAAGCCCTCCGTTGCTTTAAAACTGAAGAGTTTCTGAGGCGGGTAGGGCTGGCCTGGGTGAAAGGCATCCTGGGGCTGAGGCGGGAACAGGGGAGCCGGCGAGGGCTGAAGCAGTGGATAGGGATAAGGAATGGGGAGGGGAACGGGCGTGGACGGTGGTGCAGGCAGGGCCAGCTGCTTCCCGAACTCTGAGGACTGCCCGTGGCTCTCGTGGAACTGATGATCCGCCTCCGACCAGTTCTCACTCCACGGGTCTAGAAATGGGATGATTGTCTTAGATATGCCGGGGAACCCGATGTGAAGCTGAACTTGGGGTGCTCTACACCTCTACTCCCCCCCTCTGAGAACAGGACCCCCAGTGGAAGCACCTCTGCTCGCCACACCGTTCCCCCCACACCCTCTCCTCTCAGCTCAAGCCCAAGAACTGTTTTTTTCTCTGACCTTCCCACATGTGAATCTGCCCTTATTCTGACCTCAAGCACACACACCCCCAACACACATAGTCCGATCCCTTTGTGTGCCCAGCTCCCATTCCCTCTTCTTTCTCCTCTCCCCAGCTCCTCGCCACAGACTCAAAAAATGAGCATAATCAGCCTCTTAAATACCAAAGGTCCCGCCTCTCCCTCTTCCCAGTGGTCCTTCTCCTTTGAAACGTCCCTGAAGAATAGTTAGCTGTTCTCCACTCCCTCACCAATTGCAGGGCTTGGAGAACCACACAAGGTGCCAGGAATCAAACCCAGGCTGGCTGTGTGAAAGCCAAGCTACCTGCTGCACTCTGGCCTCGCATCTCTGACGGCCCTGACGGGGTTTCCAACAGCGTGCCCACATGCAGCCATCTGACCTGACTCCTGCCACTGATTCCATATATACAATCCTGGGGGCACTATCTACAGGAGAACTGTTGGGGGGGGGGGGGACTGAGCTAAGTTGTTAAGAGCTCAAGGCAGGAACCCTGCCTTTTGAGGACAGGATCTACGGGAGCAGATGACGCCACAATGAGCCACAATGCCCGCTTTGAGAGCAGCAGGGACGGGGAAGCAGCAGCACGACACTGGCTGCAAGGCCTCTTCTCCCTTCCGCTCGCCGATCCCCAGTTTCTCCAGTGCTGCAGCACCCCCTCTCCTTGCCTTTCTACAGGACTGGGCATCCTGTCGTACCTTCTACGCTTGATGCTTGTAGATCATTCTTAGATACACAAGTGACTGTAAGGCTACAAGTGTTTCTCGAAAGTAGGCGATACCAGCCTCCAGGGGCAAAGGAACCACGGGGGGGTGGGGGGTGGGCGATAGCAACCTTGGGACAATTTGGGGGTACTCTGTTTGCCTGAAAAGGGAGTTTTCCGGGGGTGCTATGGGCCAGCCAAGTTTGGGAACCTCTGTACAGAACCAAAACCTGTCCCAGGATGTCGTACCACGATCTCACTCTCCCAGGCTGCGGAAGGAGCACCCAGGGACCACGAGAGCTCCTCAAGGGGTGTCGGCCCCCAAGGACCTCAGTCCCACTGGGTTTCTCAGTCCTGAATCCGGCCTCCCTGCCATTGCCCCTGGGCTCAGGCTCACCAGAGGGGTAGTCATGCTTGGGCAGCTCCACGCCCCAGGCGTCGGCCACGTGAGCCAGAAGCAAGTGGGAGAGGTGGCGGTGGGCGTGCTGGTCCCAGTGGACACCGTCCCGGTGCCGGTGCCGGACTGCGTGCCGGAAATGGAAGTGGAGGTCCAGGACATCGAAGCAGTGGTCGCCTGCCAGTGTGGCACTGTAGAAGTTCCCTTCCACCACATCCCGCCGCAGAGAGCCCGCCAGGGGCTGCAGCTAATGGAAAGCAAGTAAATAAAAGCAGCAGCTAAGGGCCACGGGACGAAACAAGAGTCCTCCACTCCACAAGGCTGTCCCTGGCCCCATTTTCAGGGGCCCTGCTCTCACTTGCCTCGGGCAGGAGGAAGCCCCCAGTGACGCGCTCCCCCAGGGGCATGGCCATGTTCCAAACCAGCAGGCAGGAGTCCGGCAACACCTCGTCCATGCGCACGAATACCCGCTCCAGATTCTTACGGTAGCTGTCCATGGAGCAGCGGCCATATCTGCGAGGCACCAGGGAGCATGGGCACGGGGGCCGGGCTGCCCGCCCCCCCCCAACCCAGCACCCCCAAGCCCTTGCTCCAACCTGGACAGATCCCAGAGACAGGAATTGATGATAACCAGGTCCGGGGTGGGCCCGTAGGCCAGCTCCTCTAGAACACCCTCGAGGTACTCAGAGTAAACGCGGGTGAGGAAGTAGAAGCGCACAAGGTGGTGGCCCGAGCCGGAGCAGAACTGGCGGACCTCCCGGTACTGTGTCCCGTTGTGCAGCTCGCCCAGCTGGCCCCCCGCCACCAGCTGGTCCTGTTCAAAGCTCAGCTCCCCCTGCCCGCCCCCGGCCCACCCAGCTTGTCAGATCCACGCCAGGGAGAGGGGGCCCTGCCAGGCCAGGGACTGTGCCCGCCCACCACGGGCACAGCCAGGCTCCCCTCACCTTGGCTTTCAACTGGGCTGCTGTGAGTAGTGAATCTTTCTGGAGCAGGAGCACCAGGTCCTTGTACACAGCCCGCTGGACTGCAGGGAGACAGAGATCCCGAGGGGAATGCGGGCCTCACCCCACCCCGGCTCCGTCCGAGTGCTGAAGGGTCCATCCGCCCGAAGCTGCCGTTACCCAACATGGCAGCGGCTTTAGAGGCAGGAGAAAACGTGAAGGGCTCCGAGCACTGCCTTGGTCCCCGCTAGCTGGGAGGGGGCGGGGCGAGGGGCGAAGGAGGGGGCGCTGTTCCCTCGTCCCCCTTCCCCAACACATTTGTAGCCCCAGTTCACTCGATCAAAGTCGGTGGGTGAAGTCGCTCGAAAGGCAGAAACGCAACTAGGGGGCACGGTTCGGCAGGGAGAAATGCCCGACGAGGAGGGGCTAGGCAGACGGCCAGGCTACACTCGCGGGGCCGCTGGCCCGAGGTCCGTGCGGGGCGGGGGACCGGCAGGAGGAAGCCGGCTGGACTGGCCCAAGCCGGGGAGGGGCTGGGGCGCGGGGGGAGAGGGGCGCGGAGGCCGTCTGAGATGGAGACCACACGTCGAGACACGAGACCACGACCACGACACGGAGGGCCGGGCGGCGTGGACCTAGAGGGGCACTCACTTGAGTCCCCCAAGATGACCACGAACTTGTTGTGTAGCAGCTGCTGGACTTCGGAGGCCTGGAAGCGGACCATGGCGCTTCGCAGCGGGCGGCGACCCGGCTTGTTCTCCAGGCAGAAGACCATACCGCCGCCGCCAACGCCGCCAACGTGGGGCTGCAGGGAGACGCGGCTCAGGCGGGGGAGGGCGGGGACTCGGGGCGCTCGGCCCCGGGACCCGCCCCGGGATGAATGACAGGCGCGCCAGCGCCGCCCGGGCTGCCGGGGGCGGCGGCGCGGCGGGCGGCCGGGGCTCCTCGGCGACGCCAGCTCTGGCACCTCGGACACGGCTGGCGGCCGGGGGGAGGGGGGAGACACGCGGGGCTCCCGGTCCGCAGGCCTCTCGGGCACCGAGGCGCTTCCCGCGCGGCGCGCCCAGCACCCCGCCACGTGCCCGCCGTCGCCGTCGCCCTGGCCGCGCGCATGCGCGCGCGCCGGCTCGCGCCAATTACCGAGTCCCGGGGCTCCGCGCGCTTCACACTCGAGCCGGGCCGGCCTGCGCGCCCCGCGCCTCGTCCGCGGCGAGCTCGGGGCCTCGCGGCATGGCCCGGCGGCGCGGCCGGTAGTGCACAGCCCCCGCCCCGCAGAGCCCGCGCGTCCCGCTGAGCCGACGGTGCGCAGCCCGGCGCCCGGCGCTCTCCATGCGCGCGTCGCGGCGGCCCCGACGGCGCCTCGGGCCTCGGTGCCCGGGGCGGCGACGCTCACGGCGCCCACTTCCGGTCACCCATGTCCCGCCCCGCGCGACCCCCCGGGCCGGAGGGGACAGGAAGGCGGCGGGGATGGCCGCGCTGGGAGGCGGGCGCCAGGACCGGGCCCACCCGGGCGGGCACTGAGCCCGGGCGGGGGTGCGGCCGCGGCGAGCGTCGCTGCCCTCAGTGGTGATGGCCGTGGCGACGGCCTCGCCACGTGACCCGGATGGGCGGAAGCGGAAGTGCCGGCTGCAACCTGCGCGCGGCGTGCGTACCCTCGGCGCTGCTGCCCGGCCGCCGCCTGCCGTGGCGATGGATTGCTACACGGCGAACTGGAACCCGCTGGGGGATTCGGCCTTTTACCGGTGAGACGCCCCGCCTCCTCGCCCCCGCCCGACTCACGCCTCCGCCCGGCGGTCACGGGTCTCCGGGCGGAGCCGGCGGCGCGCGCTCCCGTCGCCCGGGCGCTGGGGTCCGCCCCTTGCCGGCGCTGGCCCGGGGCTGTCACTTTGCGCGCCGCTGCCCGCTGGCCGGGAAGCTGCGGAGGAGGAAACTGGGGCCCCGCGTCCCCGGCCCGCGTCGCGCGGGATGCTGAGATCGCCGCGGGCCCGGCCGCCGGGTCTCCTGCGGGGAAGTGCTGCTGAAGTCAGACCCCAGGGGCCCTCCGAGGGAGGGCGGGATCGCCGGGCAGCGGGCGCGCTGATAGTGCTGACCCAGGCGGGGAGAAGTGCCGGGTCCCTTGGCTCTTTTACCGCCTGGCAAGAGCAGAGCCCTAAACCAGCGTCGCCCCCCCATCAAGATTTCTCAGTAGCTTTCCCTGTGTACGCGTACTGCAAAACTTCCCCTGGAACACCTGTCAGCCTGCCGCCACCTGCCCAGCAGTGCCTTTCTCCTCCCCAGAGCTTTTCCACTTGCACAGAATGACGAGGCATCGACGTGGTGTTCCTTCGCCCCCCCCCCCCTCCCAGGCCAGCATGGGTCTGCCGTTCCTTCTCTGCGCGCTGCCTTTCATCTCTTGATTTCACGGAAGATTTCTTGCTCGGCTTTGTGGTGCTAGTTTCGGGGTTCTTCTTTGGAACGTTCCCGTCCCAACTTATTCGAATCCTCTGACTTACCTTTGGGCCTGATAGGGTCTGTTATAGATGCATGGTAAGGTCATGCATTGTAGATAATTCTTCTAACTGGAATTCCTTGAGAAACAAGGCCTTGTATTCCTTTATCTTCAATGAATATTTACACTTGAATGATTCTGAGTAGTAGTTGTAGGGTTAAGTTTTGAAAAATACTTTGAGGGACTGGAGAAATAGTCGAGGGGTTAAGGCTCTTGCCTGGCAGCCGACCCCGGTTTCATCCCAGGCACCATATGTGGTCCCTTCTGCATCACCAGGAGTGATTTCTGAGCTTAGAACCAGGAGTTAGAATCTGAGAACTTAGAACCTGAGCATAGTCACTGTGGGTCCCCACCCAGTCTTTATTGATCACAGCTAAAGATCACAAAGGCATTGTATTGTGGTTTTATTTCAAGAGTACACTCTTTTGTATTAGCGGGACTATACACTATCTGTGTTTACATATTAAAACTATATATATATATATTTTTTTTTTGCTTTTTGGGTCACACACGGAGATGTTCAGCGCTGATTCCTGGCTCTGCACTCAGGAATCACTCCTGGTGGTGCTCAGGGGACCATATGGGATGCTGGGAATCAAACCCGGGTTGGCAGCGTGCAAGGCAAACACCCTACCCGCTGTACTGTTGCTCCAGCCCCCAAAAACTATAATTTTGATTCATGAAATATCCCTTAACATTTACAAGGTGGACACCTCTTTCTGGCATTGTTTATAGAGATTTTTGGCATTTGTTGTTTGTCTGTTATTTTCATCTCATAAACATGTCAATACAACATGAAAAAGTTGAAAAGGTTCAGTGTAAAATCAGGAGGAGGTAACTTTTCAGTTGTTGAAATGTGAAGCCAGAGGATCATTGACAAATGTAGGCCATATTATTTGACAGTCCACACACACATACAGCATACACTTTTTATTTCATTCACTTATTTATTGGCTTTTGGGCCACTCTGGCAGTGCTCAGGGCTTACTTCAGGCTCCGCTCAGGAATTACTCCTGGCTCTGCACTCAGGAGTTACCCCTGATGGTGATCGGAGAACCATATGGAATGCCAGGGATTGAATCCAGGTCGACTGAGTACAAGGCAAATGCCCACCTGTTGTACTATTGCTCTAGCCCCTCATACATTTTTTAAATTACTGTTCTTTGAAGACCCATGTTGTCTTTTTTACTTAAGTGTATTAAAGATGATGGTGTCATTACTCTAGTGCTTCTGGGTTTTTTTTTTATAAAGTTTTAGTTTTGTGGACATATGAATAAAGATTTGGGAAACTCCTCCTCGATGGTGCTAAAGGCCCCTTCGAGGCCTCTCCTGATGACATTTGACCAGACGTGTCAAGTGGTTCAGTGCTGGGCCCTAGGGTGCTCTGCTGCTCAGCCCCTCTGGTGTCGAGGACCACCAGAGCTCCCCTGGGCACGTGGTATTGTGGTTCTAGCATCCAACCACTGGGCTATCTCTCGGGTCCCCCCAATAAAGTTCTATGGCCTTTATTTACCCTGCTTTTTTTTTGGGGGGTGGCATTTCTAATGGTGCTCAGGGATCACTCCTGGCAGGGCTCAGCAGACTGTATGTGGTGCTGGGGATCAAACTCAGTTAGCTGCATGCAAGAGTTACTGTCTATCTCTCCAACCTGGGCTTTTATTTATTTTGGTTTGGTTTGGGCCCACACCCAGTGGTGCTCAGGGCTTACTCCTGGCTCTTTACTCTGGACTGGCTACTAGTGAGCTCAGGGATTATGTGGGGTTCCAGGAATCGACCCAGATCAGTGGCATGCAAGTGGCCTACCTGCTGTACTATGACTCTGGCCCCCATATTTGTTTTATGGGCCACATCTGGTGGTGCCTAAGTCCGACGCCTGTCTTGATATCCAGGGTCACTCCTGACAGTTTTGAGGACCATGCTGTGCTAGGGGTTGAACCTAGACCTGTGTGCAAAGCATGGTCTCTGACCCTTAGCCAGTAATGGTTTTGGGGGGCCTCACCCAGAGTTTATAGGGAATACTTCAGCTCTGTGCTTGGGGGTTGCTGGTGATTCTTGGGGGACTGTGCCAGGGGTCAAGCCCAGATCTCCAAGATGCAAAATGTTTTTTTGCCATCAAGCTATCTCTCTGGCCCCCAATAAAATTTTAAATGACCTTAGTGCTTGAGTGCTTGTACTAAAGGCCATGGACATGACCTTCTTGGGTAGCCTGTTCTGCCCTGTCTGGTGCAAAAACTGAGACAGCGAAGCCTTGCTGGGGAAGATTGGTTTGTTTGGTAACAAGCGTGAGGCTCTCTAGGTTCTGACAGCTTGCTGGTTTATTTATAGGTATGGGCTTGTATAGGTCTCACAACGCCATCATATAATAGTTGGTCGTATCATACTGGGCAGGAAACAAGGAAGAACAAAGTGGTTGTGACCACATTACACAGTTAGCGGTAGGGCCAGGATTTATTTCATTCACTGTGCTTTATAATTTTACAATACTCTCAATGATAGGGTTTTGTGCATACAACATTCCAACACCACACCACACACTCCCACCAAAGAACCAGGATTTTATTGGTTTTTGTGTGTAAGTGTTTGTTTGGCTTTTGGGCCACACCCAGTGATGTTCAGGGGACTATGTGGTACCATATTGAACCTGGCTGGGCTTCTTGCTTATAAAGCACACTCTCTAGCTCCCTGGCCCTGCTTTTTATTTTAAATGAAGAATAATAAAGAATTGTTCCAGTTTCTCCACCTAGACAGAAATGTGTAGTGCAGGCTTCTGGTTCTATTTGTTTAGATCATACATGGGATTTAATACATGTTTGTGTAAGTGAGTGAATGGTCAGCAGGTGGTGGCGGGCATTGTCCTAGTGGCAGGACAGGTTCTTTTGCAATAGAAACAGTGTTTTGGAAAACGCACAGAACTTAGGAAGGCAGAGAGAGAAAGAAAGAATGAGTGGTGACCTCTTCTTATGGGGCTCCAGAATTTTAGCCTTTTTCTCTTGAAAAATTAACTTTGGCTAATCCTGTTAATTCATTGTACCGAATCCTTTGCCAGACCAGGTGTGTATGAAACCAGTGAAATAACCTGGACCCTGGGCACTGGGAGATGGCCTCGTGGCTTAAGCACCACTGTGGCAAGTGCCTGGCCTCTCTTCAGCCTCTGGGACACTCCTGACAGCTCTGCTACTTGGGCTCCCTGGTGCCAAAGGGCCTGGAGGTGACTCTGCCTTGGAAAGCACCTGGGGCAAGCAGGAAGCAGGGAGTGCCATCTCTGGTGGCTCTGCATGTGCCACCGCAATCCTGACAGCCCCATTGCCTGGGGGTCCCAGCCAGGAAAAGGAGCCTGGCCTGCCTTTGTGGAGCCTAGAGCCAGCAGAGGACTAGGTATTTGTGATACTGGTGTAACTGTAAAGGAGAGGCTTAGTCCTCAGGGAGCCCACTTTGAGCTGGGGAGCAGACAAACCGAAGGAAATGATATCCCGGGATGAGTGGACGTGGGTGCAGGGAGGGGAATGGGGTGGCCTTGCTCAGGTCCTGAGGTAGGAAGATCGGAACACTGGCCATGCCCCAAGTGGCGATGATGTGTCTGTCTTAAGTGCCACAGACTAGAGGGGCCAGACAAGGTGAGTTTGCTTCCTTTCACTGTGACCCCACTTGGAGGACCCTGTAATTTGATCTTTTTTGGGAGGGGGGAGTGGGGGTGTTGGGATGGGGGAGAGGGGAGCACCACACAGGGGTTACTCCTGGCTCTGTACTCAGGAATTAACTCCTGGCAGTGTTCAGGGGACCATGTGGGATACCAGGGATCAAACCCAGGTCAGGTGAGTGATGGAACTGAGACCACCAGAGCATCTAGGCTCTGTGACGTCCTGGTACGAGAATCCAAGGTCTGTTCACTATTGCTGAGGGAATTCCCACTCCCTGGGCCTGGACAGAAGTGCCAGGGCTCCTGGCCTGGCTCGCTGGAGGCATTGTCTGGCCTCAGAGTGCTCACCCCTGCATTCCTGCGAGAGGCCAGCATCCCCGCTGCCCTCCGCTCTGCGCGCCTGGGTCTCACCTAGTTTGTGACACCTCACTGTCCCTGAGAAACCTTGACCCTGAGCACGTGGGTCGGCGGCCCAGATTCGGTTGCCCTGGTCCTAGATTCTGAACCTCCCCCAGGGACAGTGCCTCCTTCCCGCCTGCTGTGTCCTGTCAGCCTTTCGGACCTCGCCCCGCCCTGTCCCACTCGACTCTTTGACCCACGGCCTCCAGAGGCATCCCTGTGCTTGCCACGTTTTAGGTCCCTTAAGTGGCCAGTTGTCTTCACGGTTCCATGAACTTCAGGTGTGCGAGCCAACCTCAACCTCCTCCTCCTGGGCTCGGCTCCGAAACGTCAGACTCGGCCACCGTCTCCTGTGAGCGTGCTGGCTCCCGACATGCCATCTGCCGGCCCCCTGCTCTCGGCGTCCTTGTGCAGACCCCCTTCCCTGTCCAACTGTGTGTGTAGCCGTTGTCGGTCATTCCCGTTCCTTGCTTTCTCCTGAGCACCTTTTTCCTTGTCCCTTGGTCGCCTGATGGGGACATTAGTCACCGTCTCAGAGACCTGTGCCCAGGATGCTAAGCACTGCTGTGAGAGTCCCGCTCAGACAGGTTGGGTGACTGTAGATTCCTGGTCCTCTTACCCTCCACTCCCCACAAGGCTCTTCTCTTCCTTTTCTTTTTTTTTTTTCTCAACTAGAGGCCACTTTCAGTAGCCCGAGGGGTTCAGTGCTCCAGAGACTAGGCCGTACCAGGGATCAAATTCAGGGTTTTGCACATTCTCAGCATGTGCTCTGCCACATCAGCTGTCTCTTGTATCTTCTCCTTTTCCTTCTGAAAGGCTGCACGAAGGGAGGCTGGAACAGTAGTTCAGTGGGTCAGGCGCTTGCCTTGCACACAGCAGACCTAGCTTCTATCCCCGGCACCCCATATGATCCCCCGAGCCCCACCACGAGTGAGCCCGGAGTGCAGAGCCAGCAGCAACCCCTGAGCACCCCCTGGGTGTGACTCTAAAGCAAAACCAAAAAAATAGATAAAAATGAAATTCTCAAGTTAGCCTCCAATAATTCATGTATAAATTAAAAATGGGGGTTGGGAGTATCTCAAAGGGCTGGAGCACACACTTTGCATGTGGAGGCCCAGATTCAGTCCCCCAGAACCGCATCACCCCCTGGGCACTGCTGGAGTAGCCCCCAGAACCGCTGAGTGTGACCCCAAAATCCCCCACAAGAAAAAATTGTTTTTAATGGGAGGGAGAGAGAAGGTAGTAGATAGTAGATGAATGAGTGCCCGTAACAAGCACAGAGAAAGTATGCGAGCGATTCCACATTTCATTCCAATAACTGGTAATGAGATCATGGCTGGGACAGGCAGCTTCTTCCTTGCCCTCTGCTCTTCAGAGCCGCCACTGCCCCCCGGGTCTCTCTGTAATGACCTGGCCCAATAAATACCTTTATTCCACAGTCATGACCTTCATGCCACACTCTTTCTATCCGCCTTCACTGTTGGACCCCGGAGGATCCCTGGGTTTTGGGCAGTCTTTTTTTTTTTTTCTTTTTTGGGTCACACCCAGCAATGCTCAGGGGTTCCTCCTGGCTCTGCACTCAGGAATCACTCCTGGCGGTGCTGGGGGACCATATGGAATGCTGGGAATCGAACAGTTCCGCTGCTTGCAAGGCAAACACCCTAACCATTCTACTGTTGCTCCAGCCCCAGCAGAGTCTTATTTACCTCTGTTATGTTGCAAACTCTGTTTTCCTTTGGTAATCAGGAAATCACTACAGACAATAAGTTAATCACACTTTCTTTTTTTCTTCTTTTAAAAAATGTAGGAGGGGCGGGGCTGGAGTGATAGCACAGCAGGTTCACCCGGGTTCAATTCCCAGCATCCCATATGGTCCCCTGAGCATGGCCAGGGGTAATTCCTGAGTGCAGAGCCAGGAGTGACCCCTGAGCATCGCTGGGTGTGACCCAAAAAAGAAAAAAAAAAGTAGGAGTATTGCTATTTATTCAGCCACTGATTAAGCGGACTGAAATGGGCATGAACTCCACATTACTTTTTAAAAAAATATTTTATTGAATATTCATGAGATAGACCATTGCAATGCTGTTCATGATTTTCAGTCATATAATGATCCAGCGTCCATCCCTCCACCAGTCTACATTTCCCACCACCAGTGTCCCCATTTCCCTCTCACCATCCCTCCACACCTCACCCTCCACCCCCAATCTCCCTCTATGGGGGGGGCCGCTTTCCTTCTTTCTCTCTCTCACCTTTTTCTTTTGTGCATTATGGTTTGCAATACAGATACCAAGAGGTCATCATGTTTCTTCAGGGCATCCAGTATTTTTATCAGGATGGTAAGACTGGAGTAGCTTTTTAACTGAGTGGCAGCTTTGGGGTGTAGATGGAACTGCCAAGGCTTCTGGAAGTACAGGGAGGTGGGGGGGAGGTAGCTCATCCCCACCCTGAGAAAGCCTGGAGATTTCAGTCACAAAACCCGCATACCTGAGTTTTCATATCTCAGTGGGGTCCATCCTGAGACGGTGGAATCCGGCCAGGGGCATGGCAGCACTTTTGGGTTGTGGAAGTAGGTGATTGCTGGGTGCTCTGCTTGGGTAAATCCCACTTCCTTATTGCCAGTTGATTCAGTGGCAGAAGGAGCCCAGAATGACACAGCGATGTGCGAATCTTCTAATTCAGTTTGGGGCCGGAGCAGGGCACAGTGGGTCGGGTATTTGCCTTGCACACAGCAGACCTGGGTTCGATCCCCAGCATCCCATATGGTCCCCCTGAGCACCGCCAGGAGTAATTCCTGAGTGCAGAGCTAGGAGTGACCCCTGAGCATTGCTGGGTGTGACACAAAACAAAACAACACACAATTCATTTACTTCATTGCTGTGTTTCCGGGTGGAAAATATTCCTCCTGTGGAGATTAAATTCTGTAAAACAATAGAACTCAGAATTGCCGGAATTAAAAGCAGGTGTCTGTTTGTCTTGTGGGTTTTTTGGTCTTGGTTTGGCCACACGGGATGGTATCTGGGGCTCCTCCCTTGGTGGTTCTCAGGGGTAGCAGCTCCATGCACTCCAGTCTGCACGCCCCTCCCCAGCCCGGCAGTGACTCTGTCAGGGGGGTTAACCATGAGGAGTGGATTCACTCCTCCGTCTCTTGATTCTGTATTCTTTTTTTTTTTTTTGATTCTGTATTCTAACTTAGAAATGAAATCACGTAAAATAACAAAGTATAAGCGGTGTCTCTAAGACAGAGCCTTGGCCTTCTAGGGTAGTGTCACCCAATTGGTGCTGTAATTGAATCTTGGATAAATTTAGGCCATTTATTTCTGTGTGATGAGTGTGTGGTAAGTTCAGATGATTCCATGGGCCAGAGTCCCCTAACGTACTTTCTTCTCTTTGTTTTCAGGGGCGAGGGGACCATATCCAGTAGTGCTCTGGACTTAGTCCTGGTTCTGTGATCAGGGATCAAACACTGTGTGGGCTGCGTATCAGGCAGATAACTTGAACCCTTCTTCTGTCTTCTCAATCTAATGCACTTTCTTTCTTTATTTTTTTTTTTAAGTAAATAGATTTTATTTAGAGGTTTCTGAGGGAAGGAGGAAGGGATAAGTGGGAGAGAGAAGAATAAGAATAATGCGCTCAAGAGAGAACGCGGGCTTCTCCAAAGGTGGAGAGAGCTCTACACACATCCTAGCACTGGACACAAAAGCATGAAAGTACACATCTCAAGGGGGGAGATGCGGGCAACACATGTGCTCGGGCAATCGCATGTGCTTGGTCACATAGGCACAAGGAGCACATGGGCTAGGCAGCATATGCACTAATGCACTTTCTTTTTTTTTTTTTCCTTTCTTTATGGGTCATACCCATTGATGCACAGGGGTTACTTCTGGCTCATGCACTCAGGAATTACTCCCGGCAGTGCTCGGGGGACCATTGTGGGATGCTGGGAATCGAACCCGGGTTCGCTGCATGCAAGGCAAATGCCCTACCCGCTGTGCTATCACTCCAGCCCCTAATGCACTTTCTTTGATGTGAGTAAAATAAATGTTGAATGAGGGGGCTAAAGTGACAGTACAGCAAATAAGATGCTTGCCTTGTATATGGCTGACCTGGGTGCTATGACCAGCACCCCATGTGGTCCCCAGGGTCCTGCCAGAGTGATCCCTGAGTGCAGAGCCAGGTGTAAGACCTGAGCACTATTGACTGGGCCCCCAAAACAAACAAACAAACAAACAAACAAAAACCAAAAAGAAAGGTTGAATGAATTCTTTGATTAGAGGTAGGTGCTTTGCAGAACAGAACAACTGTTGGGAGATATCCCTTTAGTCCACAGGTGATGGGTCTGGTGAAGGCACTGTAGACGGGAAAGCCAAATCCACATCCAGATGTGTATTAATTCCAGTGAGGACAAGTCATTGCTCCCTTGATAGAAGCAGGGTGGTGCCCTCACCCATCTACCCCCCAAATGGTGTATATGGGGGTGATGTCTTGGTCTCCGCTGTAGGGTAGCATGGTCAGGTCAGCCTTGGGGAGAGGATTCCTAAAATATCTATGCCAAGGGAGGTTACTACAGCTGTTTTGTTGTTGTTCTTATTGCTGTTGTCATTACAGCGTACTGGGAATTGCACCCTTAGGTGTGATTCTCGCATAATTGGTTTTGTTGTTCCAAAAGTCATCGCAGAGGCTTGGTTGTGGTGCCCCCACACCTGATTGGGGTGCACCAGGATCGCACCCTTGGTTGTGACCCCGGTGGAGAGCTACATTTGGCAACATGGGGTGGTGCCTAGGGTCGAACTGATGTTATCACAGTGCAAGGCAGGCACCTACCCATGAGCCACACACTCTTAGGATTTCAAGCACAGCAAGGTTAGTGTTGGACACAGTAGGACAAGCCCTTCCCGTAGTCAGAAGACTTGGGATGAGCCTCTGGGCCTCAGGATTGTCAGTGTCTGGGCTGGACCGACAGAACAGGCCAGGTACTTGCCTTGCCTATGGCCACTCTAGGCAATCCTGGTTCGATCTCCAGCAACACACGTAGGCCCCTGAGTGCAGAGGTAATAGTAATAGTAGCCCCTGAGCACCCCCAGAAGTTGCCCCAAACTGCTCCTATCCCCAAGTTATTCACACACATACACACACACACACACAAGATTTTTAGTTGCTCCTAGTTCTGACCATATTTCAGGATCCTGTTCATTCCTGGCTGGTACCCTAACTTTCAGGAGGGGGCATGTTGGTGGATTCATCTATTATAATTTGATAGCCCACACAATTATATTTTTTGTTTTTGACTTTTAATAGTGGCAGCTATGTGACTAAACAAAATAGGAGATTGTTTTAGGCCCATTAGAGAAACTTTCTGCTCCCCAGAGCCGTGGAACTGGAACCATCCCTGCCTTGAGACCTTGATTTGAGTTGAAAGTTAATGGACCCAAGTTTCTTCTCTGTAAACATTCAGGTTAAGCTTGGAAGTCACCCTGCAAAGCACATACATGTTTTACTTGACATTTTCCACAGCAAACCGCGGGCTGGATTGTAATGCCTCTGCGTACTAAGTTGCTAGCATTTATTTTCCCTGGGCAGGGAGCTCCGCACTGCACTCAGTTCCAAACCCCTGCCCACCCCAGTCCCCTAGTTCCACTCTCGGGGACTCCTGAGGTCACGTCCTGTGCCGTGTCTGTTGCTGTCTGGTCCTGAAAGGAGACTTAAACTGGGAGAGCTTAATACACATAAGAGTTAACCAGAGGCTGGCAAGATAGCACAGCAAGTAGGGTGCCTGGCACATGGCCAGCCCAGGTTTGGTCCCCCAGCACGCCATAAGGCTCCCTGAGTGCAGAGCAGGAGTTATATCTGAGCATCACCAGGTGTGGCCTAAAATCACAACAAATAAAAAAAGAATTGTCTGTGGGATCAGAGGAATAGTGCAGCAAATAAGGCATTAGCCTTGCCTGCAGCTGACTCGGGTTCCATTCCCAGCATCCCATTTGGTTCCCCGAACCTCACCAGGAATGATTCCCTGAGCGCAGAGCCAGGAATAAGCCCTGAGTGCCACCAGGTGTGGCCAAGGGGGTGAGGGGGAAGCAAAATTTAAAAAAGAATTAGTCATCTGTGATTAAAAAAAAAATTACGATACAAGAAATTTAAATTGTCAGCCTAGCACTCAAACCATGCCCAAGGAATGACAGGCTTGAGCAGGGGAACCTCCCCATGTTGGAGTCGTTGGAGAAAATTAACTTTGTCATCCACTGGGTGGCAGAGAAGTTCCCTGGTCTGCCTAATCCAGAGTTGGTTCACAGTGGCAGGCTTGTAGGAAGCGGCCCTCGAGGGTTCCAGGGAGATGGAGGCACAGGAGATCTGTAACTGCCGGCAGGGGTGTGTAGGGAGAGTCGGGACTGGTGCAGGTAAGTGGCCTGGGGTTTGGGGTGTATAGAGATTGGATTACCTCTAGTGGCTGGTCGCAAGCCTGGGCGAAAGGGGTTAGTGGAAACACTCAGGTGGAGACAGGGCTGTAAGTGACCTGGTGTCCTGACTTGCCAGGAGCAAGTGTGTGTTCACGGAGCAGATCACCACTCTGGGTGGGCCTGCAAGGTCGCTGCCTGCCAGGAACAGAGCGTGTGCAGATATCCTCACTCCCGGCGCCCACTGGGGCAGCAGGACAGCCACTGCTTCCTGCTGTGTCCCTCCAGTGCCACCTACTGGGGAAGCTCGACATCGCTGTCGCTCTCTGGGGAAGGAGAAAGGCCTAAAGGAATTCAGTCCGTTTTCACAGCAGGTGGTGGAGGTTGAGTTTAGAGCTGAGAGGCAGTACATACATTGACCACTGGCATGCTGGGTCCGTGTGAGCCTCCATTTTCACACTGTATTTTCATCCAGTTTTAGCAACAAAAATGTCAAAAGAAATGCAGATGGGGTTGTCAAAATTTCAAATAATGCAAAAGTATGGAGTCTAAAACCTGGCGCTCCCCGGGGCTCAGAGGGCTAGTGCTCACGCGTCACACTTAGGAGACCTGAGTTCAGTCCCTGGAGCCACGTGGTCTCCTGAGCACTGCGCCAGAAGGAGCCCCTGAGCAGTGCCAGGGTAACCCAAAGCTCCCTACTAGGAAAAAAAATCCCCAGGACCCGGGATGTAACCCGGTGGAAGAGCACCCACCCTGTGTGTGTGGAGTTGGAGCTCAGCACTACCCTCATTGCCAGTGTGATGCCCAAGTCCAAAGCGTGTAACTCCTGCACCCTGAAACAGGTGTGACGTCCTTTACTGCTCCCCCCTGCCACACACACACTCTGCTGTGACAGGAACAACAAAGCTGATATTCCCCTGATGCCCCGCCCCTGTTCATTGCTCTCCCCAGAGCTCACCACTGCCCAGCTTATAGTGTTATAGTGGGGTTTGACTGTGGGCATTTTTATATATACTTACGCACATATATGTGGTTATACACACACACACACACACACACACACACACACACACGGGCTTGCAATTGGGTTCTTACGGTTTATATTGACCTGCAGTGATGTGTGTGCGCGTGTGTATTTGGGTCACCCCAGTGATGCTCAGAGCCTACTCCTAGTCTGTTCTGGGGACCATATGCAGTGCCAGGAATCAAATAGGGTCAAGTATCTTGACCTCTGCCTGCACTATCTCTCCGCCCTGGCTTTACTTACAGTATCTTAGAGATTGTTTTGAAAATGTTAGTGCAGTGATGCCTTAGGAAGGGCCACATAATAGTTCCCAGAACGGACAAGCTATAGTTTATTTAAGCACTCTGGTTTGGTGGATGTTTAAAGAGGTATTTCCAGAGTTTATTTATTTGGTGGGGGGGGAAGATTTAGATTTGGGGGCTGTACCTGGCGTGCTCAGGGGCTATTCCTGGCCTGTGCTTAGGAGTGACCCCTGGTGATGCCCAGGGAAACATGATGCCTGGATTTAGACCCAGACTGGTCACAGGCCCAGCAGCTGCAGTGCAAGGCAAGTGCCTGACCTGTGGTGTCTCTACAGCCCACTTTTTTTTTTTCAGCCCATTTTTTTTATTAGTTTATTTTTAATTAGAGAGTCATCGTGAGGGTACAGTTACAGATCCATACATCTTTGTGCTCATATTTCCCCCATACAAAGTTCAATAACCCATCCCTTCACCAGTGCCCATTCTCCACCACCAGTAAACCCAACATCCCTCCCCCCCTCCCCAGTCCCGTCTCCCCCCACCCCACCCTGCCACTATGGCAGGGAATTCCCTTTTGTTCTCTCTCTCTGATTAGGTGCTGTGGTTTGCAATAAAGGTGTTGCGTGGCCATTGTGTTCAGTCTCTAGTCTGTATTCGGCCCGCATCACCCTTCCCCCACATGACCTCCGACCACATTTTACTTGGTGGTCCCTTCCCTGAGTTACCCAGAATGAGAGACCAGCCTCCAAGCCATGGAGACAACCTCCTGGTACTTATTTCTACTATTCTTGAGCGTTAGTCTTATAGTCTATTATTCTATATTCCACAGATGAGTGCAATCTTTCTATGTCTGTCTCTCTCTTTCTGACTCATTTCACTTAGCATGATACTTTCCATGTTGATCCACTTATATGCAAACGTCATGACCTCATTTTTTCTAACAGCTGCATAGTATTCCATTGTATAGATGTACCAGAGTTTCTTCAACCAGTCATCTGTTCTAGGGCACTCGGGGTTTTTCCAGATTCTGGCTATTGTAAACAGTGCTGCGGTGAACATATAAGTGCATATGTCACTTCGACTATACTTTTTGGCTTTTCTGGGATATATTCCCAGCAGTGGTATTGCTGGGTCAAATGGGAGCTCAACCTCTAGTTTTTTGAGAATCGTCCATATTGTTTTCCAAAAACAGCCCATTTTTTTATAGATCACTGTCCTTTTGTTAATTGATTTGCTCGAGTGGGCACCTGTAATGTCTCCAATGTGAGACTTGTTGTTACTGTTTTGGGCATATCGAATAAGCCACGGGGAGCTTGCTAGGCTCTGCTGTGTGGCAGGATACTCCTCTGCATCCCTGTGGCCCCCAGAGAACTCCAGGAATGATACCTGAGGCCAGAGCCAGAGTTAGCCCTCAGGACATCTCTGGCCATGCAGAGCCCCTCACTTCCCACACCAAAAGTAGCCCCCAAAGGCTTTTTCATTGGCTGTCCTGGTGGGACGGGGCCATCCGGGGTGGTGGATCTGCAGGTGGCGGGGGTTTGCCACTTTTTATAGAGTTTTTAAAAATATTTTGGGCCAGGAACGTGGCTTGTCAGAGCATGTGTTGCATAGGTGAGGCCCAGGGTTTCATTTCCAGCACACACAAACCATTTTTATTTTTTATTTTTTATAATCTGTTTTTATTGAGGTACTGGGATTTACAATACTGTGAATTATACTTTTCACGCATACATCATTCCTACACCACACCCATCACAAGAGTGCCTGCAAAAATAATTTTTTTTTTAACTGGGCTGGAGAGATAGTTCAGTAGGTGGGGCTCTTGCCTTGTATGTGCCAGTCCCAGTTACTCCCTGGCACCACATTTGGTCCCCTGAGCACTGCCAGGTGTGGCCCCAAACTACCTTTCCCGGTTTTTTTTAAAGCAGGTGCTGCAACACATTTATATCTTTGTGCACTCTTGCAATAGCTTTACAGATGAGAGCTTTTGAAGGAAATTGCTGGTCAGAGTTTAAGCGCATTTAAATTGACTAGAGAGTACTTTTCTGCCACAAAGGTTGAGTCAATTTACACTCCCACCAGTGGGCATAAGGTGTTTTTCCCCCACATCTTCAGTAATATTAGATATTATTAGCCACTCAATTATTGCTATCCAGATGGCAAAAACAGAAAAACAAATTTTGTTTATTTTTAAAAAAATCATTATGGGGGGCCGGAGCGATAGCACAGTGGGTAGGGCGTTTGCCTTGCACGCGGCCGACCCGGGTTCGATCTCCGGCATCCCATATGGTCCCCCAGGCACTGCCAGAAGCAATTCCTGAGTGCAAAGCCAGGAGTAACCCCTGAGCATCGCTGGGTGTGACCCAAAAAGCAAAAAAAAAAAAAAAAAAATCATTATGGGGCAGGAACCACCCTGGGAGGCAATGGTGGGGACATACAGTGCCAGGGATCTCGCCCAGGACCTTTCACAGGCAAGGCACATGCTCCACCACAAGAAACACATCCCCCTCCCCAGAATCAACTCGTCATTCACAGTCACTGCATTTGTTTGCTTCTGCCCTTTGCGTTTCTGCTGTGTTTTTTCTGTGCACTTGTTAAGGAATTCTCTACACGTTCTCCATCTTGATCCTTTATGACAGATATTCTATGGAGTTTCTCATTCTGGCCTCTTGGCTTTTGTTTTATGAGTGTTTGATGTGCAGATTTTCCATTGCTATATAACACGAACTATCAGTTTTGTTCTTTGATAATTTCTGGATAATTTCAGCTTGCTCTGAAAATCTTATTTTGTTTTTCCTTTTGGGGATCGTTGTGCCACAGTCAGGCTCAATTTCTTGCCCTGTGCTCAGGGTTCACTCCAGGTAGTGCTCCGGAGATTTGATTTGGTTTCTGCCGCATGCAGGCAAGCACTGGGGCCCCTGTACTCACTCTATCTCTCTGTTCCTTCAAAAAGTCTCTTCTGAAATAGTAGCTTATAATTTTCAGGGCTTTATGTTTGTTTTTTTTTTAACTTTTTGGGTTACACCTGGCGATGCACAGGGGTTACTCCTGGCTCTGCACTCAGGAATTACTCCTGGCGGTGCTCAGGGGACCATATGGGATGCTGGGAATCGAACCTGGGTCGACTTCGTGCTAGGCAAATGCCCTACCCACTGTGCTATTGCTCCAGCCCCTTTATGGGTTTTTTTTAATGGGTTTTTTTTTTGTTTTTGAGTTATACCCAGCGATGCTCAAGGATCACTCATGGGAGACTCAGGGGGACCATTTGTGGTGCCTGGGATTGAACTTGGATCAGCTACATGCAAGGCAAGCACACTCCTGCTGTACTTTTGCTCCATAGCATGTGCCAGACTCTGAATCCTGTCTCCCTGCTGGCTATGACCCCCAGCAAAAAGTTTCGAGTTGTTTTTCTTTTTTTAACTTTTATTTATTGGAGGAAAGTGGTGTTGGGCCACACCTGGCACTGAACTCAGTAATTACTGCTGGTGGTGTTCAGGGGACAACTATGGGGTAGCAGGGATCAAATCTGGGTCATGCAAGGCAAGTGCCCTGCCCACTGTACTATCGCTCCAGCCCCTGTTTTAAAAGTTTTAATTAATTATTGGTTGTGGGTGCTAACACCTGGTGGTGCTTGGGCTTACTACTTGCTCAGTGCTAGGACTACCTCCCTGCAGTATTGAGCCCGGGGTTCTAGAAAGAAAAACATGTGCGCCATCCATTTGAACTATTTTCCTGGTCCCTAATGTTAAGTATTTTAGCAACAGTTATTAATGTAGTTGAGCATTTCAAAATCTTATTTCCATTCCTGCCCCTGGTCAACTGATTTTATTCCTCAGCTACAAGTACCTACTGTTATTAGATTCTTATAAATCATTTCAGAATGGGCTGAAGTGATAGTACAGTGGCTAGTGCTTGACTTGCATGTGGCTGGTGCCAGGTCCGATCCTTGGCATTCCATATGATCACCCCCCTTCCCCCCAGCACTGCCTGGAATGATCCCTGAGCACAGAGCCAGGAGTAACCCCTAAATATCACCGGGTGTGGCCCCAAAACTGAAAATAAAATCATTTCAGAGTTTTCATTTTTTAGATTGAAGCCAATATAATTATGTTTTAAAAAAACATGTTCTGTTCTGTTTACCCAGAAGAATACAGAAGTCCTTAATTTTTTTTCAGACCCATTAATTGTGTGTGCGTGAGACAGAGAGAGAGAGACAGACGCTTCTGGATTTGTGTCATACTTAGAAATTGTTTCTACTTTCAGGTTGTAAAAATAGCAACCCCGGGTTTTATTTTTTAACATCTAAATGCTTAATTCCATCTGGGAAATATTGTATTGTCAAAATTAAGTAATGAAATATTATTTGTTATGAATCTTCCCTTGTGACCCATTATTTCAAGTATCAATTTGTGCCAGTTTGAAATGCCATCTTTATTACATGCTCAGTTCCCAGATCTTTTCCTGAATTCTGTTGTCTTCCTTTTGTTTGCTTTTGTCTTCCTCTGCCAAAGCAGCAGTTTTAATTGGTCTCACATTTATATTAGTATTTACTATGTATCTGTTCTCATATTTTCAAAATGCTATTATTACATATTTTCTAGTATTTACTTTCGGATAACCCCACCCCAGATAAATTGTTGGATCAGTTTGTACTCTCTTCCAGCTCTCTCTCTCTCTCTCTCTCTCTCTCTCTCTCTCTCTCTCTCTCTCTCACACACACACACACACACACACACACACATTTAAGAGGTGACTTGGAAGGTTCGGGGTCATACCCACCAGAGAGCTGGAGCTATTCCTGGACCTGTGCCGGGACTGAGCTCTGGGGGTGCTTAGAGGGACCCTATACAGTGCTCGAGACCACACCAGGGCATTGCAAGGCAAGTGCCTTACCTGCCGTACGGCCTCTCCTGACTCTTGCGGGATAGGGACCGGTTTGTCTTCCACAGTGGCTGCGCTCATTGTTGTTCCAGGGGCTGGGGGCCACTCCTGCACGTTAGCCAGCCCAGTAGTCTGGGCTTGGCCATAGCAAGCTCGAGCCAGCAGTACTGAGGGCTGCCAGGCCTTGTTTGGGGCATGCAGTGTTGGGTATCACTTACGCTAAGGCCTTGCCCCCACTCGCTCTCTACCCTATGACTTGTGGCATCTCCTGACCCTGGGCGGGGGGTGGTTTTCATTGAGGAAAATGTTTCTAGATTACTTGGAAGTATTTTTTCCATGTCTTTTATATCCCTCGTTTTGGTTTGGATGGGGGTAGGGGTGGCAAGGAGCATCTCACAGTGCTCTGGAGCCTGGGCCCCCTAGGCAGTACTGAACCAGCTGTACAGGTCATCGGGGTAGGTGCTGTTTGGGTGCAGCAGTGCTGGGAGCCACAGGGCTGCAGCTGGTAGTGCGGCTTGCACTATATTGGGGGTCCCACTTCGGACCTCCAGGAACGGGGAGTGAGTTCTAGTCCTTTGAACTATCTTCTATCTCGAATTTGCAAAAGTAATAATGTTATACACACACACAGACACACGAGGTTCATTTTAATGTTATATCATGATTAGTCATGATTAGGATCTTTTTAAGACTATATATTTCTTTTTTTTGAGTGGGAGGGCACACCCAGCAGTGCTGAGGAATTAATCAGTTAGTGCTCAGTTATTGCTCCTGGCGGGCTCGGGGAAGCCTATGGGATGCTGGAGGTGAAACGTGGTTCTGGCAGGTGCAAGGCCAGCACCTCCCCTTGTACTATCTCTCCGGATGGTTCTTAATCATCAGCCTTACTAAGCACTGTTGGCACTGTCTTCCCATTGCTCACTGATTTGCTTGAGCGGGCACCAGTAATGTCTCCATTGTGAGATTTGTTTTGCTGTTTTTGGCATATTGATTACGCCAGGGGTAGCTTGCCAGACTCTGCCGTGCGGGCGGGATACTCGGTAGCTTGCCGGGCTCTCTGAGGGGTGGAGCCTTACTAAGCTCTTTCATAAATTGCTATTGGATTTTCCTTAGACTACTTTGGATTTTCTGAGTAGACAATTTCATTACTTGTAACAGCAATTTTATATCTCCAAAGCCCCGAAACAATGTCAAGTGGAGGTTCTGACGTGTGTCTTCCTGACGCACAGAGCGAAGGCCCCTGGGACGATTCTCGTAGACACTTTCCCTTTTACTACACTCTCTTGTCCTGGCATCTTGGGGGCGTGGTCTCTGTCTCCATGTGCAGTGGCGGCATGTCTCAGCGCTGTCCGTCTCCACAGTGCCCTTCCCAAGATGGACGAGGTGCATGGCATGCTGGCATGTCTCCGAGAGCAGCCCCCTCGCTGCTTTGTGATTTCACTTGTCTCCGGGACATCTGAGCGTCCAGATCGGGGGTCTCCTCAGGACTCATTCCTCAGCCTGGGATGCATTGCAGGATTCTACCTCTTTGGCACTGCTAACTCAGAAACCCTAACACCAGATTCACTGTCAACCAGTGTTGGGCTAGAGCCCAGGGCGTAAAGCCCACAGCTCGATTCCCTGTCAAGAAGGAAACAGCGGCCAGAGCAATAGTATGGTGGGGGGGCTGGAGAGATAGCACAGCGGGTAGGGCGTTTGCCTTGCACGCGGCCGACCCGGGTTCAAATCCCAGCATCCCATATGGTCCCCTGAGCACGGCCAGGGGTGATTCCTGAGTGCATAGCCAGGAGTAACCCCTGTGCATCGCCAGGTGTGACCCAAAAAGCAAAAAAAAAAAAAAAAAATAGTATGGTGGGGAGGGTGTTTGCTTGGCACACAGCCGGCCTGAGTGTAATCCCCGGCGTTCCATAGGGATCCCTGAGCACCGCCATGAGTGATTCCCGAGTGCAGAGCCAGGAGTAACCCCTGAGCATTGCTGGGCATGGCCCAAGAACCAGGAAAGAAAATGGGGAGAGAGAAGAAAGGCTGCAGGGGTCTCGCTTCTAGCTAACACAGGGCTCCCTCCCCACCTCCTTCTTTGCCTGGGGAGAGCCAGTGGAGACTCTGGGATGTTCCCCTGGGCCTGACCATTGTCAGAGCACGGGAGACTGATGTCCTTTTTTTCCTGTGTGAGCAGGAAGTATGAGTTGTACAGCATGGACTGGGACCTGAAGGACGAGCTCCGGGACTGCCTGGTAGCGGCTGCGCCCTATGGGGGCCCCATCGGTATGTCAACCCCTCTGCTGCCACATGCTTGGACTGTGCCGTGAACTCAGAGTCTTTGATTCCCGGGCCTTGGGCGTGGCATGCTGGCATCTGTCTCCCTAATCTGAGGCACACACTGCACCCCTTGCCCCTGTACCCCCCAAATGCTTTGAATTCTGGCACTCATGTTGGCGGCCTCCACGTGGGGGCCAGGAGGGACGGCCCGAGAACTAGGGCAGATCTTTCCTCAAACGGCAGCGCTGCTCAGGAACCCCTGGAGAAAGGAGAAGTCTGTCAGTATCCGGCCGGTGCTGGAGATCTACTCAGCTTCTGGCATGCCCCTGGCCAATCTGCTGGTGAGCGCCCTAACCAGCCCCGGGGAGAGGACCGGGCAGGACCTCTGCATCTGGAGCGTGGCCGCAGGAACCTCTCTTCCCCCCGCAGTGGAAGAGTGGCCCGGTGGTGTCCCTGGGCTGGTCGGCTGAGGAGGAGCTGCTGTGCGTGCAGGAAGACGGCGTGGTGCTGGTGTACGGGCTTCACGGGGACTTCCGGAGGCACTTCAGCATGGGCAACGTAGGGCCCACAGGAGACTGGGGCCAGGGGCCGGGAGTGGGACCTGCGACCCCGCAACCCACGGGCCCTCTCCTCTCCCCAGGAGGTGCTCCAGAACCGGGTTCTCGATGCCCGCATCTTTCATACGGAGTTCGGTTCTGGCGTGGCCATCCTCACTGGGGCCCACCGCTTCACGCTGAGCGCCAATGTCGGCGACCTCAAACTGCGCCGGATGCCGGAGGTGCCAGGTGAGCCTCCCATGGTGCCCTCAGAGGGGCCACTCGACCCGGGGACCGGTGGGGGCAGAGGCTCTGGGCCCTGCTAGTCCTGAGCCCGGCCCCGTCCCGGTGCAGGCCTGCAGAGCGCGCCCTCGTGCTGGACCACGCTGTTCCAGGAGCGCGTGGTGCACGTCCTCCTGGCCGTGGGGCCTGACCTGTACCTGCTGGACCATGCCGCCTGCTCCGCAGTGGTGAGGCCCCGAGTGGGCACAGGGGGAGGCGCTGGGAACGGGGAGGGCGGGGGAGGCCCTGAGAAGTCGGGATTCCGGCGTCTTCCACGGCCCTGCCCCAGACGCTGCCAGGCCTGCCCCCAGGAGTGAGCAGCTTCCTGCAGATGGCAGTCTCCTTCACCAACCGCCACCTGGCCCTCTTCACGGACACCGGCTGCGTCTGGATGGGGACAGCGTCACTCAAGGTGAGATTTGGGGACAACCCGGGCGCCAGTGCTTGCCCAGGGAAAATGCGCTGGGGGGAAGGGCAGGGCTTTGTAACCGGACTGGTGACTGCCGGGCCAGGGCTGTGATGGCGCCTGTCCCCCTTTCAGGAGAAGCTGTGCGAGTTCAACTGCAACATCCGCGCCCCCCCAAAGCAGATGGTCTGGTGAGGAGCGAGTGTATTGTACCAGAGCGGGGGTGGGGGCTTTGTTTCCTGGGATATGTTGACTCATCCTGTCTGCTGGAACGTGCATCTTGTTTTTCTTGGAAGGGGTGGCAGTGGTGTGGGCTATCCTGGCTCAGTGCTTGTCATTGCTCCTGGAGGTACTAGGACCCTATGATGCCAGGGCTTAACTTTTTTTTTTTTTTTTTAATGGGAGACAAGTGCCTCTGGGGCCCACTGGTGATTCTTGGACAATTGGTCCAGCAGTTCAGTGTGTCTCTGCTTGGGCTGTGCAATGCCAGGGAAATCTCAGAAGCAACAACTGTTTCTAGTATGTTCCAACCTCTTGGACTCCCTGGGACTTGCACTTTTATTTTTCTGCCAGTGCATATTTGAGAGAACCCCTGCTTGTACCCACTGCCCCACACACCACCACAGCGGGCCCCAGATGCCCCTAGGAACTGACAGCACCGGGTGACAAGAGAGCAGGCACGCCAGAGGAATGAGGCTAGAGGCAGCAAGTGGGTTTAGTTTGGTTTAGGGGCACTTAGTCCTGGCTCTGTGTTCAGAAATCACTCCTAGCGGAGTTGAGGGACCATATGGAATGCCAGGGATCAAACCCAGGTGAGCTGGGTGCAAGGCAAACATCCACCCGCTGTACTATCGCTCTGACCCCAGGGTCTGTGCATGTCTGAACGTGTGTGTGTTGCTTGCAGGTGTAGCCGTCCTCGGAGCAAGGAGCGGGCCGTCGTGGTGGCCTGGGAGAAGAGGCTGATGGTGGTGGGTGATGCACCCGAGAGCATCCAGTATCCTTGGAGGGCTGCTGGGGGGGGTGGCGGGAGGGGACGTCACCTGCCCTGCCCCTGCCTTGTTGCTCTTGGAAACAAGCCTTGACCAGCTCAGGTTTGTGCTGGATGAGGACTCCTACCTGGTGCCTGAGCTGGATGGGGTCCGGATCTTCTCTCGCAGCACCCACGAGTTCCTGCATGAGGTTCCAGGTGAGGCAGCATATGACATGGCTCCCCCCCAGTGTGGGGTCAGGGTTGAGGGGCCCACAGCCCTCACTCACCCCCTCCTTCCCACAGCGGCCAGTGAGGAGATCTTCAAAATCGCCTCGATGGCCCCTGGAGCGCTGCTGTTAGAGGCCCAGAAGGAGTATGAGGTGACACCCGGCCCCCTTGCCCTTTCCCCACTGGGCTCTGGCAGGGGGGTGCTGGCTTGGGGGACTGAAGGGATGTGGTGTCTTTCCCTGGGGAGAGACAAGCTCAGGCGCCCACACTGTCCCCAGCAATCTCAGAGGGATAGTACTTGGGTAGGGTCTTGCACATGGCCAACCTGGGTTTAATCCCCCTGTGGTCCCCCAGCACCGCCAGGAGTGATCCCTGAGCGCAGAGCCAGGAGTAAGTCCTGAGCACAGGCGGGTGTGGCCCCCAAACCAAACCAAAGCCGGTGGGCTGAGTGTGCTGACGAGGGCTGGGCAGTGCCCTCTGCAGCCCCGCCAAACCCGTCCACGTGAGCCAGAGCCGGGGGAGGCCAGATGTGGCGATGTTTTTCCTTCCTGATGTCTCATTCCCTGCCATCCTCCTCCCCCACCCCAGAAAGAGAGCCAGAAGGCGGACGAGTACCTGCGGGAGATCCAGGAGCTGGGGCAGCTGAGCCAGGCCGTGCAGCAGTGCATCGAGGCGGCGGGGCACGAGCACCAGCCTGACATGCAGAAGAGCCTGCTCCGGGTTGGCCTGGGCTCCGGGCGGGGGGCAGGCGGGGCTCCGGCACCGGGGCGCTGGCAGGGCTGACGCCCCCTCACCTGCTCTCTTCTTGCAGGCGGCCTCCTTCGGGAAGTGCTTCCTCGACCGGTTCCCCCCCGACAGCTTTGTGCGCATGTGCCAGGAGCTGCGCGTGCTCAACGCGGTCCGGGACTACCACATCGGCATCCCGCTCACCTACAGCCAGTATCCATACCCGGGGGTGCTGGGCAGGGGGCCGCTGCCGCTGGGGAGGGGAGGTGGGAGGCCGGAGGATTGTCTGAAGATCCCTGGGAATGACACTTGTTCCCAACCGGATCCTTTTGGGGTGTTGTGTGTGTGTGTTTGGGTTTTATTTTTGTGTGTGTTGTTTTGGGGTTTTTTTGGTCCACACCTGACGGTGCTCAGGGCTTACTGTCTGCTGGGCTCGGGGACCATGTGGGATACAGGGGCTCAGACTTGGGTCTGCCGCGTGCAAGACAAACACCTTTCCCACACGGATCCTGAACTGCGTGACATACAGATACAAGCAGCTCACCATCCAGGTGCTGTTGGACAGGTACAGGAGCCCAGGGAGGCCTGTGACCCAGGGGGTGGGCCTCACTGTGATGGGTGGGGACTTAGGGATCACTGTGTCTGACCTGTTTCCTTTTGCCCTGGGGGCGAGGAGGGGGAATTGAAGACCCCTCCTGAGACAAGCAAGACTGCTCTACCACCATGCTAGATCCCCAGCAGTTTCCCCACGGCTTGGGACCCTGAGTTACAGGCCAGGGCCCCTCTGCCCTCTCTCCACCTTCCAATGCCCTCGTGCCCTGTGCTCACTGCCCTCCCTGCTGCCCAGGCTTGTGTTGCGGAGGCTTTACCCACTGGCCATCCAGATATGCGAGTACCTGCGGCTTCCCGAAGTGCAGGGTGTCAGCCGGATCCTGGCCCACTGGGCCTGCTACAAGGTGAGGCTGGAGCACAGGGCCCATCTGTGGGCATTTGAGGCACCCAGGTCCGGGGGAGGAGAGGGAGAAGGAAGTAAAGAGATGCGGGGGCGGGGGGCTCCTGTCCAAGGGCCAGCAAGTTGGAGGGGACTCAGGGATGCGACCCAAGTGTGCTCCACAGGTGCAGCAGAAGGATGTGTCTGATGAGGACGTCGCTCGGGCCATTAACCAGAAGCTGGGGGACACGCCTGGCGTCTCTTACTCAGATATTGCTGCGCGGGCTTATGGCTGTGGCCGCACAGAGTTGGCCATCAAGGTGTGGGTGCCCAGCCCTCCCTGCCGTCTCGGATGTGGGCACTGGGAAGTGCCTGGGCCAGCTCCTCTCTCTCCCCCTCCCCCTTCCCCACGCCCCACAGCTGCTGGAGTATGAGCCGCGCTCTGGGGAGCAGGTACCCCTTCTCCTCAAGATGAAGCGGAGCAAACTGGCCCTGAGCAAGGCTATCGAGAGTGGGGACACGGACCTGGGTGAGCAGGGCTTCGGGTGCGGGCAAGGCCCAAGGGCCCCAGGGGCCTCGTGGGATGCCGGGCTGAAGTCCCCATGTGCCTTGCTGCCCCGCAGTGTTCACTGTGCTGCTGCACCTGAAGAACGAGCTGAACCGAGGCGATTTCTTCATGACCCTTCGGAACCAGCCTATGGCCCTGAGTCTGTACCGACAGGTAAGTGCAGTGGGTGGGGGTTGGGGGGGGTGGGAGGAGGGAAGCCTCCTACCTTGCTGCCAACGGTCCACCTGCCACTGCAGTTCTGCAAGCATCAGGAGCTCGAGACGCTGAAGGACCTCTACAACCAGGACGACAACCACCAGGAGCTGGGTAGCTTCCACATCCGAGCCAGCTACACGGCAGAGGAGGTGTGAGCCCGTGTGGGCTGGGGCCCGGGGCTCCTTCGTCCCCGGAAATCAAGGCCTTATAGACCATGCACTCCCCCATGGGCCTCATTGTGGAGGGAGTATCTGGGGCCTCTGTGTGTGTGTGTATCTGGGGCCTCTCAGTGTGTGTGTGTGTGTGTGTGTGTGTGTGTATCTGGGGCCTCTGTGTGTGTGTGTATCTGGGGCCTCTCAGTGTGTGTGTGTGTGTGTGTGTGTGTGTGTATCTGGGGCCTCTGTGTGTGTGTGTGTCTGTGTGTGTGTGTATTTGTGTGTGTATCTGGGGCCTCTGTGTGTGTGTGTGTGTGTGTTTGTGTATTGGGGGGATTAGTACCAGAGATGCTCATTGTCCCCCCTCGTGTGCCAAAGTGGTGAACCAGGAGGTCAGAGCAGTAGGACAGTGGGCCACATGCCTGCCTTGGCACAGCTGACCAGGGTTCAATCCCTGACAACACATATGGTTCCCCAAGCCCCAAGCACACCTGGATTTGTTCCCCAAATCCAGACTAAACTGCAGTGTAGAGCACCAGCAGGCAGGCCCGGAGCGGGGAGAGCGCTTCAGCCAGGCAGAGGGCGCTGAGCTCGGGGCACCCCTTCTTGTCCTTGTAGCGCATCGAGGGCCGAGTCGCTGCTCTGCAGACAGCCGCTGACGCCTTCTACAAGGCCAAGAATGAGTTTGCAGCCAAGGTTCGGAGGAGCTTTTCTCAGTCTTCCCCCTCCCCTGCCCGCTGCTGGCCTCCTCCCTCACCCTCATCCCTGTCCCGACTCACCTGTGTCCCCAGGCCACAGAGGATCAGATGCGGCTCCTCCGGCTACAGCGGCGCCTGGAAGATGAATTGGGCGGCCGGTTCCTGAACCTGTCCCTGCACGACACCGTCACCGCCCTCATCCTGGGCGGCCACAGCAAGCGCTCGGAGCAGCTGGCCCGCGACTTCCGCATCCCTGACAAGAGGTAAGGGAGGGCCCTGGCGGCTAGCAGGCGGCAGGGTGACGTCCGGCCTGTGATGACTGTGAGCCCCGCTTTCCCACAGGCTCTGGTGGCTGAAGCTGACAGCCCTGGCCGATCTGGGCGACTGGGAGGAGCTCGAGAAGTTTTCAAAGAGCAAGAAATCACCCATCGGCTACCTGGTGAGGCAGGACACTCTCCATCTGCTGCAAGGGTGGCCCTAGAGAGGCGAGGTCCCAGATGCAGGATGATTAGCCTGTGGGGACAGTGGCTGCTTCCTGGGAGCCTGTTTGTGAGCCACAGACAGACGAGAATCGGCTTGAGTATCCCTGATTGGGGTGGGGGGAGGTGAGGGGGATGGCAGGAGAATGAGCCTCATTCCCCAAGGTGCAGGCGCTGGGGGGTGGGGCACCAGGGCACCCTCCAGGGAACCTCACAGGCCTGAGAACAAATCCTGTTTGAGTGTGGAGAGAGGCGGGGACAGGAACATCTTTGAGGTGGTGAGGATGTTGGAAGGGTTGTTGGGGTTTTGTGTGTGCCAGGGTGCTCAGAGGGTTGGTGGGTATTGGGGTAAGGGCAGCTGAGAGAGAAGACTCAGGCTTTAAAGCGCAGCAATCACCTGTTGTGTGGGCATGGGGGAAGGAGAGGTCTCGGACCCTCACGGATCTTTACTCTCTTTACTCTCAGTCATTTCTGCCCTGAGAATGTGGAGATTGTAGGGGGAGGAGGAGGAGGGCTGGGTGGTGGGGGAGGATGGGGTGATTGTAGCAGTCCTAGGGGGCAGGTTATTTATACTCACTGAAAAGGTCTATAACATATCGAGGGACATTGTGTCCACTGGGCTCTTGCTAATACAAGAGAGGATAGAAGGGCTCTGCCTTACCTTCCACTTCTGCCACCTTTCTTTGCTTAGCCCTTTGTGGAAATCTGCATGAAGCAACATAACAAATACGAGGCCAAGAAGTACACGTCCCGCGTGAGTCCTGAGCAGAAGGTCAAGGCCTTGCTTCTTGTCGGGTGAGTTGGCAGAACATCCCGTGAGAGCTGGATGGCTGAGCCAGCGGTAGGAGGGGACGTGTGATCTGCGCCCTAGGGCAGCTCTGACACCACTTCCTTCCTGCACGTCACCCAGGGATGTGTCTCAGGCGGCAGACGTGGCCATTGAGCACCGGAATGAGGCAGAGATGAGTCTTGTGTTGTCCCACTGCACTGGAGCCACAGATGGGGCTACAGGCGACAAGATTCAGCGGGCCAGGGCGCAAGCCCAGAAGAAGTGAGACGGCCACCCTGAACATCTCCCTGAGCCCTGGGCTTGACAGAAGTGGCCTTATTCCATCCAGAACAAAGTTGTGTAGCAGGGGTGGGTAGGATTGGGGTTGTGGTTGTAAATAAAGTTGAAACATTTGAGAGGAGTGCGTGTCTTAAACAGTCTAGCCAGGGCTAAAGCAAGCTTGGGGCAAGATCATCCACATATTACCACAAAGCCCTGGAAAATGTGCTGGTTTGTGTTGTGTTGGAGAGGATGCTGCTCCAGCCAGACTTACAGAAAATCTGCCCCTCTGCCCAGTTACCAGGGCAAGTCCACGTAAGCTCCTAGCCCATAGGAAGATTATAGGGGAAGATGCTCAAAATTTGTTAAGTCCCAGCTCATCAGGAATTGGTCTGAAAAGCCTTTTTTGGAGACATACACACTGGAACCAGGTATCATTGTAAAGAACCACTGTACTGTATTATTGCTCTTTTAAAGGTGGTTTTTTTTTTTTTTTTTTTTTTTTTTTGCTTTTTGGGTCACACCTGGCGATGCACAGGGGTTACTCCTGGCTGTCTACACTCAGGAATTACTCCTGGTGGTGCTCAGGGGACCCTATGGGATGCTGGGAATTGAACCCGGGTCGGCCGCGTGTAAGGCAAACGCCCTACCCGTGTGCTATTGCTCCAGCCCCATCTCTTTTCAAGTTTTTTGAGCCATATCTGCCTGTGTTCAGGGCTTACTCCTGGCTCTGTGCGTAGGGATCACTTTGAATGGACTCAGGACCATAAGCAGTGCCAGGGACTGAACCAGGGTCAGCCGTGTGCCAGGCCAGTGCCCTATCTACTCTACTATTGCTCTGGCCCCTGCAGGCTTGTTAACTCACAGGTGGACACCGTTGACAGGAACCTCCACTGGGCTGTTACCCAACACCTGTGGGGCTGTAGCCCTGCCGCTGGCTCTCTTGGTTCAGCATCTCCAGGAAGCAGGGGGGAGCTGCCCTTCTCACTGTCTTAGGGAGTAATACTGGCACATACCTGCCAGTCTCTGGAGGCACCTGGAGCGCCCAGCCCTTCTGAGAGGGAGATCTACTCACAGGGGAGGAGCCAGGTGCTGGGAATGGACCTGTCTTCCCAGCCCATCAGCCTTCTCTTCCAGAAGCAGGCACCCCCAGAGAAAGGAAAAGAGTTCCCAGTCGTGGCCTCACAATTACTCATTGTCCTGGTAGCTTTTGATTTCTTTTTAAAATGTTTTTGAGGGGGCTGGAGAGATAATACAGCGGGTAAGCATTTGCCTTGCACACAGCTGATCTGAGTTCCATCCCCGGCAACCCATATGGTTCCTTGAGCAGTGCCATAAGTGATACCCGAATGCAGAGCCAGGCATTACTCATAAACAAACAAACAAAAAACCCAGAACAAAAAAAATGTTTGTTTCTTAGAGGCTGGAGAGATAGTGCAGGGCTTCAGGCACCTGGCTTGCATGGAGCTGTCCCTGGTTTAGTCCTCTCAGCACTGCTACGGTGTAGCCCCCAGACCTCCTAAAATAATAAAAACAATTTATCTGGCCAGGGCGATAGATGTGGTGAAGCACAGGCCTAGTGTGTTTGACTGGCAGCATGCCCCTCTTTGTGGGCCGGGTTCCCTCTTGACAAGGGGAGCAAAAATGGAGCTCCTTGAGTTCGCTCTAAAGCCCCTGACGCTTTGCCTGCCTGGTCTCACTTGGTGTGTTTGAGGCCCTGTGTTTGATCCCTGGCAGAGTGTGACTCCTGAGCATTGCCAGTAGGGGTCTTAGGCTCACAATAACACCTAGAGCACCTATAAAATTTGTTTTCTCAATAGTAACTCAGGTAGGGCAGTTGCCTTGCACGTGACTGATCCAGGTTTGATTCCTGGCACCACGTATGGTCCCCTAAGCAGTGACGGGAGCGATCTCTGAGCTCAGAGCCAAGAAGAAGCTGCGAGTGCCACCAGGTGTGACCAAAAAATAAAAGTTTGAGGACCAGAGAGTACAATTGGTAAGGGATTGCCTTTCATGCAACTGACCTGGGTTCTATCTCTGACATCCCACTTGGTTCCCTAAGCCCTGCCAAGAGTAAACGTTGAGCCAGGTGTGGCCCCCAAACCAAATATACATATATATAGTTTTCTCAAGCTTTTCTACTTATCAGTGAAAAAGTAGAATACTGAGGGCATATCTAGAACATACACAATTAAAAATATCCCCAGGATGGGGCTGGAGCAATAGCACAGCAGGTAGGGCATTTGCCTTGCATGCGGCCGACCCGGGTTCGATTCCCAGCATCCCATATGGTTCCCTGAGCAATGCCAGGGGTGATTCCTGAGTGCAGAGCCAGGAGTAACCTCTGTGCATTGCTGGGTATGACCCAAAAAAAGCAAAAAAAAAAAAAAAAGAAAGAAAGAAAGAAAAAATATCTCCAGGGTGGGGCTGGAGTGATAGCACAGCAGGTAGGGCATTTGCCTTGCATGCTGCCGACCCGGGTTCGATTCCCAGCGTCCCACATGGTCCCCCGAGCACTGCCAGGAGTTATTCCTGAGTGCAGAGCCAGGAGTTAACCCCTGTGCATCGCTGGGTGTGACCCAAAAAGGAAAAAAAATATTCACAGGGTAACATACAACATATTCACTCACATTACATGCAAACATTAAGCACTGCATGTACATGAGGTCTTATTAATTACTCTGGTTTGGGGCCACACCCAGCAGTGCTCAGGGCTTACTCCTGGCTCTGCACTCGGTGATCACTCCGGGTGGGTCTGGTGGAACATGTTGGGTGCAGGGGATTGAACCAGGGTTGGTGTGTGCAAGACACGTACTAGACCTGTGGTCCTGTTGCTCTGGCCTCCACGTGAGGTTTTAGAAGTGAGAAATAACAGTGATGCTATTTATAAACAGTGTTACAAGTTATTAAGAGGTATTTGTATTTATGAGTGTTAGGAAGCGCTAGAATTGTTCGTGAGAGTTGTTTGAAAGTTGAAGACAGCTTTGTGTATAGTTTGGTTAAACACTGATTTCCCCTTCAACATCTCATCATTAAAACTTTAGAACACAAAGGACAGGAGAGACAGCTTCACAGGCTAATCACATGCTTTTGCATTCAGGAGACCCGGGGTTGCTCCTCAGCACTGCATGCTTTCCTAAGTAACCTCTGAGCACTGCCAGCTGGAACCCCCCAAACAAAAGCAAAATAAATAACCAAGTTTTCAGCCAGAGTGACAGTACTCATCTTGCAAGTATTACTGAGCTATCTATAGCCCTAGCCAGAGAAATAGGTTTTACTTATTATTTTGGGCGGTCTGGGGTTAAAGCCTTGCATACAGCCAACCAAGATTCAATACTGGCACTGTATGTGGCGCCGGGCATCTCTGAACACAGTTGGGTGTGGCTCCTAAAGCTCCCCTGACAAAAAAATAAATAAATAAAAACATCTTTGGGCCACTCGTGGTGGTGCTCATGGCTTACTCCTGGCTCTGAACTCAGGGATCACTCTTGGAGGTGCTCAGGGGACCACAGAGGCAAGACAAACACCCTACTCACTCTCCTATTCGTCCTTCCCCAAAATAAAAACTTTTAATACCTACCCAGAGTCCATAACATTTTATAGTAAGATGTCTGCTGGGGGCTGGAGAGAGGTACAGCAGGTACAGCAGTTGCCTTGCACATGGTGAACCAGGTTCTATTCCCAGAACCTCATATGATCCCCTGAATCCTGCCAGGAGTGATCCCTGAGTGCAGAGCCAGGAGTAAGCTGGTGTGACCCCCCCAAACCAAATAATAATATGTATTTGTACAGCTCCCTCTAAATACATCAGAATCCATTTTATTTCACTTTTTTGGTTTTGGGACCATACCTGGCAGTTTTCAGGGCTTACTCCTGCCTCTGCACTCAGGGATCACTCCTGGCAGTGCTCAGGGCACCATATGGAATGCTATGGATGGGTCCCAGGTCAGCCATGCACAAGGCAAATGCCTTACCCACTGTATTATCGCTTTAACCCCAAAAATGCATTTTATTAACTAAAATTTTTTTCATTTTTTTCTTTTATGCAAAATCCATCTATATTTGCTGAGTTTTAACATGCACAATAGATAGATAGCATTTTATAAACTAGAATTTTTCCCCCCAAATTCCTTAATATTAGTGTACAGTGTACAGGTTTGCTTAATATTAGTGTACAGTGCCTTTTACCTTAAATGATTTTCCCAGCAGGCCTGGATCTTCCATCTTCTGTGAGGCCTGCCAAAGTTGGGGCTAGAATTAAATCCAGGCCCAGGACTGTGGGACTGGGGACAGGGGATTTGAAACCATCTCTTCGTCAGTTCAGGCCATCCAGGGTGGCCCAGGGAGAAGATTTGGGGGCACAGCATCTACAGTCACCTTCTCAGTTTGTTTTGGTTTGGGGGCCATCTCCGGTGGGGCTCAGGGCTTATCCTGGCTCTCGGCTCAAGGATCACTTGAGCCAGGGTTCAATGTGTGCAAGCCAAGCATCGTACTCACTGTCCTATCTCTCCAGTCCCTCTCTCGGTGTAAAGACACTGCGGTCTCTTGGGTACAGAACTCTGGCCAGTGCCCTGAGGAGTGGAGCAGTGGCCTGAAAAGACCTGTGACCCTCAGTCAGTTACTTCAACAGTCTATCTCACTGCTGGCTTTATTTTCATTACAGCATTTGGGAAATTTTCTTGTACGCGTTGTTTATTGTCTGTCTCCTGGTCCAGAACGTAAGTTCCTGAGAGCAGAGACCTTTTCCGTCTTACTCCCTGCCGTGCCCAGCATTTGGTCTGTACTCAATAAGCATTTGTTGAGTGAATGACTCATTGTTCCATTTGCTGCATGGGGAAAGGAGGCTGGAGAGGGGAAGTGATTTGTCTAAAGAAATAGGAGCCCTTTTCGCATGAACTCTGCAATTCTTAGGCGCTTGTGAGGTGGCTGACAAATGCCTAACTACAGGCATCTGTGACCACGGGCCGAGGCTGTGGACAGATACACCCTTTGCATGAAGTAGAATGGGAGGTTGGACAGGTTTTCACCAGTGGGCAGCTGAGAATGGGCTGTTGCTCTAGACCTTGCCGCTGGGGTTGCGACACTGCTCTCTCCTTCCCAGAGTGGAATGTCTAATGACCCGGCCTCTCCTTGGTGTGACGATCTGGATCTACACGCCGGCACACAGTTCCCTGGCCACAGCACAGGTGTTTCAGGAAAGAGAAGGAACAGCGTGTGGGTTACTGGCCAAGTTGTATGGGAGGGTCCAGGAAGAGTCACTGAGAATCCAGTCACCCAGCCAATGGCAGGATCCGAAACCCAGGGCTCTGCCTACCACACCCAGCAGAGGCGTTTTCTCCTCCTTTTCAGTATGTGTGTGTGTGTGTGTGTGTGTGTGTGTGTAGGTTGTATCTGTCAGGATGAGCACTTTTTGTTGTTTGTTTTAGGGCCACACCCGGTGATGCTCAGGGGTTACTCCTGTCTCTGCACTCAGGAATTACTCCTGGCGGTGCTCAGGGGACCATATGGGATGCTGGGAATCGAACCCGGGTCGGCTGTGTGCAAGGCAAACGCCCTACCCACCATGCTATCACTCCAGCCCCAGAATGTGCACTTTTTAATAGCTATTTTTATGTATGCTAGAATATATAAGTGCATCAATTATATGTATAAATAGATATCCCTTTGTTGTAATATAAGACTAAAATAAATGGAATACCAAAATCTAATAAGACATGTAGATAAGTAAAACAAAATTGGTGGGTTTTGGTGCCAGCATGTGGCTACCCTAGGTACCCCCACACTCTAAAAATAAGAGTGATAGGAGCTGGAGCAATAGCACAGCGGATAGGGCGTTTGCCTTGCACGCGGCCAACCCGGGTTCGATTCCCAGCATCCCATATGGTCCCCTGAGCACCGCCAGGAGTAATTCCTGAGTGCAGAGCCAGGAGTATACCCTGTGCATCACCAGGTGTGACCCAAAAAGCAAAATAAAAATAAGAGTGATAGTAATCATTATTTTTAGAAGTTCTTTTTCTTTTGGGGGCAGGGGCTTTGGGCCACACCCATTGGTGCTCAGGGGCTACTCCTGACTCTGTGCTCAGGGATCACTCCTGGCAGGGCTCAGGGGACCATATGGAGTGTTGGGAATCAAACCCAGATCGGCTGTGTGCAAGGCAAATGCCCTACCTACTGTACCATCTCTTTGGCTCATGAGTTTTAACTCCTGTTCTTAGTATATCTCCATCCCTTTTCAGGGTTTCTAAAAATTTTTTGAGTTTAGGTTTTTCCTGCTTCCTACCTATTTTGGGGTCACACCCCGCTGTGCTCAGGAGTTACTCAGGGAGATGCTAAGAGCACCATGTGGTGCTGGAAATCAAATCCCAAGCCTGTGATCCAGTCCTTTGAATCATCTCCCCAGCCCCCACATTTTTTAATTTATTTTTTTTTTTGGTGATGAGTCCGAAGACTCAAGCTTTTTTTAAATTGCAATTTGGGTCCCCGATTTCTAAGAGAAAGTGGAGAGAGGGGGTCAACTCAGCCTGCACAGTGAGCTGAGGGTGTGTGCAGCCCAGCACTTTTCACCTTTCCGAGCCACCTGTGAATAGAGTGAATTTGGAGTTCCTGGGAACCGTGAAGAGCGGGTGTGAGGAAGCCCTCTCTGGCTGCCCCCCCGGGGGCTTTGAGAGGAGACTGGGCAAGTGGCCTCTGCGCTGGAGTGCTTATCAGGCCAAGACACCTTGGGTTAGGCCGGTTCAGGACACTTCCGGGCCTGCAGAGTGGGGGAGAGAGATACAACTCCCACTCAGGGAGGGGCTTTCCTGCTGGGAAGGGGCTGGACTCGCGAAGGTCCAGCACACCCCGTCTTCCTCCTCCCAGACTGTGCTCTCTGCACAGGGACTGGAGGGCAGAGATGTCCAGGCCGTCCTAAGTGAGCACCCCACTACAGGGAATGTTCGGGACTGGAAGTGGTGGGGAGATCAACTCGGTGGAGGTGGTGACAGCTGATGTGGGCACCTTCTGGGCTGACACGTCCCCACTTGTGCTAGGAAGTGCACCAGTCACAGACCCTTACCCAAGGATGCACAGAACACATCCCACTGCTCCCAGAGCCGCAGAGACCCATTGTTCAGGGCACCCCATCAGAGCGCCACGTGTCCAGGATTCTAGCCAATTTTACCAGGCCATCTGGTAAAAGTGGGGGAGATTTCCCTGGGGCTCGGGTGGGGACGGTGTGGGCCGACTTGACGAAAGATGGCACCCGCGGTGCCAGGCCCGTGCTAGGGGCTTGGCAGGTTTCTCTCTCCCCCTCCCGAGTTTCTTCGTCCTTTTAAGAACCTGGCAGCAGTGAGCAAAAAACCAAAATTTTGTTTGTCGTTATTCTCCGATGGTTCCACCCACGGAGGGAACTCAGGGCTGTATGCCTGCGTCACATGGGCTCTACCATGGAGCTACACCCCCAGCCTTTGGAGAGAGGGCTGGCTCGGAGGGAATTTAGAAAGCTAGTTTTCGAGTTCAAGGCCCTTCTGGTCGCTAGACCCTAGGGGCTAAGCTAGTCTTCGACCTCAGTTTCTGCATCTGTAAGTTGGGAAGGAAGCCCAGGTTCAGGAGACTGTGGAAGTCTCAGGTGCACGCGTGGCCGCGGAGAGAAGCCGAGGGCCCCAGGCGCGGCGGTGGGCAAAAAGCTCGGGCAAGCCGGAGACCCGCGCAGGGGCGGGGCCCGTGCGGGCCGGGAACCGCCCCCTCCGCGGCGGGGCCAACCGGCGCCCGTCTCTGAACAGCCAATGAGGAGGGGCCTTACAGCCCAGGCCCGGTCAGGAGCGAGGCTGCGGCGAGTGCGGCGCTGACAGAAACGCGCGCGCCTTCGAGCTCGGACCCCGGACCGCCGCCGCTGCCGCAGCCGCCGCCGCCGGGCGCGCGCCCCCGTCGCCCCCTCCGCGCCTTCCGCCCGCCATGGAGGCGAGGCCGCCGCCGCCGCCGCGGGGCTCGGAGCCGCGGGCCGGGCGGCGGCCCTGAGGGCGTGTGGCGGGCCGAGCCGCCGTCCCCGCCCAGCGCCGGGCTCGGTGAGTGCGGGCGGCCGCGCGGGGCTCGGGCGGGGGGGGCCTCGCGCCGGCCGCCGCCCCCCGCCCCCCCCGGGCCGGGCTTCCCGGCGCGGAGCCCCGCGGAGGGGCGCTCCCTGGGCCCTTTCTGGGTGCCGCCGAGAGGGAGGGGGAGGGGAGGGGGCCGGGAAGTCCTTCCTCATCTTATTTCCCGAAGCTTTTTTAAAAAAAAAAAAATCAAGGGAGAACCGAGTCCCGGGGGTTGGGGGTGGTTTTATGTATGTTTGTGTGTATGTTTGTATGTATCTGTTTGTTTTGGGGGGCCCCACCGGGCGGCGTTCAGCAGTCCCCCCCCCCGCGGGGTCGGGGGACCCGATGGGAGGCCGAGGATCGAACCTGGGTCTCCGCGGGCTCCGGCCCTGGGTGGGGCGGGGGGCGGGGGGTTTCTCGGCGGGCCAGGGGAGAGGCCTGCTGGAGCCCAGCGCGGGGCTGGGGGGGCAGGAGGCCCCTCTGGGGGTGGGGGCCGCGCTTCTCGGGCCCCCTGGCGTGAGGAAAGGAGCGGCCGTGGCAGATGGGTGAGCATCCTCCCGCCTGGCCACTCCTTTCAGAAACACGGAGCCGATGCTGTCATCTGTTGACTTGGACGTGCCCTCGCGCCCCTGCTCCCCGGGAGGAAGGAAGCCCGCCGTGCCGAGCCTCTCTTGCCCGCTCGACTCTCGGCGACCTCCTGCCGCCTTCGCTCCCACTCCTCAGCGCCCTCCTCGCCCTTTCCCCTCCGTCCCTGCGCGCAGCCGGTCCGCATGTTTTCGTGTCTTTGCTCGCAGGGATCCGCGTTCCTCTTCACCTTTCCCTGCCCCGCTCGTTCTCTGTCTTGGAAGCGAGTCCTGCTCATCTCCCCATATCCCGTGCCGGCTTGGCTCTGCCTGTTGGTTGCCTCCAAACTCCCCAAATCTTGGCCCTGTTTACTTCCAGGTACCACCATTCTTCTGGATCTTTTCAGAGTTTCGTGGAGGCCTGCCTGGAAAGACTTAGAGTGTCTCTGATTCCTGGTTTCGCTGTTGCCCCTCCCATCCAACTGCCTTAAGCTGTCAGCAGGCAGAAACCGAAATGTTGGTCCCGCCGGCCTCCAGTCCACTCCCATTAGCCCAGAGTCTCACGGTCTTTTTGCAGCTTTGCCTCCAAAATTGGCCTGGCTGATGTGTGCAGGCCTAGACATGCTGGGATACATGTGACTGTATGATTGTGTGCCTTTTAGCCTCTTATTTGCCATCCAGGTGAAGTTTAGAACCAGAAAAGTCAATCGTCTGAGTTCGATACATTCATGTGCTTTCCATTTGCTAGATGAACTGCTTGGACTATGAAACAAAAAGTGAGAAAGTCACATTCTTCATGTTAAAAAAAAAATTTTTTTTTTTTGACCACATGCAGAGGTGCTCAGGGCTTACTCTGGGTTCTTTGCTTAGGGATCACTTTGGGTGGTGATCGGCGGCCCATATGTGGTGCTGGACATCGAACCAGAGTCAGCCATGTGCAAGGCAAGTGCCTTAACCTCTGTACTATCTTTCTGGCCCCACATTTTTTACTTCTGAGTAGCTCACAGTCTAATGAAAGCCAGTAGGTGCAGATTCTTCACATCACAGGTGTCATGAAAGTAATAATGGCTATTTTTGTTTGCTTTGCAACAGGCTTTGTGATAAAGTTTCCTATGAATTATTTTGTTTAATATTTTCAGTGGTTACATAAGGGCTTATTCTTTCCTGGAGGGGGAAGCAAGCAATACAGTGGACAGATGAGGGTATTGTAAAGATTAAAATCTTGGCTGTCTGTGTTTGTGTTGGGGGGCATAGCTGGTGATACTCAGTGTCTACTTTTGGTTCAGTTCTTGGAGGTTGTTCCCTGAGGTACTTGGGGCCCTATATGTGAAGCCAGAAATTGAACCTGGGTCTCCATCATGCACTCAGACCCTGGGCTATCACTGCCATCCTGCCTCTTTTTTGCAGTTTGTTTCAGAGCATCTCCCTAGTCATAGTCAAAATCTTGGGCTGAAATGCTTTATCTCCAAGTATGGTTCTTGGGTTTCACAAGCCCAGCTGGGGAGCCCTCAACCCCCTGCCCCCTAAAAAAAAACCCCAAGTTGACTTTACGTAATTATTAGTTATGATTGATATTGTAGCACTGTACATATTTTAAATTTGAATGAACTGCTTTTTTCCCAGAATAGAAATTAAATTTATATTAAGTTAATCAATTATTAGCTTTTATTTATAATAGCATTGGCCATATTGTTAAGGAAATGTCACTGTCATTGTCATCCCATTGCTCATCGATTTTTCTCAAGCGGGCACCAGTAACATCTCCTTTTTGAGACTTGTTGTTACTGTTTTTGGCATAGCAAATACACCACGGGTAGCATGCCAGACTCTGCCAAGGGCGAGATACTCTCGGTAGCTTGCCGGACTCTCCAAGAGGGGCGGAGGAATTGAACTCAGGTTGGCCACGTGTAAGGCAAACGCCCTACCGCATTGCTATTGCTCCAGCCCATTGTTAAAGGAAATAGAGCCATATAAATTGTTGATAGTGTTATAAACTAATTCGACCTGTCTAGATAGTAGTTTGGCATTGCAGCTATACCCTGACTCAGTGAGTCCACTTTAGGGGAAAAAATCCAAGAAAATAATCACAAAGTATTTGAACAAGGATACACAGAAATACTATTTATAATAGCATAAAAATAGACTGAGGAGATAATTCAAAGGGTGGGAGTGCATACTTTGTATGTGGGAGTCTCAGGTTCAATTCCTGGTACCTTGTTGTCCCTTGAATAGTATGGGAAGTGGCACCTGAGCTATGCTGGCTGTTGCCTACATCCCCCTTCTCAAAGAAGAAAAAAAATTACAAATTGCATAAGCGATGGTTTATCACTACACAAAATATTATCCTGTGATTTTTAAATAATAAAGATAAATAGGTACAATATGGTTCGTACTCTTTTAAAAAAGTCATATCTTTGGGGCTGGAAAGGTAATGCAGCAGATGAGGTCTTTACCTTGCATATGGCCATTCTGGGTTCAAGCTGTGGCACCTTGAGTGTGTCCCAGTAACAAACTCCAAAAACAATCCAATTCTTCATTTTACTGATTACAGCCATAAAGTCTTTGCCTTGGTGTTAGGGAGCTAGATTAAGTGTCCTTAAGTTCAATCCCTAGCACTTACTCTCAAGTGTGACCTTGATGGTCTCCTGCATCATCAACTCGGGGTGGCCCCTATAAAAAGTCTAAAACAGGGATATAGCTCAGAAAGACAGTGCAAGCCTTGGTTGCATGACCCCAGAGTTTGTTGCCTGCACTTCTTGAATACTTAAGCAATGCTGGGTATATCCCTGGTGTCCTCCAGAGATGCCCCCTTCTGGCCTGAACACCACTGGTCCCAAATAATACCACATTATCCAGCCCAAGTACCAAATCTTCAGAGCAAATATGCATGCATACTACCTGGAATACTACCAGGTAGGCCAAAAACACTGTTTTGGGAGAGAAGGGACTAGAATGCATTCTTTGCATATACTAGGCCTAAGTTGAATTGCCAGCAATACATGGCATGCCCAAGCACTGTTGGGGTGGCCACGGTGGACTCAGGCACCACTGGGCCCAGGACAGCACTGCACTTCCCCAATGGAGCATCATCATGTATGTGTAAGACCCTGAGTCCAGTCCCAGTATTGCATGCCTTCTTGAACACAGCCAAGTGTACCCCTGTTGAGCTCTGTTGAGCATGACTCCTATTAACTTTATAAGGTTTTTTTTTTGTTTGTTTTTTTCTTTTTAATTTTTGGTGGTGAAAGCCTTGGAGCCACACTCAGTGGTGCTCAGGGATCGCTGCTGGCTCTGTTCCCAGGGAGCCATATGTGGTACTGGGGATGGAACCTGGTTGGCAGCATGCAAGACCAGTGCCCTCCATGCTGTACTATGGCTTTGGCCCAGCTTTTTTAATTTTAAAAAGCAAGATTTATGCCTGTATACACTCACAAGTGGATGTGAATTTAGAGCATAAGTTTCCCAAAGTTGGTAACCAACTTTCAGGGACGGGGCACTGGAATAATTGAGGGGCATGGGTTGAGCCTGTTCGGTTCCTTAAAGAAGGTAGATTGTAGATTTCCAGAGGCGCATGGAGTAATCCCTCCCCCACATCCCCCTCTGGAAAGAGAGCTATAGGCCAAATAATTTTTTTTTCTAATTTTGGAGCCACACCCAGCAGAGCTCAGGGGTTACTCCCAGCTCTGTGCTCAGAGAGTGGTCCTGGCAATATTCAGGAATATTGAGTACTGTGGTCCAGGAATGGAACTCGGACTTCCTGCGTGTAAAACATGCACTCTAGCTTGTTGAACCCTCTCTCTGGCCCCTGGGATCCACTGATTTTAGAGTTGAAGAAATAACAGTTCTCTGTGTAAAAGATTATTTTCTATAAAGCCTACATTAAAACAAATTTCAATGTTGGTTATTTATAGGTAAGCTGCTCAGTTTCATTAAGTGATACATTATTGCTATTTTTGTTGTACTTACACTCAATTTTAAAAAAGTCAGCCTTGGCATTTAGAAACATTTATTAGTTACTGCAGTAGAAATAAAAAGGCAAGATTCTATATTTGACCAGCTTCCTCCTTATAACTCAAATTTCACCTGCATCTCATTTTTTCCACATGAAAGTAGAGAAAAATAATGCCACAATGTTTACAAATTGACTCCAGGCCCTTCCAATGAAAGGTGCTGAGCAAATACAAATACCAGAGCTGTTTTAAAAAACAACCTCCACCCACAGTGACTGTCTTACACAAGTCTCTCTATCCCTCTGGGCCTCAGTGTCTCCCTCGGCAAACCAGGAGGAATAGACTGGGATTAAATGGGAGGTAGTGGTTAAGTGAGGAAAAGGTAGGCTTGTGATAAGCATTCCAGGTGATGATCCTGTGCATACTCTGATGAACATCCAAGTCGTATTCCCATTTTCAGGGGAGAGGATGAGTTAGTACATAGCCTCCTTGAAGCTATGGTTACTTGGTTACATATCTCAAAGTTAAATGGGCATATTCTTTGATCTAGTTCACTTCTACTCATTGTTCAGATAGTTTTATACATAAATACAACAAAGTATCTACCAGAATATATTAATAACTCTGTAATTGAAAAAAACCTGTAAACAACTTAAGTGTTGTTTGACCAGAGGATATGCTACAAATTAGAATGCAGTCATACAATAAGTAAAAGATGTCTGTTTAAAAAAATGAATGGCTCTTTATGTACTTATATGGAATGACTTCCTAAATGCATTAAGTTAAAAAAAAAAAAGCAAGGTGCGGCTTGTGTGTATGGATAGGTAGACACATTACAAAGGAACAGTGTCTGTAAGGCCGCAGAAACTAAAAACTTCAGTCATCTCTGGGGAGGAGATCAGGCTAGGACAGACTTATTTTTCTCTATGAACCCTTTTGTACAACTGGAATTTTCTTAATTGTGTTTACTGTCTTCCTGAAACTGAGCAGGATCTTGTTGGCCTGGGAGACTGTGATTCTCCTCTGCAGGGCCTCACCACTGACTTCTAAACTGTATGAATATCACATCTAAAATCTCCTTCATAGCTCCCAAAGGAATTTTTCAACGTCCAGTGAGCCTAAGTTCCTGACTACCTTAAAACTTTCCAGTGGGGCCAGAAAGATAGTACAGAGGTTAAGGTGCATGACTTGTGCACTGCTGACCTGGGTTCTTAGCTCCCAGGTGGTCGGTCCCCCAAGCCCCACCAGAAGTGATGAAACCCTGAGCACTGCTTGTTATGACCCAAAACCTGGAAAAAAAATAACAAACCAACCCTGCTAGTGGCTCTCCAAAGCCCATTTCCTCCCTTCTTCCCTCCTTCCCTCCCCTTCCACCTCTGTGCTTGAGAGTGCCTCTAGTGCGCTGGGGACCATATCGTGCCAGAGACTGCAAAGACCAAACTCTCTCAGCACTCCGCAGAGCGCCTTCAAGCTGACCCTGATCTCATCTCCTGTCCTCCCCTTCCCCCAAGGACAGTGTGTTTCTTCTAGCTCCAAGTCATCTTGTACTACTTCTGTATCTGTTCACTGCACACAAGCTCAGACTCCCAGGAAACCTTTCTGGGAGACACAAGAGCTACATCCCATTGGTGCTTGGTGGCCATTGCAGAATGTCAAAGACTAAATTCACCTCCTTTGAGCTGTCTTCCTAGACACTTCCATGCTTGCCCCAACTTGTTTTTGAAGAAAGACATGACTGATGGTGCAGAAATATTGTTAAAATTTAAGATTACATCATATTGGTATGACATACAAGACTGGATGCTGTTCAGTTTAAGATACTAGACATGCCAGAATCTGGGGATAGACACCCCAGAGTAGCATGGATACAAAGTCTCCTACTGACATTAATGTACAGTTGCAGTAGACAAATATTAACCATTTTGGTGGTGGGGCACATTTGGCAGTGCTCAGGGATCAATGCTGGCAAGGCTCAGAGAACCATATGGGCTGCAGGGGTTTGAACCTAGACTGGCCATGTGCAAGGCAAGCTTCCTACCCATTGTACTATCTCTCAGGCCCTAAATAATATATATTAATGTGATGTGAACTGAGGGGGATAATAGAATAGATGGATCTGAGGGGGATAATAATTTTAAGTGCGTAAAGAAGTTCAACAGTTAAAACAACATTTTACAAAGCTCCTGAACTGGGAATGGATTTGGTGTCTCAGTGAATCTCTAACTTGAATATTCTTGAATAAGCCATTTGAGGATCTTGTTAAAATGCCAACTCTTGATTCAGTATGTCTGGGGAGTCTGACTTGAGAATCTGTATTACTAACCAGTTCCCTTGAGGCAGATGCTACACGTGGGTAGATCACATTTGGAGTAAAAGGCCTAATTAAGAATTTGCTGAGCAGCAGAGACAAACTGACCCTGGTGAATTGGTGACTGCACTTTAGACTCACCTGGGGCATTAGGTGACTCTACTTTAGGTTCACCTGGGGCATTTTCTTTTTTTTTTTCTTTTTGGGTCACACCCAGCAGTGCACAGGGGTCACTTCTGGCTCATGCACTCAGGAATCACCCCTGGTGGTGCTCAGGGGACCATATGGGGTGCTGGGATTTGAACCTGGGTAGGCCTCGTGCAAGGCTAACGCCCTACCCACTGTGCTCTCATTCCAGCCCCTCACCTGGGGCATTTTCTAAAACTAAGAATATCCTGCATGCAAATATTCCACCCTTAGATGTACCTGAGAATGAGGATTTGTATATATGTATAAACTTCCTTGATGATTGTAATGTGTGGTTGGGGTTGAAAACCATTGGGCTAGAAGCAGGCAAAGTTGATGGTCCTATGTACCTTACCAAGATTTTGTACTTTTTGTTTTGAGCCACACCCAGCAATGCTCAAGTGTTACTCCTCACTCTACACTCAGGAATCAATCCTGACAGTGCTCAGGTGACTATATGGGATGCTGGGGATTGATTCTGTGTGCAAAGCAAGAACCCTACCTGCTGTACTATTTCTCCAACCCAAGATTTTGTACTTTATCCTGAAGGTGAATTAAGGCATAGAAGAATTTGTGTGTGTGTGTGTGTGTGTGTGTGTGTGTGTGTGTGTGAGAGAGAGAGAGAGAGAGAGAGAGAGAGAGAGAGAGAATTTGCATGTAGGAGAGAAGCAAGATAGTTTTAATTGAAATTTATTTAGATGTGAAGGGAAAGAAAGTGAGAAATACATGTTGAGAGAGAACACAGGCTTCTCCAAAGTGAAATAAGCAAAGAACTATAGCAATAAACAAGATTCACATTCAAGGAAGAACAGGGGCTTGAAGAGTAAGCCAGCCATTGAAGAAAATTAGAGAATTGGTTTGATTTGCAGTTGTAAAAAAGTTAATTGTGGATGCAGTTCAGAGCATTAGTTTTCGAAGTGAAGTAAATGTTACCTTATAAATTCACTGAAATTTAAAAACTTTGTACTTCTTAAAAATATATATTTAGAAACAAACGGTAAATTTAGGGATTATTGTTGGCATTCTCTTGGGTTTGTAGGTCAACCAGCATTAGTGTGTTAATGACAGAACCATAGGTGTCCTGAAAGAAGAGAAAGAAGTTCTGCTGTGAGCATGCTTAGCCATGTTGATCATTTGCTTTCAGTTTATGGCAGAATTTGGATAGTATGGATAGTAATTTGTATTATACAGTTTTCATTAAACTTAACTTGCTAAAATGGATAAGAGACTTAAAATTTAGATTCCTAAATTTAGACTTAAAATTTAGATTCCTGCAAATAAGCTATGCCTCATAGCCCCATATGTGATGCCAGGGATGGAACCCTGTTTGACAGCATTGCAAAGCAAGTGCCTTAGCCACTGTTCTATCGCTCTGGTTCTCTGTTGGTGGGCTTTTTTTGTTGTTGTTTGTTTTGTTTTTGGGTCACACCCGGTGATGCACAGGGATCACTCCTGGCTCATGCACTCAGGAATTAGTCCTGGTGGTGCTCAGGGGACCATATGGGATGCTGGGATTCAAACCTGGGTCGGCCGCGTGCAAGGCAAACGCCCTACCCGCTGTGCTATTGCTCCAGCCCCCCTGTTGGTGGGCTTTTAAATCAGGCTAAATAAGTTAGCTGTTACTATGTTGGTAAATATCGCAAAGACTATTTGAAAGACAGACTTACATATTCTATCATTAATAGGAATCTTGTTTAAGAATGTGTAGAGCATTGTGATATTAGATGTGAGGCCATCACTGATGCATTTTAAAACTAAGCATCTGGAACATAAAAAAAAAAACCCTCTTTTATGTACTGCACCTCCATGATGTTTGATGTGCTATTAAATAGATGCTATACAACATTTTAATGATTAAAGTATATGTTGACTACGCCACGGGAAGCTTGCCAGGTTCTTCCATGCTCCCCGTGGCGTATTCATATGCCAAAACCAGTAACAATGATGAGTCTCATTCTCCTGACCTGAAAGAGCCTCCAATGTGGCACCATTGGGGAGGACGAGTAAAGAGAGGCTTCTAAAATCTCAGGGCTAGGACGAATGGAGACGTTACTGAGACCGCTCGAGAAAATCGATGATCAACGGGATGATGATGATGATGAAAGCATATGTTGAAGTTTCTTGTACTTAGGAAAGACAAAAAAGCTCATATTATTGGCAGGTTCCTCATGTTTCCTCTCCTTCCCAAAAGGCTTTCTTTTGTTGCTGTTCAGAGCACAGTGGTGCTTGGATATTGAACCTGGCACTCTTGCATAAGGGAGATGTGCTCTACACACGTTAGTTATCTCCTTGACCCATGAAGAGGTTCTCTTTTTAGAACATTGATATAAAAAGTATCAAGCTGAGTGAAATGAGTGAGAGGGAGAGGGACATATATAGAATGACTGTATTCAGTTGTGGGATTAAAAAAAAATATGAAAGGGCCAGGAGGACTGGTCAGTGGTTGGGAATTACCACAAGGGTGTGGAGGAGTAGAGGGTTTAAGATAGAGGAGGGCCCATTATGACAACATTAGTTGGAAAAAGGATCACTCTGGACAAGACCTGAGTGTTGAAAGTAGGTAAAGGGATATACATGAAAGGGTAACCTTTCAGTATCTGTATTGTAAACCATAATGCCTAAAATGAAAGAGGAGAGAGAGAAGAGAGAGATACCTGCCATAGAGGCAGGCTGGGGTGGGGGACAGTTTGGGATGGTGGGAAGGAAACTGGGAACCTGGGTGCTGGGAAATTACACTGGTGGAGGGATGGGTATTGGAACATTGTATGACTGAAACCCTATCATAAACGGCTTTGTAATGCTCTCACTATGGTTCAGTAAAATAAAAAAATTTATATTTAAAAAAACATTGATGTCATACATGGAAAGTATGTCAAGAAACCAAAATGCAGTCCTCTGTCAGCAAATACTTGGAAGATGCATAGAAAACATTGCTGAATTCATAAGGGTACTAGTTTTCAGTTACATCCTCACCAACATTTGTCAATTACTATCTCTACCTTTTTTTGGCTGAATGTTGTGAGGGAAGGGTCTCCAAAGCAGTGTTTAGGGGACTCTGGGGCCACTTTTAGCTTACCTGGCTCTTCGGCCTGAAGTTTCAGTGCTCTGACCTGGCAGCATTGCTTCAAGGGTCCAGTGCTGCTGGGGAATAGCTATTTAGTATCTTTTGATTTTATTATAGTGAGTTCATAAGGGGATATCTTATTATGGTTGACTTACATTTCCCTAATGACTCATCTCATTGTCATTTTTTTGCACTTATAATAACTAATAATTTTATGTGTTAAAAACTTGAAACCAGGGCCGAGAGACACAGTTACGGCATTTGTCTTACATGCAGCCAACCTCAGGTTCAATTCCCAGCCTTATGTGGTCCCTCAGATACTGCCACAGTAACCTTTAAGCACAGAGCAAAGAGTAGCTCCTGAGTACTGCTGAGTATGGCTCAAAAACCCAAAACAAAAACAGCATGAAAACTTACAAACAAAAATCTCCAAATACAAAAAAAAAAAAAATCTCCAAATACAGTTCTAAAACCATTTGTAGGTGATTCAATGAAGTAAGAGACCCAGACAGCAATTATCAATGACTGTTAATGACTATTAAAACTCTGCAGAGGAGGGCTGGACCAATAGTACATCAAGTAGAGTGTTTGCCTTGCATGTAGCACACCCGGGTTTGAACCCCAGCATCCCAGATTCTACCCTGAGCAACCCAGAGCACTGGAGCACTGCCAGGAGTAATCCCGGAGCACTACTGGGTGTGGCCCCCAAACAAACAAACAGAGACCTCTTTCAGGAGGACTTTAATTTAGAAGAATCAGGGCCCTCTATCTCCTGATCAGTCATACCGTCTCTAAAATGGGTACAGCCAAGTTTCTCATTACTCCATTTGGTCACTGTCATTTCGTTGCTCATCAATTTGTTCTAGTGGGCACCAGTAACGTCTCTCATTGAGAGACTTATTGTTACTGTTTTTTGCGTATCCACGGGTAGCTTGCCGGGCTCTCCCTAGAGAGGCGGAGGAATTGAACTTGGGTTGGCCGCATGAAAGGCGAACGCCCAACCGCTGTGCTGTCACTCCACTCCATTTGGTACAATAGGAAAATTTATAACATTATTTATTAGTCTTCCCTCCCCCCCCCCCCCGCCTTTGGTTTTGTGGCCGTGCTCAGGAGCTACTCCAAGTGTGATGCATAAAAGCAGGGTGGTCACTTCAGGCAGTGATTGGGGAATTGTGCTGCAGGGGATCATACCCAGGCCTCCTGCATGTAAAGCATGTACACTATCTCCTTGGAGCTATCTCCTGGGATCTCATTAAATATTCTTGCCACCCCCCCAGCAAAAAAAAGGTCAAATCTGATTCTGATTGAAGATTTGTATTTAGTAACCAGTTTACAGAATGTGATTAGTTACCTCAGGACGTGAATCTCCTGTTTTTTCTTTTTTGTGTTGAGGATTTAATGTAGTGCCTCTCATATGCAGCAGCCCCTCCTCCCACCACCAAAAAAAAAAAAAAAAAAACACCCTCCAAAACACCTCATTGTGAAGTTCTTTCTATCAGATGAAATTAGTTGCTACAAATAAATGATAAGAAAAATGTGGAGAGTGGCAGGAGCGATATTACAGTGGACAGGGCACTTGCTTTGCATGCAGCCGACCCAGATTCAGTTCTGGAAGTCCATATGTATGGTTCCACCAACGCTGTCAGGAGTTATACTGAATGCAGAGCCAGGAGTAAGCCCTAACACTGTGGGATATGGTCCAAAAGAACAGAGCAAAACACAATCCAAAAACTCCTCAAAAATATACCTCCTCCCGCCAAAGAAAAACAATAAAATGAAAAGTGAAAAAAGATGAAATCATGAAATTTGTATATAAGTGGATCAACATGGAAAGTATCATGTTGAGTGAAGTGAGTCAGAAAGAGACAGACATAGAAAGATCACACTCATATGTGGAATATAAGGTAGCAGAATGGGACACTAACACCCAAGAGTAGTAGAGATAAGAACCAGGAGGTCTGCCCCACAGCTTGGAAACTGGCCTCACATGCTGGGGGAAAAGGCAGCTGAGATAGAGAAGGGAACACCTAGTAGAGAATGTTGGGAGGACCCACTCGGGTTAAAAGCTGTGTACCAAAAGTAGACTATAGACCGAACATGATGGCCACTCAATACCTCTATTGCAAACTAAAACATCCAAGAGGAGAGAGAACAAAAGGGAATGCCCTGCCGTAGAGGCAGGGTGGGGTGGTGGGGGTCAGGGTGGGGGTGGTGGGAGGGATACTGGGAACATTGGTGGAGGAGAATGGGCACTGGTGGAGGGATGTAAACCAAAAATAAATAAATAAAATAAAAAGTGAAGTGCTGGGCTGGAGCAATAGCACAGCGGGTAGGGCGTTTGCCTTGCACGCGACCGACCTGGGTTCGATTCCCAGAATCCCATATGGTCCTCTGAGCACCGCCAGGAGTAATTCCTGAGTGCAAAGCCAGGAGTAGCCCCTGTGCATCTCCAGGTGTGACCCAAAAAGTAAAAAAAGAAAAAAAAAAGTGAAGTGCTGTTAACAGATTTGAAAATGTAAGCCATTAACTTTTATGTATAAACTTTACTCATATTTCGGATTCCATTTCATAAAAACTGTAAAAGTTGTTTGTGAGAACCTGTTAGGAGAAATTTGAATACCACCTGCATATTAGATAAGTTTTATTTGTTTTATATATATATTTTTTCATAATACAGAGGTTAAAGCATTTGCCTCATATGCACGTATCTGGATTTGATCCCTAAAACCACATACGGTCCTCTGAGCATAGATTGGAGTGATCCCTGAGTATAGAGTCCAGTTGGGTATACAGTTGAGTGTGTATAACCCCCAAAAGGAAGTGCTGATGAGCTGGAGAGAGAATACCAGAGGTTCAGCACTTCTCCTGACCATGGTTCCAATTCCTGACAGTTACAGAGAATAGACATCTAATAGTCCCTGAGCGCCTGCAGGTGTAGCCTCACGTGTGCCTACCCCACGGAAACAAAGGATACTAAATATGGACAGAACTACATGCTGTCTGGAATTTGATTTAAAAGTTGTTTGAAGAGTTGCAAATAAGATCTAATATATGTTTATATATATATCATAATATATATTGATGTTTTTTGGTTGTTGTTGCTGTTGTTTTTGGCATTTGGGTCATATCCAGCAGTGCTCAGGGGTTATTCCTGGCTCTGTGCTCAGGAATAATCACTCCTGGTGGTCCCAGGGGATGTATGGGATGCTAGGGATTGAAGTTGTGTTGGCTGCATGCAAGGCGAGTTCCTTATCTGCTGTACTATCTCTCTAGCTCCTATGCATAATTATGAAATCTGGGTAATAGTTAAGTAAGGATTTATCATATGATTCTATTATTTAATTTTTTTACTTGTCTTTTTTGTGGTTCTTTCTATGTTTTATGTGGTTCAACTAATTGAGTACAGCTGCTTTAGAGCAAGTGGTGGTTAATGGAATTCTTGTTAATCTGTTATCTCTGAATTTTCTTTTATAAGGTTCATACCCATGATGTTCATTGTGCCTGCAGTACCAGCGATAGAACTCAGGTCCCTGTTCAACCACTTGAGCTCTCTCCTTGCTCCTTATCTCTGAAATGTTTTGGTTTTGGGGCCACACCCAGTGGTGCTCAGGCTTAGTTCTGGCTTTGCTCACAGCCTCACAGGAGACTGGCAGGCTCAGGGGGTTATCTGGGATGCTTAGGGTGAAAACCACGCTTCGGTCCCTATCTCTGAAATTTTTAATGTCTGAGGGACTTTGTGCCGGAAAGAACTATATACTTCAGCTTACTTGGAGTTAACTAATATTTTGTTTACTTAAGTAGCAAATAAAGCTCACTTTCAGATTTGTAATTATAGTTTCATGTATTGTGAATTTTGTTTAGAAATAACAATTTTCACTCATCTTTCAGTTCTCTGTTAAACCTAATAGATTAAATTTGTGCTCATTAGAGTTTCTGGCACATCCCAACTTGGAATGCATTATTTCTTTTCTTTATACCACTCTCTCTTATTTCCTAAATAAAACCATTTACTAAAATATTTTTGTTTATGCCCCTTCATTAAATTACCTTGGATGTTTGAAATAGAATCATTTCAGCAGTATTAAAAAGTTAATTTCGGGGCTGGAGTGATAGCACAGCGGGTAGGGCGTTTGCCTTGCACGCGGCTGATCCGGGTTCGATCCCCGGCATCCCATATGGTTCCCCCAAGCACGCCAGGAGTAATTCCTGAGTGCAAAGCCAGGAGTAACCCCTGAGCATCGCTGGGTGTGACCCAAAAAAAGCAAAAAAAAAAAAAAAAAGTTAATTTCTTGGGGCTGGAGTGATAGTACAGTGGGGAGGGCGTGGTCTTTCATGTAGCGGACCAGGGTTCAATCCCAGCATCTCATCCTGAGCCCTGCCAGGAGTGATTCCTGAGTGCAAGAGCCACGAGTAACCCCTGAGCATTAACAGCTGTGACCCAAAAAACAAAAATTTAATTTATTATTTATTTATTTATTTGGGCAGAGGGTGTGAGCCACACCTGGTGGTACACAGGGACAACTCCTGGTGCTGTGCTCAGTAGTGACCCCTGGCACTGCTCAGGGGGTCATGTGTGATGTGAAGATTCTAACCAGGGCTGTGCCTGCTATAGTCAAATGCAAGGCAAGTACCATCTTTCTAGCCCTAAAAGTTAATTTCTGTGTGTAAATAATTTTGTTTTGTATATGGGCTACAGCTTCCTGTGCTCAGGGCTCACTCCTGGCTCTACTGGTTTTTCTGTATTTCTCTTTGGCCACTCATTTCCCTGAGGCTCCTTCTTTGAGCACTCTTTGGTTCACCAAAGATTCCATCCTTAGCCTTCTTAGGTTTCATCCTAAACATTCTTCCTGGAAGCACATGCCTGTGCTTATGGTTTCAGCTTCCATCTGTTTGTTATTGAGGAGAAAAGTTGTTAATACAGACCTGGAGGATAGCCCACAATTTATTGGTCATCTCCAGTGAGCTGTTTGCCAGGTACCCACAACAGGCTCAGAATTAATTTTCTCTTCTCTTTAAAAGTACTTTTATTGTTTGGGCTTTTGTTGTTGTTGATGATGCTCTCTATCTTAATGAGTAACCCATACTAGAAACTTGGAGGATGTCATGTTCATCTGGTTGGTTATGTGTTTTTGTCTGAAAGTTCCCTGCAATTCCCTATTTCTTCTCTCTTTTGGTTCAGGTTTTTTCTTGTGCAGATGATTATTGCAGATTCCCTAGTTGTCTGCTCAGTATTACTTCCTAGTTCTGAATTATTTATCATGTTCCTGCCAAAAGTGATCTTTTTGACTTCCTTATTTAATTATTGCACTCCACAACTTAAAATCCTCTGGATAAAATCCAAATTTCTTTTTTTTTTTTTTTTTTTGCTTTTTGGGTCACACCCGGCGATGCACAGGGGTTACTCCTGGCTCTGCACTCAGGTATTACTCCTGGCACTGCTCAGGGGACCATATGGGATGCTGGGATTCGAACCTGGGTCAGCTGCATGCAAGGCAAATGCCCTACCCGCTGTGCTGTTGCTCCAGCCCTGAAATCCAAATTTCTTATCAGAGCAAAGTTCCTTGATCAGACCCTTCTTACCCGTTTTAACCCTCTATTTTCCCTTTGACTGTGCCATGCTCTTTCAGATCTTCTGTTTGGATTATCCATTTCCTCCTGTACCTAGCATTATAATTTTTTAGGTCAGAAATTAATTCCGCCAGTCTGCATTTCCCTACTCTGATCTTGGTGTAGAGTCTATGCTTATTTCTGTCATTCTCTTTCATGTAGTTGATAATTCATATACATTGCCTGGTAATCCACACACAATGTCATGTGAAGACAAATGGTCTCAAAAGGGTCCTGGTGACCTAGAGTGTAGTAATAATGTAGTTTTGCTGTGGAAAAATCATTATTACTTACACTTTGAATTTGGTTGCAGCAGATGAGTTCACTTAGCTAACTGTTCAGTGATTCTAACCAGATTTGGCACCCAAAGCTGTTTTTTAAAATTTTTTATATTTTAAAATTTTTAAAATTTATTATGACGCTGTGATTTGCAAAGTCATTTATGGTTGAGTTTTAGGCATGCAGCATTGCAGTGCTGATACCACCATCATCATCAATTTCCTCTAGCTGAGATACAAGGCTCTGTGATTTCGTTGTTGTTTTTTTTTTCCTTTTTGGGTCATACCCAGCAATGCATGGGCATTACTCCTGGTTCATGCACTCAAGAATTACTCCTGGCGGTGCTCAGGGGACCCTGTGGGATGTTGGGGATTCAACTCAGGTTGGCCAAGTGCAAGGCAAACGCCCTCCCTGCTGTACACTCTCTACACTCTGGCCCCCACGGCTCTGTGATTTCTTACCACCACCACTGCCCTGTGAGGATGTATTGTGGGCTAGGTGGACAAAACAAAGAATAAGGTATTTATTAGTAGAATGAAGTCCTTGGTGGCAACCAGAGCCACCCCTGAGTCTGTGGGTTCACCACGGGGGGGGGGGGGGAATCTGCATATGAGCAATGTGAGGTGTGCTCAAGCAGCATTGAGTGGAGTTGTGGGCATAGGGTGTGGATGTGGACCGGCAGTGGCATCAGAGGCCTGGCAGGGAAATTTCAGGAACCCAGATGGAAGGAAGGGAATCTGGCTCATAGTTTTTCCAAATGTAAAGTGATAAGATATTTGATAGTCTAAGATCTTTCACTCCCTAAAATTACCTAATTCTAAAGTACTGTAATTTTTAAAATATAAGACCAGTGAAGAAAGTTCTTATGATATAGTTCATTTGAAGAGATTGAAGTAATTTATATACATACATATAGCTCATAGTGTGCATTTGTTTATGCACTTATGGCTGAGTTTAGAGACTATTTTGGAGCTCTAGAAAGATACTGAAAAATAATGATAAAAGGTAATAATTACCTCTTGGTGCAGTGGGGAACTGAATAACTGGTAAGAAGGATACTGCCCATTTGCTCTGTTTTCTTTTGTTGTATGTGTGTGTCTTTGGGCCACATCTGGTGGTGCTCAGTGCTTACTACTGACTCTGTCGGGGATCACTCTTGGAAATGCTCGGGAGATCATATGTGGTATAGGGATCCAACTAAAGACAGCTGTTCTATTAAGACAGTACCTTAATCCTGTACTGTCTCTCTGGTTTTTCCGTCCCTCCCTCCTCCTTCCTTCCCTATCTGCTGTACTAGCATTCTGGCCCCTGGCCTTTCTTTTATATTGATTTTTTTGTGTGTGTTTTTAAATTTACCTAGTGCTTCTCCTGGTTCAGTGCTCAGGGGTCACTCCTGGCAGTGCTTAGAAGCAAGGGGGCAGTGCATATGCAGTGGTAGGAATCAAGCCAGGATTGACCAAATGCAAGGCAAGCATTTTAATCCTGTACTGTCTATCTGTCCCTGGAATTTATATGATCTCAATTACCTACCTAATAAGATAAAGTTTAAGAGACTGGTGATATAGTACAACAGGGCGCTTGCCTTGAACACAAGGTTTGATCTGGGCTTGATCCCTCAAACCAGAGTTTGATCCTTCAACTCCAGCCCTGCTGGAAGTGATCCCTGAACACATCAGGAGTAAGTCCTGAGCACTGTGGGGTGTTGCCCCTCTAAACTAAATTAATTAAAATCTTGTATATCTTTTAAAAAAGATAAGATTTTAATAGGTAGCTATAAACATAAAGCCAGGGTAAAGTTAGGTTTCAGGGTAAGAGAGAGATGACCTGGGGCTATTAGTATAGAGGTGGTAGTTGTTTATTTTTATTTGTTTGGTTTTGGGCCTTACCCAGCAGTGCTCAGGGTTTACTCCCTGCTCTACACTCAGACATTACCCCTGGTGGGCTCGAGGGATAGTGGGATTGAACCTGGCTTGGCTGCATGCGAGGCCATTGCCCTCCCTGCTGTACTATACAAAGGTGGTTGTTATTTAAAGGCTCTAAATTAGGTATACACTCTACTATATACCTAATTAAGATTAGGTATATAGTAGAAAGTACTCATTGAAACTTTTTAGTAATGTGACATATAAGCATATAAACTGTCTTCCTTATGTTATATTTTGATGTTGTTAGTGCCCATGTTTGCGTATACATTTAGGATTATGGGTTATGGGTGTCTCTATTATCTGAGGGAACAGTGGAACACCATATAGTGCAGAGCATACTGGGAAATGTCTTTGCAGTTGTTTGAATGGGAACTGGTGGAAGAATTAGTGTTATATGCATTGACAATTAGACATGCCAAGCTAGAAAACAACAAAAACTGTTAAGGTTGTCAGTATCACACTCATGAATGGTGATTTCATTTTAGCTTTGAATATATTGTTATCAGTTGTTTTGAATTTAATTTGTTTCATTTTTTTGTGTGTGTTTTTGCTTTTGTTCTGTAGTTTCATTGGTCCCTGAGCACAGAGCCAGGAGTAAGCCCTAAGCATTGCTGAATGTGACCCAAAACCTAACTAAATAATAAAATCTGGGAACACATTATTGGTAGACTACATTCTTGACTGTCTCATCTTCTGCAGCTGTTAAATTTTATATTTCCAAGGTTGGCAAATTTTATACTTGTTTATGTACTGATATCTATGGTGTAATTTTGTAGCCCAATTAAACATTATATAAAATATGAATAGAAAGGTGTTTTTTGTTTTTTGGGCTTACCCTTGATTCTGCACTCAGTATTCACTCCTGGAGGACTTGGGGGTCCATGTTGGGTGCTGTGAATGGAACCTGGGTCAGCTGAGTGCAGGTAATCGCCCTACCTGGTATACTATTGCTCCAGCCCTAGAGTTATTTTTAAGGAAATTAAGTTGAATATCTTGAAGGGATTGGATAAATGCAGGTTGCCTCTTCTCCTAAGGTACTGTCTTATTAGTTTTAGGCTTGAATACTTTTGTTTGTGTTTGGTTTTGGGTATACCCAGCAGTACTCAGGGCTTACTTGTGTCTCTGCTTAGGGATCTCTCCTGGTGATCCTTAGGGGACCATATCTGGTGCTGGGGACAGATCTGGGATTAGTTGTGTGCAAGACAAGTGCCTAAGTCCCTGTCCTAAATCTCTAGCCGCAGATGGTGAATTTTTAAAATGTCATCATTCCTTCTGTATTTGTCATTTGGCATCTTAGTATAAGGAAAATCTTGCTACAAATATTTAAAAAAATATTGTTTGGGCTGGAGTGATAGCACAGCGGGTAGGGCATTTGCCTTGCATGCAGCCGACCCGGGTTTGATTCCCAGCATCCCATATGGTCCCCTGAGCACAGGGGTAATTCTTGAGTGCAGAGCCAGGAGTGACCCCTGAGCATCGCTGGGTGTGACCCAAAAAGCAAAAAAAAAAAAAAAATATATATATATATATATATACACACACACACACAAATATATATGTGTATATATATATATCTCGTTTAGGGGCTGGAGAGTTAATGCAGCAAGTAAGATGGTTGCAAATAGTTAACCCAGGTTCAATCCCCTACATCCCATGTGGTTCCCACAGCCTTGTCAGGGGCTATTTCTGAACCAGGAGTAAGTCCTGAGCACTGCTGTATATGGCTTCAAAACAAAACAAAAGAAAACATAAAACCTCAGAACAAATTCTGGGATTCTATGTTATTAATGTTTTCATTTGTATTGTTGCTCAGATTGTCGTCGATTTAGTCTTTGGGAACACTGCTAAACTGACACCTATTCCTTTTTATCATGTGCCTGTCACTTTAGGATTACTGACCTTTTACTTTTTTCCTATTCTTTTGTTTTGAGCCCTACCTAACTGCTCAGAACTTACTCCTGGCTTTGTGCTCAAGTATCACTCCTGAAAGTGATGCCAGGGATTAAATAGGATTGGCTGCTCTGAAGGCTAGCACCTCTCTGCCCTGTCTTTTCTTTTTTGGTTTACCTTCTTTCATTACCCAGTTTCAGAATCAACAATTTCATCAAGAACTTTGGGTTTTTTTTTTTCGGGACTGGAGCGATAGCACAGCGGGTAGGGCATTTGCCTTGCACGCGGCCGACCTGGGTTCGAATCCCAGCATCCCATATGGTCCCCTGAGCACCGCCAGGGGGTAATTCCTGAGTGCATGATCCAGGAATGACCCCTGTGCATTGCCGGGTGTGACCCAAAAAGGAAAAAAAAAAAAAGAACTTTGGGTTTTTGTAGTAGAGAAAATTTTTAGAAAATAAGATCTGGATGCCAATTTTGTTCTTTGGTACTTGGATGTCATTGCTCTTTGATGCTATTAGAGGTCAGAAGTAGAGGATATTGTTAAAAAATTTACCTGGGATTTACTTATAGGTATAATTGAATTATAAAGAATAGCCAGTGCCAAAAAAAAATTTTTTTATTGAATCACCGTGAGCTACACTTACAAAGCTTTCATGTTTGAGTTTCAGTCATGCAATGATGGAATACCCATCCCTCCCCCAGTGTATATTTTCCACCACCAGTGTCCCCAGTATCCTTCTCTCCACCCCCTGCCTCTATGGCAGACAATTTCCTTCTTACTCTCTCTTTACTTTGGGGCATCATGGTTTGCAATACAGATACGAAGAGGCCATCATGCTTGGTCTGAAGGAAATTTATTACTTATAGTTCCCTAGAGGCAGGAACACACCTAGCTGTGCAGGACTAGGTAGGAGAGTTCCAGGTTTAGTCAGAAGACAGAAGGAACTAAGGCAAAGTGTGGATGAGCGACTTTATTTCTAATTTTTTTTGGGGGGGTTTGTGGTGGAGTGTGTGTTTATGCCTTATTGGTTAGTGATCAGAGCATGTTGCCTCTGCACTCAGAGTGATCACTCCTGGTGGTGCTTGGGGGTCCATATGGGGTCAGCATGTGCGAAGGAAATGTCTTACTCACTTTTTTTGTTGTTGTTGTTTTTTGTTGGTGGTGGTGGTTTTTGCTTTTTGGGTCACACCCGGCGATGCACAGGGGTTACTCCTGGCTTTGCACTCAGGAATTACTCCTGGCGGTGCTCAGGGGACTATATGGGATGCTGGGAATCAAACCAGGGTTGGCCAAGTACAAGGCAAATGCCCTACCCGCTGTGCTATCGCTCCAGCTCCTGTTGTTTGTTTTTTGGGCCATTCCTGACAGTACTCAGGACTTACTCCTGGCTCTGTGTGCTCAAGAATCACTCCTGGTAGGGCTCAAGGGACCATATGGCATGCCAGGGATCGAATTGTGGTCAGCTGCATGCAAAGCAAGTACTGTTGCTCCAACCAAAGCAATACTGTAAAATACTGTTACCTCTGTACTATGTCTCCAGTCAGAGCCTTTATTTCTCTAGTGACAGGAAGTTGATAGGTAGGAATGTCTCCTGTTGGGCAGGAAGTGAAACCCAGATGTCAGAGGTTGGAGGAACTGTAATATTTTTATACAATTCACATGTATTGTATAAATGTGCACACACATATCTGTAGATACTGAAAACTGATTTAATTTTAATTTAGTTTTAACACTGCAGTTATTTGTTCTAGTCCTTACTCTATGATCTTGAGGATCAGGGCGTCTCCTTTTTGACCCATCCTCCAGGTAACAATCTCCTGACTTTGAGGGCTAGGCTTTTTCTTTTTTTTTTTTTTTGGATTCAGCTTCACTAGAAGTACTGTTGAGCTGCCCTCTCTGATTATATGAACCATCTTTGTATACTTATGGTCTTTGCACAGTTCCAATAGGCATAAATTTTTGTTGCCAGGGTTTAAAGGTAGTAAGTAGGTAGTATTTTTTAATTGTCAAGGAAAACAAATTCTAAATTAGAGATTAAGGAAGGAGAGATAGTGCAAGGGTAAAGGCACTTGCCTTGCACACGTCCCACCCTGGTTTTTAATCACACCACATATGGCCCTAGAGCATTGCCATGAGTGATCCCTGAGCACAGAGCCAGGAGAGAAAGCCCTTGATCACATCTGAGTGTGACCCTGAACCCTCCTGAAAAAGAAGAAAAAAAATTAAAATCTCCTAAAATTTCTCTGCCTCTTACTGAATTTCACATAATTCTGCATTTCCTTCTGCCGTTCCTATCAGAATAGTGAGTGGGTGGGTAGCCTAGAGGATATGTACAATAATGTATTTTTAGTTCTTTTGAACAGAGGAGTTGTTCTAGCCATTGCTATTGATGACAGGAAGTATATTAATAGCTCCAGGGAAGAAGGGGTGGGATGGTTCCTGGTTTAAAGGGAAGATGGGGTGGGATGGTTCCTGGTTTGAAAAGTTTGATAGGCTGTACTCTGTGTATTTCATTAAGGTTTATTTGTACTCCATGGGAAGTTCTTCCTTTATAGATGTAGTCTAGTAGTCTAGATGCATGGACTTGTAACATGTTACAAAGTAGAGGTCTTTTTATAAGTATGTTCAATTTATTTCTGAATTTTAAAAAGTCTTTTATTTAAAAGTTTGTAACACTTAAAAAGATTCTTCTAGAATGTACAAAATCTGTGTGGAGATTCAGATGGTAGCATGTAGTTTTATAGTAACTTCTGAAGATATTAAATATTGTTTTCTTTACTCGTGAAATTCTTTTTCGGAGGTGGGGTATACCCTTGGGTGTTTGTGCTCATGTAAGGAAAGCACCTTATCTCCTCTGGCCCTGAAGTTTTTGTTGTTTACAAATATAACTTTGATTGTGGTATTTTTCACTTTTGGATTTTTTAAAAAGGAGATTGAAATAAAAATATGTTTATGAATCAAGATAATCTCTGTAAACCAGTTTGAGATTTTCTGCAAGATACCACATAACTTTTCACCATTTTGACTGGGGTAGGACTTGGACCCATGATGATTATCAAGTGTGATGGGCACGATAAATACAAGTTAAATCATTCTGAAGATTTTCTCTTTTTTGCCCTATTCTTTTTCCTAATTGAGGGAAGCGAAGAGTTGGTTTCCAAGGATACCAGTGTTGGTCTCAGATTGATGCAGTCATGGAAACTAGCACTAAACTCATTCTTGGCAGCTGCAAGTCCTGGTCTGATCCTTTCTTTGAAAAGCATGAGATTCTTTAATAATACATTTTTGGAAAGTTGTTGCCAAATGATTCCAGGTCATCCCAGAGGGGTGTTGGGAATGCTGTTGAATAGATGTAAGAATTCATTGAAGTATTAATAGGTTGCAAAAGAGATTTAACTAAAGATTTTTTGTTGTTGTTTTTGGATCACACTCAGTGGTGCCTCCGGGTTACTCCTGGCTCTGCACTCAGGAATCACTCCTGGTGGGCTCCGGGGATTATATGGGATGCCAGGGGTCAAATCCATATTTGCCGAGTGAAAGGCAAGTACCCTACCCACTATACTATCTCTCTCACTAACTTAAGATTTTTATGTCTAATTTCTTTAGTCCATATTTTAAACTTTTTTTAAAAAATTTCTAATTATAATTTGAGATTGTAATTTTGTTTTTAACTGTTTGAATTCTGTAGATGACATCAATCAATCAATCACAATCACAATATCCTGTTAATCACCGATTTCTCGGGCGGGCTCAGTAACATCTCATTTTGTCCTTTCCCTGAGATCTTAGAAGTTTATTTCGACTTGGCCCTCCTAACGATGTTGCACTGGGGGCTCTTCAGGGTCAGGGGAATGAGATCCAGCTTGTTACTGGATTTTGCATATGAATTACCCATGGGAAGCTTGCAAGGCTGTCCCATGTGGGCAGGAAACTCTCAGAAGACTGCCAGTTTCTCCTAGAGGGAGAAGTAGGCTAAAGATACCGCTTCTGAGAGCTTGCTTTTAAGTCTCTCTGGATGTTGGCCGTTGATGGGATCACACTCACCTGGGTTCCTCTGCCGGTACCTTCATGCATGAGGCCTGTTCGAACGTTAGAGAGGGGCCTCCAGCATGGCTGCAGCTAGGTTCCGGTGGTCTTCGGCCACTGGGAGCTCTGCTCGGGGTGGGGAGGGAAGCTGGAGCCCATCCCCTCCGAGGGGCCCCTGGGAAGACAGCCAGGCGTGCAGGCAAGAGACTCTCTTGTAAGTAGATTTCATTAGACATACTAATGAAAATATAAAATACCATGATCTTTAAATTGGTAGATTTGAAAGTGTATTGCTTTGGTTGAATTCCTATTCTTCTACATATTTATATGCAACCTTGGTTAAGTTACTTTACTTCCTCAGATGGATAATAACCTCATGCATCCAACTCATGGAGGAATCACATTCTAACATACCTTTCAGGGAAAACTAAACAGATTTTGTTTATTCCATTTAAACACAAAGAATAGGATTACTGATTAGTTTTAGTAAAATAAAACAAAGTTTGTCTCTAAAGGAAGAAGAATATTTTGACACAACATTTTTTTTTAGGTTAACAAGTGGTGAGAATTAGGAATCTTCTATCCCAAATGAATAAAACATATGTTTTCTTTTTCTCTAAAAAGATATGTTGAAACCAACAAATACAGCATTTGCTTGTTTTATTATTTGGTTTTTGGGGCACATCCAGCTGTTCTCAGGGTTTACTCCTAACTTTATAGTCAGGAGTCACTCCTGGAGGTGCTCAGGGGACCTTAGGGGATGCCAGGGATTGAACCCAGATCGCCTGCATATGAGACAAACTGCCTTACCCACTGTATTATCTGTCTTCCCTTTAAAGACTTAGTATCAGATTTACAAACTTAGTCATGTATTTATCAATTTGGGAAACACTGATTGCTGCATACTAAGTAATTAGAATCTCAAAGGAGATTAAAACACATCCTCTTCCCTGTTTGAAGAATTATGAGTTGAAAAGGGTGAAGAAGTGAAAATGATATTTTTTTACAAAACTTAATTTTTTATGTGTTTAGTTAAGCGTTTTATTAATAAGTTTGTTAAAATTTAATGATATGGAGATGATGGAGATGGGCAAGAGCACAGTTAAGTTAATAAGTATATTATACCCTGATACTAAAAGCAGGCAAAAATATGACAAGAAGATCAATATTTTTTTTTTAGTATCTTTATTACTTTTTCACATTCCCTCCCCCCCACGACCCTGTAAGATCTCACACTTGGGTAGAAGCTTGGAGACAACCAGGGTCATATCTGATGTATGGCCCGGCAGTGTTTAAGGGACCACCAGGATTATACCTGGTGGTTCAATATCTTTTTTTTTTCCCTGCTTTTTGGGTCACACCCAGCAATGCTCACGGGTTAGTCCTGGCTCTGCACTGAGGAATTACTCCTGGTGGTGCTTGGAAATCATATGGGATGCCAGGGATTGAACCCAGGTCAGTCGCATGCAAGGCAAACACCCTACCTGCTGTACAATTGCTTCGGCCCGATCAATATCTTCTTGATATCGATATGTGTGGTTTAGTCCCCTTCCCCACAAAAAGGAGAAAAAATGCACTGTGCAAAGCATTGTATAAATCCAGTACTGTTCCTGCCAAAATTCCGGTTGCCTTTTTATTTTAATTTATGGTGTGTGGTGGTGTGGGCAACACCTGGTGGTCACAGGGCTTACTCCTGGCTCTGTGCTCAGGCATCACTTCTGGCAGGCTCAGAGGATGACTTGGGGTGCTGGAGATTGAACCTTTCGCAAGACATACCCTGCCTGCTGTACTATCAATCCCTCCAATTCTGGTTTTTAAGGATATAGAGCAAATACTACTAAAGTTCATTTGAGACCATAACCCTTTTCCCCCATCTCAATATCCAAGTAAATCTTTGTTTTGGTGAGGGGCGCACCTGGTAGTGTGTGCACGAAGGGGTAAGTGCTGGTGGTTCTGGGGGAGTGCCTGGGCGCAAGCTCAGGTTAGCTCTGTGCAAAGGCAAACGACCTACCTTCTGTATTCTGGCTCCAACCCCTAGGAAGAATTGTTTGTAAGAAAATTAATGTTGAACATCTTGAAGGGAATAGATAAATGCAAGTTCTACTTCCCTCAGATTATTGTCTTATTAGTTATGGGTGTGAACACTTTGATTTGTTCCAGGCCCACACCCAGTGGTTCACAGGGTTTAGTTGTGACTGTGCACAGGAAACAGTTGTGGCTGGGTATGGTGTTGGGGTTGACCACATGAAAGACAAGGGCCTTAACCCTGAACTGTCTCCAGCCCTCAAAGCTTTTAAAGGATAAGAAGGAAAACCGAAAGACAAACTGCGATTATCTCATAATTACCTAAGTTCTTTTTGGGGGGTTGTTTTGAGTTTGGGACCACACCCATTGGTGCTCAGGAAGTATTTTTGACTCTGCTCAGGAGGTGGTGCTGGGGGATCATGTGCTGTGATCAAACTAGAGGATCAGACTAGGTAGGCCACATACAAGGCAAACACCTTACTCTATACTACCTTTCTGCTTAAGAGTCTAAGTTCTTATCTACTTTTTTGTTTTGGGGATACACCCAGTGGTACTCTGGACTTACTTCTGGCTCTGCACTTGGGGATCCTCTCTCTTAGAGGGGCTTGGGGGAACCTATGGGGTACTGGAGATTGAACCTGGTTCAGCCAGGTGCAAGGCAGGTGCCCTACCTGCTGTACGTACTGTTCCAGCCCCCTTTTAAGTAGAATATAGAAATCACAGATGTATCAACATGAAGCTTTTGTTAGTAGATGCATACTCAGAAGGGAGTCCTGGACTTTGCACCAAAATATTTAAGTAAAAGTCAAATATTTTAGTTACATCTATAGATTTTTTTGGTTACCTTATTTACTATACGTTTTTATGTAACCATCTAGTTCTAGGTCCTAATAGTATGGGAGGTAAGGAATTTTTCCCAGTCTTTGAAGAAAGAGAGGAGATTTAGTTTAAGATTTTAAGAAAACAAAAGGGCGTAGATAAAGGACCAAACATGATGGCCTCTCATTATCTGTATTGCAAACCATAATGCCTAAAAGTAGAGAGGGAGTATCACTGTATCACTGTCATCCCATTGTTTGTCAATTTACTCGAGCGGGCACCAGTAACATCTCTATAAGAAGGAAATTGTCTGCCATAGAGGCAGGGATGGGTTGGGGTGGGGGTGGCAGGAGGGATACTGGGGACATTGATGGTGGTAAATATACTCTGGTGGAGGGATGGGTGTTCTATCATTATATGACTGAGACTCAATCATGAAAGCTTTGTAAGTATATCACACAATGATTCATTAAAAAAAATTTTTTTTTCTTTTTGGGTCACACCTGGCGCTGCACAGGGGCTCCTCCTGGCTCTGCACTCAGGAATTACTCCTGGCAGTACTCAGGGGACTATATGGGATGCTGGGAATTGAACCCGGGTCAGCCGTATGCAAGGCAAACGCCCTACCAGCTGTACTATCTCTCCAACCCCCTCATTAAAAAAATTTTAAAAAAAGAAACTAAAATAGAAAACAAAAGGGCTTATTAAAATTTTTTTCTGTAAATTGCCAGAGATTAAATATTCTAAACATTGTTGATCAAAAAGTGAAATTAAGGCTATTGTGTTTTATATATATATGTATACACACACATGCTTGTGTATATATCATATGTACATATACATATATAAATTTAATCTTTTGCCACACCCAAAAGGTGGTGCTCAGGGATTACTTTTTTTTTATTAATATAGTCACTGTGAAATTACAAAATTATTTATGATTGGGTTTTAGTCACCATGAAATTACAAAGTTAAAGTTACTGCTGATAGTGTTTTAGGTATGTAATATTTCAATATTCCACTATAGATGTTGCCATAAGAGATCACTCTTGGTGGACTGAGGGCCCCTATGGGATGCGAGGAATCAGACCTGGGTTGGCTGTGTGCAAGGCAAACACCCTACCTGCTATAGTATTGCTCCAGCCCCTATTGTATTTTTTTTTTCTTTTTGGGTCACACCTGGCGATGCACAGGGTTTACTCCTGGCTCTGCACTCAGGAATTACTCCTGGCGGTGCTCAAGGGACCATATGGGATGCTGGGAATCGAACCTGGGTCGGCCGTGTGCAAGGCAAACGCCCTACCTGCTGTGCTATCGCTCCAGCCTCTATTGTATGTATTTTTTAAAGGATCCCCTTCCCAAAAGTGCTCGGGCAGCTATGGCCACTTCTGACTGTTTTCTGCCCACTGTGGGCCTGATGGGGCTCAGTGCTTTGGGGCTGGTGCTGTGGTGTGGTGTGGTGCTGCTTGGGTTCAGTGCTGCTGGTGCTGATTTGGTCCAGTGCTGCTAGGAACTACCACGACCACACTGGTGGCGCTCTGGGGGTCCATTTGGTTCTGGAATAGCTCTTAGGAGCTCTGCATGCAAGATTTGCATGCTCCTGCTCTCTCCAGCCCTTTGTGCTCTTTCTATCTTTCATATAGGCCCCTTATTTTGGGTGGTGGAGATCATCTAAGTAGTACTTAGGGACTACTCCTGCCTCTGCTTACGGGTCACTCATAGCAGTACTAGGGGACCCTATGTGCTGTTGGGCATGGAAACTGGAGACAGTCACATGTAAGCAAACACCCTAACCCGCAAATAGACCCTATGTAGCTACTTTTATAATAAGAAGAAACATTTCCACAAATTTCTTATGGATGTAATTAAAGTGTGATAGTTGAAATTATTATATTTTAATTATATAAAACATGAAAATAAAATTTAATGATCACTATAAAACAATTATAGTTGTACTAATTCTGATCATGGGGGAAACACCTGACAGTGCTAGGGGACCTGTTAGTGCCTAGGGTCTAACCCACGGCTTCTGCATGCAAAACCTGCATTCCAGCCCTGTCAGCCATCTCTCTAACCTTTAGTATAATATCTACAGATACCGTAATCAGAAAAATGGAGTTATTTTTGGGTGAATCATTTTGCTTTATATTTATAGTTTTTCCTGTCAAAATTGGATACAACTGTCCATCTACTATTGTTGATTTTTTTTTTTTTTTTTTTTTTGCTTTTTGGGTCACACCTGGCGATGCACAGGGGTTACTCCTGGCTCTGCACTCAGGAATTACCCCTGGCGGTGCTCAGGGGACCATATGGGATGCTGGGATTCGAACCCGGGTTGGCCGCGTGCAAGGCAAACGCCCTACCCGCTGTGCTATCACTCCAGCCCCAATTGTTGATCTTTTTATAATGAAATACTATGTATTTTCTCTTTGGAAATGTCTTTATGTAGATGTGTGACCAAATACCATTATAAGTCCACAGCCTATGATTCTGTTTATTTATTTGTTTGTTTTTTTTTTGGCTACACCCATAATGCTTAGGAGTTATTCCTCTATCAGTGCTCTGTCATGGTAATGCTTGGGGGCCCATATGGGATGCCGGGGGTTGAACCCAGGTTGGCTGTGTGCAAGACAAGCACCCTGCCTGCTGTACTATAGCTCCAGCTCCTTTTTTTTTTTTTTTCTTTTTTGGGTCACACCCGATGATGCACAGGGGTCACTCCTGGCTCTGCACTCAGGAATTACTCCTGGCGGTGCTCAGGGGACCATATGGGATGCTGGGAATCGAACCCGGGTCGGCCGCGTGCAAGGCAAACGCTCTACCTGCTGTGCCGCCGCTCCAGCTCCAATTTTTAATTGAGCATATTAATTGCCTGGAAAGCATTTGTAGATTCAATTTTTTAATAACCTTTTAGCATGTCGTTGCATTGTAGATTAATTAAGGTTAGATGGAAGTTTCAAAATTGTACAGTTAAATTGATTTTTTTCTTTTTTTGTTTGTTTTTTGGGCTACACCCAGCAATGCTCAGGGGTTACTCCTGGCTCTGCACTCAGGAATCACTCCTGGTGGTACTTGGGACCATGTGGGATGCTGGGGATCTAACCTGGATTTGTCACATGCAAGGCAAACACCTTACACACTGCACTATCAGTCCAGCCCCAGTGTTCTCACATTTTATTTTAGCTTTTTCACTTCATGGAAGTGTGTATAAAGCATTTTTTTTTGTTTATTTTGAGTGTTGGGCCACACTAGCAGTTCTTGGGGACTACTTCCAGCTTTATAGTCAGGTCACTCCCTATGGTTCTGGGGGACTATGGTGCCAGAAATTAAACCTGGACTCCTGTTGTTAAAGAACACATTTGGATTATTGAGCTATCTTTCTGGCTTAGTGAAGCATCTTTTGTCTGAAGCAGGGAGTGTCGGTGCCAGACCACGGTGCTCAGGGGCTATTCCTTACTCTGTTTTCAGGAGTCACTCTTGGTGATTCTGGGGACAATATACCCAGGGTCAAGTGTATGCAAGTGCCTTACTCTGTAGTCTGTCTCTTCCCCCTGCAAAGCATTGTTTTTGGTTTTTTGTTTGTTTTTTGGGGGTCACACCTGGTGGTGCATAGGCTTTGGACTCAGGGATTCTTCCTGAGAGGGCTGGGGACCATATGGGATGGAATGCCAGGGATTGAACCTGGGTCACTTGCATGCAAAGCAGTCACCCTATATGCTGTATTGTCATTCTGGCCCCACCTACACAGGGTCTTTACATTGGTCATTTATCAGACATTTTTGTCTGATTATTATATCTGTAGTGTAAGCTTCATATTTACTTCTGATCTGCCACTTAACTTTAGGTTAGATTTATTAAATAACATGAAATCTGTGACTAAATCTAAATTTCAAAGCCATTCATTGTTGAATTGTTTCAAAGTCTGCTGTTAGCTGCTTTGGGTTTTTCCTTGTACATGATAAACTGGTTGCTTTTTTGTTTTGGGGGCACATCCAGCAGTGAGTGCTCAAGGCTTATTTCTGGTTCTGTGATCAGGGAACACTCCTGGTTGTCCCAGGGGACCATAAAGGGTACCAGATACTGAACCCAGGTTGGTAAAGTGCACGGCGAACGCCCTACCTGCTGTGCTATTTCTGTGGCCCCAAGATTTTTCTTTCGTTATTAACTGGAGAACCTTAATAAATGTTATAGATTACTGTATTGCAAGATTTTAAAAAGTAAGACTATCTGCTTTAAAGATTGAATTTAGCAAACAGAAACATTAGGTATCAAACTATACAATTACTTTTAATATTAATTTATTTCTATTTCTATTTTTAAGTAGTAGTTTCTCTTTAAGAGAATTAAGGAATCTAATTTTCCTGTCTACATATGAAAAGGCAGAAACTTGGTGAATAGCAAGACTGATGGTTGCTATCATAAGCCAGAGTCACTTGGTAGTGGCTCTATTAACTGTAGGAACTAGAACTATGACATCTTTCTAAATTGCCATAATGTTTTATTTCTGATCTTGAAGAAGGTGATTCTGCTGAGTCACAGATTTTATTCTTCCACTTGATCTTATTCCTTAAGTCAGATGATAACTAAAAAGCCTCACTGACAGTGTACATTGAGCCATGCTTCAGATATTATTACATGAAAACTATTGCATATTTCAGCTAGGCTTTCAAATTTTTCATTCAGCTCCTACTGTAGGAAATCCATTTCCTCATGTGGCTATTGATGTGTTCCTGTGTTTATTGGTTATTATAGATTCTGTTCGACCAGAAGGTGACAGCATTTCATATCAATATTTGAGAACCATTTGTAACTGGGTTTGACACTTGGCAGTTATTTGACTCCATAGAAGTTATTTTATTGCTGTCAGTTTCTTCATCTGTAAGATCAGCAAAAACATTTATTTCCTGTCTTGTTTCAAAGATAATGTAAAATACAAATAATACATATTATTCAGTTTGGCATAGTGCCTGACACTTAGTGTTAAACCCTTAATGGTAGAAATTATTATAATTCTTATTGAAAGTGCTTTTTTTCTCCTCTTTTTTCTTATTTCTTTTGCAGTCCTAGGGCCTCTCAAATGGCAAGAAGAGGTCACATGTGCTGTGGAGCCGCTACCTTTTTTTGGTTATGTTTTGTTTGGGGGTCACTTGCAGCTATGCTCAGGACTCATTCCTAACTCTGTACTCATGGATCACTCCTAGTGGTTCTTAAAGGGATGTTGTGTGGTGTCAGGGATAGAACCTGGGTGGCCACATGTAAGGCAAGCATCAAAAGCTTCTGCACTTTATTTTTATCTGTCTGGTTATTTCTAACTGGTAATAACAAGTCTAATGGCATCTTCTAAGATTTGACAAAGTCAATTGTGTCAAAGATCCAAGCAGTATTTCTTGGTCTCAAAAAGCTGAAATTAATGTTAGGAAAGTACGATAATAAAGATAATCATATCATCATCATTATTATTTGCAGTACCAGAGATTAAACCCAGGCCTTCACATGTGCAGTGTATGCACTCGACCGCTAAGCCCCAAACCCCGAGATCATGCACCCAAATAAAAAATGTGCTGTGGAGGTGGCAGGCTGGGAAGGGGGCCGGTGGTAGTGGGTGAGAGGGAACCAGGGAACCCTGGTGGTGGGAAGAAGACTCTGGTGGTAGGATTAATGCTGGAACAGAGGGTGTCTAAAACACAAATATGAATAACATTTTTTTCTTTCTTTTTTTTGGGGGGGGCATCATACCCGGAGATGCTCAGGGGTCACTCCTGGCTCTACACTCAGGAATTACTCCTGGCGGTGCTTGGGGACCATATGGGATGCTGGGAATCGAACCCGGGTCAGCCAAATGAAAGGCAAATGCCCTACCCACTGTGCTATCATTCCAGCCCCACAAATATGTGTAACTTTTTAAATCTCTGTGCTTATAATTTTTTTTAAATCATCATCATAATCCCATTGACCGTCGAATTTCTCGAGTGGTCTCAGTAACATCACAATTCATCCTAGCCCTGAGATTTTAGAAGCCTCTCATTACTTGTCCTTCCCAAGGATGCCGCATTGGAGGCTCTTTCAGGGCGAGGGGAATGAGACCCAGCATTGCTACTGGTTTTGGCATATGAATACACCATGGGGAGTTAGCGAGGCTCTCCCACGTGGGCAGGAAACTCTCGGTAGCTAGCCAAGTTCTCCCAGAGGGAAAACTAGGCTATAAGATGTCTTCTGGGAGCTTGGTTTTATAGTTTCTGGGTGTGGGCCGTTGGGTGGGGGGGGCAGTCCCTGGGTGTGACCGCCTAGCTACTGGAAAATGGGAAATCTGGGCAGAGGAGGCCCAGTCTCGATCTGGCAAGCTTGGAGGTCTCAGTCCCGGGTCCCACATACCTGGGTTCCTCTGCAGGTACCTTTGTGCGTGAGGCTCGTCCGAACATGGAGAGGGGCCTTGAGCACGGCTGTGGCTAGGCTCCGGAGGTCTTTGACTCTGTCTTTGGCGCTGTTCCGGGTGGGGAGGGAAGCTAGAGCCCACCCCCTCCGAGGGGCCCCAGGGAAGACAGCCAGGCACTCAGGCAAGAGACTCTCTGCGTAGCTCTCTTCCTGGAGCTTGGTTTTAAGTCTCTGGGAGTGGGTGGTTGGTGGGATTACACGATTATACCAACTGCACCGGGGGCAGTCCCTGGATGTGACCACCTAGCTACTGGGAAATGGAAAATCTGGGCGGAGGAGGCCCAGTCCCGATCCTTACATTTTTTTAAAATAAACTAAATAGGGGTTGGAGAGATAGTATAACAGGTAAGGCACTTACCTAGTTTATAGTCAGCCTGGGTTCAATCCCCAGCATTTACACCCAAAACACACCCCTAAGTGCAGCGCCTCCCCCCCCCAAAAAAAAGAGTAAATTAAAAGCTTAATGTCTTAGAGAATAAAGATTACAAATTGCTAGGGCTTAATATTAACTTTTATTGTGGTGGAATTCTGTGATTATTGAATTTGAGAAATGACTTAGAAAGCTTTTAAAACATTTTAAATTGCTTACAGTATTCTAGGGACTCTGTTAGTCTTTAGGTTACTTTAAAAAAGTTTTTTTTGGAAGGGGGCCAGACCTGACAGTGTTTAGGGCTTACTCCTGTCCCTGAGCTCAGGGATCACTCTGACAGACTTGGGGGACCATCTAGGGTCCCCAGAACCAAACCTGGGTTGTCTGTGTCCAAGGCAAACACCTTAACTGCTATACCATCTCTCCAAGCCCTAAGGTTTTGTTAGCCAGTTACAGAACCCCAGGAATCTTAATGTCAAGACCATAGCAATTATAGTTTGAGACAAGCAGTTTTCTGTGATTGACTTTGGTGGTTAAGGGAGAGAAAGGTGTTAGGACAGTTGGGACTTCTGGCTTGGGAGAAGGGTAGATTAGAATTGACAGACTGTTCATAGTTTGTTTGAATTGACAAACTAGCCAGCTGACATTTTTGTACAGCTCAGTCTAAGTAGTCATATATATATATATATATATGCATCCACCTACAGACAAAGTCATAGCTGTAGGGCCAAATATTTACTGCATTGCTGGGGTGGCCTGGGTGAACTCCCAGCCAATCAGGCCTAGACTCGCCAGGAGGGGGCCCCAGATCTCTGGAACACCACTTAGTTGGAGGGGGGGCTCCCCACAGTTTTCTTGTCTGGCTCCTGAAATGTGAAGCATGTAACTTTATGATATATCTAGTTAGATTGTTTTTTCCCCAAGAACGATCACAGTGTTTAAATAGGACTGTTGTTATTTCTAAAGAGTTTTTTCTTTGGTTGCAGGTGCCACAATAAAAAAGGTATTTATGGAATTCCAAAAGTGGTGATGGATGATACAGTTCAAATAACGGAGGTAAGAGACATAAAGCTATAAGGAGGCTTTGTCACTCCAGCTAGTGTCCTCATAAAGTAGAGCTAAAACTAAGTTCTCTTCCACTCCATTTTATTTACGAGCTATAAGAACAGCAGTTTTTGTTTTGATTTTTGCTGTTATTGTGGTGGGTGCTCAGAAGGAAAGGAAGGACCTTGACTCTGCTAGGCAGGTTCTTTACCACTTATGCACATCTCCAACCTTTGTTTTTTTTTTTTACTTTTGCCACACCTGGCGGTGCTCAGAGCTTACTCCTGGCTGTGTGCTTGGGGGTTACTCCCAGGAGTGTTTGGGGGACCATGTGTTGTTGGGGATTGAAACTAGGCCTCCACAATACAAAGCAGGGGGCTAGAGAGATGACACAGTGGATAGGGCACTAGCTTTGCCTTGAACATGGCCAACCCGACTTCGATCCTCGGCATCACTTTTGCCACACTTGGCGGTGCTCAGAGCTTACTCCTGGCTGTGTGCTTGGGGGTTACTCCTGAGCACCGCCAGAAGTAATTCCTGAGTGCAGAGCCAGGAGTAACCTTTGAGCATCACCGGATGAGACCCCCTCCTGCCACCTCTAAAGAAAACCCAGTGCAAAGCGTTCATTCATTCTGTTTATCTATCTGTTCAGACCTGTTCATTTATATATTTAGTCAGTGTTGAAAAGTTGAACACACTGTGTGTGTGTGTGTGTGTGTGTGTGTGTGTGTGTGTGTAAAGTTGCCTTCTGTTTTTGTTTTATCTTTAAAGATTGTTTTTAAAGGTGAAGGAAGCTTTTATTTAGAAAGCGCTGTTGTAGCACTGTCGTCCCGTTGTTCACCAATTTGTGTGAGTGGGCACATGTAATGCCTCCATTGTGAGACTTGTTACTATTTTTGGCATATCGAATACGCCACAGGTATCTTTCCAGGCTCTGCCCTCTTGCCGGGCTCTCTGAGAGGGAAGGAGGAATCGAACCCAGGTCGGCCATGTGCAAGGCCAACGCCCTACTCTCTGTACTATTGCTCCAGCCCCTACACTTGCTATATTTTAGTGCTCAAAACAGTCCTCTAAATTAGTAGGAGAGGTTGCTCTGGATATCTCAGGTAGTAGGGTACTTGTCTTGCATATATGATATCATACATTTGATATACTAGGCCAGGGAGGTACAGGATTCAATTCCTGCCAGGTGTAGCCATGCAGGCTCTAGGGATCACAGGACCTGAACAGTGCTGCATCCTCAGGCCCTTACACTGAACTGCCACCTCAGTTGGCTGAGAATGCCAGGAGTGGCCCCCCTGAGTACCCTTTAGGAGGCCCCTTCTTCCCTAAATACTTAAATACTGAGAAATAGCTTGTCTAAGCTATGGTAGTGACTGAACTAAGACTGAAATGTACATTTGTCTATTACAATATGATTTTTCACTCTGGCCTTTACTGCTAAGAAGATAATTGATTTTCAAGTTTCTAGGAAATTTTCTATTTTCTAATTTTAGAAAATTTTTAATTTTCTAGGAAAAATACATCATGCACCAAGCTATGTTCTTCAGCTATTTTGGTCATTTGCTGAGTGTAAAAAGCACTTTGAGATTCAGAGTAGAAGAGTTTGATCTGACTTGCCCTGATATCAGGATAGTGCTGATAGAAAAAGTGAGTCTATGGGGCTAGAGCAATAGTACAGCGGGGAGGGCATTTGCCCTGCATGCGGCCGACCCGGGTTCGAATCTCAGCATCCCATATGGTGCCCTGAGCACCGCCAGTAGTAATTCCTGAGTGAAGAGCCAGGAGTAACCCCTGTGCATCGCTGGGTGTGACCCAAAAAGCAAAAAAAAAAAAAAAAGAAAAAGAAAAAGTGAGTCTAGTAGTTACCTTCAGTTTCGGAAAGAAATAAAAAATTGATGTTGCTATTCATCAGTGGAGCTAGGTGGGTATAAAGATTTGTTTTTAGAAATAAACATTTTGTAGCTTCAAGAGTTTTGATAGTTTATGATTTCATTTCATTTTTTTTTTTTTTTGGGTCATACCTGGCAATGCACAGGGGTCATTCCTGGCTCTGCACTCAGGAATTACACGCCTGGTAGTGCTCAGGGGACCATATGGGATGCTGGGAATTGAACCCGGGTCGGCCAAGTGCAAGGCAAACGCCCTACTCACTGTGCTATCGCTCCAGCCCCCTTAATTTCATTTTTCTGCAAGGGAATGGGAGGGATGCGGGTACAGCTGGCAGCCTCAGGACTTACTCCTGGGTCTGCACTCAGGAATTACTCCTGGCAGTGCTTGACAACCATATGGATGCCAGGAATCAAACCCAGGTCTACTGCGTGCAAGGCAGACACACTACATGCCGTTATATCTTTGACCTCTAGTTCATGATTGTTAAAGGAATTTGTTCATTTTGTCTAAAATGTTACTTTTTTGTATGAGTTACCACACCTTTGTGTCATTTTAATGTCTATGGTATCCATTGTTATAACCCCACTCCCCTTTTTCAACTTTGGGTCACATTCTTTGGTGCTCACAACTTACTCCTGGCTCTGTGCTCCTGGCGGGGCTCAGTACCATATGGGATGCTGGGAATTGAACTCTAGTTGGCTGTGTGCAAGGCAAGTGCCCTACATGCTATACTATCATCCCAGCCCCTGCCTTTTGTGTTTATTTTTGTTTTTGTTTTGGGCACACACGCTGGTGCTCAGGGCTTACTCCTGGCTCTGCACTCAGGGATCGATCACTCCTGACGTTCCTTGGGGGACCATATGGGATGCCGGGGATTGAATCCAGTTTTGGCTCTGCACCCAGGGATGACTCCAAGGGGCGTCGTCATGGGACCATACATGGTCCTGGGGTTCAAACCTGGACTGGCAGTGTGTAAGGCAAGCTCTGTGCCCACTGTACTATTACTTCAACTCCCTTTTAACTCTTATTTATCCTTCTCAGCCCAGGAGCCAGTGCCTCATAGAAGTCTTGGCTGGGCTCCTGACTTGGTCAAATGTTCTTATAGGCTCTTAGAGTTGTGGTCTTCTGTTACTTGCCATATTTATGTGTGTGACTTTTTTTGTTGTTTTTTTTTGGGGGGTGCTACTGGGGATTGAACCCAGGTTGGCTATGTGCAAGGAAATTGCCCTACCTGCCCTACCTACTTGCTCCAGCCCCCCACATTTGTCTGAGTTACTTTGTTTAATATTAGTGTTTTGCTCCTGTGCTCTTAGGTTTCATGAAGTTACAAATTCAATTAGGTTTTGCTCTCTATTTCATTCCAGTACCAGGGACAGGACCTGGTACACAGCAAGTGCATCATCATTTTTCTTCATTTTCTTATATGTTTGGCATTTTATTAGCAGTCTTTCTGGCATTTGCCAGGTTAATCCTGTGGCTTTTTCGTTGTTTCTGAGTTTTGGTCCACATCTTGAGGTGCTTAGGGTTTACTCTGGGTTCTGTGCTCAGGGGCGTTCCTGGTGAAGCTCAGATTATTTATCCTGTGACTTTTTATATTTTGAATTAATTTTGTGAGAATTATTATATATATTTTTCTAATAATCATGGCTAAATTTCTGAAGTAAATTTTACTTGGTTATATTGTAGTTTTATATTGTAGCATATGTTGTAGCATATGCTTGCCTGCCCTCTAGTCCTTTCTTAGTGTTTCTGGTATTGAATTTTGTTTGCTGGGCTTGGTCTAAATGTTTTAATATTTTTACTGCTAGATGATTCATTGTTTAGGAGTGAGGGATGCCTGCCGTACCTTGTGTGGTAGTCAAGGGATATTTCCAGCTCATTGCTTGGTTGTTACTCAGAGTAGTTCTTCGAGGCCCATGTGGTTCAAGGGAACAGACCCACAGTTCCAGCATGTGAATGAAGCACATGCTCCAGGCCTTTGGAATATCTCCTTGGCCCCTGCTTCTAGACTGTTTTGCTGGGGGAGCTAGAGTCTTTCTGGGTTGGCAACTATTTTACTTTTTGAAGACAGTTCTTCTGTTGTCTTGTGCCTTCTTTCTGTGTTTGTCAGAAAAATAGAACCAATAAGATATGTACATGTGTACATATCTAGAAAGATGATTATTTTGAGGAACTGACACATAATTGTAGAAACTTGGCAAGTCTAAAATTCAATCGGAAGACTAGAGACACAACAAACTATTGTATTTAGGGAGTTTGATTGAGATTTACCTCTGGTTTGAGGGAGGTCCTTTACTTTTCAAGCCTTCATTGGGTTTGATACAACCTGCCTATGTTATATTTTATTCCATGTCTAACAGTAAGGACGGGGAGTTGGCTTTGAGAGTTGGAGTGAAAGGTTTGCGTATGGAAACCCTGGATTTAATCCCTGGTTCCTTTGAGCATCACTGGAAGTAACCCGAGCTCCAGAGGATATATGCCTCCATACCCCAACCCTCACCTCAGAAAAACTGAACAAAGTCAACCAGTTGAAAAGTAAATATTATCCAAAAACACATTCATAGTATCAGAACAATATTTGATGAAGTATATGGATGCTGTGGTCAGTCAAACTGAGAGAAAAATCTTAAATCTATTCCTTGTCAGCTTTGTCCCTCTATGCACTTCCTTAATCTCCTTGACACTTAACTCTTCTTCAATTGCAAAGCCATGCTTAATTTGATACAGCTATTCTGCATGCAACCAAAAACTATTTTATTTTCCCAGAGGAGTATGTAAAGCCTCCAGGTAATGTTTATTTTTCTTCTTGGTATCCTATAACTTAGATACTAAGATGTAACATTAATAATGCCTAAGTACTATGATTCTCTACAGTATGTTTTCCCTTAAAAAAATAATTGTGAGGGCTGGGGCAATAGCACAGCGGGGAGGGCGTTTGCCTTGCACTCGGCCGACCCGGGTTCGGTCCCCAGCAGCCCATATGGTCCCCTGAGCACCGCCAGGAGTGATTCCTGAGTGCAGAGCCAGGTGTGACCCAAAAAGCAAAAAAAAAAAATTGTGGGAGGGAGGGGAATAAAGAAAATATTTCTGTATTTGCTCTATTACTGCAAAACAAAGGTCCCCTGGACTTAGTAATTTAAAGAACAGCCATTTATGATTTACAGGTTATGACTCTCTGAATGAGCAATCTGCTGATTAGCTGTGGGGTGTTTCACTGGTGTTGACTAAAGTCATTCATGCAGCTATAGTCAGCTATTGGTTTATTTGGGCCTGAGCTTTTCTCAAACAGGTCTGCCAGTTAGTGTGAGTGTTTGCTGACCTCTCTGTTTTTGTCTGTTTGGGTTTTATTTTTTTGGCAAAAGCACCCAGCGGTGCTCACAGCGTACTCCTTCTTTGGCCTTCAGGAAGTAGTCCTTAGCAGGACTTGGGGGACCATATATGTTGTGGGGGATTGAACCTGGATTGGTCTGTGTCAGGTAGGTGCCACCTGCTGTCTATTGTTCTGGTCTTCCACACCTCTCTTTTTGTATAGAAAGATCATCTTGAGGTATGGCAGCAGTGATTCTCAGAGCAGAATGGAAGCCACTAGATCTCTTAGGGTGTCAACTTTGAAAAGGATTTTATTGACTAAAGCAAGTCTCAAGTTCTGATCAAGTTCAAGGGGTGGAGGCATTTATCTTTTGATATGCATACCAAAGTCTTAGAATAAAAAGTATGGGTACAGGAGTTTTTGTAGCTATCTTTGCAAATAATCTACCATGATTTTTTTTTTCTTCTTTTAAAATTTGTTAAAATTTATTTTTATCAACTTTTTTTTTTTCTTGGTGCTTTGTTTTTTTGATTTGTTTTGTTTTAGGGCCACACCTGGCTGAACTCAAGAATTATTCCTGGTTCTGTGCTCAGGGTTCACTCCTAGGAGAGTTTATGAGACCATATTTAGTGCCAAAGATCAAACCCTGGTTGGTGGGGACGGAGCAATAGTACAGTGAATAGGATGAACCAAGAGCCGCGGCACGAGAAGCAGAGCCTCCCGCCTACTGACTGTGATCCTGAGGTCTCCTAACCCATTTTGGCACCAGAGCAGATTCTTGCAGCCATGCATTTTGACTGTGAACTGAACTACAACCTCGTGCAGCCCGGGGAGGGATTTTTTTCCCTCTCCACCCCATTTTTCTGAGCGAAAATGGCGGCAGCGGCAGCAGCCACGCGGTGAGAGCCACCCTCTAAGACCCCTCCACCAGGAGGTAGGACTTTCTTTAGTGACGTAGCCTGTAGGTGATCCTGGGAGGGGAGGTGTTCCCGGCGCGCCTTCCGCCCAGAGATGAACCAAGAGCCGCGGCACAAGAAGCAGAGCCTCCCGCCTACTGACTGTGATCCTGAGGTCTCCTAACCCATTTTGGCACCAGAGCAGATTCTTGCAGCCATCCATTTTGACTGTGAACTGAGCTAAAATATTAGAAACCCAAAACTCAAAGTCTTCACTCTTACCAAGGAAGAGAAATTATTAGATGATGCTTATTCAGCAGGCCTGATTGTTGGGGAAAATTTCCAATCAACAATAGTGAGTTCTGTATGGAAATATGAAATGTACTCAATATATAGAGAGAATAATGGGAATATCATCAGCTACTTAGATGGGGGGTGGGGTGGGAGGGGGGTGTATTGGGGTTCTTGGTGGTGGAACGGGTGCACTGGTGAAGGGATGGTGGTTTAAGCAGTGTTTGACTGTGACTTAAACCTGAAAGCTTTGTTTTTTTTTTTCTTGTTTTCACGGTGGTTCAATAAAATATTTCTTTAAAAAAAAAAAATAGTACAGTGAATAGGGTTCTTGCTTTGCATGGGGTTTGATCCCCAACATACTACACAGTCCCTTGAGCACCACCAAGAGTGATTTTTGAGCACGGAGTAAGGAGTAACTCCTGAACATCTCCGAGTTTGGTCCAAAACAAACACCAAAAAAACCTTGGGTTTTGTGTCTTGTACACTGCAAGTGCCTTACCTCCTGTACATATCTCCAGATCTTTTTTTCATCTTTCTGACCTCTTAAGGTCCTTTGGGGCCATGGACCTCCCCAAGCAATGCTTAGAGGCCCAGTGGTGCCCAGTAGCCAACAGGGCCAATACTTGGCAGTGCTTGGGAAACTGTGACAGCTACACTGAAAGTGTTTGAATGCCATTCAGTACCAGGAATCAATCTTGTTATCTTTGTCTCCATATGCTAGGTACGCGCTCCATTTTTACCTATTACCATTTACACTGTTTTTAAATTTTTTATTGAATCATTTAATTACAAAGTTAAAAGGTTATTCATGATTGAGTTCTAGGCATACAATGTTCCAGTAACAAACAATCCCTCCATCAGTGTTCACTTCCCTCCACAGTGTCCCACCCCACTCCTAATCCCCCTCCAGACTGCCTATATGGGAGAAACTTTTCCCTTCATTCTCCCCTCCCCCTTTTCTTTTCTGTACTGTGGTTTACAGTACTGTTGCTGATAGGGTATCTTGAGTATCACATCCCGTCCTCCTCCAGGGTGACTACTTCCCTGTGCACCATGCTGCAGTGCTCCCTTCCTGGACCTGTGTCCCCCGCACCCCCTATAGACAGACCCAGCGGCAAGCTTTCTATGGAAGACCATTTCTCATATTCTTTGTTTCTGTTTCCTTTACTCCAACCTTTTTAGCTATCTCCCAAAACCCTTAAAAATTTATTTTAGGGCTGGAGAGATAATATAGTGGATAGGACACTTGCCTTTCATGACTCAGTTTGATCCCTGATACCATCAGGTCTGGTCCTTGAGCATAGAGCCAGGAATAAGCTCTGAGCACTGCTGGGTGTGGCCCAGAAACAAACAAGAATGTCTGGGCCAGAGAGAAAGTACAGGGTACAGGATTAAGGCTCTTGCTTTTACGTGGCTGATCCCAGTTTTATCCTGGCATCACATATGATCCTCCTGAGTTCTGTTGTGTGATCCCCCTGAGTTCTGTCAGGAGTGATCCTTGAGCATACAGTCAGGAGTAAACCTTAAGCACAGCCAGATCTGGCCCCAGACCTCTGACCCCAAAATTTAATTTTAGGGCTGGAGAAATAGTATAGGGGTTATGGCACTTGCCTTGAATATGGCTTACCTGTTTGATCCTTGACACCACATATTGTCCCCCTAGTGCCACTGGGAGTGACCCCCTGCTTAGCACCAGATGTAACCCCTGAGCATCTCTGTGGCCCCAAGCCCTCCCATCCCTTCTCCTCCCTGCCCCTCATCCCCACCCCCAGTTAAGTTTAATCCTTTGCTTTGGGCCAGGATATAACTCAGCAGTAGAGTGAATGCTTCACACATTTGCCTGGGTTCACTTTCTGGCACTTCACCAAAAATACTGTTGATGTTTTGAAGTATTAATGTGCTAAATATATATAGATTTTCTTGGGGGAGGGGTTGGTGGTGCTTGGGAGACCATGTGGCGTGCCAGGGATCAAACCCAGGTCAGGTATGTGCAAGGCAAGCTCCCTATCCACTGTACCATCTCTTCAGACCTTACACAGATTTTAATTATCCACTTGATTCTAAGAACTTGGTTCTTCTTCAGCTTGTGACTTCTTTTAGTCTTTTGTTTTAAGTAATTTTCAGTAATTCATAATTTTGTATGTGATTTACATTATTTTTCTTTTTTTCTGAGACTAAAACTGTATCTTTAGATCCTCTTAACTATAAATATGTATACCACTTACTTTCTATATTTTTTATCGTCTTGCCTCCTCTATTGTCATTATTCCCTTTGACTTAATCGTTCTTCTAGTTACTAATTCTGAACTGTATTTTGTTTGTCATTAAAGTAATTCATTGATCTTTCAACCATTATAGTTTCTCAGTTCTAGATTTTTTTTTTTTTAGATCCATGATTATATTGTGGATGAAATTCTTTATATTGTAGTACTTTTCTTGTTAGTCTTCTGCGCATTTTCTTCTCTGGAGCCAGACATTGTGTTTTAGAAACAGTGTGTAGAGGGTCAGAAGAGATAATAAAGCAGGGAAAGCATTCCAACCGGAGTTCAATCCCTGGCACCCCTATGGTTCCCTGAGCCCTGCCAGGACTGATCCCTGAGCACCGCTGGGTGTGACCCAAAAAGTAAACAAGTAAGTTGGGACCAGAGTGATAGCACAGCGGGTAGGGCGTTTGCCTTGCACACGGCCGACCCGGGTTCAATCCCCGGCATCCCATATGGTCCCCCAAGCACCGCCAGGAGTAATTCCTGAGTGCAAAGACAGGAGTAACCCCTGAACATCGCTGGGTGTGACCCAAAAAGCAAAAATAAATAAATAAATAAACAAACAAGCAAGCAAACAAACAACCCTTTCCCCACCCCCACCCCCCACACACTAGTTTATAGAGACTGGGGATATAACTGTTTGATAAATCATATGTGTGAAATATGTAAAACCATGGGCTAGATTCCCCCCCCAGCACCACCATAAATAGTTTGTAGGAATAATCGAAATATAATACATTTTTTTGGGGGGTGGGGACAGGACAAGGTGGGTGGTTGGGCCATATCTGGTGATGCTCAGGGGTTATTCCTGGCTCTGCACTCAGAACTTATTCCTGGCAGTGCTCAGAGGACCATGTGGGATGCTGGGGATAGAATCCATGTCGGCTGCATGAAAGGCAAATGCCCCACCTGCTGTACCATCGCTCTGGCCCCTTTGATGATATATTTATAGATGTTTCTCGCCTTGCCTAGAGGTTTTGAATTTTTATCCCATTTCAGGAATTGAGATGTTTTTCAACAGTATTAATTTGCCTACAAGAGAAGCTGACTTAAATGCACACTTGGCAATACTACTAATGTTTGTTATATTTGGGCACCTTGTTAGGCGCAGGGTGGTTTCTCTGAGCATTGTGGATGTGGTTTTTTGTTGCTTAGAGGCCATGCCCAACAGTGTTTCTCCCAGTTCAGTGATTAAGGGACTGTAAGGTGCCAGGGATCCAACCTGGAGCCACCAGCATGAAAGGCATGTGCATCCTCAGCTCTCTCCCCAGCCCCTAGATGTGGTCTTTGACCTACTTGGAGCACAGAATCTTTTTGTTGTTGTTGTTCTTGGGCCACACCCAGCAATGGTCAGGGGTTGCTCCTGGCTCTGTACTCAGGAATCAAATCTGGTGGGACCATACGGAATGCTGGGGATAGAACCCAGGTTGGCTGTGCACACAGCAAATGCCCTGATTCGCTGTAACATCACTCTAGCCTCTGGAGCACAGGATTTTTATTTCAACTGGCTCGTGGTAAATACATATGCAGTTCTGTGGAAGAAGTGAACAGGCTTCAGTGGTTAGAGACTAATTGAAGTGGGGAGAGGATGAGAGTGAATTATACGTAATTAACCAGGTCATTTTTTAAGTTGAGACCTGGCTGATATGAGTGAACTAGTTGCTGAAGCTTCTAAGCAAAAGTAGTTCATTGACTAAATGTCAATAAAAGTGAGGAGTGGAGGATGGTGAAAAATAGATTTAGAACTGTGTTATGTATTATTATGTTCTGGGAAACATCCCTTGTCCCTGCCATTTTTATCTTCTTTTCCTTCAGAAAGATTAGTGAATTGGGAATCAGTAACTCTAGGTTCTACATAGAACTCTCTGATGTTTATTTGCTAATTATTCATTCAAAGCAAAAGGTTATGGGCCAAAAAGGTTAATGGTAGAACATTTGCCCTGCACTTGGCTGACCTGGGTTTGATCCCAGCATCCCATATATTCCCCCGAGTACTGCCAGAAGTAATTCCTGAGTGCAGTGTTAGGAATAAGCCCCGAGGATCGTGGTGTGGCCAAAAAAGTCAATAAAACAAACAAGCAAAAAGATAATGAAGAGTGGGAAGGCAAAGGAAGAGAATGAAAAGTACAAGCCAGGAAGTGATATAGGAAGTAATGAATCCACTGGGAGATAAACCATGTCAAGTTTCTTCTTTGTTTCCAGTTTGTCCTTATAATCAGCATTCTGTGAGTACCTTTGATTTGGCACAGGGAGAGCAGATTGAGTCATTTTTAAAAATAGGAAATTAATCATGGAAAAGATGACTGAAATAAGAATTTTCTCTTACTCTTCTGCATAAAGGAGAGTAAATGCATTTAATTGAGGAAGAGCCATATTTACCTCCTGTATGCTGTTTTATTGACTAATTTAAACTATTTTACTTAGTTAACATGTAGAAAACTCTATGAGTAAACATCTGAGATGTGAGCTCCTCAAGGGCAAGAGCGTTTCTGTCTTTGCCTCACTACCTGATACGAGAGAGGAACTTGGTTGGTTCACTGAGCAGCTGAGTGGTTCCCTAAGGCTTGGAGGGAATTTAATCAGTCCTTAACTTCCAAGACAGTTCATGATAATTTGCTTTATATGGGTTCCAGTGGGGGAAAGAAACTATTTCTTCTCATAATATAATAAGCCCAAACTTCTGATCTCATTGAAGGATTATAGAATTTAAATTTCCTTAGAGCCCAGCAGCTAAAGAACCTACGATTATACTGAGGTAAACAAGAAGATAGCTCAGAATCTTATGAAGTATGCTATTTTTTAACTATAATTCTAAATCTTGAACCAATATTTAATAGGTTAAGTTTTAAAATTGATGTTTTTTCCTGTGTCTTAATTTTCTAACCATTACATAAGGTCTTCTTTTTCTAGAAAGAGACTAATCTGGAATAAGAATTAATTCTCATCAGTAAAAGCAAAGCTTTAAGTAGGTCATCTGATTTTGCTTTTGTGCTCTACATTCATCCTAATTATAAAAGAGCCTTTCATGCATTTTCTAGGCTTTCACCACTGCCAGATTCTCTACCGGCATTGTGAAAGAATTAAACTGCCCTCCCCCCACTGCTTGTCTCATGGACTCTTTCGTAGAGTCTACCCGGCTTTAGTTTTCAGTTTAGCAGGAACTCTGAATTCTGATTACTTGTTACAATAGCATAGTAGGTGGAATTATAAAAACATATTCAATAAAAGAAAATTTGTGAAAATTGTTATATCTCACAATGCTGATACTAAAGTCATTGAGCATTTACAGAGCTGTTTGTCGCTAGTTGCACCTTCTGTGTTTTGCTTGTTGAGCTTAGTGGGCTTCTCTGCTGTTTTTCCATCTATTTTGCTGTGTCCTACTGGGCTGTCAATATGGTGGAATATGGAGCTGCTGTGCTGTCACAGATGTGACTGCATGCTCCAGAAGCCATAGAACTGGGACATTTCTTGGCCTGCTCCCCTCCCGAGGAGAACCCAGAGTTGTCAGTCCTAAGACCAGTATGCCTGTGACTTTCATCAGCTTAGTGTCTCTTCTGAGTTTAGTTTTGAAGTTGGGTCTCTTACATGGTGGAAGCTGTGGGATGTGGTGTGGCTGCTAAGACTCCTGGCAGTGTGGGGGTGGGGGTGGGGATCTGGGGACAGGCTACCCACCCCTCACTCTGAGAAGGCCTCAGAGGTTTCAGCCCAAAGACTGGTGTACCAGGGAGTTTTGTCAGGCTTCCGAGATTAGTTGTGAAGTAGTGGATCTAAGCCATTTGTGTGGCAGTCTGTCGGGTGTGGATGTAGCTGTCAGGACTTGAGCAGGACAGGGACCCAGCCCATCCCCTTCCCAAGGAGGCCCCAGAATTTTCAGCCCGAAGACCGGTATGCCTGTGACTTCCATGGCTTGGCATTTCTTCCAAGGTTGTTTGCGATGCTGTAGTGAAGCCCAGGCTCTTCGGCAGAGTTGGGATGGGCAATCTTCTTCCACCTCCCCATACTTCAGGAGCCCCAGAGCCACACCCACACCCGAGACCCACTGCTGCTGCTGTGTAAGCTCACCTACCGGCCCTGCTCCAGAGACTCATAAATACATCATGAAAGAGATAACTAGCCACAAAAATTTCTCAAAATTTCCTGGTTGAGACCTCCAGGGTGATCTTGGGAGGTGGGGCAGGCCGAAAGCCCACCAAAGCCCTGGCAGCCACACTCACATCCCAACTGCTTCCACCAGGCCTCTTGTTAAACTGTCTCATTAAATATTCTGGATTTTCTGGAGCGTGTGGCTGCATTTGTGGACACGCAACATCTCCAAACTCTAACATCCCAGTAGGAGCACACCAGATTGGATGGGAATGTAATGTAGAAGCTGACTAATCTCGACGGAGCACTCCTCAGTTCCAGGTGTGGGACAGGACCAACAACACTGTAGAACTTTCCTCCCAGGTTGCCTGTACCCAGAAGGCAGACTTGCACACAGATCAGTCTACCTGTAAATCAGACCCTCCTGGCAGGTAGCTCAAGCACTTTGGGACACTGCTAACATGACCCTTTGTCCCCCAAGATTGAACAACTTGGCTCACAGTTAACTGTGGCCTGGCACGTCTCGAGTTCTCTGACTGCAGCTGCCCAGAATCTTAACTATGGGCATCTGTGGCTGCCAAAAATCAGTGAAGCCATAGGCACCAGCCTATGCAAACAGGAGCTCCAGTCTGTTGCTTGGACCAGCTAGTACTAGGAACTCTCCCCCCCGGCCCCCTCTCCTCCTGGGCTTCCATGAAGAAGCCCAGGAATAAAGAAGGAAAAGAATTCATCCACATTGATAGGTGGGTTCTATTTTAGAACTGCTGAAACTGTCCAAGAAAGATTTCAGAGAAACATTCCTCTTGATGCTTAATGAAAACAGTAGAAGAAAATCAGTGAGCACGAAGAAAGCATAGGGCCAGAAAGATAGTACAGCAGGTAGTGCACTTACCTTGCATGCAGCTGACCTGGGTTCTATCCCTGTCATTCCATATGGTTCTTGGAGCACCACCAATCAGGAGTGATTCCTGAGCACAGAGACAGAAGTAAGCCCTGAACATTACCATGTGGCCAAAAAAATAAATAAATAAATAGTTTTATGGGGAAAAAGATCGAAGAACTTGTTCAAGCAGAAATGAATAAGCTAAAAAGTCCACTAGCTGAACATGGCAACAGAATGGAAGAAGCTGAAACTTGAAGTCAGTGACCTCAAAAACAAGGTACACGACATCTTCAGTAGAGGAAAATGGAAAGAGAATTTAAGAGATTTAGAGAATTAAAAGAGATAGGTGAGACATCATTCAAAGGAACAAACTTCATATCATGATATCAAGAAAAGTAGAAGAGGTAAAAAACAAGAAAGGCCAAGAATTGCTTGTGGACGAAGTAATGGTACCGAGTACTTTTCATGATTTGAGGGAGCCATGTACATTGATCCAGGGGACCCAAGGCATTCCAAACAAAATAAACCCAAGTAAAACCATACCAATAGATGCAGATGAAGCTTTTGACAATACTCAGCACTAATTCATCATACAAACTCAATGAAATTGGGATTAAAAGAACTTACTTTCAGATAGTGAACACTGTAACCAATGTTAGAGAAAGGGTCCAGGGGTTAAGATGCATGCCTTACATGCAACTGACCATATGGGCCCCTGGGTACTACCAGTTCTCACTCTGGAGACTCCTCAGCAGTGCTGAGGTGGCCCAGGCTGTCTCTGGCACCACAGGGTTTAAGTAGTACTTCTCAGGCTCTTACATTGAGCTGCCTGTCTGGTTAGCTGAGAGTCACTAGGGGTAACTCCTGGACCCCCCTGAGCATTGCTTGGAAGACCACACCCAAAACAATAAAGGCCATATGCAGTAAACACACAGCAAGCAATCATTCTCGGCAAAAAAATGAAATTCTTTTCTCTAAGTTTTAAGTATAAGTCACGGTTGTACACTTTTACAATTATGCAATGTAGTTTTGAAATTCCTAGCCACTGCAGTCACACAAGTCGAAGTCATTCAAATTGGAAAAGAAGTTAAACTCTCTACTTGCAGGTGATACGATAATGTAGATAGAAGACCTTAAAGACTTCACAAAAAGAAAACTGTTAGAAACAATAAACCAATGAAGTAGTAGACTACAAGATCAGCACACAAAAATCTGTTGCATTTCTCTGTGTAAATAATGAACTAGTAAAGAAACAAGCTTTGAAGTTGGTTCACGTTATATCAAGCACTTTATTCCATGATGGTTTTAGATTTGCTTTGGAGGTGCAGTAACTCTGTATTCCAAAAACAGATATTAAAGGCATTGTAACCATGTACCTCAGCTACAAGTTTTTTAAAAAATAGATATTGACAGGGGCTGGAGCATACTGTGGTTAGGATGTTTACTTTGCATATAGCTGTCTGGGCTTCAACCCCTAGCATCCCTTGAGCATCTCCAGGAGTGATCCCTGAGTGCAGACGTAGGAGTAACAGCTGAGCATCACCGTAATGGCCCCAGAGCAAAAATAAACAAAATTGTATATTCACATTTTTGGGTAACCATTACCATTGTCCCTCTCCAAAATTGATGTCTTCCTCATTGGAATTCCCATTCCTCCCTCCTCTGGCCCCAAGCAACCACCTTACTTCATTGCTGTACGAATTTGATTACTCTGAAATTTGTATGAGTGAAGTCACACAGTATTTGCCTTCTTTTGACCTTTTAAATTTTATCCCACTATCTTTAGTGCTCATCCTTAAGGTAGCGTGCTTCATACCATACTTATTTTGGGGCCGTGGGGCATGGAAGGGGAAGAGTGGTTAGGTAACACCTGGCAGTAGCTTAGAGGCTACTCCTGGCTGTGCTTAGGAGTGACCCCTGGCAGTACTTGGGCCATTATACATGTGCTGGGAATCGAAAGGAGGTAGAATGCATGCAAGGCAGATGTCTTAACTCCTATCTTGTCTCTCAGCCCCATAATTTTCTTAGGGCTGGATAATCCTATTGTATGTATATATCACATATTAATCCATCAGTAGAAACGGGTTGCTTTCACCATTTGTCATTGAGCATACTACTATTTTGAACATGGGTGTACAGATATATGAATCTCTGCTTTGGGTTCTTTTGGGTATATTACCAGAAATGGAATGGCATCATATGGTAATTCTATGTTTAGTTTTTTGTGGAATCATCGTACTATTTTTCATAGCAGTCACACCATTTTATAATCCTGCCAGCAATATAACATTCTAAATTCTCCACATCCTTGTCAGTGCTTCTTATTGCCTCTTGGGTTTTAAATATTGTTGTAGGAGGGACTGGAGAGATAGTACAGTGGGTAAGGCCTTGTGTGTGGGAGTGACCCTGCTTCAACCCCAGAATCCCGTATGGTTCCCTGGGCATTGCTGGGTGTGGTCCAAAAAAAAACCAATATGTGTATATTGTTGTAGGAGGTGGTGGTATTTAGGGACCACCAGAGCCATACCCAGCAGTCTTGCTGGGGAGCTTCTCTCACTCTCCCCCCCTCCCTCTCTCTCTCTCTCCCCCTCCCCACCCTCCCTCCCTCTCTCTCTCTCTCTCTCTCTCTCTTCCCCCCTAAGCCTTCCAAGGCCTCTACTTTTTTCCTTGCTTTATGCATCCTTACCCCCTCCACACACAAATGGTCATCTGAATGCAAGTGAAGTGGTATTTGTATAGTTTTGATTTTCGTATTTCCTAATGATTAGCAATACTGAGTATCTTCTCTGTGCTTCTTGGTCATTTTGTCTATGTGCTTAATGAAGAATGTCTGTTCAGACCCGTTACCTATTCTTTACTGTTGGTTTTTGCGGCAGTGTTCAGGGACTGTTCCTGACTCTGCGCTCAGGAGTGACTTCTGGCAATGCTTGGTGGACCATATGTGGTACCAGGGGATTGTACTGAGGTCAGCTTCATGCAAGGTAAATGACTTATGTCCTACATTTTCTCTTCAACCCTGTTTACCTTTTTATTCATTTATTTTTTAAATGTGGTTGCATTTTTTTTGATAGTTCTTTATACATCCTCACCTGTACATACTCCCATATCATGTAAGTGACATGTATGTTCTCTCCCATCGGTGGGTTTCCTTTTTGTTTGATACACAGATGTTTACTTTTGATATGGGCCAATTGATTTTTATTTTGTTATTGTGCTTTTTGTGTAATATTTTTAAATGTCTCAAATTTTATTCCGTGATAGTTTTAGATTTGCTTTGGTAGACTGATTTGTTTATTTTGGTTTTAGGACCACACCCAGGGATGTTCCTGGTTTCTCCTGGCAGTGTTAGGGTAGGAGGTGTGTAGATGACTACATGCGATACCAGGGATCAACCCAGGACAGCCTCATGCCGGCATATACCCTACCTGGTATACGATCTCCCCAGCCCTCGTGACTGATTTTTAAAAAATCATTGCCAGGACTAGAAAGGTAGTACATCAGGTAAAGCACTGGCCTTCTATGCAGCTGACCCAGGTTCAATCCCCAAGCACTGCCAGGAGTTGATCCTGAGTACAGAGCCAGAAATAGACCCTTAGAATAGCCAGGTGCATGCCCTCCCCCAGTAAAATACCATTGCCAAATTTATTGTCAACCACTTTTAAATTTTCTTTTAACATTTTTGTACTGTTAACTTTTTTTTAATTAATTTATTCTTTTATGGAATCACCATGTGGAAAGTTACAAAGCTTTCAGGTTTAAGTTTCAGTCATACAATGCTCAAACACCCATCCCTTCACCAGTGCACACATTCCACCACCAAGAATCACTGTACTGTTAACTTTTATATTTAGGTCTTTGACTCCTTTTAATTTTTTAGCAAATGGTATAAGGTAGAAGTTCAATTAAATGCTTTTGCATATAGATACCCAGTTTCCCCAGCATTTGTTGAAAAGGCTATACACTTCCTTTTTTTTTGCTTTTTTTTTTTGGGTCACACCCAGCGTTGCTCAGGGGTTACTCCTGGCTCTGCACTCAGGAATTACTCCTGGTGGTGCTTGGGGGACCATGTGGGATGCCGGAGATTGAACCCAGATCGCCGCTTGCAAGGCACACGCCCTACCCGCTGTGCTATCACTCTGACCCCTATACACTTCCTTTTATTTACATTTATACTCATGTCAAAAATTATTTGGGCGTATTTGTGTGGGCTTGTTTCTGGTTCTTTATATTGTTCCATAGATCTGTGTGCTTATCCCTTTCTTAATTTCATAAAGTGTGGTTGTTATATATTGTGCCTTGACATTAGGCAAAATAATTTTTACCATTTTATTTTTTCAAAATTGTCCTTGGTTTGTTTATTATATGTACATAATTTGTAGAATTCTTTGGTCTTGTATGCTTAGCAGTTCATTTCAAAGTATACTTCAAGCAGAACAGATAGTTTTCTTTCTTGTAATTAGTCTGCAATGTAAATTCATACCAAATTATGTTGTTTATTTATTGAAGTAGTCTGAAATAATATGATTACCTTGGTCTAGTTCATCTCTCTCCAGGCCCTAAACTGAATCTGGCTGTATATGCAACTTAAAGACAATAGAACTGAATAGTCTCTTTCACAAGCTTTCGTTGTCCTGTTTCATTCTCTGCATAATTTCATCTATGGAACTGAATTGATTCCCAGGCCTCTGACTCCTACTCATTTCAGGGGTCCTCTTCCTGTAAATTAAAAAGCTCTACACGTTTATCAAGAGAAGACCTGTGATAAAAATTGACTTTTTGTGTTCTAGTGTTCTAGGACTTCCTCGGCTTCATCAGCAGTTTTACAGCAGTTTTTTCCTCACTGGCACATATCTATTCAGTGTGCTGTTTCTGCTCTTCCCTCCTTCCATGGCGTGTATCAGTTTTCTACTCATCAACACCCACCTAGTCTTGCCTCCTGTGCTTGTCAGATGTCTCCTGCCTGGCACACTCACTGCCGCTTTTATCACTGTTCCAGCTGTCTTCTTTCTTTTCCTTGGCTTACTGCCTCACTTCCGTGGCAGCTGCTCTTCTATTGCTTTTCTGCCATTCTGCCCCTTCTCTCACTCCCCTCCCCTGCCCCATGTATAAACAACATGTACTGTCATATTGCACATTTCTAATATTCAGATTATAATCTCCTCACTTTTCCCATAGTATGTTCCAAAGTAGTCAACCTCTTGTCTTTATAACATTGTTCTTCACCAAAGTCAAGACACCTCGACCTTCCTTATTGTTTGGTCATCACTTCTATTCCTGTACCTTTTCTTATTAGCCTCCTCCAGCTATCTCTGCCGGAGAGGCCATCCTGGTTAGATTGATTCAGAAGGCTTTAGTCAGGAATCCTTCCTCCAAACTCAAATCCCACGATAAGTCTTCCACCCTGCTGTCAATCATTGCTTTTAAAATCCGGCTCATTCTGCTCTACCTCTCTGTGTTTAAAGTATTTGGTAGTTCTTCATTGTGTTTGTGGAAAGTAAAAACTTTATTGTCACCTTAGTCCCCTTCATGGTCTTGCTTCTAGTTTCCTTTTTCTCTAGGCTCATCTCCTATATTTCCTCCAAGTAGCCTCACAGATCCAGTTGTTCAAGTCCCCTCTTTTCACATTCATTAACAGATAATTTTTAGGTACTATTTGATGATCTTGCCATTATCATCATCATTTTGGAACCAGATAGGTTTTTTCAAGCTTCCCTGTGTCCTCTGCCTTAAAGATAGTTTCTGACCCTTCTCTTGGCTAACTGCTCTGTCCCTCAAGTTTAACTCAAGCACTACCTTCCCTAAAAATTCCTTCTCTGATCAACAGTTTCGCCATTTCACTTCAGTGATTAATAAGCTAACATATATGGCATGATAATTCAAGATTTAAATAATTGGGGGGGGTGGGGGACCACACTCTGTTGTACTCAGGATTTACTCCTGGCTCTACCCTCAGGGATCACTCCTGGTGGTGATTGGCATACCATGTGGGATGCCAGGTTCAAACCCAGGTTAGCCATATGTAAGGCAAATAAGTGCCCTGCCTGCTTTACTATTGCCCTGCCCTCAGGATTTGAGTAAGTTATTGGTGTCTCACAATTGTTTTGTGAAATACTTGATGACAGTGCCCATATCTAATCTATCTGTGTATTCCTAATATCTGGTAGAGATGTAGAAAGGAGCATGACCTTTGTGGGTTTTTCTGTTGTCATTGTTTTTGGTTTTTGGTTGTGGGGGATACACCCAGTGGTGCTCAGAGTTTATTCCTGACCCTTCACTCAGGAATCACTCCAGGCTGTGCATGGGGACCATATGGGATACTGGAGATTGAACTCAGGTCAGCCATATGTAAGGTAAATACCCTACTTGTTGTCCAGCCCCATTTTTTAAAAATATGGTTATTGTTCATTTAGTCACTGAAATTATAAAGTTATTCATAATTAGGTTTCACCCTTCCATCTTTTTTTCCTTTTTGGGTCACACCTGGCCATGCACAGGGGTTACTCCTGGATCTGCACTCAGGAATTACCCTGGTGGTGCTCAGGGGACCATATGGGATGCTGGGAATCGAACCTGGGTCGGCCTCATACAAGGCAAACGCCCTACCCACTGTGCTATCACTCCAGCCTCACATACTTACAATTTTATAACACTGATCTCTGCACCAGTGTCCACTTCCCTCCACCATTACTCCTCCCACCCCATCATTTACCTCCCTCCCATCAGCTGCTTCTATGAGAGGCTCATAGTCATATATATTGCACTATAGTTTGCAGTATTGTTGCTAATAAGGTTGTTTTTTTCTTTTTTTTTTCTTTTTGGGTCACACCCGGCAATGCTTAGGGGTTACTCCTGGCTTTGCACTAAGGAATTACTCCTGGCGGTGCCCCGGGGACTATATGGGACGCTGGGAGCCGAACCCGGGTCGGCCGCGTACAAGGCAAACGCCCTACCTGCTGTATTGCTCCAGCCCCACATACTTACAATTTTATAACACTGAACTCTTCACCAGTGTCCACTTCCCTCCACCATTACTCCCCCCGCCCCATCATTTACCTCCTTCCCATCAGTCTGCTTCTATGAGAGGCTCATAGTCATATATATAACACTATAGTTTGCAGTATTGTTGCTAATCAGGATTTATACATAGTGTTTTGCCACCTTTCAGAAAGCACCACCTTCTCCCAGTTTAATGCTTCCTCCACCATAGACATTGCCTCCTCCCTGTCTATGCCACGGCCCTGTCAAGAAGTGGCATAGGACAGGCATTGTTTCCATTGGCTTTAGGTATTCGTTATTCCACCATTATGATATTATATCCCGCATGTGAGAGATCATCCCGTGCCAGTCCCTCTCCCTCTGACTTCACTCAGCATGATACTCTCTGAGTCCTTCCATGGAGCAGCAAATTGAATGATTTTTTGCAGATTGCATCTTTTTCTATGGCTGAGTAATATTCCACTGTGTAAATGTTACAGTTTCTTTATCCAATCATCTATTCGTGGACATTTGGGTTTCCAGATTTTAGCTATTGTAGATAGTGCTGTAAGGAACAGGGGTGTACATGTCTTTTCTCCATTTTGTTTTTGAGCCCTTGGGATATATTCCAAGAAGTGGAGTTGCTGGGTCAAATGGACACTCAATTTCTAGATTTCTTTAGTAATGTTCATATTATTTTCCTTAAAGGCTGGACTTGTCAACATTCCCACCAGCAGTGAATGAGAGGCCCTTTTTCTCTGCATCCATGCCAGCACTTGATGTGTGCCAGTCTCTGTAGTGTGAGATGATATTTCATTGTTGTTTTGATTTGCACCTTCCTGATTAGTGTTGTAGAACACTTTTTCATGTGCCTTTTGGCCATTTCTATTTCTTTTTTGAGGAAGTTTCTGTTCATCTCTTCTCCTATTCCCACACCGCCCCCCCTTTTATTTAAACACCATGGTTGGCGAAGTTGTTCGTAATGCATTGGTTACAGGCATTCAATTTTCCAACATCAATTCCACCACAATGTGACCTTCTCTCCTCCATTGTCCCCATTTTCTCAACTACCCCCCAAGCCTGTACCCTTAGCAGGCACAAAATAACTTTTATTTTTTTGCTTTTTTTTGGGGGGAGGGGTCACACCTGACAGTGCACAGGGGTTACTCATGGCTCTGCATTCAGGAATTGCTCTGGTGGTGCTCGGGGGACCATATAGGATGCTGGGAATTGAACCCAGGTCAGCTGTGTGCAAGGCAAATGCCCTACCCGATGTACTATCACTCCAGTCCCTAAATAACTTATTTTAATATTGCTGGCTATAACAGAATGGCTGTACAGTTATCAAAGGGCTGGAATGATAGCACAGCGGGTAGGGTGTGCCTTGCACACAGCCGACCTGGGTTCGATTCCCAGCATCCCATATGGTCCCCCAAACACCGCCAGGAGTAATTCCTGAGTGCAGACCCAGGAGTAACCCCTGTGCTTCGCCGGGTGTGACCCAAAAAGCAAAAAAAAAAAAAAAAAAAAAAAAAACTTAAGTAAAAGAAAATGGGAAGAATTCTAAGTAGAAGCTATCACAACCAGTGTCTAATCTCGAAGGAATGTGCAGATTGGCAAATTTAGTAATATTGGTTCTTTGTAATCTTTTTTTTGTTAGCAAGTGTTTGTAATGAGAGGCCTGACTGAGAAAAAATGCATTCTTGAGCATCCTCATCATTCCCATTCCTAGATCATACAGGTCATAGCATTCAGAGTTGTGGTTTTTATTACCTACAACTAGCTGTATCATTGGGATTGGGCTTTGGTTACATAAACAAAATTAAAATAGGTGTATTTCTTCTCATATCTACAAAACCTCAAAGTAACCGGGACTATTGTGGCAGTTCAGTGGTGTAGAAAATTTAGTCTTTTGGTTTTTTCACCACTTGCGGATGTGCTTAGGATTTACTCCTGGCTCTGCACTCAGAAATTACTCTAGGTAGTGCTTGGGGGAATCATATGGGGTGCCAGGATTGAACTTACGTGCATCTTGTGCATGGGAAAGGCCCTACCCTCCTCCAGCTCCACAGGATTCTTTCTTAGCAGATACTTAGTATGTCTGTGAGTGATTTATCTTTGGTATAGGATATATATTTCAGATAAATGATGCCTGAAATATGCATATACATTGTACATGTATAATCTGCACTTAATCAACTTTGTATAATCGAATTACAGATTTAACATTCACATATTCTACAATTCAAAAAAGACTCTGCTCACCAAAAGTACACAAGCTGTGTGAACACCTGTATCATATTCCATAGATTTGGTGAGAGGAGGCTACAGGGACTTGAGATGGGAAGGTAGTGAACACAGCCAGCGGGCACTGCCTGTCACCCATGTGTTCCTGGAGAGTGTCTTGGATCCACTATACTGAATTTAAATTTTAGGAACATTTAAGAAATATTCTTAAACACTCAGATATCAGAGAAACACTTATTTTTCAGAACTTTCTTTCCCTCTTTGGTCTTTTGTTTTGGGGATTTCTTCAGGGAGGCACACTAAGTGGTGCTTGGGGCCACTCTAGGAGGTGCCGAGATCAAATCTGGGAAGCTTGAATGTAAAATTTGGATTCATAAATTAGGATTTATCTGGTTTTCCCGCTCTTGAATGTTAAACTGACTCAGCATCCTACTATATATGCAATGGGAGCAGCCTTTTTTTTTAAAAAGTAACAAATGTTTTTGTAATGAAATAAGGACTGCATATTGACCCTTTGGGTGTGGTGGGGTAGAAGAAAGAACACAATGTGTGTGCCATTGTGTTCCATAAATTAGGGAACTAGCCAGACTTCATGACTCATCTCCCAAAGCCTCCCTGCTTGGTTATAGATTCCCAGTCAACCTTATGATTCACAAGTGCTTTTTGAAAAATGAACTATATATGAAGTTGAGTTTCTTCTGTTGTTTTTTCAAGAATCTTTAGTGTGTTGGGGCCGGTGCAATAGTACAGTGGGGAGGGTACTTGCCTTATGCACAGCTGACCCAGGTTCAGTCCCTGGCGTTCCAAATGGTCCTCCGAGCATCACCAAATGTGACCCAAAAAGGTAATAAATAAAGGTTTATAGTGTCTTAGGTCATTGCTGCCGAGTCAAAAACAGTATAAGGGGGCCAGAGATGTGTCTGTGTGAGGCCCAGGGTGTATATGTGTGTGTCTGTGTGTCTGTGTGTGTATGTGTGTGCACATGTGTGTGTAGAGAAAATAAATGAGGAAATCATAATACAGTTAACTTTTATGTGAAATAAGACTTTTTTTAAAAATAGAGCCAGAGATATAGTACAGCCGTGCACGCAGCCAACCCAGGTGTGAGCCCTAGTACCCCATATGGATCCCTGAGCTCGGATCCAAAAAATCAGAAATAAATAATTGCAGTATAGCCATATGATGAAACTTGCAGCTATTGAAAAGTAGCTGGATTTTCTGATACGGAAGATATGTAAGATTAGGTACAAAGGCAAGCACAGTATATATAAAAGGCTCCTATTGCTGGGTTTGTTTGTTTGTTTGTTTATTTGTTTATGTTTGTACCGCATTCTACTGGGTGGGTTTGGGGATAGATTCTGGGCTTGGTCTCATGCAAGGCAAACACCTTACCTGCTGTACTGTCTTTTTAGCTCTTGTATTTTATTTATGGGGTAAATGATGTAAAATGGAAAAAAAATTTGAAGGTACTCAAGAAAAGTTTTAGCGGTCTCTTTCATGGGAAATGGGGCTGGTAGGAGGTGAATGAGACTTATATTTTGCTTTATATCCCTGTGTTCAGTTTGTATTTCATGTGATGAGTACATTTTCCTTTAAAGAAGTTTGTAATTGCAATGGAGAGGAGGAATACCGAATTTTTTCCCTAGATGATTAAAATCTATTTTTAATAGCATTAAAATATTCCATTCAGTTCAGTTATAAGATTGATAGGTCTGACAGTCTTAATATAAAGCGTGGTGATTGTATGGTAACTTTATTAATCATCAATTAATTAATAATCAATATTAATATTAACAACTGCTAACAGTTGTTAATATTAATATCACAAAATCACGAAATCCCGTTAATCACCAATTTCTTGGGCGGGCTCAGTAACATCTCATTTCGTCCTTTCCCTGAGATCTTAGAAGTCCATCTCAACTCGGTCCTCCTAACGATGTTGCACTGGGGGCTCTTCAGGGTCAGGGGAATGAGATCCAGCTTGTTACTGGATTTTGCATATGAATACACTATGGGAAGCTTGCAAGGCTGTCGCATGTGGACAGGAAACTCTCAGAAGATTGCCAGTTACTCCCAGGGGGAGAAGTAGGCTAAAGAAGTAGGCTAAAGCTTCTGAGAGCTTGCTTTTAAGTCTCTCTCTGGATGTTAATATTAACATATTGACAATTATTAATTCAGTTATTAAAATTTGATTAGAGCAGAACTTTTTTTTTTCTTTTTTAGCTTTTTGGGTCACACCCGGCGATGCTCAGGGCTGACTCCTGGTCTGCACTCAGGAATCACTCCTGGCGGTGCTCAGGGGACCATATGGGATGCTGGGAATCGAACCCAGGTTGACTGCGTGCAAGGCAAATGCCCTTCCTGCTGTACTATTGCTCCAGCCCCAAGAGCAGAACTTTTAAAGTTCTGAGCTATAGTGCAGTGGGTAGGGTGTTTGCCTTGCACATGGCTTACCCAGGTTTGACCTCAGTATCCCCAAGCACTGCCTGAGGGTAGAACCAGGAGTAACCACCAAGCATCACTGGATGAGAGTCTCTTGCTCCCGCACCTGGCTGTCTTCACTGGGGCCCCTCAGAGGGGGTGAGCCTCAGTTTCCCTCCCCACCCCAAGCAGAGCCCCCACAGCTGAAGACCTCCGGAGCCCAGCCACAGCCATGCTCAAGGCCCCTCTCCACACGTTCAGGTGAGCCTCGTGCATGAAAGAATCTGCAGAGGAACCCAGGTGTGTGGGACCCGAGGCTTAGATCTCCAAGCCTGCTCAGATTGGGATTGGGCCTCTTCCTCCCAGATCTTCCATTTTCCAGTAGCTAGGTGGTCACACCCAGGGACTGCCCTCGGCACCATGTAGTCCCACCAACGGCCAACATCCAGTGACTATAAAACCAAGCCCCTGGAAGTGCAAAGCGGCCACTCAACATCTTATAGCCTAATTCTCCCTCTGAGAGAACCTGGCAAGCTACGGAGAGTTTCCTGCCCACATGGGAGAGCCTCGCAAACTCCCCATGGTATATTCATCTGCCAAAAACAGTTACAATGGTGGGTTTCATTCCCCTGACCCTGAAAGAGCCCCCAATGCGGCACCATTGGAAAGGACGAGTAAAGAGAGACTGCTAAAATCTCAGGACTAGGACAAATGGAGATGTTATGAGACTGCTCGAGAAATTCGATGATCAACGGGATGATGATGATGATGATGATGTTGTGACGATCTCCCTCCTGAAAAAAAGATCTTACTCCCAAAATGATGAGTCTGGAGTGACAAATAGTTTCATTAGCTAGTTACGGGAAAGTCCTTTTTTAGTATGTACCAGTGAATACATGATGTATGTATAATACATACCTTAAGTGTCTTGAATTTTGTTTATTTTTCATATTGATAACCTGGATTTTTGAAATTTTTGTTATTATAAACATATGCTTTTATTTCTTCTGGATAATATGTAGAAATGAAATAACTAGATCACAAAATAGGTGTGTGTTTATGTGTGGTTTATATATATACTACATATATATGGGTGTGTATGTATTATATATACATAAACTTACAATGTGGGTTTGTTTTGGTTTTGGTATATTTGGTTGTTCAGTCATACCTGGCAGTACTCGGGGCTTATTCCTAAGCTCTGGGCTCTTTTCTCAGGAATCACTCCTGGTAGTGCTCAGAGTAACTATCATATGCAGCATTGGGGATTGAATTGGACTCTGTCTCATGCAAGACACAGTTAAAAATTGATAATGGGGACCATGACACTACTAGGAGACTAACTGGTAGGACAGGGGAGGACACAGGAAGAAACCACGGTCAGAAGCAGGCCATGATCAAAAATGGGTTGAGGAAACACTAGTGTAAACTACAGCTGGCAAGGCTCTGTGCAGCTGACATTTAATAGGACATATTTTTCTTGAGTCAGCCATTCATCTCTATCAAGGCTATACTGTTGTTGTAGAATCAACTTTTTCAAGTCTTCAGATCAGAGAGTTGTAGGGAAGAAATGAATGTAGGAGAGTGTGTGGTTGTTAATCAGATATGAGCAGGAGAGGTTAAGAGATTTAATAATGAAGATAGGAATGGAAGACTAAGAGACAGGGATTTAATAATAAAGTAGGGAGTGGAAGAAGTATCAGTGGGCTTTTCCTCCCAATTTTAGATTCATTGCACAGGATTTCTGAAAGATTTCTTGGCTTATTTTATATACACAAACACATTAGTCTTCCATCATTTAAGTGATCTGACTTCCTAAAAAATAATTTTAACACTTTTTCTGCTTCCTGCCAGAAATACATTAATTTGCCTTAAACAAAAATCATCAGGTATTCTGGTTTCTTCTCACCTACCTAATATGTTCTCTAGTGATATTTGTAAATATTGGTCTGTAAATCAGTAAGACAGTAGGCTGAAGTTTGAGATTTATACATTGACTTAAAAGTGCTAATAAAGGCTGGAGCAATAGCACAGCAAGGTAGGGCGTTTGCCTTGCACGCTGCCAACCTGGGTTCGATTCCCAGCATCCCCTATGGTCCCCTGAGCAGTGCTAGGGATAATTCCTGAGTGCATGAGCCAGAAGTAACCCCTGTGCATTGCCCAGTATGACCCAAAAAGCAAAAAAGAAAAAAAAATGCTAATAAGCACTGGGGTGCTTTTTTTTGCTTTGTTTTGTTTTTTTGAGGGCGGGAGTGGGGGTTGGCGCTACACTGGCAAAGCCCTGGAGTTATTCCTGGCTCAGCACTCAGGAATTACTTGAGGTGGTGTTCAGGTGACCATATGGGATGCTGGAAATTGAACCTGGGTGAGTTGCAAGCGCCGTACCTGCTGTACTATCTCTTCAACCCCTAATAAGCACTTTCAAAGCTATTGAGACTACTTTCTCTCAGTCCTCTCCAGGTCCCAACTTATGTGGAACGGGAACGAACGATTGACTTAAGAATCAGGGGACTGAAAAATAGTATAGTGGATAATTCATTTGCCTTGCATTCGACTGACCCGGGTGTAGACATGACCACTGAGGCTTCCAGAAGTACAGGGAGATGGGGGAGTAGCCCACCCTGACCCCAAGAAAGCATGGAGATTTCAGTCACAAAACCCACATACCCAAATTTTCAGCATATTATGTCTCAATGAGGTTCATCCTGATACGGTGGAGTCTGGCCAGAGCATGGTGGCAATTATGGATTGTGGAAGCAAGCAGCTGCCAGGGGCTCTGCTTGGGTGGGCACCAGGCTAAGCCTCTGCCCTCTGATCTACCCCGGTCTGTTCAGCCTTACATGGGTTCGAAATTAACAGAATTAACAGTTCTTGAGCTACTGCTGTGTTCTCATCTGAAAGGTTGTACTGAGCCAGGTGTACTTATGACAGCTCAACAACACAAACCTTTTTTTCTCTTCAGCTTTTGGGGAGTCAGAATTATCTCTCTGTCTTTATCATATTCAAATGGACTCCATGGAAAGAAGCTCATCATATAGGAGTGTTTCGTTTGGTTTGTTTTTTTGTTTGTTGAGTGTTCTGTTTTAAGTTGGTCAAACAAATGAGTACATACCTTCATACCATCAACTACTTTGTTTTTTTAAAAGCTGCAGATCTTTTAAAAAAGACTGGCTGAAGAGATAGTCCAGCAGGTAGGACACTTCCTTGCATGTGGTTGACCAGTATCACACATATGTTCCCCTGAACGCAGAGCCAGGAGTAAGCCCAGAGCACTGCGAGGTGTGGCTCAAACACCCAAAGAAAAGGCTGAACATCATATTTTGTATAGTTCTCTGTGTAACCTGTGGATATAGGAAGCTTGCTCTGTCAGCCTTGTAGAAAACTCTCTGTGCATACATTAATAATCCCCAAATATGGTTTTGGTTTCATTTCAATTTTGTAAGTGCTTTCTTCACATCCAGTTCACCTAAGGTGGGATTGACTATAGTGTGAAGGACAGAGTATCAAATACCAAATGTTCCCACTTCCTTCCTGCATAGTTGCCAGGGAGATACACACTACCTTAAGTATACCGGTTCTGTAAAGTCCATTCTGTATGATTTTCTCCAAACCACATTAATGTAGATTCAGATGGTTACACTAGACACCTGCTTTTGCTTCACAACTAAGGCAAATTCTACAAGAAAAGTACTGTCACTGTCACCCTGTTGTTCATTGATTTGCTCGAGTGGGCACCAGTAACGTCTCCATTGCGAGACTTATTGCTACTGTTTTTGGCATATCGAATGTACCACGGGGAGCTTGCCAGGCTCTGCTGTGCAGGCGGGATACTCTCGGTAGCTTGCCGGGCTCTCCGAGAGGGGTGGAGGAATCGAACTTGGGTCGGTTGCGTGCAAGGCAAATACCCTACCCACTGTGCTTTCCTCCAGCAATAACCTATACTCCAAAATAGAGTCAGTAGTGTATGCCATCAAACTCTTCTCAAAGACAACATACCTCAAAAGAATAAGAAACATTCCTGTTGGTATCTTCACTCTAGTACCCAGGCCTGCTAAGCACCTTTGTGAGTAGATGCCATCTCTGGCCTCCATTCCAGGCCAGCCTCTGCCTACTCTCTACCCTGCCCTTTTCTCAGCTTTCAAAGATTTTTTTTTCAGTGCTCAAGATCAAACACAGGTCCTCACATGTGTAAGGCATATGCTGTACCACTAAATCACATCCCTGACCCCTAAAAGATTTTTAAAAATTTTTTATTAGTGAATCACCGTGGGGTACAGTTACAGATTTAAAAAACTTTCGTGCTTACATTTCAGTCATACAATGATTGAGTGCCCATCCCTCCACCAGTGCCCATTCTCCACCACCAAGGATCCCAGCATCCCTCCCAGCACCCCTGCTCCCTCCCCCCCACCCCAACCCACCTCTGTGGCAGGGCATTCCCTTTTGTTCTCTCTTTCCTTTTGGGTGTTGTAGTTTGGACTAGAGGCATCCAGTGGCCATTGTGTTCAATCTCTAGTCTACATTCGGTTCACATCTCCCAATCCGAGCTGAGCAGCCTAAAAGATATTTCTAAGATGGTTCAAAATAAAAAGTTTCCTTGTATATTGAATCAAAATGATCCTCAGAGAAGCTCACTATGATTTTAAATTGTTTTTTTTTTTCCATTTGTTCCCTCTCCCATTGATAACCATTTAGGTTATTTTGGTATTTTTTCTGTTGGAAATAATGCTTAGGGTGTGGGCCAGAGAGACAGCTCAGTGGATTGAAAGCATGCTCTGCACTCAGGAGGTCTGGGGTTGATCCCCAACACCAAGGTGCTCTCCAAGCACTGCTAGTATGGGCACACACACACACGCGCGCGCGCACACACACACACACACACACACAGAAGTAAAGTCATATCTGTAAAGTTCTCATGTTGAAATTGTTAGTTTTGCTTTTTATAATTCTGATAAATATTTATAGGTTGTATAAGAGTAATTTATAATTTACTCAGACCCTTATCAATGCATTCTTGCTAGCTTTTTCAGTTTACCTGTTTGATAGCTAAGAAATGACACCATAGTATAGTTTGTTTAGATTTCGGGTTCACACCCAGTGGTGCGTAGGCTACTCCTGATTCTGTCCTCAGCTGTCAATTCTGGCAGTGTTTGTGGGATCATATGTGATTCTGGGGCTCAAATAAGATTGTCTGCATGCAAGGCAAGCACCTAATTCTATTCTGTCTCTCCAACTCCACATTGTAGTTTCAATTTTTTTTCCCCATAACAAGCGTGACTGAGCATCTTAAGAGAATGTTTGGTTTTCTGTGAATTTTGTCTCATATCTCTCGCCTATTTTTTCATTGTTGGTTTCTTTTTTATTCTGTAGGAATTCTGTATTCATTTACTACAGTACAGTGATTATATGTAATCACTCCTTTGTGAACAAGTTGTGAATTTTTAAAAATAGCTCATTCTTGGGGCTGGAGTGATAGCACAGCGGGTAGGGCGTTTGCCTTGCACGCGGCCAACCCGGGTTCGAATCCCAGCATCCCATATGGTCCCCTGAGCACTGCCAGGGGTAATTCCTGAGTGCAGAGCCAGGAGTAACCCCTGTGCATCGCCAGGTGTGACCCAAAAAGCAAAAAAAAAAATAAAATAAAATAAAATAAAATAGCTCATTCTTTTTAAACATGGAAGTAACTGTTTTAGTAGAATAGTGAGGAAAAAAAGCCAGATTACCATGGAGACATCTCTTCCTAGAAATTTGGCTGTGAAGAGAATTGATAGAGTCAAAGGCATTTTCCTTCTTTTGAGAAATTCTTGTGTTTAAATTCTGTCATGAAAGAAGGGTAGTTAAAGCAAGGAAGTATTGGTAGAGGATCCACAAGGGCAAGATCCCTAAGAGATTGTGGAATTGCAGAGGAGAAAGAACTTTGTAGATATGACTGAAAGTTGCAGATATCTCAGTCCAAAGACTCTTATTTTCCCTGATGTGAAGACAAGGCCAACAGCCAAGAGTGTGGGAGGGGATGGTTTGAAAGGAGAGGATGTTCTTTAAAATCACCACTGGAGAATTGGAGAGAGATAGAGAGGAAAATACATAAAGATGGCAGGAAGTGTTTGGAGTTTCATTGAAAATTTATGATATTATCCCTTCTGGCTGTTTTTCTTAAACAGCATTTCTCAGTCTTAAGTTAGAGCACTGATAGTTGATTAATTCAGGATTGAGGATTTTGTTTTTCTCTGCCTAGGTGCAACAGAAGAGCAATGTAGCAAAGGAATTTAGGGAGCAATTGAACTGACACCCAGATTCGTTAGTTGGGTAAAGAAGGAAGTAAGGACTAGAGAAATATATTGAAAAGAAATTCAAGAGGGACACAAGGGAGCAGAGAGAGAACTGCAGAGACTAGGAGTATTTGGTTGGAGGGTGGAGTTCATACTGAAGTTCAGTATGAGAGCTTTTCCTGTGATAACCAAATCTAGAGGGTAGCCATTGTCTCCGGTGCCAAGTAGTGTAGAGGTGGAAGATCTTTGGGTTTGAGGAAGTAAGGAAACTTTGACATTGGCTGTGATCTATCTCTGTGGATGTTAAGCACTACCAGGAGAATATCAGGACTTGGGATGGAAAGAAAACTGGGACACATTGCAGGATCTTTGTAGCTAGGGAGTGCTGGGAAGTCATAAGGCAATCAAGTCTTCAACCACTGGGAATGTTAGAGAGAGGGAGGAAATGATTTGCATAAGGCATCCTTGAGGAGTGAGAAACCCGACCCTACTTCCGGACTTGCAGCTCTAGGGTGAATGACTTGGATTGAAGGGACATAAGGATGGGTGTGGTTGTAGTTGAGTCAGATGGCCATTAAGTCCAGGGAATTGATCTGAGGATTTTTATAGCCTCTGGGAAGAAATCGTCCTTCATTTAGGTCTTCCTAGTTACAGTGTATGTAGTTGTATATACCTTGATGACATAGACCATCTTAAATGCTGACATGTCCCTTACTCCCTAGTGAGCATATCCTGTTCAGCTTGGCATTCACTCAAAGTTTCTTTTCTCACATTCTTATACTTGAGAAAATGGCTTTAACCCTGCAATTTCCTTTTAGTTTTGCTTCTTATTTTCATGCTCTGTAATAAAATCTATATCCTTTTAAGCATGTATTATTTAAAGTACAATACCTTTTAAAATTTAGAAAATAATATAAAGACTAATAAAATCATAGTTTTAGACCAAAATGTCTGTATAGATTTTTCCTCTCATCTTACTTTCATGCATATACGTTCATGTACACAATATAAGATTAGTTGAGAACATGAGTCTTTTCAGTTTTATTTGATTTTTGTTTTTGTTTTACTTTTTGGGTTACATCTGGCAATGCACAAGGGTTACTCCTGGCTTTGCACTCAGGAATTACTCCTGGTGGTACTTGGGACCATACGGGATGCTGGGGATCGAACCCCAGGTTGGCTGTGTGCAAGGCAAACGTCCTTCCTGCTGTATGATCGCTCTAGGCGCTCTATTCAGTTTTAAAATCAATATTTTAAGCTTAAAAATCAAGGACTTGGGGGCGTGCCTTCCCCAAGGCCAACTTGGGTTTAATCCCAGCAACCAATGTGGTTCCCCAAACCCTCCAGAAGTAAGCCCTGAGCACAACTGGGTGTTCCCCCCCTCGAAAAAAAATTTCATTTTAGTGATTGAATTTTGTGCATTCAACTTGGAGAGATAGTGCAGCAGGTAGGGAACTTGGTTGCCCGACCTGGATTCGATCCCTGACATCCTATACAGATCCCCTGAGCACTGTCAGGAATGATTCCTGAGTTCAGAGATCCAGGAGTAACCCTGAGCATCTGTGCATTACCAGGTGTGGCCAAAAATAAAGTAGATGGGTTCGTTGTTGTTTGTCTTTTTGGGTCACACCCAGCGATGCTCAGGGGTTATTCCTGGCTTGTACTCAGAATTCACTCCTGGTGGTTCTCAGGGAACTATATGGGATGCCTGGGATAGAACCTAGGTTGGCCATGTATAAGACAAACGCTCTACCCGTTGTCCCAAGTGGTTAGTTTTTAGATATTAACTTTTGAATAGCAACAACATGCTCTCTTAAATAGCAATATATTTCAGTTTTTTCCATTTTTCTTATTGCTGGGTATTTCCATTTTTATTTTTCCACTTAATGTATTTGTATATTTTAGTTTTAATTTCACATTATTTGCATGTAGTTAAGAATAGAATTGTGGAATTTTAGAAGGCAGTATGGATTGCCTTAAAATTTCCGTGTAATCTGGGGCCAGAGCAATAGTGTAACTAAATAGTGCACTTGCTTGCCTTGCATGCAGCTGACCTGGGTTCAGTCCCCAGCGCTCCATACGGTCTTTCGAGCCCACCAGGAATGATCCCTGAGCGCAGAACCAAAAACACTACAGGTTGTGGCTCCAAAACCAAAAGTAAAAAAATATCTGTTTAATCTTTCTGGAAAGGATGATATTGCTTCTTAGTTGACATTTCCATCAGTATTTTAGTCCTTTTTCTATGACTCTAAATCACATTCATTTCATATGATTGGTCTCTGATTTGGTAGTTTTCATTTCATTACATTTCTTTGGTCAGTTGAGAGGTTAGTACTTTTTCATGTATTTTCTTAGTTTTTTTTTCTTTTCTGTAAATTGTTTAACAGATTCTTCAGATTTTTCAGTTAGAGTAACAAATTTTTCCATTTAGATAAAATTTTATTTTTTAATTATAAACATTTTTGTGGTTCATTTTCTTTCAAAAATATTTTTAGAGTACCTCATAGCAAAATCGAGCAGAAGGTACCGTTTACAAATACTTACTGTCCCTACCTCCAATTCCCACCACTGTAGACATCTTGTACAACAGTGGATCATTTGTTACAGCTGATGAGCCGACACTGACGTATTATTTCCCAGGCTGGCAGCATGCAAGGCAAGTTCCCTAACCGTCCTGTACTGTTTCTCCAGCCCCCATAGTGAGCTCTCTTAAAGTTGATTATTTTCAGTCTTTTATCCCCCCACCCCCCTACCCCTAGGTCTAGCTCTCACCCTCACTTGGGGGGCATACCCAGCAGTGCTCAGGGCTTACTCTGGACTCTGCTTGTTCCTGGCAGGATCACTCAGGGATCACTCTTGGTGGGCTCAGAGAACCACAAGAGTGTTGGAGATCCAACCTGGATCACTCTGACCCCTGGTCTTTCACATCTCTTTATAAACTTAGAACTACTTTGTCATTTCACACAAAATGACTTTGTAGAATTTTTATTTTTATTTGCTTTTATTGAGCTATAATTTACATATGGTATATTCATTTCAGGTGTATAGTCAGTGATTTTTATATGTAATGCAAAATGCTCACAAATTAGCTAATACTATATTGAGTTTCTTTCACACTTAATAGATTTTGATCATCAGACGATACTCCATTTTAATTTCATTGCTTTTTTATTTTATTTTATTGATTCACCATGAGATATAGTTACAAGCTTTCATGTCTGAGTTACAATCACATAATGATCAAACACCCATCCCTCCACCAGGGTGCACAGTATCCTCAGTATACCCCCACCTTTCCCACCCTCCCACTGCCACTTGAGCCACATCCCTGGCCCCCACTTTCGTGAATTCTTCACATTGCCTTTATGATTAGAACCTTCTTCCTTACTTACCTATTCTATGCTTCTTTAAATTTTTATTTTTTGTTGGGATATTCTCAGATTGGTCCAGGGCCTATCTGTGCCTGTACTTGGCCCTGCAGTGTGGTGCCATCGGTTTAAATCAGGACCGCAAGCCTGTAGTTCATGCCTTCAACCCCTTTGAGCTATTTCCTGGGCCTTTTTAATTTCCTTTTAAAGTGTCTTGCATAGGAGTAAGAAACTTCGTAAATGGTTTAAGATGTTTTCTTGCATGTGACCTACCTCATATGGTCCCCTGAGCACTGCCAGAAGTAGCCCCTGGAAACACCACTGAATGTGCATTTACCTCGCCCCCCTCATGTCTTTTTTCAGTACTTAATTATTTATCTAGAATTTATTTTGATATCTGGAGTGAAATAATGTCATAATCCCCTCCTTCAGTATAGTTATCAGAAAAAAACAGACATTTAATATAAAATAACCAGTTTTTCCAGACCCTTGTGGAGGAAATTGTGTGCTTTCCCTATGTTGAATTATGACAGGTAGGAAGAGCATAAAAGTGACCAGTGTTTTATACTCTTTGTTACTTTAACTGACCATCAGTGTTGGACTATGGTCAGGTAGGAAGAGTGTTTAAGTGACCAGATCTTGTATACCTGGAAAGAGCACCTCCTGGCTGATTTCTCTACTAAACATAGTTGCTGATGCCAGAGGCAAGATTCAAGGATAGGTCTGAATAGTCTGCATCTTCTCAGCTTGCCTTAGTATTTCTTTTATGAGCTTTTGGGAGACATCTCTTGCTAGGTGTTGTTTCCTCATTAAATAACTTCTCATAAGTATATTGCTCACCATGCATGTGATTTAATGATAAAGCTCTCACTTGGCCTACATGAGGCTCTAGGTTCTATTTCTACTGTAAAAAGTAAAAACAAAGGCAAATCCAATTGGACAGAAAAGCCACTATTGCTGGTGAGAATGTGTCACAGTCCTCTAATACAGTTTGAGGAAGAAAAAAAGTTGAGACCATTTATATAGTGTCTGCTCTGAAGGGTAGTATATTTGAAAGAAAGTCTGCCAACTGTCTTCATACTTGTCATTCTGGGAGCCAAGAATGTAGCTCAGCTGTAGAATGCTTGCCTTGTATGTGTGGTGAACTGGGTTCTGTCCGTGGCACCACAGAACAAAATAAAAACAAACATATTCCTTATTCTGAAGATTCTAAAGCTGTACATAGCAATAATCTGAGGATCTTTTTAAAAAGAACTACTTAACACTTCTCCTTAGAGATGCAGTCAGGCCTGGTAGTTTTCTAATGATTTTTGGGTATTTTTAAAGTGCAGCCAAGGTTGAAAAATCACTGCTCTAAAATGTGTGTTCTTATAAATTTCATTACTGTGTATATGTTCAGTTTGGTAGTTGAATTCCTGTTAAATCTAATGTTAGACTCCCAAAACAACATTGGTCCCACATACACATTGCAATAGCTGGGAAACTTCTCCCCAAAATATTTTTTTAGTGGGGCAGAATAATAGTACAGTGGATAAGGCATTTGTCTTGTATTCTTTAATCCCTGGAACCCCATATGGTCCCCCAAGCCCTCTAGAAGTGATCCTGAGCACAGAGCCAGAAGTAAACCCTGAGCATGGCCAGGTGTGGCCCCCAAACAAATTCCTTGGTGAGTAGCTTGGCCGTATCTATGGGCTTTCACCTGACATTGATTCTCTGTTTTCCAGATCAGCATGGATTCCTGGTTCATTCTTATTCTGCTTAGCAGTGGTCTGATACATGTCAGTGCCAACAATGCTACCACAGGTAAATTGTCATTTGAGAAAAGTTGCTTTTTCTCAAAAGTTGTTTGAAACAATTTTGCTTTCATATTTATGACTGATTTTTTTAAGACCTAGGTAACATTAAGGAAAGAAAAATAATAAAGTTTTATTTAAAAGCAATGAATGAAGTGGCTCAATGGTGAAACATAAAAGCATCTTTGAAAATCTTTGAGTCATATTGAATGCTTAGTATTGTTCTATTTATCACAGAGTATTGTAAATAAATCAAAGAAATTATGTGCTTGTTCCTTAAAAAGAGTACAAAAAAAACTACATTGATGTTTAAGACTCATATATTAATTTTAAGGCAATAAATTCAAAATTCAGTTTCTTTCAACCTTAAGACAGTAGTTTACTGGATCTGGTAACACGGATCCATAATTAGATAGAAGTATGTTGTTTTGTTTGATTTCCAATGTTTGACAAAACTTATTCAGACTTATTAAGCCTTAGTGTTTTGTGCCTCAGAACTTTAGAGCTATTGTGTGCCTCTTGTGATGTTTCCTTATTCTTTTATGTTTGTAGTTTCACCTTCTGTAAACATTACGGGATCAATTAAAGCATCAACAATAGAATCTGTTAAAGAGACCAAAACTTCAAATTCTGCTCCTTCAGCAACTTCTCTTTCTGTGGCACCAACTTCCAGCCCAAATGTAACTCTGGAGCCAACCTATGTAACCAGTGTCAATTCTTCAGACTCTGACAACGGGACCACAAGGACATCAAACCCCTATTCTGTAGTCACTACACTTTCACCAAATGGAACATGGCTTACAGATGCCAGTACAGAACTTTGGGAGGGGAATTCCAGCACTGCAGCAACCACTCCAGAAACTTTCTCTCCTTCAGGTACTAGAAATGGTTTTTATTTATTCCACCTTTTGCTCTTTGAGTTTATTTACGCTTTTATTATATTTGTATTTTCTAGCCATAAATTTCTTGGAATTACTGCCCAAGCAAGGTAATGAAGCCTAGATATAGGGGAATTCTTAGAGTATCTGGTTAAAGTAGAATAAAGAAGAATGACTCTGGAGAATATCTTGCTTTGAATGGGATTCTGATTAGATTGGGGAGGCTTAAATGTACAAGAGAAAATGCAAGAGAAAGAGGAAGTCATTGATAATATATGATTGAAAGTGAAAACATACAGAAACTGGGTAATAGAATTAAGCATTGAAGAAGTGATACCTGGAGAAAATGGGAAGAATTGATCTCCATGTCCTTTGTTAGTTCAAATGTGGGTGCATTTTGTGGCCAAGAACAGCCCCTGCCTGCTGGCCAACACTGACAGGCAAACAAAGAAAAGGTGCCACAGGGGGGTTGGTAATCAGTGACTTTATTTTATTTTTTTTTAGTGTAGTCATATAGAAGGGTGGTGGAACACGTAGGTGTGGTTGAACATTATCATAACAATAAATAGATGTAAAGCCCTTCCTTCAGGAGAAGTTCTTCTAGGAGATTAATTCAAGGACAGAATCTCATCTGGGGGTTCAGCACTCTAGATTACTAGAAAATTCGCTCAAGGGCTGAATTCCATCTAAGGGCATATTGCTTTCCTCTTTGCTTAGCTAGTAATACATTTAAACAATCATATTAAATTTACTTAATAATATCTCTAGCCATTTTGTATGGACACAGCAAGAGATATATTAAGCTTAAAGGTGGCTCTTCCTGGGCACATCTCACTATATACCTCAGACTACTGTCCTCAGGCCAGGTTAGTCTTTCCTAACCCCAGCAGGGTCCTTATTCAGTTACTTCTTTTTGGATCATGACAGAGTTTGTTCCATGACCATGCTTTTATACTTTTTATGGTGCTTAGCTTAAACCTTTTCAATGCCAGAGTAGCTTGCTGCTTCCCCTGGGTCCATCCAAGTCCCTCGAGGGCATTAGGAAGTAAGGGCAACTGAGGCTTAAGTCAAGTAAATATGATGAATGCCCGGGAGTAAATATTATTCAGAGTCAGTTAACTCCTATGTTGCAAAAGCATAGCATCAACTGTCTTCCTATCTATACAAAAAGGACATTGATGAACCATGCAAAGGACATAATAAAGGAAAGACAAAAGCATTATATGATTAAGAGTGCCTGATGGATTTGGATGTACCTTGGGAGCACTGTGATGGGTGTAACTCAGTAAACCTAAGTTCCCTGCGGGAGGAGCAAGGACAAACCACTGTTATCCAATGGTCCCTAACAGTGAGGTAAGAAGAAGTGAGAATTCTGTCACCAGGGGTGGAATCAGTTAACTTACAGAGTCAGTTTGTTCAGGATCTCAGCACAGATCACTTTTCTCCTGGAATCGGTCCTGGTTACAGTGGAAATAACACCAGTTAAAAACTCCTTGCTTGGGTATGAATCCAGGTGAGAACGGTGTTTTCTGATCTCTTAAAGCTTCTGGTTCCTAGCTTATGAAAGAACTGGCGGTAGATGGGGAATTCCTAAAACAGCTTCTGTGAAGATGAAAGGAAATAATTATTCCCTGACAGCTATATTATGTCACTCTTTTGAGCAAAAACTGTTGTTCCCACTTTTGGGGTTCCCCTCCATGTTGGATGGTAAGCCCCCTCCCTAGTAAATTCACACTGTCTTATTGGGAGAGGGGAGACATCAGAAAGTATTTGGTAGCTGGAGAGAGTACAGAGTCTCTTATTTTGCCCTTGTTTGATCCCAGATGCTGCATATGATACCCTGAGCACCACACGGGATCCAGACCTCTCTTCTCTTTCACCCTTCAATCTAATTTGTGCTTACTTCTGTAGATGACATCTTTTGTGGGAGTTGGTATTTTGGGCCACACCTAATGGTGCTCAGGGATCTCTACTGGCAGGACTTGGGAGAACATATAGGGTGCTGGGGATAAACCTGGGTCGGCCGGTTTCAAGGCAAATGCCTTGTCTACTTGTACTAATTGCTCTAGTCCATGACATACTTTAGCTAGGTCTTGGAACCCAGATCCCATAAAGCCAATGACATATTTTAGCTAGGCCTTAAACCTAGACACCATATCTGCTTGTTTCAATCCCATATTTTCTACAATAAAGGCAATACAACATTTGTATCTACCTGAGTTTGAATTTCAGCTCTGGTATACTCTAACTGTGTGATGATAGGCAAGTTTAATCTTTCTGTGCCCTGTTGCCTTCATCTGTAAAGAATCAATAATGTGGGGGTAGAGCGATAGTACAGCAGGTACGGTGTTTGCCTTGCACATGGCCACCCCACGTTCCATCCCTGGCATCCCATATGATCCCCTGAGCTCACCAGGAGTGACTCCTGAGTGCAGAGCCAGGAGTAACCCCTGAGCACCGCTGGGTATGTCCCCACAAAAAAGAATGAATAATATTGCTTAACTTTTAGAGAAACTATTAAGACTAACAAGTTAATGTGTTCAAAACATTTATAGTGGTGCCCATACATTTAACCACTATTTTTTAAGTGTTAGGCATTGTACCAAGAGTTTTATAGAATAATCCTAGTAAGTTCTATTTCATGCTTTTCAGGTAAAACAGAGTGGGTCTGGGATCAAGGAGACAGCTCAAAGGGCACATTGTTTTTAAGCAGGATGCCTGGGTTCAGTCTCTGGCACTACAGGATCCGAGCACTAGCAGGTGTAGCCACAGAACAACAAGAAAGAATGAGTTTAGGTTTTTGGATTGTATTTCCTTCAATTCTTTTCTTCTTAAAATTTGGATTTGAGGTCACATCTGGTGATGCTCAGGAACTGCCCCACGCTCGGGAGGTGACTCCTGGCAGTGCTTGGTTTCCACAGTGTGGTGCTAGGGATGGAACCCAGTTGGCCTCATCCAAGTCAGTGCCCTGCCCCTGTGCTCTCTCTTACAGCCCCTTGTTTGTTTTTGTTTCTATAATGGGGGTGGGGTGAGGGGGTGTTGTTCCATTCGTGTTCTTTGCAATCATTTTGTGAAACTTTTGTTTCAGTTAAATGCAGTCACACTGGAACATGATATGGGTGAACATCATGTAATGATGACATCATATAACGACTGACCATTATATGACTGAAATCCAATAGCGAATAGCTTTGTAAATGTGTATATGTCTGTGATTCAATTAAAAAAATAAATGGGGAAAAATAGAAAAGCAAAAGGGAAAAAAAATAATTCCCCTGGGTTTTGAAGATTTCTGTAGGGCCCCAAGTGGCTAGATTACCTGCATTAGTTGGGTTTTATAATCAATTTTGTATCTGTAAGTTTTGATGTGATCCTATCTTCCAATCAGAATATTCACCAGTTCATTTCTGATTGTGTTTCAAAGTTCTGATAGTATTTTCTAATGTATGTTCCTATGACTATGTTTATGTATTTAGCTAACAGTTACTGAGTACTTTATTAATAATTTATGAGACATGAGATAAGCACTGTACACTGTTTACTTCACCCTGTGTAGAATGTATTATTATTCCCATTACGAAGGAAGGAAGCAAATACTCCAAGGCTTCAAATTGCCTGAACTTAAAAGTTTTACAGCAAGTCACTGGCAGAATTGATATTTAAGTCCCAAATCCACATTTTCAAGATGAATGTGATGCTGTTCTCCTTGTGGGAAGATACAGCCTGTCTATATCCAGAATTTTCAGAGGAAGCTTCAAATTGTTAAAAGTTCACGGACTCTTACACAAAACCAGCAAATACTAACCTTCTATTGCCAACTCTATGCAGGTTCTGGCAATAAGCAAAATTTAAAAATTGGTTCCTGCCTAAATAAATAAATGTGTCACCTACTACTAAATTATACAAATTTATGCTGTGAATTATGACCACTGCTTAGGTAGGAAAGACTAATAAATAAGTGAGAAAAAGATAGTAACCCAGGTCAGACTGACTTCATAGCCTGTGTTCTTAACATCTGCTATGCCTTTATTTAAGAATTCATTAAAATGGGGCCAGAGCACATGCCTGGCATGCACTGGCTCTCAGATGCCCCAGCACCACAGGAACCCCTGAGCAGCGCCCAGCCCATCCCCACGCGCTGCCGAGTATCACCCTTGTGGTGTTCAGTTTTACTTGGGAGCTCCCCCCACGCCCCCAGTACTGTGAGATCACCATGGATAATTGTCTACTTTTAAAAAAATAGTTGCTTAGTTTAAGACTGTAGAGGTTAAATATTTTACCTGAGATCTCAGGGCTATAAAGTAGCAGATTAAACCTGATTTTCACTTCTGTGGTATTTATATAATCTTCCATAGGTCCAATTTTTTTTTAATTTTTTTATTGAGTCACCATGTGGAAAGTTACAAAGTTTTCAGGTTTAAGTCTCAGTTATACAATGCTCGAACACCCATCCCTTCACCAGTGCACATATTCCACCACCAAGAATCGCAGTGTAGCTCCACCCCGTCCCCCCACACCCCTAGCCCCCCCCACCCCTAGCCCTACCTACCAGGTCCAAATTTTGACTTAACTAAGAAGCCAGTAATTATTCAGTTAATTTATTTCATGTCTTAAGAAACAGAGTACAAGGCTGGAGCGATAGCACAGCAGGTAGGGCATTTGCCTTGCACGTGGCCAACCCAGGTTCTATTCCCAGCATCCCGTATGGTCCCCCAAGCACCTCCAGGAGTAATTCCCGAGTGCATGAGCCGGGTGTGACCCAAAAAGCAAAAAAGGAAAAAAGAAAAAGAAAAAGAAAAAAAAGACTACACTTTGCTGATAACCTTTTTTTTTTTTTTAGCTGAAGTAATATTTTTAATTGAAGCAATAGGTTTCAGAGATTGTATATGTGTTAGGGGTACAGTTTCACATCTCTTCAAGTGTATGTTACCACTCCATACCTGGCATCAAAGTATCACTATCTCTTACCACATTCAACCTTTCAACCGCATATCCCACTTGCCATAACTTTAGTTATGAAATCTTTAGTGACAAATTTTGTTCAGTATAGCAAAATATAAGAAAACCTTTGCTCTATCATTGCCATCTTTTCCAGTAATTGTTTAATCAACATTTTTGGTTAAATCAGAATCTTGGGGACTTTGGGGTTTTTTTGTTGTTGTTGTTTTTGGGCCACACCAGATGTATTGAGAGCTTTCTCCTAGCTCTCTGTTCAGGGTTCACTCCTAGCAGTGCTCAAGGGACATTATTTGATGTTGAACATTGAACCAGGACTGGCTGCATATAAGGCAAACACTTTAACCTATGTGTAAAAAACTAAAGCACGCTGACGGGCGTGTGCACTTGCGGGCTCTCTGGGTGGCTCTGTCTCACCGCCTGCGTTCGGTGCTCTGGAACTGCTGTGTATGGGCTGGATCGGGACAGCTGTTGGCCGAGGACAGGCGAAGGAAGAACAAGGACCAAGCTGGTTGCTGATTAGTTACCGTTTATTCAATCTTCCCATCTTTCTCATCTCCCGCACTCCCAGCTCAATCCTCTTTCTGGATCTGCTGCCACCTCTCTCTCATCTCTCTCCTCCCCTTTTCCTCTCTCTCCCTTGCCCCTAGGTTACCCACTGCCAGGTAGCAAAATCAACATAACAAAGCCCTTCCTGAGGGCTGTCAGGTTCAAAGGGAACACAACCTAGGGGCATTCCAAAGTCCTTCTTGACTGCCAGTAGGCAAGATACCTCTTAAGGGTTTTGTTTTTTTTTTCCTCTCCTTATTCCAAACACTCATATAAGAATTCATAATATTAATCATTTTGTATGGACACAATAAGAAATGCATTAAAGGGCTGGAGCGATAGCACAGCGGGTAGGGCGTTTGCCTTGCACGCAGCCGACCCGGGTTCGAATCCCAGCATCCCATATGGTCCCCTGAGCACCGCCAGGGGTGATTCCTGAGTGCATGAGCCAGGAGTGACCCCTGTGCATCGCCGGGTGTGACCCAAAAAGCAAAAAAAAAAAAAAAAAATGCATTAAAGCTTATAGAATTGCTCTCCTGGGGCCATCTCGATCTCAGACTACAGTGCTCAGGCCGGATCAGTCTTTCCTATCACTAGCAGGGTCCTAGTCTCATCATTACTTTTGGATCATGACAGCATTTGTCTATGATCAAGCCCTTAACTTATAGTTAAGAATTAGGCACTTTGGCCAGGCCCATCTCGATGCCAGGGTAGCACATAAGTCACCGCTTGCCCTGGATCCGTCCCGTCCCTCGTCGGGACCCTGCTTTTGGGGTGCTAGGAACTGAGGGCAACTGAGGCTTAAGTGGAGAAAGCAGATGCCCAGGAGGGAATAATATTCGAGGCCAATTAAATCCCAAGTTACAAAAGCATAATATTGTCTTCTTGTGTCTATACAAAAAGGACATAGCTTTGAATAAACTATGCAAAGGACTCAAGGAGAAGAGAAAAATATATACAAGTCAATAGAACATTAAGAAGCTACAAATAAACGCAGAGGAATGGGAGCACTGTTATGGGAGTAACCCAATAAACCTAAACTACCTGAGGCTATGTTATCGTACACCCATGTACTATCTCTCTGACCCTCAATACATTTTTTTTTTAATTTGTTTCATTTATTTATTTTGGGTTGAGGCCACACTCAGTGGTGCTCAGGGCACTTGGCTCTGTTTTCAAGGATCACTTCTGGTGGGGATGGGGGGACCTCTGTGGTGCTGGGAATCAAACCCAGGTCACCACATGCAAGACAAATGCCCTAACCAGTGTAAGATCACTCGGCCCCAATAGTTTTTTTATAATGTCAGACCTGTTACAGAATGTTTTTCTTGCCCCACTATGTGCCCCCCCCCATAAAAAAAAAAGAACCAGGAGATCTCTCTCTCCTGAGCCCTTTATTATCTTACTCAAATCTAAGTAAGATAGGTAGAGTTGCTGCACAGGTCTGTCAGCCGGGAATTTCTCTTTTTACTATCCTAGAGATCCCCTGTATTGTTCCTGATTTCTGTATGATCTTCTTTCTTGGATTGCCCATCTTCTGATAGAATATATTCTCCAGGAGCTGTCCAAGAACGAGATGCAGATAATGTAAATTATGTGTGTGCACCATACCTATCTAAAACTATCTTTTGGACTGTGGTTAGAATTACGGAAATACCACCACCCATGCACACACATGCACACACTCCACCTGACTCTGATGCTTGCACCGTTTCATTGTAGTGCTTGCCAGGGGTCACTGTGGTATTCCCACACCTGCATGCCCCGTGGTCACCCTCCTGACCTTAGTGCTCACACAGGGGTCTCATCCTTTAGTTGCAGGGAACGCAATAGAACCACTGTTCTATGTCCCTCTTGGCACATGAAGTGGCACCAGCGATTGAGCTCAGTGCCTTATGCTTGCAAAGCAGGCACTATGAGCCACTGTGTTATCTGTCCCCTGCGACCCCAGAATTACCAAAAACATTGTCCTCATTTACTCATGATTACCATTTGGAGGCATTTACTGTTGTCCTGATTATTAGTTTTTTTGTGTGTGCTTTTCAGGATTATCTATTTAGCATTGGTGTCCTCAAAACTCAGAAATGTGTCTTAAAGTGTATGGCCTTTCCCCTCCTCTCCTCCCCCCCCCCCGTAATTGAGCACTTGATAAATCTTTGGAATTGTGATCCTTCAGTTCTTGAAAATTTTTTATTTTTTGTGAATCTTGTATTTCTTTGAAAATTGCTTTCTTCTTTCACTTTTTTCTCCTATAATTCCTATATTTTCTCATTATTTCTGAGGGGGGCAGGGCAGGAGGAGGGGAGGCATACCTGGTGGTGCTTAGGACTTATTCTTGGCTTTGCAGTCAGAGATCACTTCTGGCTGGAGCTTGGGGGACCATATGGGGTGCGGAGAATCAAACCCAGGTTAGCCCCATGCAAGTCAAGTGCTTAAACTGCTGTACTATCAGATTCTCCAGTTCCTAGATCTTAAATTCTGTTGGGTTTTGGTTGCATCTATTTTCATTCTTTAGGGTATTTTTGTTGGCGGGGGGGGGGGAGGTAAGGGGAGAGCCCTACCCAGAAGTACTCAGGGATCACTCCTGGTGGAGCTCAGGGATGCTGTGGTGCCAGGGATTGAGGCCGGGTCAGCTACGTGCAAGGCAAGTGCCCCCCTGCTCTATCTCCAGAACACTCTGCTCAGAGATCACTCCTGGCAGTGTTTCTGGAGTCCATATGCAATGCTGGGGATCAGACGGGGGCAGTTGTTTTGTCTCTCCAGCCCACTCAGTGTAGCTTTAATTTCATTTTACTGAGTGAAATTGAGAAACTTTTTATGTTTTGAATTATTGTTTAAAGTTGTATTTTAGTATCTGATGAAGATAAATCATTCCATATAATACCTTTTTTCAGAATGTTTACTAGTGGGGCTGGAGCAATAGCACAGCAGGCAGGGCATTTGCCTTGCACTCAGCCAACCCAGGTTCAATTCCCAGCATCCCATGTGGTCCCCCAAGCACCACCAGGAGTAATTCCTGAGTGCGTGAGCCAGGAGAAACCCCTGTGCATCGCCGGGTGTAACCCAAAAAGCAAAAAAAAAAGAATGTTTACTAGTAATTTATGATTTATTTCCTTATGAACATTAAAATCAACTTATTAATAGGAAAAAGTTTTGTTCTATTTTTAAATTGAGGCATCACAGTTTACAATAGTATTGCTGTTGCCTTGCATGCTCACAGTCCAACTGCACCCCACTCACCAACAGAGAGTGTCAGTATCCCTCCACTATTGTTCAGCTGTTTCTTTTCTATTTGGCCATCTCTGTTTTCCATTCTCTTGACAATATCTTGAGGTATATTTCCATGGGAAATTGTCTTATCCCTTTCTTTTGTTCCTTTATGCTCTATTTATGAATGAAATAACCCAATATTTGTCTTTGTTCTTGCAGGAAAATTTTTTCACAGATCATGTTAGATGTCAGATGTCAGATGTCATTTGCCTCGGTCCTATTTTTTGCTTCTTGTAGTGTTGTAAATTTGCACCATCAGTGTTGCATGTTTTCAGCTTCATTTTCACATTCACATTTATTTTAATCTGAGAGAAAATCATTAATTTTCTACAGTTAGTGGATGTTAGGTTTTACTTCATATTCCTTTTTCTTGTTGAGGTTGACTAATCGTATCTCTATTTGACTTACTGCCTCTCCTTCCAAATAACCTACTGCTCTGTAGTTACTCTGGCGGGTTTCTTTCAGTTTTCATTTCAATTTCTCTTTCATTAATATTCTTTATTTTTTTTATTTGCTTTTTTGGGGTCACACTCAGCGATGCACAGGCGTTACTCCTGGCTCTGCACTCAGGAATTACTCCTAGCAGTGCTTGGGGGACACTATGGGATGCCGGAGATAGAACCCTGGTGGCCGCTTACAAGGCGAACGCCCTCCCCGCTGTACTATCGCTTCGGCCCCTCATTAATGTTCTTTCTGTTCTTTTAACACTTCAGAGATATATTTTGTGCATTTTCTATTTTCCTTTCCTCTTTTGGTCCTACCATTCTGACAAAATTACCCTCATGAACTTCGGAAAGAAATGAAACTTCATGTTGGGTTCTGGTTCCAATTCCAGGAAGGAAGAAATAGGAAATGGGGACAAATTTCTTTTCTAAATGATGTGACCCAGAAGTTTCTTCTTCACTTCTGATCACAACCTATTAACTAGAATTCCTTGTATAACTACATCTAGCACAAAGTCTCAGAAATTGAGGTTCTAGGGGGCCGGAGCGATAGCACAGCGGGTAGAGCGTTTGCCTTGCACTCGGCCGACCCGGGTTCGATCCCCGGAATCCCATATGGTCCCCCAAGCACCGCCAGGAGTAATTCCTGAGTGCAAAGCCAGGAGTAACCCCTGAGCATCGCTGGGTGTGACCCAAAAAGAAAAAAAAAAAAAGAAATTGAGGTTCTAGCCTGACAGCTTTTGTGCTCAACTGAAAAAAAACTAGGTTCAGTATCAAAGACTGGAAGAGGGAGAGAATGGTACTGGGTAGGAAGTCTACCATAAAAGTGAGCTTGTTATGATTTTGGTATTTTGAAATGTTAAAGTGTTTTCATATTTTACTGATTTCTACTTTTTTATTGCATCATGATAAAAGAATATTGTGTACTCTATTATGAAAAATTTATATGGACTTACAGTATTTCACATGCCTTAATATTTTCTCTGAGTCTGATATATTCAATTATTAAATTTTATAACATTATTATTTAGGTCTTTACATCACCTTAATTTTCTCCTATTACATTTTTTGCCTCAAAAATGTAGAGACATTTAATATCGTTGTGATTATTTTTCTTTTTGCATCTTTATACTTTTCATAAATATTGCTGCTGTGTTATTTTTTATCAGGGAGAATAGCAAACCACCCACTCAGGCAGGTTTACTGTATATACAGGTAACCCTATTTCCCATTTGTTGGAGGGTGCCTCATTCTAGATACCTGTATACAAAGGAAAATATTTGTATTCCTGAAATTTGTTTCATCTTTCCTTAGATTGAACAGTAATGTTTTTCTTTATTCTGAATGAATGTTTCTATTTTTTCGCTTACTACACAGGTAATTCTGACTCGAAGGACAGAAGAGGTGAGCCATTCACCTTGTCTGTTTTCCCTTATCCAATAAATATTATTGACCCATGTCTTCTTTGCTCATAGTCTATTGTGGCATTGTGCATCTGTGACTTGTGTGTTAACTTCCCTTAAGTTATTTACAAACTATCCTAATAAGGGAGTAAGAAAAATATTCGGTATGTTTTAAAATGCAGGCTTTGGGTTCTAATAATTATGATGTATTTTTACAAGTAATAAATTAATATTACCCTTAGGTGATTAAAAAAAAAACCTTGATATAAAAATGGCACAGGGAACAAGGATGTAACTCGGTGGGAGAGTGCTTGCCTTGCATTGGTAAGACTCTGGGTTTGATTTCTGGCTCAAAAACAATAAAATATAGAGGTGGTGGGGCCAGAGACATAGTACTGCAGGCAGGTGCTTGCCTCGCATGCCGCCAGCTAGGGTTTGATACCTGAGACCCATATGGCTCCCTGAGCACCTCCAGATATAGCCTCAAAATAAAAAAGAACCTAAGTTACACATATTGCTAAGGAAAATTATCATCAAAGGTCATGAGAGGGAAAGTGATGATTCAGCATTCTAGTGATCAGAAATGTTCATTGCATTTGAATTTGAAAAATGTTAGTCTGTTTAACAGGTTTTTTTCATCATCTTTCATTTTATCAAATTTATTTGAGATTCTTCTTATTAATGATTTTATTAACCATGACAGTCTTTTTTGCATAATTAGATTATGAAGTATTTGAAAGCTTGAAGTCCTAAATAATAGGAAGCATTTGAATTATAAAACTGAGTGCTGTGATCTTTCATAAATTGTCCACATGTGATGAGCAATAAAGGGTTAGCATACCATATTCAGATTTCCCTCAGTTGTCTAACTTTTCAAAGCAATAAAGGGTTAGCATACCACATTCAGATTTCCCTCAGTTGTCTAACTTTTCAAAGCTCAGAAACCAAATTCACTTACCAGTTTCTCACTGTCAAGTGTAGTTCAATGGGTCTGAAGAGATAGTACAGCAAGTAAGGCACTTGCCTTGCATGAAGCCAACCTAGGTTCAATTACCAGCATCCTGTATGGTCCCCTGAGCACTGCTGGATATACCTCTCTTCCTCCAAAATGAAAAGCTTGATAGATTTATATTGTAGTAGTGAGATGTGTTTACTAAATAATATTAGCTGCAGATGAATTAAGGATTAATGCTTTTATCAATGGCATTTATACAAAATACAATTATACAGCACCAGCTAGTGTTTTTTTGTTTTGTTATTTTGTTTTGTTTTGGGGGCCAGGCCCAGAGGTGCTTAGGGCTGTCTCCTGGCACTGCTCAGGAAACCATATGTGATGCTAGGGATCAAACTGGGATCAGCCACCCACAAGGCAAGCACCTTAATCCCAGTTTTGTCTTTCCAGTCCATAATGACTAATGTTTTGACAGAAGAACAGGAGAGAATAACAGAGGAAGGAGGCAGACAACTTTGCTTCCTTCTTTTGGAGTCCAAGAAATTAATTCCTTAGGGGTTGCCCCAGTTGTGCTTAGCCATGCCAGTGCTAGACATCAAACCTGGACTTCCTACAGAGAAAGCATGCTCTCAGCCTGCTGGTCTCTTAATCCCTCTCTCTCTCCTCCCCCCTCCTCTCTCCTCCAGTATTTGTCCTTTGGTAATTTGTCTTTAAAGCATTTATACTAACTCTGAGTTTGTGTAATAAGTAGTAATACATTCAGTATTCTGTAGTTTTGTCTACCAGATGTCTCAGGAAGGCATCAATCATGAATATACTCCCCAATTGTTAGGCTTTCTTAGTTCTTTAGTTCAGTCTTACTAGTTTTCTTCTAGGGAAAACAGACTCGGAGACAGATTCACAGGCAACAAGCTTTTGGTTGTTTTTTTTTTTTTCTTTCCTTGCCATATCTAAGGAACAGTAAAGGCGGTATTATTATTATTATTATTATTATTTTTTTTTTTTTTTTGCTTTTTGGGTCACACCTGGCAATGCACAGGGGTTACTCCTGGCTTTGCACTCAGGAATTACCCCTGGTCATGCTCAGGGGACCATATGGGACGCTGGGATTTGAACCCGGGTCGGCCGCGTGCAAGGCAAACGCCCTACCCGCTGTGCTATCTGTCCAGCCCCAAGGCGGTATTATTAAGTGGGGGGAGGAAATGAGATGCACAGTAGTCAGAGCAAATGCAGCAGAGATCTCAGCCACTCACACTGGGAGTTCTGCAGCTGAAATGGGGAGTGGAGCCTTTCTTGTGGGCCAGGCTGTTCTTCAGACCCAGGGGAGTCCCTAAGGAAGAGCATGGCGTAATGCCTGGGGAGTTGCTCGCTTTCCCCAGCAGCTGGAGGGAAGGAATCTTTGGTCCTGAAGGGAACTCTATAACATTCACTAATATTGCTGTGTATGCTGCCATTCATATTTTCATTAAATGGATAATTTTCCATCTAAGATAATGCGGTTGAATATCGATTTTGATATATGTATTAAAATGAAAGAAAATGACATAGAAGGTATTTCGAGAAGCAGTTGTAGGTAAGCTAAAAGTGTAGGCTCTGACAGCATTCCATTGTATAGATGTACCAAAGTTTCCTCAACCAGTCATCCGTTCTGGGGCATTCGGGTTTTTTCCAGATTCTGGCTATTGTAAACAGTGCTGCGATGAACATACATGTGCAGATGTTGTTTCGATTGTACTTTTTTGCCTCTCTGGGATATATTCCCAGCAGTGGTATTGCTGGGTCAAATGGGAATTCAATATCTAATTTTTTGAGGAGGTCAAGAATTTTGTAGTTAAGTGGATGGGCATGAAAAGTTTCATGCTGAGTGAAATGAGTCAGAAAGAGAGAGACAGACATAGAAAGATTGCACTCATCTATGGTATATAGAATAACAGAGTGGGAGACTAACACCCAAGAACTGTAGAAATAAGTACCAGGAGGTTGACTCCATGGCTTCGAGGCTGGCCTCACGTTCCGGGGAAAGGTCAACTCAGAGAAGCGATCACCAACTACATTGTAGTCGAAGGCCATGTGGGGGAAGGGAGTTGCGGGCTGAATGAGGGCTAGAGACTGAGCACAGCGGCCACTCAACACCTTTATTGCAAACCACAACAGCTAATTAGAGAGAGAAAACAGAAGGGAATGCCTTGCCACAGTGGCAGGGTGGGGTGGGGGGGAGATGGGATTGGGGAGGGTGGGAGGGACACTGGGTTTACGGGTGGTGGAGAATGGGCACTGGTGAAGGGATGGGTTCCCAAACTTTGTATGAGGGAAGTATGAGCACAAAAGTGTATAAATCTGTAACTGTACCCTCACGGTGATTCTCTAATTAAAAATAAATAAATTAAAAAAAAAAAAAGTGTAGGCTCTGGAACTAGACCACCTGGGTTCTGTGCCCTGGATCTTTTATTTACTTACTGTTGCTAATTTCCCTTGCTTCATTTTGCCATTTGCAATCTGGTAATAGTAACTTTAATAGTAACTGTGAGTGGGCCACGCCCAGTTCTGCATGGTACTTGCTCCTGATTCTGCACTCAGGAGTCATTCCTGGCGAGGCTCAAGGGAACATAAGGGGTGTCAGGGATTGAAGTTGTTGGGTGCCTTTGCCACTCTACTATGGCTCCAGCCCCTGGGATAAGCAGTAGCCTCTTTTTTGGGGGTGAGGGGAGTAGTCATTGAAGAGTTACATCTTTCTAGAACCAGAGAAGATAAACATTTTATTTTGTTTGTTTATCAAACCTGGGTCAGCCAAGTGTAAGGCAAGTACTCTACTCACTGTACAATTGCTCCAGCTCCAAGATAAGCCTTCTTACTTGAACCCCTGAGCCTGCTTTAATTTTCTCAGCTCTCCTGTTCCTCTACCTTTGTATACTTTGAGAAAATTGGAGTCCAGAATAGGATTGATATTCCTGATGTTCAAACGGGTTGTTTTGGATTATCATAATAAGTGATATTATTATTGTGAATTCTGTTTATGATGATATTCCCTTAGTGCCTATAATAGTATATTCTTTCAGTATTTTTGTGTTGAAAGTGTGGGGCAGAAGAAAAAGAAATATTTGGGCCAGAGCAGTAGTACAGCGGGTAGGGCATTTGCCTTGGATGCAGCCAATCTGGGTTTGATCCCCAGCATCCCGTGTGGTCCACCAAGCTCCGCCAGGAGTAATTCCTGAGAGCAGAGCAAGGAGTAACTCCTGAACATTGCTGGGTGTGATCCAAAAAGAAAAAAAAAAAAAAGAAAAGGAAAAAGAAGAGAGAGACGCAGGAAAGGAGGGAAAGAGCAAGAAGTGTGTGTGTGAAAGATTCTCAATGCATGCAGGAGACCTGGGTTCAGTCTCCACACTGCATTGTTCCCTAAGCACTGCCTTGAGCAATTCACCAAGCACTGCTGGATGTGACCCAAAAGCCCTCCTGCCTTTATATGCCACACAAAATGCTGAAGAAAGCTGAAAGACCTCCTTGTACTTGGGGAGTGGAAAGGAGGCATGGAAGTGAACTTTGAGCAGTTTAAATTATCTAAGGAAAATGAGAACTCAGTAATTAGAGTAAAAGCAAGGCGTCATGAAAACAGTAAGTTTCCATGTTGGAGGAGCTTTGCTCAGTGAACAGACATAAGATGGGGTGTGGCTGGCGATAATCAGAATAGGCGTGGTTGCTCAGGAGTCACTGTCTCTCCTGCTGATGAAAGCAAGGAAGTGAGATGGTCTGGATTTTATTTTTAAAGCAGTAATTCTGGGGCCAGGTGAGATAGTGCAGCAGGCAGGGCCCTTGCTTTGCGTAACAGCCGACTTGAGTTTGGTCCCCGACATCACATCTGATCCCTCAAGCCTGCCAGGAGTGATCCCTGAATGCAGAGCCAGGAGTAAGCCCTGAGCACAGCTGGGTGTCACCCAAAAACCAAAAATGAAAATTAAAAAATAAGCACCTTAAGGAAGAAAGATGAGTAATAGACATTAAGTTTTCTGAATTATAATGTCTCAGAATAACAGTGAGCTCAGCCCAGCGGGGCATTAGAAACAACATGCTAACTTTCGCTGTTCTTAGGGCCAATACGAAGTGCTTAAATCCATATTGAATTCTGCCTTTCAGAATTCAGAAAAGGGGTAAGTACTTTTACAAGAAAGTATGAATGCAGTACTAATAACTGGACCTCTGGAATGTAGGTTAGAGGTATATGACTTTTACTTCACCGTTACATTGTACTTGGCCAAATTGTGTTTATATCTTCATATCTGAGTATACTTGAGCCCATTGAATGTTATTATCTTTTGCTTGTAAAAGACAGTATAGCAAGCAAACATTTTTCCAAAATATCATTTTAGTAATTTTAGTAATTTGGAAATGTTGCCTCTGAAACTGAGTTTAAGAGATAAAATTTTGGTAGGATGAAGGATAGGGATGGGGGTGTATGCACTAGATCGTCCCTGGCTTACCTGTACCAGTCTCCATCGTACAGTGTCACATTTCCAAAGCAGGACAAGGTTAACCATAATGAGACAAGTCTGTCTAGTTTGGGAGGAGCCCTAGGAAGATGACTTGAACTTGAGCTTCTTATCTCCACGTCTGAGATTTGGCACAGAGATCTGTAAATTCTCTGCAATTTTTTTGTTTGGTTTGGGGCCACACCCGGTGATGCTCAGGGCTTACTCCTGACTCTGAACTTTGGAATCACTCCCAGAGGGCCCCAGGGACTATATGGTATCAAATCCGGGTTGACCACCTCTCTCTGACCCCTCCAGTTTTCTTAATATATCTGATTTTTCTTCCCTTAATGAAACCAGGGGTCATTTTCACTATATTTATTCTTTAGCTATAATCTAAATTAGTGGATATAATTCAGCACTCAAGGAGCTATTGTAATAGTATAGCAGGTAGTGTGTTCTCCTTGTATGCTGCCAACCAGGGTTCCATCTCTGGTATCTTTATGGTCCCCCCAAGCATCACCAGGAATAATTCTTGAGTGCAGAGCCAAAAGTAAGCCCTGAGAATCACTGGGTGTGGCCCAAAAACAAACGAACTAAAAAGGTAATTGAGGGGACTGTAGCGATAGCACAGCGGGTAGGGCATTTGCCTTGCACACGGCCGACCCGGGTTCAAATCCCAGCATCCCATATGGTCCTCAGCACCGCCAGGAGTAATTCCTGAGTGCAGAGGCAGGACTAACCCCTGTGCATGGCCAGGTGTGACCCAAAAAGAAAAAAAAAAAAAGGTAATTGAGCATTCAAGAGGTCCAATCTGACTTTATAATAGAGGTCTATTCTGGCTTGAAATCTTGGTAAGGTAAAAGTTGTTTAATTTTGACGTCTTTAGAATAGTGTAACTTTGTGTTCTTGCTTTAGGTTTACCACTTAAACCTAATTACCACTACCAAATTACCACTGTGTAATTCAGGCACTTAATCTCTGCTTGTTTCCTCATTCATAAAATAGGGTTATCAAATGTAGACCTCAAATACATCGGGGTATTAAAATAAATGAATGCTCTAATAGGCATAAGGTGCTTTTCTCTGTGCCTGCTGCCTAAATGCTCAAATGTCAGCTGTAATAACTACTAATAAAAATTAATGTCTAAGTTATCTGGTTCTTACTATTTTGATTGAAGCTGTCAGCTCTGCTAGCAATTACATAAACAGTGCATTACTCAGCTCTGCCTTTGCAGAGCAAAAGCATAGTATGGAAATGAATATTGGTACATTGCCTGTGTACCAATAAAATTTTACTTCCAAAAACAGGCAGTGGGCTACATTTAGACTGTAGTTTCCCAGTTCTAGACCATGGTACCTTTCTGAACTAAGAAGCTGGCTTGAGAGATGGCTCAGAGCTCTTTGCCTGTACTGCTGTGTGACAAAAAAAAGAGAAAAAAGACACTGGACTGAGGTTCTCTGCTTAGCATGTAAGCTTCTAGATGCCAAGAGCAAATCTTTTACCATCACATCATCTTTTGCAAATGTTGCCTTTAAAAAAAAAAAACTGAGCTATAATTGACATCATGTTAGTTTTAAGGCATAGAATATAATAGTTTGATTATGACAATGATTTGATACTTGTTTTTAATGAGAAATGATCATCACCATGTGTGGTGTTCATCACTGCGTACAGTTACGTTTGTGTTTTTTTTTCTTGCAGTGAAAAAATTTTAAGGGACTGGAGTGATAGTACAGCAGGTAGGGTGTTTGCCTTGCACCAAACCAACCCGGGTTTGATTCCAGCATCCCATATGGTCCCCTGAGCACCGCCAGGAGTAATTCATGAGTGCTTCAGCCAGGCGTAGCCCCTAAGCATCTCCAGGTGTGACCTAAAAGGCAAAAAAAAAAAAAAGAAAAGAAAAAGAAATTTAAGATCTACTCTCAGCAATTTTCAAATATCTAACAAAGCATTGTTAACTGTAGCTGCCATGTATTACATTCCCATGACTTATGACTAGAAGATTACATCCTTTTTCTTTTGTTTGTTTTTTGTTCTACAGTGCCTGGGAAAATCTTTGTCCCTGTTCACCACTGTCATCTGTTTCACACACTCACCCCCCAGTATTCCTTATCCTCCCTTCCTGCTTTCCCCTCTCCTCCCTTTTCCCCCTTTTTCCCCCCCTCCCTTCCCCTCTCCTCTCCTTTGTTCTCAGACCAAACGCAGAGCCTCAAACACTTGAAGCAGAAGTTCTACCACTGAGTCCATCCCCAATCCCTACTCTTGCCTCTTTTACATCTTCATTAACTCTGAGGGGCAAAACCTAATGATACATTTGTATTTTGTAAAGCATTCTAAGAGATTGTCACACTGCTGAGTAAGATAGTCCCCAAACCCTGACACAGCTTTCTTTTAACCCCATAATAAAGTGTTTGGGTAGATAAATAACTCTTTAAGTTCAAAATCCTTTCTAAACGTTTGTTGGACAGTGTGCCATCGACTTAGAATAGTGCTGTTTCAAATGAGCAATCATGTGTATCTGATTTTTGTTTCTCTTTAGGAAAACCTCTTTTTTCTGCTGGAACTGTTTAATTGGTTAATTTCAATTTAAAATTTCAAAAGTTTTGGACCTAGAGAGATAGTACAGTGGGTAGGTGCTGATAGGGAGTTCGCCTTGCATGTAGCCAACCTGGGTTCGGTCCTCAGCACCCCAATGTTCTTCATCAGGGATTTTTATTAATACAGTTTCTCTGGGGCTGGAGCGATAGCACAAGCAGGTAGGGCATTTGCTTGCACGCAGCCAACCCGGGTTTGATCCCCAGCATCCCATATGGTCCCCTGAGCACCGCCAGGAGTAATTCCTGAGTGCAGAGCCAGGAGTAACCCCTGTGCATCGCCAGGTGTGGCCCAAAAAGCAAAAAAAAAAAAAAAAAATACAATTCCTCTGCACAAATTGCTATATTTTATTTATTTGGGGGAGTGTTTTTTTGTTTTTTTGTTTAAGGCCACACCCAGTAATGCTCAGGGGTAACTCCTGGCTCTCCACTCAGGACTTATTCCTGGTGGTGCTTGTGGAACCATATGGGATGCCGGGGATCAAACCCAGATCAGCCACATACAAGGCAAATGCCCTACTCGCTATATTATAGATCTGGTCCAAATTGTAATATATATGTATATTTTTTAAAGATTTATTCCATTTTGGCAAGTACCTCTTTCCCATTGCTAACCTTGGTATTTGTGAAAGTCACTTCAGAACTCTGGTTGAACTGGAGTATTCAGGGAACTGGAATATGCTTATTGTAGCTGTCCCTTCAGGAGGACAGAGAAGAGCATATAGTAAACCAAGATCCAGTCATAGGTTAGGAAGTTGGGACTCTTACCCTATAGACAAACCTACCATTTTTTCCCCCTTCATCTCTATGACTTCCTGGAATTGCGTCAGGCACCACTTTTGTTTTTGCTTTGTCCCTGATTAGAGGTGTTTAAATAGTAGCTATGTGGGGCTGAAGCGATGGCACAGTGGGTAGGGTGTTTGCCTTGCACGTGACCAACCAGTTTTGATTCCCAGCATCCCAGTTGGCCCCCTGAGCACCACCAGGAGTGATTCCTGAGTGCAGAGCCAGGAGTGACCCCTGTGCATCGCCAAGTGTGACCCAAAAAGGAAAAAAAAAAATAGTAGCTATGTTAGATGATATTAATGAATTAGTCCTGCTTTTGTTAATTGACTAACAGCATTGTGATTGTGTTCTTAATTCTTAGCTCTCTCTGATCCATACTGAGTTGAAATTATTTATTTTAAGATTTTCTTTAAATAATCTAGTGGGAGGGAGATCCAGAGGAATAGCTAACTTAGAACACCTGCCTGCAAGTACAATGTGACAAATTCAGCCTCTGGTGCTGCCCAGGTATCAGGTGCAATCGTGACAGCTCTGCTCTGTGGTCCGCAGCACTGCAAGCAACTTCTGACATTCAGTATATGTGAGCACTAAAACTGGAAAAGTGGGGGGCCAGAGCATTTGTGTAGTAGACAGGGCACTTGCCTTGCACACAGCTAACCAGGTTGACCTCCACCACCCCGACATGGTCCTCTGAACTCCTCCAGAAGTGATTCCTGAGCATTGCCAGGTGTGGCCCAAAAAACAACAGAAATGATAATAAAAATAATCCAGTGAGGAAAGTGTAGATCAGTGATTCTTTTTGTTTCTTGGAGGGTTTACATGGTTGTGCTTGGGCGTACTTCCAGTTTGAGATGCAGGAGTTGCTCCCCTCTCCCCCACTATGTGAGTTACCAGGTAGTACCAGATAGCAAATATAGGACACCAATAGTTCTTTTGTTTGATATATTTTTTGGTGGGGGGTGGGGGTGTGCTACATTCAGCTGTGCTCAAGGATCATTCTTGGTAGGCTTGGGGGACCATATGGGATGCTGGGGACCAAACCTGGGTCAGCCATGTGTAAGGCAAATGCTTTACAATGCTGCGTTGTCACTTCAGCTCTCTAGACCCAGTAGTTCTTAACTCAAACTATTCCCTACCCTCTTTTCCTGAGGTATTTGTCAGTATACAGTGGGTAGGTAGGTCACTTGCCTTTTATACAACCCATCCAGATTTGATCCCTTGCATGCCTATGGTCCTAAGAGCACTGCCAGGAGTAGTCTCTGAGCCTCATAAGGTATGGCTCCAAAACAAAAAAGATTTTTGTTCCAGTTAGAAATTCGCTAGTAGGATTTAGTAGATTAAGTGCCTAGTGCATATGCCTAGTGCACACAGTAACCACCCTTAACAGATCTAGTCTAAAATGACCTATGCAAGATTGAAGATCCCAGGGGCTGGAGCGATAGCACAGCGGGGAGGGCGTTTGCCTTGCACGTGGCCGACCCGGGTTCGATTCCCAGCATCCCATTTGGTCTCCCGAGCACCGCCAGGGATAATTCCTAAGTGCATGAGCCAGGAATAACCCCCGGTATAAATTAAAAAAGAAAAAGAAAGCAGTGGCATATAGTGATAATTCTGAAATGAAATGAAAAGTGTATAGGGTTTGAATGCTGTGGCCTCTTCTGTACAAGTTAGAAAGTTTGGGGCCGGAGCGATACCACAGTGGGTAGCGTGTGCACTCAGCCTTGCACTCAGCCGACTCAGGTTCAATCCCCGACATCCCATATTGGTTCCCCAAGCACCACCAGGAGTAACTCCTGAGCATCGCTGGGTGTGACCCAAAAAGCAAAAAAAGAAAAAAAGAAAGTTTCACGTAACAGAATTTGAAAATATATGCAATTAAATTTTGTTTTTTTATTTGGGGACACACTGCTCAGGGCTTCAGCTCAGACTCAGACTTCTGCTCAGACTCCTGCCTCCAGCTAAGAAGTAAACTTGTGCAGTGCTTCAGGGACCATATGTGGTGGGTATTGAACATGGGGTTGATCACGTGCCAGGCAAGGGACCAACCCCAGTTTAAATCCCAGTAGCACATATGGTCCCTGAAGCACCACCTTGAGTGGCCCCTGAACACAAAGCCTACTTTTTGCTACCTTCCAGGTAAGCTATTGATATTGATATTAATAATGTTTCCATTTCTGGGGCCAGAGCGATAATAAAGTGAGTAGGGCATTTGCCTTGCATGAACCTGACCCAGGTTTGATCTCTAAGATCCCATATGGTTCCCTGATCAACATTGGATATGGCTCAGAAACCAACCCCCTCCCCTCCAAAAAGATTATTTTGTCATTTCAATGTACTGTTACTGACACTTAACGCATATTTAGTGATAAATTTTTAATTCTGTTATTCAGTATAATACAGTATTTAGTGCTAATTTTAAGTATGTAGTGAGCAAGCAGAAACATAATTCTTTTTTGGGGGGTTGAGGTCACACCCGGCGATGCACAGGGGTTACTCCTGGCTCATGCACTCAGGAATTAGTCCTGGCGGTGCTCAGGGGACCATATGGGATGCTGGAAATCCAACCTGGGTAGGCCCATATACATAATTCTTGCCACCGTAGCATTTACAAGGAAGGGACAATCTTTAATCAGTAACAGTCAGATAAATATATAGTTACAAAGTATGAGAGACATTACTAAGGAGAACAACAGTGCTTTGTGAGAATAATTTTTAAAAAATAGCCAGCTTTGACTAAGTACATAATGAATGTTAGTTAACTGTACCAAGAGTTTTATATGGATATTCTCTTTAAGCTTTAGAATAACTAAGTCTACAGATAGAAAAACTAAGACTGAGGGTCCTAATTTAGTATTGAGTCAGAAAAGACCTCTTTAGGGAAAATAACACCTAAACTGGGAGCTGATGACTAGCAGTTAGCCAGGCGAAGAATGGAGGATGAGGCTGGAGCAACAGTACAGCGGGTAGGGCACTTGCCTTGCATATGGCTGACTTGGGTTTGGTTCCCAGCATCCCATATGGTCTTCGAACACTGCCAGGAGTAATTCCCAAGTGTAAAGCCTGGAGTAAGCCCAGAGCATCCCTGGGTGTAACCTCGAAACAAAGCAAACAAAAGAGGATGATTATGTAAAACAAAAGGAATATATTCAAAGGCCTAAGGAGGGAATGAACTCAGTCTGAAAGAATGCCACTAACTAAAGGTCCATGAGCTAGTAAAAAGCAGAAGGCATAGGGTAAGAAGAGACTAAACGTGGGAGATTGTCAGCCAGGATAAGAGTATCGGATTTTATTCCCGAGTCTTGGGAAACCATGCAGAGGTTTTATAGTAAGAGGGGATAGGATCTGATTTGCTTTCTTATATATTACTCTTCTTTGTGGAGAATGAGTTTTCAGGAGACTGACTTACTGTGGTCCATTTATGAGTGGACAAAGATTTGAACTACATTGGTAGTCCAACAAAGTGAAACAAAATGGAAAACCGGCAGCAAATCTGAGGTGGTGCAGCTGGATTAGACATAGAGGTTAAGCAGGAGAAAGAAAATAAATTTCTACATATTTTACTTTAGCAGAGAAGGTAGATGCTAGATATTGAAAGGTGAAGAAAGATTTTAGACACAGTTGTTTCACTACCTGTGAAGATTTTTGGTGATGGTGGGGTAGCCTCCAAGCAGTGCTCAGAAAATCCAGGGCCCTTCTCAGTGATCCTCAGCCCACCAGACCTATGTTCAGTGTGAGGACATGAAGAATGGTGCTGTATGGGCCTGCTCGAGTCCTGCAGTGTCAGGAAGTCCCCGAGCCAACCTAGGGAGTGCTCAGGTACCTCTAGGTCATCAACCAGTGGTGCTCATCACCCATGTGATCTCAGAGATTGAACCAGGGTCAACCACATGCAAGGAATGCATTTTAAGCCTTCTACTATCTCTCTGGCCCCTGATTGTGACATTTTAATTTTTTTTGTTGTTATTGGCTGTTTGGTTCACACCTGAGGATGCTCAGGGATTACTCCTGACTCTGCACTCAGAATCACTCCTGGTAGTGCTTGGGGGACTGTACAAGATGCCAGGGATCGAACCCAGGTCAGCTGCGTGCAAGGCAAAAATGCCCTACCCACTGAACTATTGCTCCTGCCCGGCCTATGAAATTTAAAGTGGAAGTTGTGTATAAGTAATTGGAAAGTGAGATCAGAAAAGAGATATTGCTACTTAATAAAAATGTGAGAATTGCTAGCATATCATTTGTACTTCAGCCATTTGTCTGATCTGACCAACTAGATATAAAGATAAATGTCATGACCTAGTCCTGAGGGATTCAGACATCAATCAAGAGTTGGAAAAGGAACAGATAGTAAAAGCAATCAGATAAAGTTGCCAAGAGATAGTATGAAAATTAGAAGAGTGCTTAGTCAGTCAGTGTTATTGCTCATGTTAATATGAGCTGCATCTTATGTTTGAAAATTGCCATCAGCAAAGACAAGGAGTAACACCTCATAATATATTTTTTTTAATTCTCTAATCCTTGGGGCTGGAGAGATAGTAGCACTGCTGGGTGTGCTCCTTCCCCCCCCCAAAAAAAAAAAAATCCACAACCTCTACCCCATATCTGCCTGTCTTACTGTTGATCTCCTTTGTTTGTGTCCCTTTATGGTAAAACTTCTTACCACAAAGAAGAAATTGGTATCTCGCTGATTCCTTTATCTTTATTTCATTCCACTTAAGTTTTCTCACTACTCAACTGAGACCACTCTTGAAAAGGCCACCACTAGGGGTCCAGAGCAGTAGGGGGTTCAGAGTGATAGTACAGTAATAGGGTGATTGATTGCCTTGCTTACACCTTACGGAGATCCTATCCCCGGCACTACATATGGTTCCCTGAGTGCAGAGCAGCAAAAAAGAAACAGTCACCAGTAATTGCTGTCTTGTCAAATTTTGTTTCATCTATCTGCGTCCTACTTAATTTGTTGGTAGTATTTTAGTTGGTATTCTCTTTCTTAAACTACTATTCTCCTTAGCTTTTATGACACCACATTGATGACATCCTACCTCATGACTGCTGCTTCTGAATCAGTTAAACTGATTTTTTAAAAGAATGTATATCCAGTGTTCCTGCTCAAAACCTTCCAATCACATGATATTAAACTGTATGAAAATGTTTCCCGTTAGATTTGTCATTCATTGGTGTCCTTGATGGGCAGTTTAAATGGAGCTCTGAGTATAGGAGTCAAGCAAAATAGATTTAAGAATACCAGGAGGCGGGGCTGGAGCAATAGCACAGCGGGTAAGGCGTTTGCCTTGCATGTGGCCGACCCGGGTTCCATTCCCAGCATCCCATATGGTCCCCTGAGCACCGCCGGGAGTAATTCCTGAGTGTAAAGCCAGGAGTAACCCCTGTGCATCGCCGGGTGTGACCCAAAAAGCAAAAAAAAAAAAAAAAAAGAATACCAGGAGGTTTGGGTTAGAGAAAACAACTGTTTTATAAGATAATTGTTCTGATGCGTTAGCTGTAAGGAGAGGCGTTGGGCTATTGGAATAGGGAAAATAAAATCTGGAAGACATCATTGAGGTCACAGTATTGGCTATAGCCCAGAGCATACGTGCAGGATTGGTCTTTGCATGGAGGACCAGGTCACCCCTTTCAGCAGGATGCAAATGGAGATCATCTCAAGCTCAGACTGGTGGTATAGTTTGTGGCAGGGTCAGGGAGCTGGTAGAGTGGAGAAAGAGAACTCAGTACCTGGGGAACTGCCGTGAAAAAGGCTTGAGTACTGATTGGAGATGGAGCTAGGTCCTGTGGGATGGAGGGAAGGGCGCTGTATCTCCAAGCCAGGTATTGCCTTAGTTGGGGTTATGATAAAAGTAGCAGTGGGAAAAGTTAGAATAAATTTACAAGGAGTAAATTAAAGGGCTAGAGGTTAATAATTTGCATATGGTGCCTTGGGTTTGAACCCTGGCATCTTGGGGAGTAAGCCCTAAACATCCCATCAGGAGTAGCCCCCAAACACCACAGGATGTGAAAGAAAGGAAAAGAAAAGGAGGGAGGGAGGGAGGGAGGGAGGAAGGAAGGAAGGAAGGAAGGAAGGAAGGAAGGAAGGAAGGAAGGAAGGAAGGAAGGAAGGAAGGAAGGAAGGAAGGAAGGAAGGAAATTAGAAAGAAAAAAAGAAAAGACAAAATAGACAGCATTTTTGGATACATGTTACCTAAGACCCTAGTAATGTCTCCTTGTCTAACTTAGGAATGATAGGGCTGGAGAGATAGTACATTGAAGTAGGTGCTTGCCATGTATGCAGCCAACTCGGGTTTGATCCCCAGTTTCTCATGTGGTTTTCAAACACCACCAGGAGTAATGCCTGATTGCAACATCAGAGTAACCCCTGAGCATTGCCAGGTACAACCCAGAACCAGTAGATAAATAGGGAAGAGGGTTCTCTGACAGAAAACCATTGGGGTATATATTTATGGCACTTGTCCATTTCTCTTCCTCTCCCATTTTCTTCTAGATGGAATCTAGCCTAGAGAGAATAGATGATTGTTCCCATGCACACAGCTTGCCATTAGGATTGAATATATTTCATGCTTTAAAATATTTTGATGATTTTTATGTGTCAGGCATAGCTCTAGGCTCTTTAACAGTGAGTAAAGAAAAGCTTCTGCCTACAGTGAGCTTTCATGGTTTGGAGGGAAATGTGTAAGTCAAAGATAGGGTGGGTCTATCTTTCTAAGTCCTAACACTGCTTTCCTCCATTAACCAGGGGGTGACTAGCAGTGGGAGATTTTGTTTGTACTCTGTGTCACTGTCATTTTGTCCATGTCCTGCCATGAAAAAAGTATTAATTGAACCCTTTTGCTAAATCAGGATGTTTCCCTGAGCTGCCAGTTCTAGCCCTCCATTGCACATGATAATTCAGACATGTTTCTTCTCTTGATTTCAGATGAGACACCAATTATTGCAGTGATGGTGGCCCTGTCCTCTCTGTTAGTGATTGTGTTCATTATCATAGTGCTATACATGTTAAGGTAAGCGAGTAAATGCCTAATCTGTATTATCTTATACTTTGTTTCAGTACTACTTTAGTTTCTCAGTAGTGTAAGAACAATGAATAGGAAAGGCTAGTGCAGTCACTTTTAATCTATTTATGCTTAAAATTATGCTTAGAAGTAGGAAGATGGAAGCTCTGGATGAAGCACCAGTACAGGGTTTAGGACACTTGTCATGTATGTGGCTAATCCCACTTTAGTCTCCAGCACTGCAAATGGTTCCCCAGGCCCCTCTAGGAGCAATCCTGAGCACAGAGCTAAGAATAAGTCAGAGCCTTAACACAACATGTTGTGGTCCAGTAACAAAACAATAAAATTCTGTATTTTCTTCCCTAAGATCCTGCCCCACCCTTTTATTTCCCATCTATCCAAGCCCCTGTTCTTCAGTTCCAGTGCAGCTGCAGTCCAGGATGATGGTTGGGAAACTGAGATGAGTAGCCACAGTCTGTGTGATTACAGATGGGTGTTTCAAAATCTTCTAGTCTAACACTGTTGAAGCAGGCTCTGAGAATGCCCCAGTAGATTGGCAAAAGCGACAGTACAGTGAGTAGTATGCTTGCTTTGCACGCAGCCTACCAGGGTTCAGTCCCTGGTACCACATATGGCCCCCAGGCACTGCTAGGAGTAAGCCCTGAGCAATGTCAGGGTGACCCAGAAAATGCAACAAAACAAAAAATAGAGCAAACCACCAAGTCTCCATACAAAACCAAGTAGGTTTTGTAGGATGAAAATCCTGTGACCTTCCCGGAATGGGGACAGTCAAGTTCCCTCTCTCCCTGCTAACCCAGCAGCAGCCACCACACCTAACCTCCCCCAGCATACAAACAGCCCAGACTCCTCACTCCTGCAGCACAGGCCCACATGCACAGCCAGGGGACACCGCCTCTTCAGCCCAGTAGAATCACAGCAAATTTGATGGGGAAATTGCATAGAAGACCACCAAGCTCAATGAGCAAAAACTAATACAGAAGGCTCAGCTGGCACCAACTAGCTCAGTGAATCCTTAGACAGTGACTCTAGTAACATTGTTGTGAGATATAACAATAACCAAAAATTGACTTTTATTAATCTGTTTTCTGGTAATTCCATTTGCTATTTTGTTGTAACAAGCAATATGAAGTAAATTTGCCTTTGTCTGCTATGGGGGAGACTTAAGAGGGGTGAAAAACTGGGGCAAGTGGTGGAGGGAAGTGAGATTGGTTTTGGAACATTGAATGCCTGAAACGCCTGTATTATGAACAACTTGGTAAACACAGTGTTTTAATTTAAAAAAAGAAAAAAGAGAAAAGAAAATAGAAATAGCTCCAGTGAAGATTACATGCTCAACCAGGCCTACTTAAAACTTCCCCACCCCCCTCGGTGGCCCCCAGCCTGGGGTACTAAACATAACCATGTGAGTCATGTACATTACAGGGTCCTCTGAGATTGTCCCTGCTCAAAATCGGGAGCAAAGACAAGGATAAGGAACCCAAGGGAGAAGAGGTGGTGCATTTATTGATTGGGTTTAACTCTGGCCTTCCATATATTTGGATCCACCTGTTTTGTACTCTCTTTTCTCCTGGAGAAATAATTTTTAAAAAAAAAGAGGGGGATCTTTTTACTTCTGTAGTTTGGCATGTGTCTCTGCCAGGAGAATTCTGGCCAGACCTATGCTTATTCAGTCTTAAGTTCTGGGCTTTTCCCCCGGGCTACCAGGCTGCACTAGGAAATAGCAGAATTTTTGTTTGATGTGCTTTTCCTGTCTCTTCCCACTGATTTTCTTTTATTCTTCCTTTCTCACCTGATGTTGCTATAATTTCCAGTGGGTCCCGAAACGAAGACTGCATGGTGGCTCCTGGGCTGGGATTTTTGTGTTCTGAGGGTAAGCAGGAACATTCTGAGGCACTCAGCCACCATAAAATGGAGCTGCTTCAGCAGGGCCTGTCTCTTAACAATCCAGATTATTTGATAAAGATGATTTTAAAAAGCTGAATTAATAGGTAGGACTATAAAGTCAGTGATTGACTTCTGCCTCTATGCTTAGTTTATCACTGTGAACCTTTTCTTATTAGGTTTAAGAAATACAAGCAAGCTGGGAGTCATTCTAATTCTTTCCGATTATCCAACGGTCGCACTGAGGATGTGGGTAAGCCACTCACTAAAGCATGGGGAACCTTCATGGGAAAGAAAATCAGGGGATTTCTTGTCCATTTAAAAGAAAAAAAGAAATTGGAGAGAGCATCTCTAGCTCTTGGAAGTCCTGTTCCATGAGGTGGAATTTCAGATTTAATCTCTAGAGAAAGAGCTGGACCCCTGAAGATACTTAACATACCTTCTCTCTGTACACCGCAGAACCCCAGAGTGTACCACTTCTGGCCAGGTCCCCCAGCACCAACAGGAAGTACCCACCCCTGCCTGTGGACAAGTTGGAAGAAGAAATCAACCGGCGAATGGCAGATGATAATAAGCTCTTCAGAGAGGAATTCAACGTGAGTTCTGTCTATTGGTATACCAACAGGGGGAAGGCAAACCCAGGTCAGACCTTTCACTACCAAGTCATGCGGTAGTAAACAAGTTTCTAACAGATAAAAAGGTGAGAAATGTTTACCAGGGGTATCTGACTCCTCTCCTGTGTGATCATTGACAGGAAGTGAAAAAACTGTTCGCCTCACCTTCCTCACCTGCTTATCTCTCCATCCACTCATGCATCCATCCATTCATCATCTCATGTTATTTCTTTTGTTTGATTAAAGTTCTTATCAAATCTCTAATATCTACCAGGTAGCACTCTACATACTGTGAATTTGATGAGGATTAAAAATGGATCCAGTTCCTGCTCAGGAATTCACCGGTCAGTAAGGGAAAACCATCAAACAACAAAGTAACTTTAAGTTCAAGCAGCAGTCACCGGACACAGAATTGTCATGCACTGGTAGCAGGTGGCCTTTTAGAGTCCAGGGCAGGGACAATGGGAGTAAATTAGATCATTGTGGAAAATGCGAACCATAGTGATTGCAGAGAACTGGTCTCATCCTGGGTGTTTAAGCCTGCAGTTATGTAATGCCCGTTGTAAAGTAGAACATGATTGTTATTCTGTCAGTTGGTGATCTCAGCCAGCCAGTTCTGATTCCAGATCAGAAAATCTTATTTCAGTTGAGACCTAATTATCGGCAAGTGCACCAGGAAAAAGTGGATGGGGAGCAATCCAGGCACTGGAAATAGCAGAAGCAGACTTAATCAGTAATGAGGATAGGTGAGGAACATGCACACTCAAAAAAATTAAAGCAGGCTTGTGTGTGTTTGAAGGGCAAAGAGTCCCATTGGAGTAGTTAGAAGTGGAATTAGAAGATTGGACCAGGCCTTCATCTCATTTTTGTCATGAGAGAATTAGAAAACCACAGACCAGTCAGATTTATATTTTGGAGCAAAATGGCTCTGGCTTATCTCTTGAGAATCACATCTGGGGAGACCAGAATAGATTCAGTGAATATAGGCAGTAATTTTTTTTTTCTTGTGTGTTTCCTTTTATTGGTGAGGAAAACTCAAAAACACTTTTGGAGACTTCCTCTGTCACATATTCCATCTTAAGTCAGTCATAGAAGTGAGATATAGATTGTTTCTTGTTGCAATTGAAGGATTACAACTGGCTTTACCAATCCAGATTATTTCTGAGTCATGTGGATAAGCATACAAGCCCACAGAATAGGAGACCCCTAATAGCAGGAAGGAAAAGAGGAAGCCATTTACATCTATTCGCCCACTGAATAGCTCAAAGAAATAGAGAGTAATGAAGTAAAACTTGCATTTTGACAAAAATCACTTTTTGTGATATGGGGAATAGAGAGAAGGACTGAAGCAGTATATTCAGAGTTATGGCTATGGAATCCCCTAACAGTTGGTGATGGGCATTTGTAGTCAGTTTTAACATCTAATTTCCAGGGGCTTACAATCTCCATTAAAGCTCTGTGCTAAACTAGGAAATTTTCTCATGCTAACTGGATCAGGATCTTGTCCCCAAATGTAAAGTTTCTCATCATGTTTCTCCTGCTCAGCCTTAATACAGACATTTAGAAACTCATAGACTCCTACCACGGCCAGTTTTCCTGTGGATTCTGTCAACTGAGGAGCCCTTTCTGGTCACTTAAATAAATTGGCACTGGATTCCAGCATGTTATATATGCTATTTCCAAAATGGCTCAACAAATACCACACCTTTCTGGATGGAGGTTTCAGATAGCAGCAACTTAACCTTCATCTCAGAGGGGAAATCATGACTTGATGTAGGACTGTGACTTTCAGCAAACTTTAGGTAGCAGACCTTTTTGTTTGTTTATTTTACTAAATTTAATGTATGCATGTAAGATTTACAACTTCCTGGCTGGAGACATAGCACAGCAGGTAGGGCGTTTGCCTTTCATGTAGCCGACCCGGGTTCAATTCCCGGCATCCCATATGGTCCTCTGAGCACTGCCAGGAGTTATTCCTGAGTGCATGAGCCAGGAGTAACCCCTGTGCATTGCTGGGTGTGACCTACAAAGCAAAAAAAAAAAAAAAAAAGATTTATACCTTCCTACTCTTCAAGTCCTGTCAGTTTGACATCATTAGCCTAGTTGGATGACTTCATTTGAAATAAAAATCCCAGTGAGCCAGGTCTCAGCAAATAGGTATCAAGGTCTATATCACTGGAGTGAGAAAGAAAAACTGTTTCATTCAGTCTTTGTATAACATAAAGAAGAAACTTTGTATTTATCTCATTAAAAGCTATTTTGTTTTTGTTTGCTTTGGACACACCTTGTGGTGCTCTAAGCTGTGCACTTGGCAGTGTGCAAGGAACATGTACTAGTTCTCCAGCCTCCATTAAAAGCTATTTTCTAGATACTGAACACTATCATAATCTGTAGGAAATAGAATGTCTGGTGTTCTTTGCTGTATAATTATATAACTTTGCTAAACAACAGTTATTTGATAACTCTCAACAAACCATCACTAACTAACCACAGGTATTTAAATTATCTCAGGATTATTGTGTAACTTTTGATTTTCGATAGCACTTAGCATCTCCTTTACTTAGGTAGGGACTTAGGCAGTTGTTCTAAACCACTTTTATTTGTTCCTGCTGTTTATCCATTATAAGGTGTGGAGCTGGTATGAGTATTCAATTGTTTGCTGCAGAGATCTATTCCAAACATATAGTGGGAAAAACACAGTTCCTAATGTGAAGCCAATTCCCTGCCGTTGATTGGTCTACAAAGACTCCATTCTAACCAGCTCAGATGAGTGGCATCTGGGATTACCGCAAATTAGCTCAAGATTCCCAGTAGACACCAAAAGATATATTTTCAGATTCACCAAGATAAATGGCTGTCGATTATTTTAGGGATGATGAGGAAGAAGATTTCTTTTTTTTTTTTTTTTTTTTTTAACTTTTTGGGTAACACCCAGTGATGCCCGGGGTTTACTTCTGGCTCTGCACTCAGGAATTGCTCCTGGAGGTGCTCAGGTAAACCATATGGGATGCTGGGGAACGAACCTGGGTCGGCCATGTGCAAGGCAAACGCCCTCCCCGATGTCCTATCTTCCGGCCCCGGAAGAAGGTTTCATGTACGTAAGTGTTCCTATGCCATAGGAACACTTCATTCTAATCACCCACCATTGAAAGCTCTGGGTTTGTGAACTCACCCAGACCTGGATGAGAAGTGACCATTTCTCTACCATACAGTCTAATCAGACCTGACCTGGGCTGGTTCGGCGTGCCTCGCCTCACTGCCTACCTCTTTCATTTCTGGTAGCACTGAGTTATTTACAACCTGAATTATGTGAACCCTGATGACTGTCATTTCTGAGGTTTCTTCCATCATATTAAAATAAATAACCCTGTATTAGGGTCCAGAGAAATAGTACAGGGGTTAAAAGTATCTGCCTTGGGGGCTGGAGTGATAGCATAGCGTGTAGGGCGTTTGCCTTGCATGCAGCCGACCCAGGTTCGATCCCCAGAACCCCATACGGTCCCCTGAGCACCGCTAGGAGTAACTCCTGAGTGCATGAGCAAGGAGTAACCCCTGTGCAACACCGGGTCTGACCCAAAAAGCAAAAAAAAAAATTTAAAAAAAGTATCTGCCTTGCTTGCGGCTGCCTCCAGTTTAATTCCCAGCACCTCCTGGGGTCCGCTGAACCTGAAGCCAGAGGTAGATCCTTAATACCGCTGGATGTGGTCTGATCCACCTACTCCATCCCTGAAAAAATCTTCCTATTTTGAAGTCCGTGCTCTCCTCTCCAGTGTAATCAAAGGACATGTTGGTTCCATTAGGAATATGATGAAAAGTCGAGTCGGAAAGATCCCATGTAACACTGCTCTCCTAACATGCCAAAAATTTTTCTATTTTTCTATTGTGGCCTAGTTGCCTCGTTCCAGGTTTCCTTGGGCTTGCCTTGTTCACCATACCATAACCAATATGTTGGCCTTAACTTAAAAAATATGCTCTGCCCTTTTTGATATAATATCGTCTAAATCTATATCAATAGCTTATTTCTGTAATTTTTAATGATCCAAGTCAGTAAATTCCTGTGTTTTCTTTTAGGCATTAGCTCTTTACTTTTCTACCTTGTTTACGTATGTAACTTTGAAGATCAGGTTATGCTTGTTTTCTTTTTTCTATTTTGCGGCGGGGCAGGGCGCACACCTGGCTCTGCAGTCATGAATCACTCCTGGTGGTTCTTATAAGGGAACCATACGGGATGCCAAGGATCAGACCTGGGTCGACTGCATGCAAGGCAAGAGCCCTACCTTGCCTTATGCTATTACTCCAGCCCAGTCTGGTTATGCTTGTATATCCTGATCGTCCAGGAGTGATAAGATATGGGTGTGGGCCAGATAAACTTAGTGGGCTGAAGGCCTGTTTTGCATGCAGTAGCCCTTGATGAGATCCCAGTACATTTAATTCCCCAAGTACCTCCTAGTGTGACTCAGAAAGCAAAAGTCAAAGGAAAAAAGAAAGATAATTGCCAACAGTTTTAATGTGAAAGTTAGATATGTTTCAGAACATAGTAAACACTTTTAGAAGTTAATTTTTTTCAAATTCCTTTTCATATCATTTCAGTTGTCTAACTTAAAGCTATTTTTCAATGAGCAATTTAAATGTAGGGAAGATGTGAATTATATTGATATTAAAATCTAGCAAATCAATACCAAAACAAGTGATAGTATAAAGTCCAGGAAAACAGGGGCCAAAGAGATAGTAGTATAGCAGGTAGGGCACTTGCCTTGCACAAAATTGATCCGAGTTTGATCCCCAGCACCACGTATGATCCCCTAAGCACCACCAGATGTGGCCCAAAACCAAAATATCAAATCCAGCAAATAAAAAAAAAGCAATTGATATTAAAACTAACTGAATTCTCAATCCCTGAGCACCTCTGGGTGTGGCCCCCAAACCATAAAATAAAAGTATATATTGGAAAGGCCAAGGATGCAGTGATGCTCAGGCATTATTTTTTTTGGACCCTGAGGTTATGGGGTGGAGGGACTTAAATCTTTTGCTATCTTTGGAAATGAGTGTTTGATATTGGAGCTGGACTTTTTCTTTTTTATTATTATTATTATTATTATTATTATTTTATTAAATCACCGTGTGGAAGATTACAATGCTTTCGGGCTTAGGTCTCAGTTATACAATGCTGAAACAACCATCCCTTCACCAGTGCCCATATACCACCACCAAAAAAAAAAAACAAAAACAAAAAACCCACACAGTACACCTCCCATCCCGTCTCCCCACCCCCTACCTTGTAACTGATAAGTTTCATTTTACATTCTGTTTACTTTGATTACATTCAATATTTCAACACAAACCTCACTATTGTTGTTAGGAGTACCCCACTAGATTCAGACCTACTGTGAAGACAAATCAGGTCGCGCGGCCGCAGTAGCAGCCGCGCGGTTTTGAATTTCTGTACTTTAACAAGAAGTCCAGGGAGATTTCTTCCAGATATTAGATAATTGCAGGCTTGAAAACCCAATCTGTGGTCATCTTAATATGGCGGCCACCGCGCCCTTCATCCCCGGAGAGAAAGAGGCGAGAGAGAGAAATACCTTTCCCCTCCTGGGCGGGCACGGGGCCGAGGCTTAGTTCTCAGGCTGGAGACATTCTGTGAGGAGTTGCCCACGCCGAAAGAGGTTTTGCTGGGTCTGGATTCACGCTTGTACAGCTGCGGAGAGGCCGCACATGCGTGCGGCCCCTGGGATCACATCTCGGCGGTGGGAGGGGCCGGTGCCTCCCACCTTCCCAAGAGCACCCTCGTGTCCTTTTGCTGCAGTTTTTGTCGTAAATCCCATCTGTGGTCGTCTTAATATGGCGGCCACCGCGCCCTTCATCCCCGGAGAGAAAGAGGCGAGAGAGAGAAATACCTTTCCCCTCCTGGGTGGGCACGGGGCCGAGGCTTAGTTCTCAGGCTGGAGACATTCTGCGAGGAGTTGCCCACGCCGAAAGAGGTTTTGCTGGGTCTGGATTCACACTTGTACAGCTGCGGAGAGGCCGCACATGCGTGCAGCCCCCGGGATCACATCTCGGCAGTGAGAGGGGCCGGTGCCTCCCACCTTCCCAAGAGCACCCTCGTGTCCTTTTGCTGCAGTTTTTGTCATAAATCCCATCTGTGGTCGTCTTAATATGGCGGCCACCGCGCCCTTCATCCCCGGAGAGAAAGAGGCGAGAGAGAGAAATACCTTTCCCCTCCTGGGCGGGCACGGGGCCAAGGCTTAGTTCTCAGGGTGGAGACATTCTGCGAGGAGTTGCCCACGCCGAAAGAGGTTTTGCTGGGTCTGGATTCACGCTTGTACAGCTGCGGAGAGGCCGCACATGCGTGTGGCCCCCGGGATCACATCTCGGTGGTCGGAGCTGGACTTTTTCTAGCTTTGTTATCTAGTATTGAGGAATCCTCTTTGGTTTCAATGTTTCTCATCCTTTCTTTAGGAGTTCCTTCCCCCTTTTATTACCTATTACAACACATCCCAAGTAATATAAGCAATATCTGAAGTGTGTGTTACACAGTTTTGAGCTACATTTCTCGTCCTGGAAATTAACAGTTCTTTTCCCATCATCTGAACCCAACCAAATAAGTTCATATCACCTGCATTTTTCTGAACGGACTTTGAACTGCAGCCCATTCTCTGTGATAGTACTAGCTGCTAAGTTGGTTGAGATCTTTCATATGAAAACAAGAGAAGTTGACAAGTTAAGCACAAAATCAGGTGGTGTAGTGGGGAAAACACTAGGCAGGCTGGCAGAACCAGAAACTGTTCTAGACCACACAGCCTTGGGGAGAGCAGGCCGCACCCAGGCTTCTCGAGGGAAACCTGTGCCTTTATGGATTTCAAAATCCTGGAAAATAGAATCTATTTGTCATAGTTTGGGGTCAAATATTGATTATGCTTGAATCAGTCAGCACTGGGAGAGGAAAAGAGTAACAATAACACAGAACAAATATTCCCAGTTTGTGCTTCTATCACAAAATAATCTTACAATTATGGAAACTAAGCAGAACATGAGTTCAGATACCAGAATAGTTACAAGATAGTAAATACACTTAAATATTAAATGTCTCTGACAAAAGATGCTGAAGAATAATGGGCAATTGGAAGAAACAGAATTTTTCACATAGAATTTTTAATACTATAAAAGAGCTTTAGGGCCAGAAAGATAGCACAGTGGGGAGAGCACTTGCCTTGCACATGGCAGACCCAGGTTCTATTCAGGCATCCCATCTGGTTCCCCAGGCACCACCAGGAGTAATTTCTAAGTACAGAGCCAGGAGTAGCCCCTGGTCACAGATGTCATCACAGTGTGGCCCCCATACAAGTTATTGCAGGTGTGGGGAGACAAAAAAAGTTTCTACTAATTTGTGAACTAAAAGGAAAAATGCAGTAGAAAAATTTGTAGTTCTCAGAAAAGAAATGGTTTAAAGAAAAAAGTTCGATTTGTTGTGATAGTGGTAGTGCCAGAAATATATACATTAAAACTCACCCTGTTTTAGGGCCTATCGGATTAAGAAACTTTTTCTTTTATTAAGTAAATAGATTTTATTTGGAGGGCTTTTGAAAGTGTGGAGGGGAAGAGGGTGGGGGTGGAGAGGGGAGAGAGTAATGCCTCAAGAGAGAACTCGAGGGGTTGGAGCGATAGCACAGCGGGTAGGGCGTTTGCCTTGCACGCGGCCGACCCAGGTTCTAATCCCAGCATCCCATATGGTCCCCTGAGCACCGCCAGGGGTAATTCCTGAGTGAAGAGCCAGGAGTAACCCCTGTGCATTGCCGGGTGTGACCCAAAAAAAAAAAAGAAGAGAGAGAGAACTCGAGCTTCTCCAAGAGTGGAGAGAGCCCCTACGCACACCCCGGCATTAGACATGAAAGCACAAAAGCACACATCTCGAGGGGAGATGTGGGCAACACAGGTGCTCAGACACACAGGTGCTCGGCCACATGGGCACAAACAGCACATGGGCAGGGGCAGCATATACATACACCTTAAAAAACTTTAAGATATCAGGTTGGTAAAGATATAGAGACATAGATGTGCTCAGGTGCAGGGAGGTTGACTTGTACAGTGGGAAGGAAGGTGCGGCAGGTCTTAAATGCTTACTCTTTCTGACCTAACTTTCAAGACTGGACAGAGAACTCGTCTGCACTAAGATGTATTTGTGCAAGGATGTTCATGATTGTATTATAATAGAAGAAAAGGGAAATAAAAGGCCGTGTCTTTTACATAGAAAAATGTTTAAATGATTTCTTGCATCCATTATTAGTTTCTCTATTGTCATTAAAATAAATGTGTTCAAATATTCTTCAAGCCATCTTGTTAGAGGAGAAAACAAAGGACAATGCATGGCATGATTCCCACAAAAAATAAACTGGGGCTTGGGGGCACAGGGAGTGGGGTGTGCTCAAGTGTAAAGCACATGCCATGATAATGCTTTTTTTCCAGCACCACAGAGCATTACTGGGGGTGGCCCAGTAAATAAAGCAGTATCTGTGTTTGAGAGTTAGCACCATTTTTAAAAGAGTACTTTATTTTAGAGGAGTACTATGAGCATGGCCTACAAAAGGAGGGTGCAGAGATAGAAGAAACACGATAGAATTTCTACCTTATACCAAATTATTTGACTTCCTTTAACAAGCTTTTTCGTAGGACACTTTTGAAGCCAAATTTAATATGGTAATAAAAGCTAATGGACCTTAGCTTTGGCATAGTATCTGTTATGCTTTAATGGACACATACAATGTAGAATAAAGAGTGGATGTTCCCAGTTTGAACTGTGCCAGGAACCTTGTGGTCAGGTCTTTGTGAAAATGAATGTCACTAAATGGGAATTTGTTCTGGACAAACACTGGACCATTGGGGTGAGCAGCTGAAGGAAGGCAATAGGGCATAACAGCTGCTTACAGATACTTGATAGGCTACAAGGACTCTAGCATTTTTGTGACTCCCCACAGTGGTTGAAAGTTTTAAGTGAATTAAGTTTTCATCTTAGAGTTACAAATTGAAACTTTTTTATTCACCAGCATTTACTGTAGAAGGAAGTATTGAATTTATTTAGAAGAATCACTTTCAGGGGCCGGAGCGATAGCACAGCGGGTAGGGCGTTTGCCTTGCACGCGGCCGACCCGGGTTCGATCCCCGGCATCCCATATGGTCCCCCAAGCACCGCCAGGAGTAATTCCTGAGTGCAAAGCCAGGAGTAACCCCTGAGCATCGCTGGGTGTGACCCAAAAAGCAAAAAAAAAAAAAAAAAAAGAAGAATCACTTTCAAATGACAGTTTGGTTCCTAAGACATGTTCAAGGCTTACGTTTTTTTTAATTGGCACCTGAGAGGAAGAGGCTCGGATACCAGAAAGAGATAGCATTGAAGCCTGTAAGAGCTGGAAAACCTGCATTTGCAAGATGTGATGTATAAACTTTCCTTTCCTTAGGACTCCACATCTTTAGTAGAGAGAGTTTGGATTTTCAGGTGAATAATGCACATATATGTAATGTGGTAACAGGACAATGTGGCATCAGAGTTGTGGAGAGACAAAACAGCCTGTACATTGATAATTTGTTGTTGTGTTTGGGGGCCACCCCAAGGCTTGGGGGTTACTCTTGGCTCTGCTTAGGAATCACTCTTGTGGTGCCCAAGGAACCATATGGGATGCCAGGGGATCCAACCTGAGTAAGCCTTATGCATGGCAAACACCCCACGCACTGTACTATCTTCCTGGCCTCTACATTGATAATTTATCTCAGAATCCAAGTTCTATAGGAATTAGCAAGAACTGTGTCAAGAGCTTTGGTATCCAGTAGTTCAGGGGACTGGAGATTCAGACTTTGCACATGGTAAGGAAAACTGTAACTGCTAATTTGGATTTTACGCTAGTTAGTACAAGTGAAATACAAGAGAAGTTGTTTATCTAGGTATTGGGTCCTTCTAGACAGAAATGTTCCAAGTTGAGATGAACTGACTGCCTTGGAAGGGCAATAGATTCCCCATTTGAGTGTCCCAGCACTGGTGACTATTAGGAGGGAGTATTTGCAAAGGGATTCAAACTTAACAGTGAATGAGGGGGGCTGTATACCTTAGACAGCAGAGTAAACAGTGGAAAGAAAATAAGTGAAAAGATTGTAAAGGGAAAAATAAAATAATACATTTTTGTAGAGGATTATATTATCTCAGAAATTCAGAGACCCACCACCAAATTATTAGAATTAATAAGTTAGTAGAGTTAGAGATAAAAATAGAATGAAATCAGTGCTTTTCTATGTATAAGCCACAGTCAAAAATTGAATAATTAAAGGATGCCATTTACAATAGCATCCAAAATGTATATACACTGTAAATTCTTAGGATTAAATTTACAAAAAATTTAGAAAATCTTTGAAGAAATTATAAAAATGTTTGAAGACTAGAGGGAAAAAACACCTAAATTAAATTAGTGAAAAGATAAGATCAGTATCTTAGAAGACTCACTATTGTAAAGATGTCATTTCTCCCCAAACTGATATGTAGATTCAATGCAATTCCAATAAAAATCCCAACAGGTTTTTTTGTGGAACTTGACAAGCTGATTCTAAAATTTATATGGAGGAGAAAAGATTCAAGAATAGCCAAGACATTCCCGAAGAAGAAGAACAAGGTGAGGAGACCTACCTTACCAGATATAAAGAGTTATTACAAAATTTAGTAAATAAAACAGTTATGTGTTAACACTGGGATAGATGGATTGACCTGTGAAATAGGAAGTCCAAAAGCAGACTCATGTGTGAGAACTTTTTTATGACAGAAATAGTGGTTTGGAGCGGGGGAAAGATGGCCTTTACAATAAATACTGCCAGGACAGTTGTGACCCTAAGGGAATGAATGATATTGAATTCTTCTCTCATACCAAACACAAAAATCAGTTCCAGTTGAATTGATTGAAATGTGAAGGGCTAAATGTTAAAACATAGAGACAGTGATGTAGAACTCTATACTTGTGATGTCTCAGTGGAAAAGAATAATTTGGCTATTTTTGTTTGTTTTGGTTTGGGGGCCACTTACAGTGATGCTCATGGGTTACTCCTGGCTCTGCACTTAGAAATTATTCCTGGCAATACCCAAGGGACCATATGGGATGCCAGAATTCCTGAGTTGGCCACAAGCGAGGCAAAAACCTTACTCGCCATACTATTGCTCCAGCCCCCAATTTGACTCCTTTAAAATATAGAACTTTTTTGCATAAACAGATAAAACAAAAGAACATTTCAGGAACTTGATAAATTATTTTTATAGAACAACTGATACGAAAGAGGATGGGTATCCAAAATATATAAAGAGCTGCAACAGACTGGGGCTGGAGAGCTAGTACAGTGGATATGGAGCTTGCTCTGAAAACAGCCTATCCGAATTCCATTCCAAGCATCCCATATGGTCCCCGAGCCCCGCCAGGAATACAAAACAATAAGAAAATAAACATGCAGCAGGAAAGTGAGGAAGTAACATGACTAGGTACTTCAGGGAGGGACCCCTGTTTATCAATAAACTATGAAAAATGATGGACCTCAATAATTGCAGTCATATAAATTAAAGCAATTACATTTGGTTAATTGAAATCTGCTTTTCAAATGTTATATACAGAACAATTGTAATAGTTTGCGTTGCTATTGACAGGTAAATTGGTACAGCTACTTTGAAAAATAACTTTATCTGGTAGAACTAAAGATACTTAACCATTGTCACTCTTGCATGTGTGCATGAGGAAACACAAATTGGTGCTTAAAATTGAATTGTTAATTGTAAATAACCTAAATTACCTGTCAGTAGTGGAGTGGATAAATAACTTTTGGTTTGTCACAGCTTTTCCTTTACAAAGTGGGGCATTACAGTATAGTTAATGTGAACAATTGAACTTTGTCTACATGAACCAAGTCACTGCTTTAAAAAAAAAAAAAAGATTTACAATGAAAATACATTGCTAAAGGGCCAGGGAGCTGCCTCAGTAGACATAAGAGCATATACCTTGCCTGCAGGAGCTCTGAGTTTGATCACTGGCACCTCATAGTCATCTTCCCAGTACCTCCAGAACTGCCTTTTGAGAACCCCAAACCAAAAATTTGCATATAAAGAGCTGGAGACTTAGTTCGGTGGGTAGGTCACTTTCCTTATATACAGCTGACCCCAGTTCAATCCCCAGCCCCAAATATGATCCCTGATCCCTACCAGAAGTGATTCCTAAGCACAGAGCCAAGAGGAATAAGCCTTGAGTGCTATTGGGTTTTGGCCTCAAAACAAAACTTAATATATATGCTATATATATATGTATATGTGTTTATATATAGTTTAGGATACAAAACATAGAGGATACAAATATAGCAGAGCAGGTAGGGCACTTCCTTTCACACAGCTGACCCAGACTTGATATCTGGCACCACATAATGGTCCCCCAAGCACTGCCAGGAGTGATCCCTGAGCACCTCTGGGTGTGGCTCCATAACTAAAAAGCTAAAATAAAGCAAGATAGTGATGAACACTACCCCAAGGTTCCTCTTGAGAGGAAAAAGAAGGAGGTAAAGGGTCAACCAAGGGGCTGGAGAGGTAGTGCAGTTCAATCCCCGGCATCCCATCTGGTCCCCAAGCACCTCCAAGAGTGCAAGCTAATTCCTGAGTGCAAGCTAGGAGCAACCCCTGAGCATCTTCTGGTATAGCCCAAAACAAAAACCAAAAGGCTTCTAGTAAACATGGGTGATAGGTATCTTACTTTTTTCATCTAGAAATAGGAAAAAAAAAATTGTAACTGACATCTTTAAAAATCTTGCTGCCTATAAAGGCTTCAATGGTGTTTGATGCCACCTAGTGTTTATAGAGATTTTCATATATTAAGGCCCAGCCTCTGGTCCAGCTGCTCAGAATAAATACTCAAAGCAGGGATCTCCTTGTTTCTTTTTCCTTTTCTCTCTTTCTAGATTTTTCTTTCGTGTGTGTATGTATATGTGTATGCGTGCGTGTGTGTGTGTGTGTGTGTGTGTGTGCGTGTGTGTGTGTGTGTGTGTGCGTGCGTGTGTGTGTGTGTGTGTGTGTGTGTGTGTGTGTGAAGAAAAGTAGTTTTTACTGAAACTTATCTAGAAAGATTCAAGGTTACAGAGAGGGAGAAGTAGGTATTTGAGAGAGAACACAGGCTTCTCCAGAGTGGAAAGAAGCACGCAGAGAAATACGGAGACTAACAAGCAGGGTACCTGTTCAGGGGAGAACCCCAGCCTGAAGAGTGAAGTCCTCCAAGGCCCCCCTTGCTTGCTTGGTGGCTTAAACCTGCTGTTATATTCCACATATATTCTCTTAACAGGTCCTTTCCTTTCCCGTCTCAAATGGTGGCTCCTCTTCTTCCTATCTTTCCTTTAGGATTCTCATCCTAACTAGGAATCTCTAGTGTTTCTTCATCATGACTAGAGGTGCTGATTGGACTGTGAGGTGTGGGACCAGAGTGATAGTACAGTGATTAGGGTGTTTACCTTGCACACAGCCAACTCTGGTTTGATCCCTGGCATCGCATATGGTCCCTTGTGCCCAGCCAGGAGTAGTTTCTGAGTGCAGAGCTAGAAGTAACACCTGAGCATCACCCAGGTGTGATCCAAAAGCCTGGGGTGGTTGTGGGGAGGACTGTAAGGTGTGGTCATTATTTCTGAGGACTACTTTTAAATGTCTTGCTGTTACAACATCTGTTTTACATCATTTTGGGGAATGGATAGATACAGGAAAAATAATTCCTCTGCACCAGTTTTAAGAGGTTTGAGTGTGTATAACTCATCCTGCCCTTGGTGAAAACGTGTGAAAATCTAGTCTCTATGGATGAAGAAAAACAGGTGAATTGTGAAATTTCACTCTATTGTGTTGTCTCAGTTCCATGTGCAAAGTGTAGCTCAGAAAACTTTTCTCCATCCTACCCATCTTGTGTGTTGACAGCATCCGAGTAAGGAAATTGCCTCTCAGGATAACATGCTGAGCCAACAGGATTTTAGTTCTAAAAGGACATCCTTGAGCAAATGAGAGCAGATGGAGTCCTTGACTCTCTTTATCTTCGAGTCTTTCACTCTAACTTCTCCTACCTTTGTGTTGCTGGTTTCCATAAAATCTGTTTGCTCCCTCCATAAAGCTTTTGTTTATATCTGACAGCACTGATTCTGTTCAGGTTGGCATTTCCTTTAAATTTTCATACTGGAAGTCAGAAACCTGTCTTCATTTATGTCTTTCTGCCCAATTCACCTTCCCTCCATTTTATCTTCAAACCTAGTAATTCTAATGTATTATTACTCTTTGTATTATCCTCTTCCCATATTTACATTCTTGCCTTCCTCTGCCTTCCTCCAAGTCCATTTTCTGCCTGGCAGCCAGAGTGATTACTCAATATGTAAATTATATTGCACTTTTAAAATCTTGGATGATTCACTCATGCACTTAAAATCCAAAATTAAACACCTGGTTCAAGGATCTGTGTGGAAACATAGGAGTTAGTCTCGCCAGACTGTTTTCCCACTTTGTCTCCCCATCCCTCCAACCACTCCTATGTAATACCCTCATTGACCTTTTAGTTCCTCATACAAGCCACAGTTTCCTCGTTTCTGGATTATCACATGCTGATCTCAATACTCAGAATACTATTTTCCACACACTTTCTTCCTCATCGAGATCTGCCAAATATGTATTTTTGGATATTTCTTGGACTATCTGATATTTTCTGTAATAATTTCCTTGCGTTTGTCATGCTAGGTGACTATAATTTTTGTTGTATTTGTATAATGTCTGTCTTGGTATTGCCCACAAATTTGTATTATCCATGAAAATAATGACTGTATATGATGGATTCACCATATTTTACTCTGTACCTTATGGATACACATGTGAATTTATTGGCAAAGTGACTGAGAAGTAATACAGAAACTTTATTTCCCTACTGCTAAATAGTGGGATTGTTTTTCGGCTTGGAATCATTTTAAACAATGATGAAAGTAAAATAATTTGTATACAGGTTTTTATTTCTTTTAGGTTAAATTCTCAGGAGTGCAGTTGCTTAGTCGGAGAGTATGAATATTTCTGAAGCTTATAAAATGTATCCAAATAGAAAACTAGTCTGGTTATAATCTAAAACTATGTCCCTTTTTGTTTTCTGCGTTTTCAATATATATATATAATACATAAAACATCGAAAGAGGATATTTAAAACAATGAAACTAAGCTTTCTGTTCTTATAAAACTAATTTATTGAACTCTTGCCATATATGAGTTTATCTTATTCCTTCTGTGACTAATATTATCCTGGTTTTACAAATGAGAAAACATGGACCTAGAAAGTTTAACAGATTTACTAAAGATCATGTGACCTCAGGGGCTGGAGCAGTAGTTCAGCAGTAGGGTGATTGCCTTGCATGTGGCTGACCTGGGTTCCATCCCCAGCATCCCATATGGTCCCCTGAGCAAAGCCAGAAACGATCCCTGAGCACAAGCCAGTAGTAAGCCCTGAGCATCGCCGGGTGTGGCCCAAAAACAAATTTTTTAAATCATGTAACCTCAGACTGTCTTCTGTCAAACTGTTCTGTGTTCATCCACATACCTCCAGCACTAGTACATTTAACTTTGCTCCAGAACTGCTGCATGCTCAGTGTCACCTCATCTAATCCCTTGGCTTCCTGGCTTCTGAATCTGTGTGAATACCCTTCTACCCATCTGTGTCTTGAGGCTGACAGGCTCTCGTCAAACCCATAATCAGACCCCTAAAAAAGACCTAACTCAGTTGACTATTTAGGGCCCACTTTGTGGTTTACAAGATTTAGTTCACATTTGCTTGGTAGTTAGCATTGAGTAAATGTTCATCCCTTCTATTGTGTTCCCTTTTTTTTAAAAAAAAAAAAAAAAACAGGGTGCTTCATTTTTACGTAGCATTGTAATAGTTCCCTTAACCTACAGTAATCCTATAAAGATCACGCTAGACTTAAGAAGTGACATGAAAGACATCCTGTTCCTTGGGGATTCTTGGTTTTAAACTCTAAGCCGGCCTTTTTCAGCCAAGTCCCCTCAGGATATTCCAAGGGATCCAACAGGTGAAAAATCTCATTAATGAGGGACCATGGCACAAGGCTGAGGGACCAGCATAGGATAGGGAGGGGAACCACAGGAAGGAAACAAGGTTAGGAGAGGGCTGTGGTCAGAAAAACATTGAGAAACACTTCCCTAAGCACTGGCAGGCTATGTGGAGGAGAGGCACTCTGTGTTAGGCTCAAAGTATTTATCCGGGGTTGGTCTTCGTTCCTCCCCACCTCAAGAAAAGGTAGACCTTAACTGCCAAGTTAGGATTTGGTACATCAGGTTGCATGATTGGGCGTAGCCTGGTACTAATTTCTCTGGTTTCTCCTAACTTTACAGGCTCTCCCTGCTTGTCCTATTCAGGCCACCTGTGAAGCTGCCTCCAAGGAGGAAAATAAGGAAAAAAATCGATATGTGAACATCTTGCCTTGTGAGTGTCTATAGGGTTTCTTGGGATATCTCCTGAAACTGCAGATTTTCTAAGGATAGAAAGAATCTTGTGTGTGGTAGAAAGATTATTATTAAGAACAGGTTGAGGGGCTGGAGTGATAGGACAGCGGGTAGGGCGTTTGCCTTGCATGCAGCCGACCCAGGTTCGATTCCCAGCATCCCATATGGTCCCCTGAGCACCACCAGGAGTGATTCCTGGGTGCAGAGCCAGGAGTAACCCCTGTACATCGCCAGGTGTGACCCAAAAAGAAAAAAAAAAAAAGAACAGGTTGAAGCTTTGGGACTGAGGTTCCAGAGAGATAGCTCAGGGGTTAAGGCACACGCCTTGTGTACAGTTGACCCTAACTCCATATAATCCAACAAGCATCACCAGACACAGTCCTGAAGGGCCCCAAGGACTATCTTTCTTTCAAAGTTTCTGGTATGGAGGGGGTCGAGGATGTCCACAATCAGTGGTAGAATGCATGCTTCAAGTACATAAAAGCCCCTGGGTTCAGTTTCACTGTTCTCTAGTGATGGTTGAGATATATCCAACTTACTGCTGTCAAATAGTGCTGCAATGACTTTATTTATATATGTAAAATCCACACATGCCTCTGTAGCTGTAGACATAGATATCTCCTCTGACTTGGGTTGCATCAGGATCAGTAAGAAATAAAATTGAATGTAAATGAAATTTAACCAGTGCTCTTTTTTTTTTCCGTAGACGACCACTCTAGAGTTCACCTAACACCTGTTGAAGGAGTTCCAGATTCTGATTACATCAATGCTTCATTCATAAATGTAAGGAACATGAGCTTTCCTCATTACTTTGAGTGACCACTGGATGCTCTCCTCATCCAACTGCATGTTAGGAAGCATATTTTGTTATTTCAGTTTTAAAGATCAAGTGGATAATTTTAAGTATATTGTTGTGTTTATCGTATCATCATTTCTAAAAGTTTCCTAATGCAGAAATATGAGCTTAAATATGTGCTTTCTGGGGGCTGGAGCAGGTAGGGCGTTTGCCTTGAACACGGCCAACCCGGGTTTGATTCCCAGCATCCCATATGGTCCCCTGAGCACCGCCAGGGGTGATTCCTGAGTGCAGAGCCAGGAGTGACCCCTGTGCATCGCCGGGGGTGACCCAAAAAGCAAAAAAAAAAAAAAAAAAAGTGTACTTTCTGTAAGAATTGATAAATCTTTTTTTTTTTTTTTTTTTTTTTTTTTTGCTTTTTGGGTCACACCCAGCGATGCTCAGGGGTTACTCCTGGCTTTGCACTCAGGAACTACTCCTGGCGGTGCTTGGGGGACCATATGGGATGCCGGGGATCGAACCCGGGTCGGCCGCGTGCAAGGCAAACGCCCTACCCGCTGTGCTATCGCTCCGGCCCCAAGAATTGATAAATCTTTTATTAAGTTTGTTTCAAAGAACTAAGAACAAAAGCAGGTCTTGCTTTCTATAATAAGAGAGAACAGGACATGACTTTTTAAAACCAGGTAAATTTGGTTATTTCTCTCTACTAGGAACCAAGACCTAGGAACCAAGACCTGAAAGCAGAAGTAAAATTGGTGGGTGGGGGAACTGGATGGAGTGTAAGGGTAATTTAGAAAATGTTTATGAAGAAGGCATAGTAAACTTGAATATGTTGTGTGCACTAGGGGAAGGAGCTTATAGAGAGTATTCAAAGAGAAAGCAAGCTGGCAAGAGCAAGCCTAACTACTAGAGCAGGATGCATGAAGAGAATACTGATGGAATTTGTATACTCATGTACATATTTTGTACCCAAGGCTGTTCATAGGTGTGACTACCGAGGCTTTGGGAAGTACAGGGAGATGGGGGAAGGTAGCCCATCCCCAATTCCGTGAGTGCCTGGAGATTCCAGTCACAAAGTCCACTGGCCATGAACATGGCAGCGATTGTGGGCTGTGGAGGTTTTCAGCTCCTGTTTGTGCAGATGGTGGGCTTACCTGCCCCACCCCCTACAGGGTGCTCTGGACAACCTCAGCCTTGCACAGGGTCCAGGAGCATCTCTGCAATTTGTTGATGTCTTTCAAGATTTATGTCTACACCCATGTATATAGCAGCATTAATCACAACCAGATGGTGAAAGCAACCCAAATATCCATAAGTGGAAGAATAGATGAGCAAAAACTGATATGTACCTTTAAAAAAGGAGGAAATTGTGGCACATGCTGCTACACGAATGAATCTTGAGAACATTATGCTCAGTGAAATAAGACAATCACAAAAGACGCAATGTGTGATTTCACTTACATACCTCAGCAGTCAAATCTATAGAAAGTACAAATGGTGCTTGCCAGGGGTGAAGGGGACAGACAAATGAGGAATAATTATCTAATGGGTACAAGAGTCTGGTTAAAAAGTTCCGGAGGGGTAGTCTTAACCATTACCTAGGGCTAGTAGGGTGGTTGCCCTGTCTGAGCACTGCTGGAGCACTGCTGGATCTGGTCCCCCATCTTGGGTGTGTGTCTGTCTGTCTGTCTGTCTGTCTGTCTGTGTGTGTCTGTGTGTATTTGTTGCCTAGGTGGAGCCAGTGAATGTTTGCCTTGCATCAGGTGCAGGAAGCCCTGACTGAGCACGGCTGGATCTGTTCCGTGTGTGTGTGTGTGTGTGTGTGTGTGTGTGTATTTGTTGCCTAGGTGGAGCCAGTGATCTGGTCTGTGTGTGTGTGTGTGTGTGTGTGTGTGTGTATTTGTTGCGTAGGTGGAGCCAGTGATCTGGTCTGTGTGTGTGTGTGTGTGTGTGTGTGTGTGTGTATTTGTTGCCTAGGTGGAGCCAGTGATCTGGTCTGTGTGTGTGTGTGTGTGTGTGTGTATTTGTTGCCTAGGTGGAGCCAGTGATCTGGTCTGTGTGTATGTGTGTGTGTGTGTGTATTAGTTGCCTACATGGAGCCAGTGATCGGGTCCTTGTGTGTGTGTGTATTTGTTGCCTAGGTGGAGCCAGTGAATGAAAGATCACCAGAATGAATTTGGTGAACTGTTCTGTGTCTGATTTTGCTGTGTTTGGGGCAGACCACATCAGCAGTGCTCAGGCTACTCCTAGTTTGTTGTGTGCCTAGGAGACCCAGTGCTGCCAGAGGATCAAACTGGGCTTCCTGCGTGCAAACCATGTGCTTCAGCCCTTTGAGCTATCTCCCCCAGCCCATTCCTGAGAGCCTGTATATATTTCACAGTGATGGTCATGTTTGTAATTTGAAAGAGAGAACCTTGGTAAAGAAATGAGATGGTGAGTGGTCAGCTTGGGACTGCTGCCATCAAGGATTATGACGGGCTCCGGGAAATAGGTTGGTTTCAGCATTATGAGGCAGGGTATATCGGAATGTTGCAATCTACAGATAGTGCTAAACTGAAAGTGATATATGTCAGTATGTTTATGTATCTAATAATATGAATGCAGGTAGAGGTCAGTTCTAGGGTTAGTGAGTTTGTGACTCTAAAATCAATTCCCAAAAATCCAAATGATTTGAAGGGGTAGAGCTCTTGCTTTGCATGTGAGAGCCCCTGGTTCAACCAACCCCACATGGTCTCCTGAGCACCACCTCCAGCCCAGTACCCCTGGCTGTGGTTCAAAACACAAAAAAAGAAATCTGGGGACCAAAGATGGAGCTCTCCTCGCAGCTACAAGACCTGGCAATACAGAAACTATTATGTAATCGATGGCTAATGGCTCAAAGATACACTCCATGGATTAGCTGGGAGATACCATCCACTCGGGTCACAGACTGGTTATGTGACAAAGTTTATTGGGGAGGATAATGGTTAGGTAGATAGATATAGATAGGAAAGGGATGCATGATGTGCAGATCACAAGACGGGGAGAGGAAGGTGAAATCTATAGTTTACATGAGCTAGATGGGACATATGACGAGGTGTCACGGGATTTCTATGAGCTAACACAGAGGCGCAACAATAAACTCTACAGACACTACAGGTGCTGACACTCCTTAATCTCAAACCCTGGCCACAGACAATTGCAAGGCCACTGAGCCATGCTAATCGCCGGGGAATGCTGGTTCCCCTGGCAACAGCTCAGCCTCCTCAAGGCCGAGACTCAGGGTTCCCCACAGGAGCACAGCAGCCAAGCTGGTCAGGGAGCTGTGCCAGGAAGAGCTCCACCAAGAGAGAAGGCAAAGGGCTGGTACTCTTGCTTTGCATGCAGGCCTGAGTTCGAGCTTTGATACCTTGTGGTTCTTTAGTCCCCATGGTCACCTGAGCACTGCTGGACCCTGAGCCCTAGTGGTATGGTCCCCCAAAATGAATAGAATCCAGATACTTCCATCTTTCCTGCTTGGATAACTTGAGCCTATTAACAAAGTCTTGTTACAAGAGGGTTGTAGCAGTTTTAAGCATTTCTTATCAGTACAGCATGCATTGCAAAGAAGTTTTTGCATATACCTTTATCTATTAAAGAACATGACCTGGGACTGGAGAGAGTACAGAGGGGAGGGTGCTTGCATTCCTTATGGCATGCTAGTTTGAACCCCAGCATTTCATACAGGATCCCCTGAGCATCGCCAGATGGGTAAACCCTCCCCCACCCCCAAAAATAATAAGTTTTTGAAATAAAGAGCATGATCTTTCCCAGAAGTCTCTCCAGTGCCTTCAGGGCCAACAGCCCATAAGTTACCCCATGCTTACACTTTTGTCACTGTCTTGGGTACTAGTATTGCCCAGTTCTTAGAAATATCTTCTTCCAAGCCAATGAAGGAAAATGCTCAGATGTTACAGAGAGAAGATATGGTCCTGGTAACAACACATTCCGTTGTTTCCTGTAATGCGCAATGAATGTGAAGTATGTGGATAGGATCGCCAGGTTTTGTGGGGCTTAGACAAAGAAACATTCAGCCAACCTGGTGACCTAATACGGCTTGATGTTGAAGACTAAATCCAAGTTCAAGAGAAGAAAGATAGTCCAAAACTTCAGAGTAAAAAGGAGAAGAGCCTGAGCAAAGTCCAGGAAAAAAGCAGTCTTAGGTTATAAAGTATAAGATGGGAAATTGAAAGAGGTGAGGTTTTGGGAAATTGATAGGTATTTGATCTTGGAAGGCATTAAATGTTAAATGTATTTGTTGGGGTTCTTTGTTGCAGAAAACACTGTACTTTTTGGGGGCTGGAGAAATAGCACAGCGGATAGGGCGTTTGCCTTGCACATGGCCAACCTGGGTTTGATTTCCAGCACTTCATATGGTCCCCTGGGCACCGCCAGGAGTAATTCCTGAGTGCAGAGCCAGGAGTAACCCCTATGCATCACCAGGTGTGACCCAAAAAGAAAAAAAAAAAAAAACACTGTACTTTTTAAATTTATTCTTTTAAGCAAAAGGATTTTATTATCTGTTAATTGGGTAGCTTGCAGTGTCTGTGGGAGAGGGCTGGAAGGACAGTACAGTAGATAGGCACTGGCCTTGAAAGCCACTAATCTAGCTTCTATCCCCAGCATCCCACGTTGTTCCCTGAGCACTGCCAGGAGTAATTCCTGCATCCAGAGTGAGAAGTAAACCTGAGCATTGCTGGGTGTGGCCCAAAAAACAAAAAATAAATAAAGTTTAAAATTAAAAACTAAAAATTAGGGGCTGGAGTGATAGAACAACGGGTAGGGCATTTGCCTTGCATGCGGCCTACCCGGGTTCAATTCCCAGCACCCCATCTGGTCCCCCGACCACCACCAGGAGTAATTCCTGAGTGTAGAGCCAGGAGTAAACCCCGTGCATCACTAGGTGTGACCCAAAAAAGCAAAAAAAAAAAAAAAAATGTCAAATGAACAACTAAAAATAATCCTTAAAAAAAGAGAAAAAGAATCCTTTTCCTTTCTAGTGTGAACCCAGCTTCACCCTTATACTCCTGCATATACTCCTTAGGCTACCTTAGTGTGTTCTCCATTCACATTAAAGCCCGTGTTGTCAAAACAGGGACCAGCTAGGAGTTAATATTCAGGTATTTTGTACCAGTGCTCATTAATTTCCTTTGAGAAAGCAGTATGGGGTGTGGCTGTAGCATATGTTTATAGACCCTGAGCACCACTGAATATGGCCCAACAACAAAAGAATTACTTTGAGAGGGGCTGGAGTGATAGCACAGTGAGTAGGGCATTTGCCTTGTACGTAGCCGACCCAGGTTCTATTCCCAGCATCCCATATGGTTCCCTGAGCACCTCCAGGAGTAATTTCTGAGTGCAAGAGCCAGGAGTAACCCCTGTACATTGCTGGGTGTGACCCAAAAAGCAAAAAAAAAAAAAAAAAAAAACAGAATTACTTTGAGCAGGGGCTGCCTAGGTCATGTTATCTTTGATTACTGTTATCCAAAGCTAATCCCTGGAAATTTCTAGAATGGAAATCCTTGCTCGTTGCCTGAACTTTTTTTTTTACAAGGAAGTCTTTGTTAACTTGTTTTCAGTTTTTCTGTTTCAAAAAAAATTCTAAAGAGTTTTTTTGTTTTCACCTCTTTTCCTCTCCCACTTTGCAGGGATACCAAGAAAAGAACAAATTCATTGCTGCACAAGGTAAAGTAATGAAAAATTTTTTACTCTTGGGCTTAACTCCCAGTGGTTTTGAGTTTTTCCTTCCAGATGCTAAAGAGATTAATAAGAATGCAATAGCTGTTCCGTTTTCATACCACTTGAAAGAAATATGATTTCTCTTCAGGTTTAGAGCTGAGAGCCTGCCTCTATCAAAAATCCTTGAAAAGAAATCCTTCTGGGGGCTGGAGTTTCTGGCCTCTTGGGAGAGCACCTGTTGTGTGTGCTAGCTCTGGGTTTGGGCTCTCTCTGGGATGAGGTAAGGTCAGCGGAATGTATGGGGTGGGAAGTTCTTTTATGTAAGTATCCCGCCCTCATGGCAGAGCCTGGCAAGCTCCCCAGGGCATATTCGATATGCTGAAACCAGTAAGAAGAAGTCTCACAATGGAGACATTACTGGTGCCCGCTCAAGCAAATCGATGAACAATGGGACGACAGAGCTACAGTGCTACCAAAAAAGATTGGAGAGTCTTCTTTCCTTTAAGTGCACACACGGTTTGAAAAGGCCCTATGTCTTGGGACTCTTCAGGAGCATTTACTTCTAGTCAGGCTACTCAGAGTATAGTTTGGAATCAGGGTGCTAGAGAGATAGTATGGGGTTAAAGCACTTGCCTTACATGTGACCAACTCCGTTTGAAGTCTGACATCACATGGTCTCCCAAGCATCACAGGATGCAGCCTTGGTGGCCCCTGGGCACTGCCAGACCCAAAGCACCACTTGGAGTTAGTCTCCAGAAAGGATCCTCACCAGGTCCACCAGACTCATCTCCCTCTACCTGAGTTCTACTTTCAGTCACACCTAAGTAGTTTAGGGACCCTTAGAGCAGGATCCCTAGATCCTGTACACACTCAGCACTCATTTCATAGCCTGCTAACAGATGTCTTCACCTCTAAAATTCTATTAAAAACACTATGATTAAGTTAAGTCAGATTTGGGGTTAACATAATGTTCATTGGGATGGAGAGATAGTACAGAGGTTAAGATACTTGCCTTGCCTCCCACTGGCCCTGATTTAAATCCCCCAGCACCACATGTCGTCCCCCAAGCACCACCAAGGGTCACTCCTGAGCACCACTCAGGTGTGGCCCAAACCACCCCACCACCTCAGAGAAGGTTTGTTATGTACATTATTATGATTATACAAATGTTAATCAGCCGAAGCACCGAATACTGTCTTTTTATATATTCTTTTTTTTTTTTTTTTTTTTTGGGTCACAACCCAGCGATGCTCAGGGGTTACTCCTGGCTCTGCACTCAGGAATTACTCCTGGCGGTGTTTGGGGGACCATATGGGATGCCGGGGATCGAACCCGGGTCAGCCGCGTGCAAGGCAAACGCCCTACCCGCTGTGCTATCGCTCCGGCCCCTATATTCCTTTTTTTAAAAAAGTTTTTCTCTTTGTAAGAAATTAATCATTGCCCTTTTCTTATCCTCTTAGTATTTTATAAACAGCAATAATTTTTCCCCAAAATTTATAGTTTAAAAGTAAGCATATCCTCTTGAGTACCTTCACATACATGAGATTTAATTTTTATTTGGGAATTGTTCTAGAAACATCTCTCCATTCTGAATTGGTTGAATTTAAGCCTCTGATAGAGTTATCTTCCTGAGTCTTCCCTTAAACAATACCTTGAGAGTTGTTAGCCTCTCTCCTATGTCAGGCCCCAGTTTTCTCTGTGTTTGTGCCCTCATTTTTACTTCATAATCTGTAGTGTTGGGGCCAAAGAGATAGTATAACAGGTAGAGAGATAGTATAACAGGTAGAGTGCTTGCCTTGTGCACATGGCCAACACAGGCTCGATCCCCAGCATCCCTAATAGAAAGAAAAAGAAAAAGAATAGATACATAGAATTCTAATGTGTCTCCGGAAAATATTGGGAGACATAGGTTTTAAATTGCAACCTGAGCAGGTCGCCAGTATTTCTTTTGACAGTCTCAGAGCATGGTAGGGCCGACTAACAAAATATAAAGAACTTTGGGGCTGGAGAGATGGTACAGGAGGTATAGTGCTTGACTTCCATGCAGTTGACCTGGGTTCAATCCTCAGAACCACATAAGTTCCCTGAGCACAGGCTCAGGAGTAAGCTCTGAGCATAACCAGGTATGGCCTAAAACCTCCCCCAATTTTTTTTTTTTTCAGTTTGCATTTTGGGTCACACCCACCAATGCACAGGGGTTACTCCTGGCTCTGCACTCAGGAATTACTCCTGGCGAGCTCGGAGGACCATATGGGATGATGGGAATCAACCCAGGTCAGCTGTATGCAAGGCAAACGCCCTACCCGCTATGCCTCTCCCCCAAATTTTTTATATCAAATAAAAGATGTAAAGAATTTCAACTCACTGTCTGGCCCATGTTAAGTATTGCATGAGCTTTAATGACGTCTAATGTTCAACAATAAACATCCTTGGGAGACATTGTATATTATTTATATTTTGACAGCCTCTGACCCTTGTGTATGATAGATGTATAAGAAATGTTCAGGGGCTGGAGTGATAGCATAGCGGGTAGGGCATTTGCCTTGCATGCGGCCGACCCGGGTTCAAATACCAGCATCCCATATGGTCCCCTGAGCACCGCCAGGAGTAATTCCTGAGTGCAGAGCCAGGAGTAACCCCTGTGCATCGCCAGGTGTGACCCAAAAACCAAAAAAAAAAAAAAAAGAAAAAGAAATGTTCAGTTAGGATAAGTGGATTGTATATGTAGCTGGGGGCACATGGATCTCAAAGTCAGGAATGAGTGTTCCAAATTTCCTCTCATCTCTCTCTGCTTTGGTTTATGTTTTCCTCATCTTTTGTCTGGGCTGCTTTAGGACCAAAAGAAGAAACAGTGAATGATTTCTGGAGGATGATCTGGGAGCAAAACACAGCCACCATTGTAATGGTAACCAACCTGAAGGAGAGAAAGGAGGTGAGTGGAAAAATTCTATGCAGGCCCATAGACCTGATGAGCAGAAGGAGTAAGATTGAGCTGTGCTGTTTACCCTGTGACTACCATGCCACCTTCATCCAGATAGAACCTGAGTGCAGTGTGCCTGCCAGGCTACACACCTCAAAATGCCCAGTGGCCCTCAGGTACACATTCCCTGTGTCTGGCACTCTGCTTCCAGAGAAACCTGAATGACTGGGGGGCAGAGAGTGTGGGAAGGCTGGAGTGCATGCTACTGAGAGTCTGCCTCTGGCACCCACGTTGTCCTCCTGGCACCACTAGCAGTGCCCCCACACATACACTGCGCCTCCCCCCAACTGAAAGAAAGGACTTGGGGCTTTACCCAAGTCCAAAACACAACGGAGCTTCCCCACCCCCCATCCTACTCGCACCCCCCAGTGTCTCGACATTCATTCCTCTGGTTTCCTGCTGATCCTTCTGACTTGGCAAAGGAGCTATATGAACTGACATCAGGGTACAAGGGCATCTAAGGTCCAAGCATGATCTGCAGACAGCCTTCTAACTGATCCTTTTATTGTTGTGGTTCTACACATCTGTCTGGACTGGAGCAATAGCACAGTGGGTAGGGCATTTGCCTTGCATGGGGCTGACCCGGGTTCGATGTCTCCGTTCCTCTCGGGGAGACTGGCAAGCTACCAAGAGTATCCCTGATAAGCTACCCATGGCGTATTAGATATGCCAAAAACAGTAACAACTAGTCTCACAATGGAGATGTTACTGGTGCCCGCTTGAGCAAATCGATGAACAGTGGGACAACGGTGCTACATCCTGTCTGGCAGCTCCATCACTGGTCCATAGCTAGCATGGGTCCTGAGTCCTGGACTGTGTCCCAGAGAGGAGTTCCCATTCTGGGACTTAGTCTAGGACCTTCCATCACCTTGATCCCAGCGCAAGGTTATTGGGTGTGTTGATCAGCAACTGCAACATGATAAGGAGAGTCTTGTAGGGCTGGACTTAAGGTCATTTCCAACCAGACCGCTGATACTTAGAAGACACCAGACAAGGCCTTGAACCTCTGATGGCAGTTTTGGCCTGCATCAGATTACCTGGTGACTCCTCGTAGCAGGTTGCCAAGTTTCAGATAGGCGTGCCCTTAGAGCATGAGTGGTGAAAGTACAGATTTTGAAGGTAAAATGACTTCTGTTTTGCCCTCATCTGAGGAAGTAGAAGGGAAGAGCTAACGATATAGGGCTGGAACCACATATGTTTAAGAGATTGTTCTAAATAATTTGTGCCCCTTGCTGAGATGAGATAAGAGATAGTCAGGGTTTCTGGGGTTTTCACCTGCTCCTTTCTTTTTAGACCCTTTGCATGTGCCATGCGTGGGAGATCTGGGGTAAAGGAATGTGTGTCTGTTCCTTTACAGTGCAAGTGTGCCCAGTACTGGCCAGACCAAGGCTGCTGGACCTACGGGAATATTCGTGTGTCGGTAGAGGATGTGACCGTTCTTGTGGACTACACAGTGCGAAAGTTCTGCATTCAGCAGGTACCCCTTTTTTAGTTCTCCTTAGGATTCTGCTATACTAAGGGGGTGGGGCAGTCTTGTCATTTCCCAGTCTGTGCCTGTCACCCCGTTATTCAAGAGTGAAGGCTGTAGGGGTGCAGGGAGGTTGCAGAGAGATAGTATACAAGAAAGGGCATTTACCTTACCTGTGGCCAACCCAGGTTCAACCCCAAAACACCTCCAGGAGTGATTCCTGAGCATAGAGCCAGGAGTAAGCCCTGAGTACCACCTGGTATGGCCCAAAAACTAACTAAAAAGTGATCAAGATTCAGTAAGTTGTGGTTGTGTATTCTGAATCCTGAGACCTGGGCTTCTAGGGAACTTCTTTGTCAAAACTTGAAGGAACAGGGCCTGAGACAGTCCAGTGGGGAGTGGCCAGCCGCGTCTAGTCCCCAGCATCCCATATGGAACCCTGAACACTGCTAGGAGTGATTCCTGAGTGCAGAGTCAGGAGTAAGCCCTGAGTATCACTGGATGTGACGAAAGAAAGAAACCATGAGGGATCAGTATATTTATGACCAGGAGAGAATGGAATTTCTGTGTATAAACCTGGTGCCTCAGTTATAATCTGTGAGGACTTGTCTCACCACTCCTGCTTCATTACTCCAAAGCCTCCCCTGTTGAGACTGCAGTAGGCCCTGGTCCTGCCCCTCCAGGGCAGCCCAGCAGACTAGAGCAAAGATCACCGTCAGCCAAGGAGCAGCCTGATGCTGTGAAAGGGGGGCTTACCTGTAATCAGAAGTTATGCTTTTTCGTCTTGACCTTGCCATTTACTAGTTCATTTCATTTAACATCTGAGTTTCACGTAGTAAATGTAGGACAGTGCCTTCCCGTGGGGTTCTTGGGACGCTCCTCTGTCCATGGCTAAAGCTCTCTTGGGTATATTCTCCCTTCCTCACTGACCTTGGACCCTACTCCTCATCTTTGTCTTCACCCTTCCCGGGTCAACACACAGAATCTCCTCACTTCACAGGTGGGTGACATGACCAACAGGAAACCACAGCGCCTCATCACTCAGTTCCACTTCACCAGCTGGCCAGACTTCGGAGTGCCTTTCACCCCAATCGGCATGCTCAAGTTCCTCAAGAAGGTGAAGGCCTGTAACCCGCAGTATGCAGGGGCCATCGTCGTCCACTGCAGGTCAGTGTGGCCCAACTCTTGGCTTCTCACTCATAGAACATTTTGCTCCCATGACCAAAGTGAGGGCATACCCCTAAGTTCTGGCTTATGAGATTAGCAGAGAGGGGAGTTTCTGGAGCCTCTGGGAGTGCTATCAGAGACTCCTCAAGTTCCAGTGCTGGGTCGAGAGCTCCTGAAGAAAAAGGGAAGAAAGGATTGAGGGTGGGAGGTCTGCAGCTGTGAAACCAAGAAACTAGGTTAAGTTTGCCTTGTACAATTTGGAACCTCCAGAACTGTTAGCTAGAGGTAAAGTGATCAAGGTCCAGTGGGGCGGTGGGTGTACTGAGTTCTACCCTAGTCAGAATTAAACGCTGGAAGCCAAAAGAAAGCCTCAGCCTGTACTTACCCCTCTTTCTGTATTCCCACAAGAAGTTCTGTCCATCCTGGTAACTGCCCTGCTCTCTGATACAGTGCTGGTGTAGGGCGTACTGGCACCTTTGTCGTCATCGATGCCATGCTGGACATGATGCATACAGAGCGGAAGGTCGACGTATATGGCTTTGTGAGCCGGATCCGGGCACAGCGCTGCCAGATGGTGCAAACGGATGTGAGTGATTTCTGGGTGAAGTGAGGGAGGGACATTCCAGGACGTCTGCCCGACCATGGCTTACTCAGCGTCCCAGGTTATTGTAAATATCCATGCGGTATGATAGAGGGCCATTGTAAATTATGTATTAAAACTAACCAAGCGTAGAGGAGGGTGTGTCAGGAGAATTGAAAGAGTGTTTGTCATTTATTTGCTCTGGACTTGAAGCAGCAGGCCCTTAGGGAAATAGGCGTGTGGGCAGCCGAGAGAAGCTGTACCTACTCTTTGCCCAGTGTGACGCAGGTGAGCGTGTTCAGGAACAGCAGACAGATTGACTGTGTGCTTAGGGCAAGGGTTCACGCCTTGGTGTTTCAACAGACAGGAAATGTCTACAGACTGTTGGATTTGTGCTCTTGGAGTGATCAGGACTTGAGTTTGTCCACTCCAGATTACGCTCCAGATGGGTGCCAAAATAGGGCCCTACCTCCCAAGGGGTCCCACCCCCAGGGGGTCTCAGACATTTTAATTCCCTCCTGAGTGGACTGGGATAAGAGCCAATCATTTTATCCCTACTAGGGTCAGAGGAGAAGTGAACTGGAAAGAATTGGGGGGGGGGGGCAATGGTCTGGGTACCCCAAGAGCCATGCTGTGTATAACTGGAAACTCGGGCATCATCCACATTTCAGATGCAGTATGTCTTCATATACCAAGCCCTTCTAGAGCATTATCTCTACGGAGATACGGAACTGGAAGTGACCTCTCTAGAAACACACCTGCAGAAAATTTACAACAAAATTCCAGGGACCAGCAACAATGGGCTAGAGGAAGAGTTCAAGGTGAGTTGGAACTGAATCACCTCTTTCAGCTTAAACAGTCTGTGTGATCTGGGTAAAGTGGGGAGCTTGACTTTACCGCAAACCCCTATGAGCTGTAAGTGGTTAAGGAGGTGGGTCTCTAACCTTTTACCCAAACCCTAGTCTCCTCAACCCATGCTGTGCACTAGAATCACTTGGGTGGTGTTGGGTGGAGGGATAAGCAGGCAAGTTATTTCTTAAAATCTCCCAATTCCACCCCCTCCCAGTGTTTCTAGTGTAGGACAAAAACGAACCTAAGATAGTAAATATTTAACATTTTGAAGGCTATCCAATCTCGTTCAGTACTACTTCATACTATTGTTGTGTCATAAAAATAGCCATACATAAAACAAATAAGCATGGCTGTATTTCTGTAAGATTTTTATACAGATAGCAACACCACATTTGCTCCATGGACCATAGATTGCTCGTCCTTGAGGTATGTGCTTAAACTGGTTCTCAGCACAGCTAGGGAATGTCTCACCAATGGAAGCGCTTCCAGAAGCAAGATAGCTTGGGGAAAGCTTCACTTAAAGTAATTCTTCTCTAACATTGTTCATAGGAAGTACCTCAGATCCTTTGACAACACAGGTTGAGTCAGGTCTGAGTTAGTAGGACCTGAGACTCTCCATTTTTAACAAGATGAAGTTTATGCTGGTTTATGGCATGTTTTGGCACCTGAATTAAGGGAAGAGAATTTATATTTGAAGAATACTTCATAAAAGTCTGATAGGAGCCCAGGAGATCACTCAAAGGGCTGAGATGCCTGCCTTGCATTCACTAGACCCAAAGTTCAGTTTCTGGTCCCTCAAGGCCATCGACATAGCCAGAGCAAAATTGGGACTTCAGCACAGCTGGGCCCAAGCAGACCCACATCACCAGGCCTGTGTGGTGAATGCTGAGACCAGTAGCTGGGCCAAGTATTGCCTCTCAGGAGCCTGAGCACTACTTGAAGGCTGCTGCCTTGCCTCCCTTCTCCCCTCCCCCCCTCCCCAAACAGGAGTTTTTTCCAGAGAGCCACATGGAACACTATGGGGAGAATGGAGGAAAGTCCTATTCCTTCCTGTGGAACTGGGATCCTTGTTGCAGTCCTCATGAAGTTCAGGTCCAAAAGACTCAGACAAGTCTGTAGAAACACAGATGGCCATACTTAGCATTCTTTCAGCTTCTGTGTTGAGCTTAATGGCAGAGTCAGCAGTGTCCCAGCAAAAACATGTGGAAATGGAGAACCAGGCTCTGGAGAGGGTAGCAATGTGTAGTAAAAGTGACCTAGAGGGGCTGGAGCAATAGCACAGTGGGTAGGGTGTTTGCCTTGCATGCGGCCAATCCGAGTTCTATTCCCAGCATTCCATATGGTCCCCTGAGCACCGCCAGGAGTAATTCCTGAGTGTAGAGCCAGGAGTAACCCCTGTGCATAGCCAGGTGTGACCCAAAAAGAAAAAAAAAGTGACCTAGAAACACAGGTCCAGTGACACGGATTATCTTGTCAAATTCAGTTACATTTTTCCTTCTCTCCCAAAATCAGAAATTAACATCTATCAAAATCCAGAATGACAAGATGCGAACTGGAAACCTCCCGGCCAATATGAAGAAGAACCGGGTTTTACAGATCATTCCATGTAAGAGCCTTCTCCCTACCCCAGACCCCAAAGTTTCCCATCCCCCCTCCCTCCACCTTTCCGTATGTCAGTACTAGACTGATTATACTAGAAACAAGTCCTGTGACAGTACACCGTACTGGCCCCAGTTCCTTAATGGCTTCTTTCCAGGAGAGCCACTAAAAGAGCACGAAGAGCAAAAAGTTCTCTCCCTCTTGGGCTGGACACTGTCATATTTTTGCCACCTGGTGTTAATTGTAGGGACAGGGGGAGAAAGATGAAAAGAGAGGCAAGAGAAAGCAGATGGTGTGAGGGTGCCACAAACCATTATTCTTTCTGCAGATGAGTTCAACAGGGTGATCATTCCAGTCAAGAGGGGTGAGGAAAACACAGACTACGTGAATGCTTCCTTCATTGATGTAAGTGGTAACTGTGCCTAGCATTCCAACTGAATCTCGTACTTGGGCGGATTTTCTTTAAGTCTGTAAAGTGTTTATACAAGTGGGCATGCTTTCCATTGTGTTTGACCCTCAGTAATGCACATTCCCCCAAAACTAATGATAGCCAAATACTGAAAATTTGAGTCCTGGTCTTTCCCATTCAACTCTCTTCATCCTTGCCCTAATAACCTCTTTCCCCCATTTTCCTCAGGCTGGTCAGGAAAAGTTTGGTCCTTAGGGGAGCACTACCTGGGAGGGATTTGCTTCCAAGCCTTGCCATGTCTTTCAGAGGCCTGGCTTGTCCACTAGCCTGTTCTGATAACCACTTCGCTGTTCCTTTGACCTGGTGTATAGGGTTACCGCCAGAAAGATTCCTACATTGCCAGCCAGGGCCCTCTTCTCCACACCATTGAGGACTTCTGGAGGATGATCTGGGAGTGGAAATCCTGCTCTATCGTGATGCTGACAGAACTGGAGGAGAGAGGCCAGGTGAGCCCCAAAGGTCCTAGGCCATGGGAGATAGACAACATGAAAAAAAGGGATTGCAAGTGGGGACTAGATCTCTGGATTAAACTGACTTAAGTTGTTTTCACTTTGACTTAAGTTGTTCAAGGAACTGTTTCTGGGCAATATTGCCCAGCAAGTTGGTGTATAAGCAAGCAGTAGCTTTTCTCAGAACTGGAAGACGAATATGTTCCTGAACCTCCATTTGATTAGTTCACGCTGTCCTCGCATGTGTGCTCCAGTCCCAGCCCCCCTTCATGTACACCCACTTCTCCCTAGCCTGCTCAGTCAGGCAGGGCAGAACTTGGGTTAGGGCTGCAGAGCCAGAGCCAGGCTCTGATACGGAACTCCTGGGAGACAGGACGGCAAGGGGATGGTATAGAGAGCAGAAGGTGGGGTTCATTTAAACTATCCGCAGAGCCGTTTCCAAGCAGTGCATTGATAGAAATATCCCTAAAAAGGAGGCCTCCCAGGACAGAGCAATCAGCTTCAGGGCTTGTGAGCACAGTCGCCTCTTTCTGATTACACAAAAGAGTGGAATTAGAAATAACAAAAACAGGGAACAGAGCAATAGTATAATAAGTAAGCTGATACCACATATGTCCCCAAGCTCTGCCAGGAGTGATCCCTGAGCACCACCAGGTGTGAGTCAAAGATGGGGGAGACACACACACACACACACACACACACACACACACACATGCACGCACGCACGCACACACTAAATAACAACAAAATTGTTTCAAGAGAGAAAAAGACCTCAAGTCATTTAAAATGTAGTGTTGTTCCCTCAGTCAGCCCTTGCTTACTATAGGAAGTCTCAGCTCTGTTCCTGAGTCAATACTTTGCTGCCTCTACTGAGTACTCAGTCTCAGGAATCTCCCCCCATCCCTGTTTTGTGTTACTGGGTGGCCCAGTTATTGTTCAGACAAGTACCTATTATCTTAAAACTGTTGAGATTCTGCATGGCAGCATAGGCACTTCCTCATGCCTAGTACACAGTGTATCAGGAGATAATCAAGAGAATGAGCCAAGAGAAACCAAGAAGGCTCTCGTGATAAAGGTCCTAAGAGTTTGCACCTTACAGAGTAGTGTAAGAGCCCTTAAAAATATCAGATCCGTTCAGTTTTGTGGTGGTGGTGCCAGAGCAAGAGCAGCTCCAACACTGCCGTGTGCGGGCACACCCCTCCCCCTCCAAAAAAAAAAAATATATATATATATATATATATACAATTTCTTTAATTATAAAGAAATGGGAATATATTTTGTTTTATTTATACTGTTGTGTTCAGCATCACTGAACAAATGTATCTACTAGACGCATGCTGAGAGCCTGCTTTATGCAGGCAGTGAGCAAGGGTCTGAGAACACAGATGAAGAGAGGCTGTTTCTGCCTAGAGAGCAGTGGAGGGAACTGAACCTCCTGCGGCAACAGCAGACCAGAAATCAGCACCTGCTCCCGAGCACGGGCACAGGGAGAATGTGGGTCCCAGCGACTATGTGGTGCTCTGCAGACTGGGGTCAAGAGAAAGGGGATGAGGAGATTCTGGCCTCGGAGGGAAATGATGTGTGGAAAGCATATGGAAAACCTGAAAACAGAAGCCAGAGCCCGTACAGCGGATGAAGCTCTTATCTTGCATACAGCCCGCCTGTGTTTGATCCCCGGCACCCTGCATGGTCTCCCATGCATCACCAGGAGTGACCCCTGAGTGCAGAGCCAGGAGTAGGCCCTGAGCAGTCAGGTGTGAGCCTCACCATGACCACCACCACCACCACCAAAAAAAAAAAAAAAGAAACGTGGAATGGAAACAACCCCAGGGAGAACAAAGGAGAAAGGTTCTGGGCAGGTGGCTCCAAGGAATGGAATACATTCTTTATTCCTGCATGTTCTCCCGAGCCCCACCATGATGGGCTCCCCGAGGGGAAAAGGGAATTGGGACATTCTCTCTTCCTTTCTCTCAGCTCTGCTGTTGAGGATTATAGTAGCTATGACCATTGGTCAGGACTATATTAAAGACCCTGTTAATAATGTAAATGATTGTAAATAAATAATACAAGAAATGTGATTACTAGGAGCTGATCTCCGGCACCACATACAGCCTCTCAGACCTGCCAGGAGTGATCCCTGAGCTCAGAGCCAGGGGTCATCACTGCCAGATGGTGACAAAAACAAAACCAAAAAAAAGTGGTCGTGTCTGAAAGTGGGATCAAGTATTTAAATATATGTGTCCTGGAGAAGATGAAAAATCAATTGAAGTCGTGTTATAAAATAATCACCAGAGGGGCCTGAGAAATAGTACAGTGAGAAAGGCACTTGCCTTGCACATAGCCAACCCAGGTTCAATCCCCAGCACCCCACATGGTCCCCCAAGTTCCTCCAGGAGTGATCCCTGAGCTCAGAGCCAGGAGTAGGCCCTGAGTATCACTGAGTCCAGAATAACCACCAGAAAGGAAACAATGGCCAGGGCTGGGGAGATAGTACAGTGGTTGATGCACTTGTCTTGCACTTGACCAGCCCTGGTTTGATCTCTGGCACCACATACAGTCCCAAGTACCACCAGGGGTTGTTCCTGAGCTCAGAGCCAGGAAGGAATAGCCCCGACTGCTGTCTTCCCCCCCTCAAAAAGACAAATGAATGAAGGACCCTCGAAGTTTTTCACCCGGGGGATGAAATGTGCTGGGGTAAGCGGGTGCTGTGCTGAGAGGCTTCTCATCCAAGTACCATGGGGCAGCACTGCCTCTCTGTCCATGGTATTTGGAGTCTCACCTCCCTCCCCCCATGTCTCCCTCCAGGAGAAATGTGCTCAGTACTGGCCCTCTGACGGACTGGTGTCCTATGGCGACATCACGGTGGAGCTGAAGAAGGAAGAGGAATGTGAGAGCTACACTGTCAGGGACCTGCTGGTCACCAACACCAGGGTAAAGCCGTCGGCTGGGTAGCTGCCTCCTTGGGGAAAGCAGGTGGCCTTCCCTTCGCTGACCCCTGTTTCTCTAAAGGAGAATAAGAGCCGGCAGATCCGACAGTTCCACTTCCACGGCTGGCCTGAAGTGGGCATCCCCAGTGACGGGAAGGGCATGATCAGCATCATCGCGGCGGTGCAGAAGCAGCAGCAGCAGTCAGGGAACCACCCCATCACTGTGCATTGCAGGTACTGCTGGCCTAAGCTCTCGAGGGAAGTGAGCGGGCTGGGAGGGGCCAGGAGCACGGCCCTCGCTTGAGGACCAGGACAGCGTATTAGGTAAGCCTCCTTAAGAATCACTAGAAGGGGCCAGAGAGAGAGTTCAGCAGGTAGAGCACTTGCTTTGCAAGTGGCTGGCCCAAGTTTGAACCCAGCACCCATATGGTCTCCCAAGAACTGCGAGGAGTGATCCTTGCTGAACGTAGCTCTAGGAGTAAGCTCTGTGCACAGCCAGGTGTGTCCAAAAAAAAAAAAAGAAAGAAAGAAACACCAGAAAGTGCCCAAGAGATAATCCAAAGATAAGGGTTTTTGCTGGGACAGGAAAGGTGATACATAGGCATGCCACTTGCCTTGCATGTGGCACCAACCCAGGGTTGACGCCAGCATCCCATATCATCCCCCAAGCACCTCCAGGAGTAATTCCTGAGCACAGAGCCAGGAGTAACCCCTGAGCATTGCCCAAAAACAGATTAAGGTACTTGCCTAGCATGCAGCTGAGGCCATAGCCCTGGTCTAAATAAGGTCCCCTGAACACTGCCAGGTGTAACCCAAAACAAAAAGGAGAGAAGAGGAACTGGAAGAGAGGAAAGAACTGATTTGAACATAATCTGGAGAGAAATGAGCAAACTGTAGTCAGGGGCTTGAGGGTGTGTGTGGCTCAGTGGTAAAATGTTCGCCTTGGAAGCATGAGATCACAGATTTGATCCCCGGCACCTCCCCACATCATCAAATAAGACCCCAGTGGCACTGTCTTGCCTTGGCCCAGCGAGCACATACTGCAGACAAGTGTGGGGACTGAGACATGGGACAGCAGAAGGGAAGGACAGGGAGTGCCAGGGAAAAAACCAAAACCAGCCATGAAAGAGGAGCAAGGATGTCTCGGGCTCAAAGCCGCTACCAGTACTGGTGTCGCTGAGGGAAGAAAGTGGATGGGTTGGGGGGACTGTGGGGCCAGAGAGATAGCACAGTGAGTGAGGTGCTCGCTGTGCAGGTGGTTGACCCTATATTAACAACAAACAGGATGTTGTTAATCCCCAACATCCTATATGGTCGCCCGAGCACTGTCAGGAGTGATCCGTCTGCACAGAGCCAAGAGTGAGCCCTGAGAACTGCAGGACTTACAAAAGAAGGGGAAAAAGGCAATTCAGACATCTGTTGAACCCATTCAAGAAATCTTTGAGCCAACCTATTCTTTCGCTCTGACACGTGTGCCCCTGATGCATGGACTCGCCCTACACGCCCCATCATTTTGGCATCAAGTGCATTTCACGCCCCTCACCAGAGCCCTGTGTCCAGTATCCATATGGGCCTCACTGGTTGCCCCACTCCCCACTTATTTCCCCGTCATCTCTTTTCAGCCTTGCAGCCAGAAAGCGGCTTTCACACTTGAGGCCTGTCTCTTGCTCAGAATCCTAGTGACAGTTCCCTCGGCCCCACATGAGCCGAGGGCTCTCGCCTCAGCCCCACCTCACTCTCCCTTCCCTGCTTGGGCCACCGCCCGGCCTCAGCCTTGTTCCTGAGGTGCTCCTGCCCCAGGTAGCCACTGGGCCTGGCCCTCGCCTGCTTTGGGTATTTCTTGGCACCCTGTTCGGGAGCCTTCCCTGACACTTTGACAGTTGCAGCTCTTCCTGCCCCACCTGCAACTCCTGTTTCTGTCTTCCCTTCCCAGACTGCATGTCTCCATGCCCCGGCCTTACACACAGGTACTCAGTAAGGGTCTTCCAGGAGATATAGAGTGAATGAGTAGTGCCACGGTCAGGTCTGGATTCCCGGGATTTAGAAGCGGAGTGAGAGGCCTTGAGAAGAGTCCCTGGGTCCACACTCACATAGCAGGGTTGTCGGGGCTGGAGAGACGAGGCTTCTGCTGTGAGGGAGTGCGGGGCAGGTGCAATTCTGGGAAGGTGAGAGGAGGTTCTTCACGGTCACACAGCAGGTGCAGGCCAGCAGGCCAAGTGGGCAGTACCAGGTGGGGGGGCATCCGTTCATGGGGTGCCTGTGTCAGGAGCCGCCCGCCTCAGCCCTCCCTCTGCTTATTGCCACAGTCTCGCGCCCCCGCCCCCTGCACTGAGCCTGTGGCTGGAGCGGTCAGTGTGTGTCCTCTGTTTCAGCGCCGGGGCAGGACGGACGGGGACCTTCTGTGCTCTCAGCACAGTCCTGGAACGGGTGAAAGCAGAGGGGATCCTGGATGTCTTCCAGACCGTCAAGAGCCTACGGCTGCAGAGACCACACATGGTCCAGACACTGGTATGCTGCCCCACGCGCTTTTCCCGGCCCCACACCACACCGTCTGCCCCGCTGTCAGGACCAGCCCAGGGCAGGCTCTTCCTGCAGACACTGACCACAGACGCGCCCTGTCCTGAGCTCCCCAGGACATCAGTGGGAGCACAGCCACCCGCAGGAAGAGGTGCAGTGACCCTCTAGGCCAGAATTGGGTGCCTCTACCTCTCGGGAGCCCTTGTCCTAGAGAGCGCTGGGTGGGGACTTGAGAGTCCTGCTCAGGCCCCCCATTACGGCTGACGGGGGGTGGGGGGGGTCCAGAGAGGTAGCGAAGCAGATAGGACCCTTGCCTTGCATGCAGCCGACCCAGGTCCGATCCCTGGCACCACGTCTGGGCCCCCCGCCCAGCCAGGCCCTGTCAGAAGTGATCCCTGAGTGCAGAGCCAGGAATAAGTGCTGAGCACAGCTAGTTGTGGCCAAATAACAGAAGTCGTCTGCAGTCTTGAGCCAGGGGATAAAACGGCAATGAGGACTCGGGCCTCACATTGAACTGCCTGGACAGGTTGGCTGAGAGTGACCCTCAGGCCCCCTGATCTCCACTCAGGGAACTCCTCCCCTTCTCCCAGAGAACATCAACGGTCTTTGCAGTTAGCACTGAATATGGAACAGACTGACATTCAAGAGAGTCCTGACTCCACGGAGCTAGGGTTAACCGTCTGGAAGGGAAAGAAAAGTGCATTTTACACAGTTCGGAAGTGGCTGTGGCCTGTGAGCCCCGGTGCCTAAGCGGGCACAGTGAGGTGTGGGCCAGATGCCACCTCCCCCTGCTGCCTGGCCTGCAGGCCTGGGGCCAGCACCTTCGGGACGAGCGCTTAGAAAATTGGCTGTGCTCAGCGGGCCCTGCAGGAAAAAGCTGTCAAACTTTGGCAATAGGGCTGGGAGCGAGCTCCTTGGCTGAGCTCGAGCCCGCCTCCAGCCCCTGGCACCACATGGTACCACTGCACGGAGCAGCTGCTCCCCCAGCCCCCGCCCGCCCCGGAGAGATTACACAGGATCGCGGGCACACATCCCGTGGAGGTCCCACAACATTCCCCTCAGTTTCCTTTTCTTTTTTAATCTATTAGGAGCTCCAGGGATATTGTGCTCTTTAATAACTGACCTCTCCCCCACAACTTCCTCTCCAGGAACAGTACGAATTCTGCTACAAGGTGGTGCAGGAATATATCGACGCGTTCTCAGATTATGCCAACTTCAAGTAAGAGGCGACAAGACCCCGTGGACAGAATTGCCTTTAATATTTTGTAATATTCTGTTTTGTTAATATACCCAAAATTGTGTATATATCTTATAACTGTTTTAGAAATTGGTACATAGGCTTCTATTACCTATTAGGTGGAGATTTTTTATGTAAATGTGTTAGCACTGATAGTCCTTTTTCCAATGTTTTATTGGAGAATTAATAGTGTGATGTTTGGATTGATATCGTGCACTCCTCAGCCTGGAAATAGGGCTGCATTGTTCTTTGGTTCATACATCCTCTCCTGAAGAAGAAGCAAAGCCTGTCCAGGTGGCTCATCATCAAGGAAGTGAAAAAAAGCACAAGTTCTCTGAGCTCTTGAGGAAATTGGTTGTCCCCTGGCCCCACCCTCTCCCCCTCAAATCATGTTCCCCATCTGCTCTGTAAATAATCCCTCACCCCTCCCCCACTCCACCACCCTCACGGGGATGAAAGGGACCAGAGCGGTATCTCTGGCACCACACTAGGGATTATCAGGTAATAAAAGCTTTGACTCCCTGAGGAAGTGTCTCTCCCTTTGTCTGAGGTGGGTTTGCATACCAGGACCATATGGGATACTGGGAATTGAACCCGGGTCGGCTGCGTGCAAGGCAAACGCCCTACCCGCTGTGCTATGGCTCCAGCCCCTGTTGGACATTTCTTTAACGAGAATTATTCCTCAGCTCCTCCCTTCTCCCCTCAGTGTGCAGGGTATCACCCCATCCCTTTCTCGTGTGTAGGCCAGGGCTAACAAGGTTCCAAGGGATACAGAAATCAGTAGAAGCTTCGCAGAACTGGGGTCCAAAGAGGTAGTACAAGTAAGGCGCTTGCCCCAGCACCCGATGTGGCCCCTAAGACCTGCCAGGAGTGACCCCTGAGCTCACAGCCAAGAATAAGCCCTGGTCAGCACCAGGTGTGGCCCAAACCTCTTCCATAAGAAATGGAGCTCTAGACTGAGGGAGTAAGTGTTTGGGGGCTGTGTGGCCCCTGCAGGGGGGGCGCACCAGTCCTGCCACCACCCGCCTGCTGGGTCCCCAGAAGACCAAATCTGGGGCCAGGGATTCTCAGGAGAGTCCAGTGCCCATTGCACCCCGAAGCTCTGGGCTGGCCACTCTCCCAGCTCTCACTTCACTCCGTTTCTCCTGGGCTTTCCGTTTCCTTCATCAAAACCTCTTGGTAAGCACTCAGACTTTCATGTAAAAAATAAATTTAAAAAAAAAACAAAACACTTCCCCCAAATCTGAGCTCTTCCTCTACTGTGCTGGACTTCTTGAGAAGATGCATACTCTCACTCGTCCCGCTTCACCTCACCCCCACACGTTTCTCTCTCCCCCTTCTCACCAAGGTGGCCAAGCCGTAGAAACCCACTGTCTGCCTGTAGCCCCCCCTGCTGTCGCTCCCTCCTGACGTTCAGCCCCACTCTTCAGCTGCTTCTCCTTGGTCTCCTTTCTCGGGCATCCCCGAGTGCATGTTGTGGACCCGGGGCCCCAGGACCAGAGTCTGCTCCCTGCCACATGACTCCAGAGAAGCACCAGCCTCGCCTCTCCCACACCCGGGAGTTCCCAGAGTCCCCTGTCCTCTGTTAGCATCTCCATCTCAGTCAGAAGTCTGCCCCAACACCGCCTGAGCACTCAACTCGAAGCCTCTATTCTCCCAAGTGACTGTCAGGTGCTGGGTCCTGGGGCGGAGCACTATTGGAAGCTGAAAGATGTGAAGAAATGGCTTTCTGTGTTCTGAGAGAGAAGATGAATTCTAGAGTTTATGCTCTAGAAGGGGACCACACTTTCCTGAAAAGCTTGGGGCCGGAGCCCTTGCAGCAAATAAGGCACTTGCTTTGCACACGGCTGACTCAGGTTCGAGCCCCAGCACCCCATAATGTGCCCTGAGCCTGCCAGGAGTGATCCCTGAGTACAGACAGGTATCCCCTCCCCACCAAAAAGCTAACATGTGTCGCCAGAAGGAAAGGGACCAGAGCATAGCCCACGCTTAGTAGTTTAGTCCTTCTGGCTTGGGTTACAGTCAAATCAGAAAAAAAAAAGGGCATCCTGTTTCCTTTTAAATAAACACCAGTGACTTTGAGTAAAACATTTTGTAAAACCCAACCAGAACTGAGCTGGTTTATTGAACTCATAGTCATTAAACCACAAAGCAAATGTTTTCCCAAAAATGGTTTGGTTGGGCCTAAGGGTGGCTCAGTGACCAGAGGTCCTGGCTTGGAAGCCTGAGACATCCCCGGCATCACTTATACTGAACACACTTCCGTTTATTTGTTTTGGGGGCTAGGGAGCCACGCCCAGCGATGCTCAGGGGTTACTCCTGGCTCTGCACTCGAGGATCACACCTGGCCAGCTCAAAGGACCCTCTAGGTGCTGGGAATCTCTGGCCCCCTGAATACAATTCTGACAAATTGTATTGTCAGAAGTGTCAGCCCCATAACCTAGTACTCATCTCCCCCCCAATCATCACAACAGGAGGGGAAAGGGAATATGTTAAGATGTAATTACTTGCAGGGCCAGAGCGATGATAGCACAGCGGGTAGGGCACTTGCCTTGCATGCGGCCAACCCAGGTTTAATCCCTGGCATCCCACATGGCCCCGTGAACACTGCCAGGCGTGATCCCTGAGCACGGCTGGGTGTGGTCCAAAAACAAAAAATAAAATTTTAGGGGCTGGAGCGATAGCACAGCGGATGGGGCATTTGCCTTGCATGCAGCCAACCAGGGTTCGATTCCCAGCACCCCATATGGTCCCCTGAGTACCGCCAGGAGTAATTCCTGAATGCAGAGCCAGGAGTAACCCCTGTGCATCACCAGGTGTGACCCAAAAAGAAAAAAAGAAAAAATTTTTTTAAAGAATTTTTAATTATTTGGTTCACCGGTGCGTACAGAAACATAAAACCCATTTCCCAAAACAATTTAACTGAACAGGTAAACCCACACATTCATTGCAGATGTCCTGGTGAAGAAATCTAGAAATCTCCTGCCTGTCCTTTCCAGCAGGGCTGCCCTTGACTCTCACCGGCGCCTGTTACACCCTCTCCTGTCTGCCACAGGATCTGACGTACTCACCCAGAAGCTGGCCACGAGGATGCCCAGCCTGACCCTGGCCCTCAGACTCGCTGTTGAGCCCTCCGGCGGAGATTGGCTGTTAACCTTGTCGACAGACTTGTGTCTTTCCCGACCCCAGGCTGATGGCTGGAGGTGGAAAGCGGAGCCTGAACAGCCATGACGCAATCCCACACTAGTCCTGAACTGAGCCCGGGCGGGGAGAGGTGGGAATTCGAGAGCACCCTTATTTCCCTCCTGCTCTCAGCCCCAGCGCCTCTGACCCTTGGCTGGACCCTCTCCTGGGCAGTGGGCGAACAAGCCCTTCCCCAACCCACCTCCACCTGGAGTGACACAGACTAAAGAACACTCCCCAAGCCATTTTGCAGGTGGGCACAGCCTCCCTCTGCCTCTTCACAGCCTCACGCGCTCCCACTCGTTCACAGACCTCTTGCTTCCCACCTGAGCGCTTGGGGCTCAGGAAGTCCTGAGGCATGATGCCTTGCACCCCTCCATTTCCAGGCTTTTTTTTTTTTTTACGGTTTTTCAGTCACACCTGACAGTGCTCGGGGCTTACTCCTGGCGCTGCACTCAGAAACTACTCCTGAGTGCTCGGAGACCATGTGGATGCTGGGGGATCAGCAGTGTGGAAGGCAAGTGCCCTACCCGCTGCTTTTTCTCTGCCTCCCCCCTCCAAGCTTCTGTCTCCTTTTTGGTTGAGGGGGCAGTGAGGGCTTTCCGATCTAAGGATGAGCAAGAGTCCTCCCTCTGGTCTAAGGAGACTTCAGATTCCTGGGAAGAGGACGGGAGGGTGCATGTCTGGTGACCCCTGGGCTGGGTGGCCAGCGGCTCCCCTCCCCTCTGCAACGTCACTGGAGCTGGACGAGGAGCAGAGGGCGGAGTCGCCTGACCAATAAATCAGGCGGTCTCGGGGCTGCCACTGCTGTCTCGGGAGCCGCCTCGTCCACATCCTGCCCAGGTGAGTGAGGAGGCTGGCCTCCAAGGCTGGGGCTGCATCCTGGGTGCCTGCCTTCATCCCCCCTTGACTCCCACAGCATGACGCCCAATGCCACCTTTCCCTTGGCTCTCCCCGACTTTATTTCTGGACGTGCTGCCCTAAGTGCAGGAGGGACCAAGGATGAGGCAACTGTCACCACCAGACAGCCCCTCACATCCCCACGCTCTGGGGGGAAGGGGAAAGTAGAGGGAGGGCTCCCCACATCGTCTCTGGCGGAGGGCTCCCCTCAGCCATGGGCTTGGAGTCTTCTCCGCCCCAACCTTCTTCCACTTCTGGGACTCACTGGAGTCAAAGGGAAGCAGAGATTGGGTCTCACCTAGCGGGATGGTCCCAGATCTGGAAGATGGGCTAGAGAAATGGTGCAGTGAATAGGGCGGTTGCTTGCACGCTGCTAACCTGGGTTCTATCCCTGGCACCACGTTTCCCTGAGCCCCACCAAGAGTGATCCCTGAGCTTAGAGCCAGGTGTAATCTATGAAGCCAGACAGCTGGATGTGAGATGCATGTGGGTGTATGTGCACATACACACACACGCACACACAGACACACACATGCACGCAGCTACACAGGCTGCAGAATCTTTATGTCCCAGAGCTCTGGGAACACACAGGGTCTGGATGCCTGTAGTCCTGGCATGAGCAGTGGCAGAAGACACTGAGTCTGCCCCTAAAGTGCCAGTTCAAAGGGGCCCCGGGAGAAGAGGAAACGGGTGTGTAGCGTCGAATCAGGTGCCCTGAGTGCCGTCCCCTGTCCACGCGGGCAGCTCTGCCATGGCCAGCACTGGGCAAGGCTTGCTGCTGCTGCTGCTGCTGCTGCTGACAGCCCACCCGGGACCCCTGACGGCTCAGCACTGGTCCCACGGTTGGTACCCTGGAGGAAAGCGAGCCTCCGACTCACCCCAGGACCCTCTGCCTGCCCCAAGGCTCCCAGGTGGGTGATGGGTCTCCCCACCTTGCTCCGTCCCCTACCTTGAGCCCAGGGTGCTAGCACGGAGGGCAGGCTGCCACCGTGACTTACTCTGGCTGGGCCCTGCAGCAGGCAACCCGGGCCAGACTGCAGAGGGTCTCCCAAGCAGTGCCCTGGCACCTCCTGAGGACGTGGAGCTCTGGGAGGGCAAGACCATGGCCCTGGGGCCCCTCCGAGAGAAGCAGCGCCTGATGCAGACATTGCTGGTAAGTGCTGTGAGGAGCCACCAGGGGGCACCATGGCTGAGGGCTGGGACTGAAGTGGGAGGTGGATGAGATCCCCTTGCCACAGCATCTCCATCTCGATAGCCTTCCCACTTCCAGGATTCTGTGATAGGACACTTATGCTGTGCGAATGATCAGAAGTCACTAACAGAACAGGAGGTGGTTAGACTAAAAGCTAAGAGTGCAGCCCTCAGTCTGCCAATGGACAGAAGTGAGGGCTGCCGCCTCACATAACAGGTAGCATGGGCAGAGATTGTACAGGGGTAAGGTGCTTGCCTTGCACATGGCTGAGGCCGTTTCCAATTCCTGAGCATCCCCGGTTGCGGTCCAACTTGCCTACCCCATCCTCCAAAAAAATAGTCAACAGAAAAAGGTGCACTAGGAATGATCGCGTGTTCCCCAAGGCCATGAAGAAGGAAAGAGGATGGAGTGGAGGCCCAAGCAATTGTACAGCGGGGAGGACGTTTGCCTTGCTGCAGTCCACCCAGTTCGATTCCTGACATTCCTGACATTCCTGGTCCCCAGCAGCCAGGAGTAATTCCTGATCCAGGAGTAACCCCTGCGCTCGCTGGGTGTGCCCCTACACCGCCCCGCCCCCCCCCCAAAAAAAAAGGGAGTGGAGAGACGTTGTATCACTAACTTACAAATTGGACTTCAGGTGCAGCAGAGGTTCCCTGGAGAGCTGGCTCGCAGGGCCAGAGCACTGCTCTGCGTGTGGGGGGCCCTGGGCTGATCTCCGCACTGCCCCAATAAGAAAGCGCACCAGGGGGCTCTATAAAGGAGAAAGTGATCCATTCCCAGAAGGCAAAACCTATCTCATTCGAGGGACGTGAACTCGAGTCCTTATGTTATCAACTCCGTTTAGCGCGGGCCACACTGCAGGTCCAGGAAGCTGGAAACCCCCCACCCCAGGGCGAGCCCAAAGAGAGCGGGAGGAAGGGGATCCGGGGGAAGAGGGGAGTCAGCGCAGGAGGCAGGAGCCGGCGAGCCGGAGCACGCACTGGAATAACCGTCTCCTTCTTCCCTCCTTGCCCCCGCCGCAGCAGAGCCGTGCCCGAGCTGTCCCCCGACGCCCCTCGGCCCTCCAATAAAGATGCGGTCTCCGAAGTCGTTGCCCGAGTTGTCTTCTTTTCCCCCTCCCTTTCCCATCCCCATTAAAGTCCCGTCTCCGTGGCGGGGACTCAAGGTTCGCCGGCGGGGAGGGGACTTAGCCGAGCTGGCAGGTATGGTCCAGCCAGAGCCAACCCAGCCGGGGGGTGGGGGGGAGGAGGGAAAGAGATCCCGAACTACAAGTCCCGTGATGCCCCGCGGCCGACCGGGCTCCCGTGATGCCCCGCGGCGGGGCGGGGCGGGCCCCGGCGGCTTCCGACATGCTGGGCGCGCTGCGCTGCCCGGGGCCGCGGCTCGCGTGCAGTCCCCGGGCCCTGCAGGTGCAGCAGCTGCGCGGCCGCAAGTCCCGCCATGACCCGCCGGCCAAGTCCAAGGCGGGGCGCGTGGCGACCCCGCCCGCCGTGGACCCCGCCGAGTTCTACGTGCTGACGGAGCGCTACCGGCTGTACCGGCAGACCGTGGGCGCCCTCCGGTGCGTGGGGGCGCGGGGCGCGGGGCGCGGGGCGCGGGCGGGGGGCGGCCGGCGAGCCCACCCGGTGCGTGTGCGCCCAGGCACGAGTTCGTGACCGAGGTGCGGAGGAAGCTGCACGAGGCGCGCGTCGGGAGCGAGGCGGAGCGCAAGGCCTCGGAGGACGCGGCCGAGCACCGCGAGCTCATGGCCTGGAACCGCGCCGAGAACCAGCGGCTGCACGAGCTGCGGTGAGCCGGGGGGCGGGGCGGGGGCGGGGCGGGGCCGGGCGAGGGGCGGGGCCGGGCGAGGGGCGGGGCGGAGGGGGCGGGGCCCCGCCCCACCTTCGCGTCCCGCGTGCTCACCGCCCCGCGGCCCCCAGGATAGCCCGGCAGCTCCGCGAGGCGCAGGAGCTGGAGCAGCGGCGGGCGGAGAAGGCGGCGCGCCGGGCCCAGGAGGCGCAGGCTTGGGCGCAGCTCAAGGAGCGCGAGGTGCAACAGCTGCAGGTGGGTATCGTGGGGGTCGGGGGTGGAGCAGCTGCCCCGCGGGGACCCGGGCACAGCGTTAGCTGGGGGAGGGTTTGCGAGGGCTAGAGCCACCGGCCCGCCCCCTGGAAGGCAGCGTGGACGTGGGCCCGGCTGCACATTCCGGGGGAGTCGGCTTCTGTTGCTCCCGTGGTCAGGTTATCGGAAGGGTGACTTCAGGCCAGGGTGGCAGGTGGCAGGATTCCAGTAATCTGACAGGGCCGGAGAGGGAGGACCGTGGGTAAGGCGCTTGCCTGGCACCTGGCAGACCGGATTCAGTGGTGGCATCTCCTATGCCCCTCTGAGCCCCGCCATGAGTGACCCCTGAGCACCCCAGGTGCTTCTCCCTCTCCCTGCAGGACCTCTCACACACACACACACACACACACACACACACACACACACACACACACACAAAGTAATCCCACAGGGCTGGAGGGAGATCTCCATGACAGGAACAAGGCTTGCATGCCTGAGGTTTGTTTCCTGTTCCTGGCACCTCACGCTTACCCGAGTGCCACCCACTGTGCCTCGAAAACCAAAAAGGAAAGAAAAAATGTGGGTAGAGTGCTGGGTTCCAGAGAGCAAGAGGGGCCTCGCAGCATTAAGGGGCTGGCTCTGCTGGGTGGGGCCAGGCTGGTCGGGGCTGCTGTGTCAGATGGAGGGCCTGGCTGAGGCATCTAAAATAAGAAAATGTGGCAGGGCTGGGGGCTGGAGCGATAGCACAGCAAATAGGGCATTTGCCTTGCATGCAGTTGACCCGGGTTTGATTCCCAGCATCCCATATAGTACCCTGAGCATTACCAGGAGTAATTCCTGAGTGCAAAGCCAGGAGTAAGCAGGGCTGGAGCGATAGCACAGCGGGTAGGGCGTTTGCCTTGCACGCGGCCGACCCGGGTTCGATCCTCAGCATCCCATATGGTCCCCCAAGCACCGCCAGGAGTAATTCCTGAGTGCAAAGCCAGGAGTAGCCCCTGAGCATCACCTGGTGTGACCCAAAAAGAAAAAACAGAAAATGTGGCAGGTCCCCCCAGTGTTCTCAGGGGAAGGTCACGGGGTCCAGACGTCTTCCCCAGGGAGTGCTGGAGCCTGTCCACATTCGTGTGCCCGAGCCCCTTTCAACAGCTGCTGCTCTCCCAACAGGAGGAGGCAAAAAACTTCATCACCCACGAGAACCTGGAGGCGAAGATTCAGGAAGCACTGGACTCCCCGAAGAGCTACAACTGGGCCATCACCAAGGAAGGCCAGGTGGTCAGGCCCTAGCACAAGGGCTCCTAGCGGCCCACCCGGCCCGCACCTGCCTGGGGCCACACCGTCTGGGGTGGGCGAGTTGAGCCTGACCGGGAGTAAAGTCGGTATTTCTTATAAATAAGCTACATCCTGTGTGGGCCTCAGAGTCTCTTTCCTTCCCTCACCACCTGGGCACCAGTTCCCACCCTCGGCGCCCTGTGTAGCCCCGTGTACAGCTCTCGGCGTAACGCCAGACGCTAAAGGATCCGTCTCAGGGGAGCAGACAGGTTCATTCGCTCTCCCTTAGGTCGCCTCCCAGGTATTGTCAAGGGTTGTGGTGGGCAAGATGCAGCCCATGGTCCGAGTGTGGCCTGCTCTTTATAAATCAGGCTTACTGGAATACAGCTGCACTCACTCAGTGAGACTCCAACAGGGATGAGCATTTACAGCAAAAACCACCGGCCTGGGGACCGGTGCAATAGTACAGATAGTACCGTAGGCTGTTGGCCATTATGTGGGTTCAGTCCCGGGCATCCCATATGGTCCCCCGAGCCTTGCCAGGAGTGATGCCTGAACACAGCCTCAGGAGTAAGCCCTGAGCACCCCCAGGTGTGGTCCAAAAGGCAAATAACCGCACACACGGAGGAAGGGACTGATTCCTCAGAACATGCTAGAAAAAGTGCTATAGTGAGGACCATGAAGGACTCGAGTTCTCTGCCAAAGAGAGCAGGTCCTGCGGCCCTTTTCCTGCCCTCCCCCCGCACAGTCCCGCCGAGCCCCTCGTCTCCCGGCTTGGAGAACCCCTGGGCATCTCCCTGCTGAGGTGGAGTCATGGGACCGGATCGATGGTACAGTGCATAGGGCCCTTCCCTTGCACACAGCCAAACCTGGCACAATCAGTCCCTCATGCCCGCCAGGAGTGATCCCTGGGCACCAAAACAAAGTGGACTTCTTGCAAGATGGCAAGGTCCCAGCAGGCCAAGATGAGACGTCCCTGAGAGTAGGAGACAGGAGAGGGCAGGGAGAAGTGACTTGGGAAGCAAGTTCACCGTGAGGCCAAGAAGGAGCACCCCCCCCACCCCCCGTCCCTAGCTCCATCCCTCAGGCTGGCACAGGCAGAGGTCCGGAGTGTCTGCCGTAGTGGCCAGTGTGCCCACTGCCCCGTGACAAGACTCCACATGGCCAGGCAGTGGCCGCAGCGTGTCTGGCTCCTGGCCTGGCCTTCCCACCCGTGTTGGCCTGAGGAAATGCAGGCACAGCAGAGGTGTCTGTGCCAAAGAGGTTGGTTTTCTCCCTTTCTGGTGCCACAGAGTTGGCCTTGGCAAAAGGTGGGGAGGGAGAGGAGGAAACGGGTTGAACCAATCAGAAGCTGCCAGGCTGAGATCCCCACATTCCTGACCTCTCCCCTCTGTTCTTTTCTTTTTCCTTTTTGGGTCACACCCAGCACTGCACAGGGGTTACTCCTGGCTCATGCACTCAGGATTTACTCCTGGTGGTGCTCGGGGGACCATATGGGATGCTGGGAATCGAACCCTGGTTGGCTGCATGCAAGGCAAACACCCTACCCGCTGTGCTATCGCTCCAGCCCCTCACCTCTGTTCTTAAAAAAGGCTCCTGACACAAAGAAACAGGGAGTTCAACCCCAGGGGTCTAAGCTCACTGTGGTGGAGCTTACAGTGAGAAGCGCCTTCTCTTCACAAACGCCATTATCTGAGCACCCAGCACATGCACCCATGGTCTGATACCGAAGTGAAGTTGCAGCCCTTGGGTCTAGCTCAGCAGCTTGGAAGGAAGTCACGAACCCCCGAACCACCACGATACCATGCCAGGGCATGCGACGCTGCTGCCTTGCTGTCTGTCCCCAGCACCACCCAGGCCCTGTAGGACATGCCTGCGAGGTGTGAGAGCAAAGGGGTTAGCCCAGCCAGCACCTCAACTGAAAGATGTGTGAGCACCAACCTACCTTTACACTGAAAACCCATTCCAACGCTTCTAATGATTATTTTGTCTATAAAATGACAGTTTTATAATAAATTGTATTTGTCAAGAACGTTTTCTTGGGGGGGTGGGAGGGATACTGGGTTCATTGGTGGTGGAGAATGGACACTGGTGGAGGGATGGCTCACGAGCACTGTATGAGGGAAACAAGCACGAAAATGTGTAAATCTGTGACAGTACCCTCACTAATTAAAAAAGAAAAATTAAAAATCTTTCAGTCCTCCCCCCAAAAAAAAACAAACTTTTTTTTAAATACAAACTTTGAGATTTTCGAAGATGACAGAAGAGTAATGGTGCTGGGTTCACTAACTCCCAGTATGCCACAAAATAACACACATTAAGAGAATATATCACTCCCCTCTTACTGAAATATAAAGCTGTTCAAGCTTCATTTTATATTTAGAACTACCTAAACTACTACCAATCAGACCAGGATCACAACAGGATGTAGTTGCGGCTGTTAAATATACTACCTGAAGTTAGCACAATTTTACTTTAATTCTACCGTCTTGTTGATTCATGTGTTATTGAAGTAGCATTGCATTACTACATTCTATGTTTCATATATGCATCAGTAAAATGCAATATGTTTATATATAGAAAACAAAGTTTTATTTTAAAATACCTCTCCGTGACATGGGGCAAAAATTACCATTAAAGCCTGTTTTTTAAGCAGCTACTTATAAGCAGTTGTTCTATATCCTCTTTATCATCATTTATCAGGATTTTCGCTTCCTGCGGAAGACACGGGGCTTCTTTTTTTCCCTCTGAATATTTTATTGCTGCCTGTGACATTCAGCACTTAGGGTAAAAATGTAATAACAGATTCCTAGTATTTCAGTTACTTCCTGACCTGGCAAAACTTGCGATTGTGTTTGTTTTTAGATGATCTTTGCAAGACTGTTAGCTGCTGGCAAGGAAGACGGATGGGAGGGCCACAGGCTGATGATGGCCTGGCGCCTCCTAACTTCCGGGGCCCTCTGGGAGCTGGCAACAGACATACCATCGGCTGCAGTTCCCCAGGAGAGGCGGGCATCACTGAGTTCTCTAACAGGAGACCGTGAGGCCGTAGAGCATCATGGTCACTAGCCTAGTGTGTCCCCCCGGAGCTCAGCCCTGCGTCTCCTGCTCTGAGCGTCCTTGGAACATTTCTTAGTTTGCCTACACCCATTTCCACAAAGCAAAATAGGGATTGTGCTGGTGTCTTTGGCTGAAATTTTTTGTTTGTTTGGGGGCCACACCCAGCGGTGCTCAGCGCTTACTCCTGGCTCTGTGCTCAGGACTGACTCCTGGCAGTGCTCAGGGGACCATATTGGGGGGATATTGGGGATTGAAACCAGCTCGACTGCATGCAAGCCGAGTGGCCGAGTGTCTTACCTTCTTCCCGGTCCCTGTGCCTGAAATTACTGAGGTGACTCCAGGAGTCATTCGTGTAACACCAAACTCTCGGCACAGATGGAATACTGATTCAGGTCAGAAACAGCTGGAGACCAGAAGGGCTGCAGCTCTGCCGGCCTCCAGGGGGCAGTCTCTCCAAGACAGTGGCTGGGTGCCCAGGCACCTAGAGCAGAGCCTGGTGAATCAGCTATTTCTAAAGGAAAGGAAAGAATAAAGAGTAATGGCAGGAGGAGTCCCTGTGGTGGTCATCTCAGTCTGTCTCTAAAATCACCCTGTTTTGGAGGCCGGACTGGTAGTACAGAGGGGAGGACGTTTGCCTTGCTCGTGACCTGGGTTTGATCCCCTGAACACGGCCAGGAGTAATTCCTGAGTGCAGAGCCAGGAGTAACCCCCGAACATTACTGCATGTGGCCCCCAAACAAATAAAGTCTCCCTGTCCCTTAAATTGGTTGTTCTCTGAATTTGAACCCTCTCACTTTTTTTTTTTTGGTCAGGGATGGCGGGACACTCAGGGACCGCCCAGGGGTCACTCCTGGTGGGACTCCAGGGACCTTAAGTGGTGTTGGTCAAAGCCGGGTCAGCTGCTAGCAAGGCAAGTGCCCCAGACTTTGTACGTCGCTCCAGCCCCACACTGCCTGTATTTCCTGTGAGGAATGACACCTATTGGAGCTGCTTAAAGCAAAGCGCTGACCTTGCAGTTTCCTCTCCTGTGACCCAGCAGCTGTGTTCCCACCTCCCACCACGCCATCCCCTTCTTTTCTTTTTTTGCCATTTAATTTATTTATATCTTCCAATGTGCCCTTTACACTTTATGTAAGCACTGTAGTTTACAAAGTTGTCCATGATGATTTGTTGTAGGCATTCAATATTTTAATGGCAATCCCACCACCATTACACCTCCCCTCCATCACTATCTCCAGTTTTCCCAACCACCCCTTACACGTGCTCCTATAGCAGGTCATCAATAATTTATTTAATAGTGCTTGTTATCAATAATTTGCTAAGAAGAATGATCAAAAATGTTTTCTTAGGGGCTGGAGCAATAGTACAGCAGGTAGGGTGTTTGCCTTGTACACGGCCGACCTGGGTTCAATTCCCAGCATCCTGTATGGTCCCCTGAGCACCACCAGGAGTAATTCCTGAGTGCAGAGCCAGGAGTAACCACTTAGCATCTCTGGGTGTGACCCAAAAATCAAAAAAAAAAAAAAAAGAGAGAGAGAGAGAGTGGGGCCAGAGTGATAGCACAGTGGGTAGGGCATTTGCCTTGCATGAGGTGACCTGGATTTGATCTTCAATACCCATATGGTCCCCTGAGCACTGCCAGGAGTAATTCCTGAGCGCGGAGCCTGGAGAATTGCCCTTCTGAGAATTGCCAGGTGTGATGCCCACACACACACAAAAAAAAGTTAGTGAAGATTGTTGTAGCTCATCTTGAAGCCATTAAGTCCTCATATGAGAGATTACTAACGTGCTGTTACTTGTTAAGCCTTCCGTGTTTATATTAATCGGTTACATCCCATTCAATCTAGTGTGCTACTACTAGTTTATCAGTGTTGTAGAGTTTGAGATGTTGTCCGGCCACAAACTTCCTCCAGGAAGTTCAAATTTTTTAAAGAGTTTTGAAGAGTGGTACATCTGGAGTTAAATTTTTGACTGAGTGGAGGGAGGCTTTGGTGTGTGTGTGTGTGTGTGTGTGTGTGTGTGTGTGTGTGTGTGAGAGAGAGAGAGAGAGAGAGAGAGAGGGCTTCCCAGTAGTACAGGGAAATGGGGGGAAGTAGCCAATCCCAACTCTGGGAAAACCTGGAGATATCAGTCACAAAACCAACATAGCAGAGTGTTGGATATTAACCCTGTGTTTTAGGCTTCATCAGAGAATTGCCCTTTTTTCTCCTCCCAGAGAAGCTTATAGTGCTCTTGTGAGCACCCCTAGTCCCCTGAGTTTATCTTTAACCTTTCCTTTGTGTTTTACCTCTCATTGTCACAGCTCCCCAAGGCAGTCTTTGTCACTTATAAGTCAAAACTTAGGTGACTCTGGGCTTTGTATTTGAAGTGAATTACCGCTTTCTCTTTCCCCTATAGCCTTTTCATATTTTGCCACAGAGCATTACAGAAAGACCATTAATGCTATGCTCCTAATATTTGGGAGTTGATTGACTCTGAAATGCATCTACTCCTGAGCATCCGTCATAATAACTTAACTCAGGCTTTGGTTGCTGTAGGTCCTAACACCCCAAAAGGGGGCGGGGATGGACCCGAGGTGAGCAGCAAAGCTACCCAGGCATGGAAATGACAGCCTAGAAAGCATGAAAGTACAGTCTTGATGCAAGCCATTATGAGTTAAGAGGCAGGACCCCCTGGGGAAGGGCAACTGAACTGTTCTGAGGACTTAGTCTGGGATTTAAAATAAAAGCCTTGCTTACTCTCAGAACCCAGAGAACTACGTTTCAGAACCTGTATCTTTTACTTTGTTTATCCAAATAACTGTAAGTATTAATAGGAAGTAAACTTAATTGTTTAATAGGTACAGCTATAGGGAAAGAGAAAGGCAATATAGATGTCTCTGAGAGACAAGGCATCTCCTCGAGTTAATCACCCCAAGAGAACTGCCTCCACCAAAACGCTTTACCTCTGTGAGTGATCAATCACACCCATGTGCAGTCCTGTACCTCGAACCCCTCCAGATGTGCTGTAGGCCTGCTAACAGCTCTGCACTAAACGGGCCATTTTTGCCATCAGTCTGTGGTCCCCTGTCTCTTGTTCCTCTGCTGGGGAGGCCTGGGGAGGATGGGGAAGCGGCTCTCAACCACCAAATGCAAACCTCACACCCCCACACCTTGTGAACTCACACCAGTTTTTCCGCAGGTTAATTTCCGAGTGAGGCTCGTCCCAAGCAGTGGGGTCCAGTCGGAAACATAACTTGCAATTGTGAAGTGTGGGAGTTTTTGGCTGTCAGAGCTCTGTTTGGGCGGGGCCCCAGATGACTCAGCCTCACACAGGCATCCAGGAGAGTCTTCTGGTACTTGTTGATCTCTCTCGAGGTTTATTTGTGAGTCTCTGGATCATAACTGGTGAAGGAACTTACATGACACCAAGATGGTTCATGAGCATGACTGTCTGGGATTCCAGAAGTTCAGGGAGATGGGGGGAGGTAGCCCACGAAAGCTGGAGATTCTGTCACCAAACCGCACACCTGAGTTTTTCAGCAGGTTGGTTCCATGCCTCTTTTTGAAACTCTGTTTCTTGGGGGATGGAGGAGTGGGATGGCTTGCCCCCAGTGGTGCTAGGGGCTCCTGGATATGTGCTCAGGGCTTACTCCCAGCAGTACACAAGTGACCAGGTGGTACCCAGACTCGAGCTATGTACAAGGCCTTAGCCCCATACTCTCCCTCTGGCCCCTAGAGCCTGTCTTCACTCCATGCTCATCTTCTCCCACCTCAGAGGCTCCAGCCTCACTCTTCTCTCCGTCCCTGCTTCCCTACACAAACTCCCAGGACTGAGCCTTCAGTGAGGGCCTGGCAGGCAGGGAGGCAGCGTGGCAGTAGAGCACATGCCTGGCATGCATGAGGCCCTGGCTTGGACCCCTGGGCAAACGACAGGGCCAAGCCTCCTCTAGAGGGCAGTGGGCATTCTGTCCTCGTAGCCCGTGCTGAGCTGTCCTTCATGACACATATCCGTGTCCCCTCAGCACCCTCAGCCCAGCCCGCGACAGCTCTGCTCCTCCCCCGGCTTGGGATAAAAGCCTCTGTAAGGGGCTGGGGAACTGGATAGAAGTGCTTGCCTCACGTGTGACTGAGCCAGCCTCCATCCCTGGCATCCCCGGGTGTCCCCCCGAGCCCCTGCCAGGAGTGGTCCGGAGCACAGAGCCAGGAGGAGAACCTGCGCCCTGCGTGGCCCAACCCTCCCGAGAGATCCGTCTCCCCCACTTGAAGCATCGGACTCTGCTGGGGCTGTGAAGGGAGCCCGCCCCTCTGCCCGCCCCTCTCGAGTTAGCAGGCAGTGACTCTGGCCAGTGCCCTCGGTGCTCTCCAATGAACAGGGAGCTCTAGGGCCCTGGGAGCCCCCTGACACCCCAGCACAGAGATGGGGGGATGAGTGGGGGTGGCTTTAAGCAGCCAGATTTGAGGCCATCTGTTACAGTCAGAGAACACAGACACCCCAGCCCCCCACTTCTGGCCTCACCTCCCACCTATTGTCAGGGGTCATCTCCACCCAGAGGCCAGCATCCCAAGACCAGCTGCTTGTGCCCCCTCTCTGCCTGGCACTTCCGCCTCCTACATGAGTGCCCAGAAGATCCCCGCTCTGAGGGCAGGACTGTGGTGGGCCTAGGTCGGTGTTTCCAGGCTTGGGGGTACCAAGCCTGGAAACACCGTCCTCAGATGGGGGGTGGGCAGAGGCAGGCCAGCCGGCCAGGGAGCACAGTGCTGAGGGCTGGCTCTGCCCTTCTCTCCAGGGAGGCCAGTGTGCCTCCCAGCCAGGAAATGCCGATGAGTGAGCTGATTTGGGCGAGGTGGCAGGGGGACGCTTGGTCAGCCTGTCCCACAGCCAGTGCCCACGGCTCACCAGAGCAGCAGGACCAGCCTGAGCCCCTCCCTGCCCTCCTCTCCCCAGGGCAGCACTGGGGGCCTGAAGGATGGGGGGACAGAGAGACGGAGGGATGGTGAGACGGAGAGACTTAATGGACGGGGACATGGAGGGACTGAGGGATAGAGTCTAAGGGATGGAGGGACGGAGGGACAGAGCGACTGAGGGACAGAGGAACAGAGGGATAGGGATGGAGAGAGAGAGAGAGAGAGAGAGAGAGAGACGGAGGGATGGAGAGATGGAGGGTCTGAGGGACAGAGGGACTGAGGGATGTCCCCGAGTGTGAACTCTCCCTGTAAGTCAGTAAGGCTGTAAGTCAGCCTCCCCACGGAGGCCATCATCATGCACCTTATCTCACCGGGGGGGGGGGGGAGGCAGGGGAGGGGCAGGGAGGAGGCTGCCAGCGGGCCTCGGCTGAACCCCACAGGGAGGTGGAAAGCTAAAATGACCCAGCGGCTGGGCACCGGCAAGAGCCCCATGGAAGAGGTGCGGGTGAGCTGCCCCGGGCAGCTAGGCCTGGGCTCCCGCCCTCCCGGCACACCCCTGCAGCTCAGCGGGCAGTTCCTCCTCTTGTTGTCTTGGTTTTGCAGCCACCCCTGGCAGTGCCCAGGGTTCTCTCCTGGCTCTGCACTCAAGGATCACTCCTGGCAGTGCTCAGGGGACCAAATGGGATGCCAATTACATAGGGATACAGGCTGTACTATCTCTCTGACCCTGTGTGAATTTTTTCAAGGAGCAGGACTCCTCATCCTTCAACTGCTAACCACTGATGCAGAACCCCCACCCCTGTGTAGGACTCCTCCCCCCTCACCCTCCCAGGCAGACCTATTTAAGCCCCAGCCCCGACCTGAGAATAAGATTTTTTTTGGGGGGGTCACACCTGGTGATGCACAGGGGTTACTCCTGGCTTTACACTCAGGAATTACTCCCGGCGGTGCTCAGGGGACCGTATGGGATGCTGGGAATCGAACCTGGGTTGGCCGCATGCAAGGCAAACGCCCTACCCGCCGTGCTATTGCTCCAGCCCCGAGAATAAGATTTTTGTTTTGTTTTGTTTGAGGACCCTCAGGGCTTCCTCCTGGCTCTGTGCTTAGGGATTACTTCTGGAGGTGCTCGGGGGCCCATATGGGGTGACAGGGATGGAACCCCTCCCGCTGTCTCTCCAGCCCAGTAAGATATTTTGGTGCTAAGTCTACCATCTTCTTGGGTTGCTAGCACTGGAATAAACCCACCATTTTTATGATTTCTTGCATCAAAGGTTGTCCTTGCCTGACTGGCCTTCAAAAGTGGTCAGCACTGGAACTTGAGTTAGTAATGAGTCTAATTTAAAAGATTTTTACTCCGTGACATTTGCGGTAGCTGTGAAGTGATGGGAGGTCGCCGAACGTTTTGAGATGTGACAAAGGCACAGGTGCTATTAAGTCTTGTGCTGTGCCTGCCTCATCACTGAGGAATGAGCTGGTGGGAGTGGGGAAAAGAAAGATCTTGTTCCTCTGCAGGTTCCAGGGGCTTGGAGCAAAGTGGGAGCCAGACAGAGCTCCAAGGAATTCAGAATCAGGAAAACGTGACTTTGTTTGTTTCTGGACCACACCCGACGATGCTCAGCGGTTGTCCCTGGCTCTGCACTCAGGACTCACTGGTGGTGTTAGGGGAACTATACGGGATAGCGGGGATAAAACCCAGGTCACCAGAGCGCAAGGCAAACGCCCCAGCTGCTGTGCTATTGCTTGGGCCATATGTGACCTTCTTAACAGAGGGGACAGGTCGAGGGGGCAGAAGCAGATGGAGAACCCCTTCCCCCCACCCCCAAACACACACACCAGTAGCTGCCCTGCCGCCCCACCCTCCCCACGCCGGGTATTCTTTGTCCCATTGCATATTCCTCGCCCCCGCGGACTTCCTCCCCTGCAAGGCAGCGCTCACCGCTCTCACCCCTTGAGCCACGCGCTGACCTTGACCCCGCAAATGAGCTGGCCAGACGCGGGGCCACGGAGCCTGACCCGCCGCGACCTGCTGTGACCAGCCATGCAAGTCGCCCTCTTAGACGCTCCCCCACCCGCGCGGACCCCCGGGCATAAAAGGCCCGGGCTGCGGAGCGGGTGGCAGAGCCGGGACCAACGCCCTCGCAAGCATGCTGGCCCCGCGTGTCGCCTGCTGCCTGCTGGCCCTGCTGGCGCTGTCCTCGGCCTGCTACATCCAGAACTGCCCGCTAGGGGGCAAGCGCGCCGCGCGGGACCTCGACGTGCGCAAGGTGAGCCCAGGGAGCCTGCCGGGACCCCGGACCCCGATCCCCGGCCCCGACCCAGGGACCCGGCCCCCCACCCCCGCCCCGGCCCTGGTCTCCCAACCCGCCCCCCTCCCCGAGCCCGCCCAGCGCGCCCTCACCCTCCCGCCCCGCAGTGCCTGCCCTGCGGCCCCGGGGGCAAGGGCCGCTGCTTCGGGCCCAGCATCTGCTGCGGGGACGAGCTGGGCTGCTTCGTGGGCACGGCCGAGGCGCTGCGCTGCCAGGAGGAGTCTTTCCTGCCGTCCCCCTGCCAGTCGGGCCAGAAGCCGTGCGGGAGCGGGGGCCGCTGCGCCGCCGCCGGCATCTGCTGCAGCCCGGGTGAGCCGGGGGTGGGGGCTCCCGCGCCGGGTCCGGGTACGGAGGGCAGCGCGAGGGCCCGCGGCCGCCCCTGACCCAGCGCCTCCCCTTCCAGACGGCTGCCGGATGGATCCCGCCTGCGACCCCGAAGCCGCCTTCTCACAGCGCTGAACCCCTGCCCTAGGCACCCTGAGATGATGCTAATAAAGTCCCGTATCTCCCCCTCCACTTGACTGGCGTCTTTTGTATCTGATAGGGGGGGGGGCGCAGGGAGGGGAGAGGGAAGTGTAAGGTCGCGCCTGGTTTTGCGTTGGAATTCTCGAAAGGGACAGCTCAGAGCAAGAAAATGCCCAGAAAAGTGCCTGGGTCTGCTCCCCAGGGGTGACACTGAAAACCCTAGTGTCCAACGATGTCTCAGGGCTGGGGCCACAGCAGGCTGGACAGCAGTGGGACTTGCTTTGGACAGCGGACCTGTCTCCGTGCCTTGCATGTCGGGGTTCTGGATTTACTTCTCAGACTGAGCCCAGTAACACTTGGCGGTGCTCAGGGGTCACTCCTGGCTCTGCTCTCAGGGGTCACTCTGGCAGGGCTCAGGGAACCCTACGGGATGCCATGCAAGGCCAGTGCCCTACCTGCCTTACTGTCTCTCTGGCCCCAAGTTTAGTCTGAGTTTCCTACTAATCTGTCTGATTTTCATTTCATTTTACTTTAGGGACCATGTCCAGCAGTGCCCAGAGGTCACTCCCTCTGAGCTCAGTGCTCATGGGAGGATGTGGTACGGGGATCAAAGCCAGGGGTCCACGCGCAAAGCCCACACTCAGTCCTTTGCGCCCTCTCTCTGGCCCTGTCTGATGTCCATCTGTCCATCTGCCCAGGCTAGAAGACCCTGGGGCGGGAGGGGGAGTTTTCCCTAGTGTCCCCACATCACATGTCAGATGAAGAGGGCAGAGATGAGACTCGTGAAAGGCCATCAGAGACCAGGACAAGGTTCTCGCCGTGGCTGGGAGAACCAGCCTCCCCGTGTTCATCCTGGGGGGGTGAGCAGGGTGGACTCGGAAGTGAGGCCCACGCAGAGCCGGTTGTGTTCGATCCATTGTGACCACGTACACAGAGGCAGCCAGAGCCTTGGGGTCCTAAACTGGAGGACCACGCCCGGGCAGAGACTGGTGCTAGGCCCCTGCGGACCCACCCCTGACCTCCCTCTGTCTCCCGAGAGCCCTCTGCCTCCCACCCCTCTGGCTTCTACTCAGCAGAAAGTGGCAGCCTGAGTTTCCCTGCCACGGGGTGGCGTCCGGAGTCCCCTCGCCTCATCCTCTCTTTGCCCACTCCTGCTCTCGGGTCCCAGGGCAGCAGGGGGCGGGAGTGTGTTCCCAGGGTGAGGGGGAAGTCAGATGTGCCGCTGGGGTGATCAGCCAGGGGTGGAAGCTGCAGGCTTTGTTCGTTCTGGTTTTTTTTTTGTTTGTTTTTTTAACTTTCTTTCTGGTGTCAGGGGTAGGACCAAGATCTCATGCATGTAAAGTTCTGGCTTTCCACTGAATCACATCTGAATTCTTTTTCCTTTCCTGTGGGGACCACCCCCAACTGCAGCTGTCCTCGGGGTGGGGAGGGGCTGGGAGAACTCCCTGGCAGTGCTCCAGTATCCGCCTAGCAGTGTGGACCCAGCAGGTCAGTGCTCAGGGCTCACCAGGGCCACACCCAGCAGTGCAGGTGGGACCAGGCAGTGTCCAGGATCAAACTTGGGGTCTCACACATGCTAGGTATGCACTCTACCACTTGGCCTCTCTTCTTGGCCCCCTTTTTTTTTGGGGGGGTGCACTTATTCTTTATTCTGTTTGCCAGGGAAGGTTTGAACCACCACATCCAGGGGTGCTCAGGGGCTACTTTTTGCCCTGTGCTCAGGGATTGCTCCCACAGTGCTCAGGGACCATGCAGTTCCTGGGACTGACCCAGGGTCGGCCACAGGCAAGGCAGCCTATGTCCTGCTTTATCTCTGGCCTCACCTTTTATTCTTCCCCCACAGTCCTTGACCAGGGTCCTCACTAGACTGGCCCCTTGAAGCCTCCGAAGGGATGTGGGGTAGTACAGGGAGTAGGGCTCAGTTCCTGGCCCACCAAGAGTGGTCCTTGAACACGGAGTCAGGAGTCAGCCCTGAGTGCCTCTGGGTGTAACTCCAAAACCAAAGGGCTTGGGTCCTTGTTCCCAAGCCCAAAGCAAGGATTCTTGGCTGTGTCTTTGGAAGGAGTTGGGAAATAAAGCAGCTAGATCATGTGCCCCATTTACTCATCGCTTCAAAAAGCTTTTGAATCTTAGGAGTCTTAGTCATGACACAGAGAAAAGGAAAATTATTACAAAATAGTAACAGGGCCAGAGGGACAAGAAAGCAGCTAGGTGCTTTCCTTTTATAGAACAGACCTGGGTTCAATCCCCAGCACCCACAGGGTCCTCTGAGCCCGGCCAGGAGTGAGCCCTAAGGACAGAGTCAGGAGTGAGCCGTGAGCACTTCTGGGTGTGGCCAAAAAACCACACACAATAATGACAATGTTCTAATTAGCAACTAAACAGAGAAGTCTATACAGTGTGATATCCACACCTAAAGTCACCTGCTTTGAATAAATATAAGAAAATAATATCGGGAGCCATTCCTTGTGAGAAGGAAAATAAAAGATAGAGGGGCTGGAGTGATAATATAGCAGGGAGGGCATTTACCTTGCACACAGCCAACCTGGGTTCGATCCCCAGCATCTACTATGGTTCCCTAAGCACCACCAGGAGTAATTCCTGAGTGCTACTCACGGGAGTAGCCCTTGAGCATCACCAGGTGACACACACACACACACACACACACACAAATAAAAAATAATAATTTAAAAAAGAAAAAGAAAAGGTAGAAAAGGCATGAGGATCAAAGTTCTCTTCTGTGTCTTAAAAAAAGACAAAGTTTAGAAGACCCATCATAGCAGACAGGTCACTTGCCCCTAAATTAATCTCTAAGTTCAACACGATTGCGGTCAAACACCCAGAAGGAGTTGTGGTGCAGAAATCACAACACTGCTTTAAAACTCGCAGGAAAAATGACAAAGGAGCTAAAACAGCCAAAAGCTTTTGGGAAAGACCAATCGGGAGAGTGCCATGCCCTAGGCTCCCAGCAGATGCCTGGGGCAGCACTGGTTAACACTCTGCCTGTCTCTCCTCTGGGGGGCCCTGGCTGTGACCCTCAGCACACACAGCAGCATCTCCTCTGAAAATGACGCTCTGAGCCAGCCTCCAAGGTTTGGGAGATGCCGACCAAGAATTCCCCGTTGCGGGGGCTGGAGAGAGTACGGTGGGTCAGGTTCCATCCCGGCATCTCCTACGGTCCCCTGAGCTCCTGATGTAGAGCCAGGAATAAATAATCCCCGAGCACTGCTGAGTGCCCCCTCCCCCAAAACACCAATTCTCACTGAGGGGCTGGGTAGACAGTTTAGGGGCTGGGTTGAACTCCAGCATCCTGCCGGCCCGCCAACACCACCAGGGCCAGCCCAGGAGACCAGAGCATCAGTGGGGAGGCCTCAGCAGCCCCAGCATGGCGGGGCCCAGGCAGCTCACACCTTTAGGATCCAGCCTTGACCCCACCCCCCTGCCCAGAGGGCCAAGTGCCACTCCCAGGGCGCAGCTTGGGAGCCCCTAAAAAGAGATTTTCCAGCTGTTCGAAGCAAAGATGCATCAGGCTGAGTTTTGTGCATTGTCGAACCTGGTGGGGAGAGGTGAGCAGACAGAGCACCCCCGACGGTCGGAGACTCCGGCGGAGGAAGGGCGTGGAGGGTCTCTGGGTGGGGGGAGTGCCTTGGCAAGGGCAGACACTCCTGACAGATGTGGGGGTCTCTGACTCTGCACCAGGACACCAAGGCCTGGGTGTCCCCCTGAAGCCATCCAGCCTGATGTCCAGAGCCTGTCTCGACCCACCCCCTGTCTGCTTGGTGACCCTGATAATTGCCTCTATCACGTCTCCTCACGACTCTGCCCTCCCCTCCCCGAGCCCCCAGATTGAGTCATACTGGGCACTAGCAGGATTGGGACCGTGAAGTGGTGGCTGGACCCACCAGCGTGACTGTGGCTGAGCCAGGGCGGGGACAAGGTTGACAGTGACTCTTCCCGCTGCCATAGGGTCCGCTGAGCCCAGCCAGGATTGATCCCTGAGCACTGAGCAAGAGACAGGCGCTGACTGCCGGGTGCAGTCCAGGGCGGGGCACTGCCCAGGGCACTCAGTGGGGTCCCTGCGGCCGGCTCTGTCCGAGGGACTTCCCCAGACCTGCCCTCGCTGGGGGTGGAGGTCCAGATGCGCGCGCGTCCCTTGTCCTCCCTCTCCCTCCCTCCACATCCCCCAATCAGAGGCGGACACGGACGGTGCATTGGAAAGGTTTATTGGGGCAGCGGTTTCTGGGGTTCTGGGGCTCCTGGTGCCGCGGGCGGTGCCGACTCAGTAGCCTCCGGGCTGCGCGGGCTCGCGGGGCGCCGCCACCAGCTGCACCAGGCGCAGCAGCAGCGCCCCGGCCGGCCCGTCCAGCTGGGTCGCGTTGCTCCTCTCGGCGGGGCGCGCGCGGCGCTGGGGGCCCTCGTCCTCCTCGCACTCCGGCGCCGTCACGCAGCTCTCTGCGGGGGGCAGGGGGCGAGCGTGAGCGCGAGGCGGGGGGCCGGGGTGGGCACGTGCCCGAGACCGCGGCCAGCGCCCCCCTCGCCCCGCGAGCCCCCCACCCCACTCCCGGCTCCCCGCGCCCCGCACCTTCGTTGCAGCAGATGCCGGCGGCGGCGCAGCGGCCCCCGCTCCCGCACGGCTTCTGGCCCGACTGGCAGGGGGACGGCAGGAAAGACTCCTCCTGGCAGCGCAGCGCCTCGGCCGTGCCCACGAAGCAGCCCAGCTCGTCCCCGCAGCAGATGCTGGGCCCGAAGCAGCGGCCCTTGCCCCCGGGGCCGCAGGGCAGGCACTGCGGGGCGGGAGGGTGAGGGCGCGCTGGGTGGGGGTGTGGGGGTTGGGGCGGCGGGCGCGGGGTGCTGGGTTGGTCCTAAGCGTGGGGCTGAGACTCGCTCCCTTGGTGCTTCAGGGGGTATCTGGGACCAGGGTCTCCCCGGCCACAGCAAGGCGCCCCTCTGGCCAGCTTCCTTTCTTCAGGGCTGGCTTCCTCTCCTGTCCCCTTTCTGTCAGCTGGGTTTCTAGCAACACCCCTCTCAAGGTGCCCCCCTCTCCCCCAACACCGGCAGGCCAACCTCCACCCAGGCCCCGGCCTCTGCTTGCCCAGCAGGTAGGCTCTGAGCCCTGGAGGGGCCCAGGCTCCCCAGGGAGGGGCGTTGGGGGAGTGAGCAGAAGGAGTGAGGAAGGGGGACGCCCCAAGACTTGGGGTTACTAGGGGCTCAGAGCTGACCCAGTCCCCACTGACTGTTCTTTGGAAAATTGGGGACCAGGGGGCTGGACGGGGCACGCAGAGGGGGAAACTGGGCCCGGCACCCTGCAGGACTGTCCTGTGGGTGTATTAGGGGAGCCCACTGAACTCAGCTGAACTCAGCACGGGTCACTGGGGGGGACAGATAAGAGACAGGGGACGGCTAAGAGATGGAGGGTAGGATGAGACTCGGGGGGAAGGGAGAGAGGCTTTGGGAGAGAAGCCAGGCTGAAGAGCTCTTGGGGGCCCCGTGCTCCCTGGTCCTGTTCCCACCTGTTCCTGGGGCCCCGCACCCACAGGGACAGTGGCCGGGAGCAGGGCGTACCCTCGGCCTGCCCCGACAACCCTCCCTTGGAGCCCCACTGCTCCCCCATTCCCCGCTTTCCCAGCGGGGGGCTGTACCTGTCTCAGCTCCAGGTCGGACACGGCCCTCTTGCCGCCCCGCGGGCAGTTCTGGAAGTAGCAGGCGGAGGCGAGGGAGGTGAGCACCAGCAGGCCGAGGGCACAGGCGGGCAGGGCCATGGTGGTGCGGGATGGTGCGGGGAGGCCACTGCTCACTGCCGCGGCCGCCGGCTATTTATACCGGCAGGTGCTCGCGCCCCCCTCCCCAACGGCTCCCCAGGAGCCCAGGGCCACCAGGTCCCTGAGCTGTCAGCGGTGAATCAGGCGTCTGGGGACACACGTGGGCCTGCCGGTGCAGGGGGCGTGGGGGAGGAGCTGTCACCGGTGGCGGTGTGATGGCTGGATGAGACAGGAGCTGCAGGGACGAGCCGGACTCAGAGAGGGACACAGACAGAGGAGGGTCACCTGGAGGCTCTCCCCGAGCTTTCTAGCTGCGCAGAAGAGACTGGGGGTGTCGCTGCACCCCACCTTCCTACTGCTCCTGTCTCCACAATGGGCAGGTCCGGGTTGGAGTAGGGGGTGGAGGGGGCACTCCCAGGCCATGTACACACCCGGAGTGGAAGCCAGGGATGCTGCTACTGGGGGCTTTGGGGACATTTCTAGGCCCCCACCGCTCCCTCCCAGGCTGGACTGTGAGGATGGGGGTGCTTCCTTGGGAGAAGAGTTAGGCCTCAGGGCTGGAGTGATAGCACAGCGGGTAGGGCGTTTGCCTTGCACGCGGCCGACCCGCGTTCGATTCCCAGTATCCCATACGGTCCCCTGAGCACCGCCAGGGCTTATTTCTGAGTGCAGAGCCAGGAGTAACCCCTGAGCATCTCCAGGTGTGACCCAAAAAGCAAAAAAAAAAAAAAAAAAAAAAGAAAGAAAGAAAGAAAAGTTAGGCCTCTGTGTGGGAGGGGGCGTGGGGGGCTGTAGCTCAGCGTAGAGCACAGTATTGCATGCCTGAAGTCCTGGGGTCCGGGAGAGATTAGGGGAGCCCCAGAAACCAATCTGTCCCAATTCCTACTCCCTCCAGGACCGTAGGTTGGAGGGAGGGCAAGTCCCATCTCTGACCGTCCCAGGTGGGGAGGCCTAGGAGGTGTCGGGGGGGAGCTAGGCCCCAGTAGCCTTTGCTCCGAGCCTCAGGCTGCCCATGTGAAGGGTCCACAGCCTCCCTCTGGTGCCCAGGCTAGCTCACTCCAGCTCTGCCCGCCCCCAGGTCCTGGCTGCCGTCCCCCGCCTCAGTGTTATGAAGGGGTGCACTCCTGGCTCTGCACTGTACTCAGGGGTCATTCCTGGAGGGCTTGGAGGACCATCTGGGGTGCTGAGGATTGAACTGGGCCAGTTGCATGCAAGGCAAGTGCCCTACCCACTGAGCCATCTCTCCAACATTCCCTGCTACCCGCTGCCCCCCCCCCCCACTTCTAAGCCAAACAATAGACGTTTCCAGAACACTCTCCTCTTGGGGGCTGTTTGAACCCGGCCTTTGTTGCTTGAAATTTCATGGTAGGCCCTCTGAGTTTTCCAGGCTCCATGTAAAGTAAAGAAGATTCTAGAAGCCCTGAGGGTTGACAGGACTGAAAGAGTAACCTAGGGAAGCTTTAGAAATGTGTCTGCAGAGCTGTGATGTTGATTTATAGCACTATCGCGTTATTGATCCCATCTTTCTTGTTAAGAGCTGAAGAGATTTTTCCACAGAGCAGCTTCCTGAGTGAACCCCAGAGGGTCGTTTTCATCCGATTCAGAGCCGAGCCTTGATCCCAGCACTTGCCCCTGAGTCCCCTCTGATTTCCCCTCAGACCCGGGTGGGAGCGGCGGTTAGTGCGCAAAGCAGGTAAACCCAGGGACAGGTGGGCCTTGCCCAAGGTCACAGCTACTCCGAGAAGGGCAGAGGCTGGTGCCCAGGCCAGGCTTCACCCCCTCTTTTCTCTCCTATATGGGAAACCCAGTGTGAGGGTTTCCTCTGGGGTTCAGTGTGAGCATTGTCCCAGGAGGGGGAGCCTCAGTGTCGGGACCATCTGGAGAGTGGGATCCATACGGGGGTCCGGCCATATGGATAGGGGGTCTGGCTATATGCGGCCACACAGAGACTAACGCACTGCAGATTACGGTGGCCGGCGCTGTCAGCAACACTCAGGTTAGCGATCACCCGGATGGGCGTGAGGGTGCCTGGGGGCAGGGTGCGAGTGGCACTCAGGAAAGGCTCCTCTTTGGAGATATCACTCGGACGGCCGCCAGGTGAGTCTGGGGATCGAGTGGGGGTGAGGTGGGGGCGGGAGCAGGATCCTAGGATCAGCAAACAGCGGGTTCAGACATCCCAAGAGCCAGAGCTGGAGGACCCACCCAGGGTGATTTAGAGGGGAAGAGGGGGGCAGCTGAATCCCAAGGGCTGCGGGGAGCAGCTGGTTGGGTGGTGGGGTGATTGCAGACGGGGGGTGCCGCAGGGGGAGTGTAGATGCAGCTGAGACTTGGGGGGGCTTCACCACGTCAGATGGAGTATAGATGGGGTGTCTGGGAAGGGGTGGAGGTCTGGCTTCGGTTGGCCACGTGCCCTCAGCCTGCACCCCAGCTTCCCCCCCACACACTCCAGCTTTCTTAGTTATTATCTGAAACTGGGCGAGGGCTCGGGACACCCAGTCCTGCAGCCCTGCCCGATAGCATCGCCATTCTAAACTTGCCGGGAGTGATCCCGGATCACCCAGCCAGGGGTAAGTCCTGAGCACCACAGGGTGTGGGGAGGAAGAGCCTGTAAAGAGGACTGGTAAAGATCACCCGGGGTGGTGGAGTTTTTACAAATTTATTTTGTGTGTTTGTTCATTTGGGGGCCACCTCCAGAGGTGCGTGCTTGCAAGTGTTTGGTCATGAGTTCAAATCCTAGCATCACCACATGTGGCAAACAGGAACCTGGCCGTCCTGCTGTCTGAGATCCTGGAAACTACAAGTGGTTTTTAGCCAGGTGTGTATAAGCACTACAAAGGGGCGTGGCCCTCCAGTGAGCACCTTCAACAAGAACTGTGACCCCAGGGAGCACTGTGAGAGTCACTGCTTTCCCGGTTGAGCACCATAACCAGGACCGTGTGCCTGGAGTAAAGAGTGTGATGCCCAGTAAGCACCACAACCAAGGTGTGTGAGCACCGCACCGAGCCATGTGTGTGTGCTGCACTGCTCAGCCTGCTAACAGCATCGGTAGCATAATGAAGAGGAACCAGAGAGACAGTACAATGGGTAGGGTGCTTGCCTTGCACACTGCCGACCCAGGTTTGATCCCCGGCATCCCATATAGTCCCCTGAGCCTGCTATGAGTGATCCTGAGTGCAGGAGTAAGCCCTGAGCACAACCAGGTGTTCCCCCTGACCCCCCAAAAAATCAATAAAGAGGAAAGAACGCAGGGAAGGAATAGGGAATAAAAGGCCAAGCGACTACAATGAAAATGAAGGCCATCACTAACTGCAGGAAACACAGAAGTAGCTCAGCAACAGATCATTAGATGCCTCGCGGCTTAGTTCAGAGACCTGTAAGGGTGCCAGGGATTGAACCTTAGCTGGACACATGCAAGGCAATGTCTTACCCATTGTACTTTCTCTCGACCCCTCTCCCGCCCCATCCACTCTTAAGGGAATAGGTGAAAATTCTAGAAGGGTTCATCTTTTCTGAACTCTGCACGAGAAAGCACTGGAAAGCACTAGATTAAACCTCCAGATTAACCGTCTTTGAACTTCTTGAACTCTTCTGTGAATGTTCTAGAACAATCTTTGAAGTTCTTGAACTCTTCTGTGCAGTGCCTGCTTACCCTTCAGACCACCTTCCCTGAGGGGTGTCCTGCCTGTCCTGCCCCCTCCCATCTCAGCATCTGCCCAGGGCCTGTGGTCCACTCTGCGCTGGGGAGCTGCCCTCATTCGCAGGAGACCCTGGGTCAGCAGGAACATCTTCCTCTCCTTTCCGTCACTGCCACTGGCTGGCCCTCAGCAGGACAGACGGGCACAGTCTGTGAACTGAAGAACAAGCCGAAACAAGAGCTGCAGGGCCCCAACACCTGCTCACTTAATTGAACCAGAGTTTGCTCGACCTGCAGGTGAGATACCAATTCAGCCTAGGCAGACAAGCACAAAAGGGAGCAGGTGCAGGCCTGGAGCGATGGCCCCGTGGGTAGGGGGCTTGCCTTGCATGTAGCCGACCCGGGGTTCGACCCTCAGCATCTATCTGGATCCCTGAGTCCCATCAGAAGTGATCCTTGAGCACAGAGCCAGGAGTCAGCTCTGGGGTGTGGCGTGAGGGGGGGAGGGACAGCACATGCGATGAGGAGCAGCTAGAAAGCCATGGCGGGTGGTGTTCAAGGCCGTATGTCAGGTCCCTGGAGGGGACACACTGAAGCTTGAGGTAAACCCGAAGGGGCTGAGCAGTGCTGTGAAGCGTGCAGAAGGGGAGCACGGCCCCTCCACCCGCCGGCTTCAGTCCTGAGCAGTGCCAGGTGTGCCCCCGGCCCCAGCCCTCTCCGGTGAAAGCCCTAATTGTGGGCATCTGCAGGCCAGCTGTGGCCTGGCCCTCCCCCCCGTGAGTCCCTTGTGAAACCCAAGGCCCAGAGCAAGGCGCCGGCCTTGCACACAGCGGCCCGTTGGACTCCCGGCACCAAGTACGCGCCCACCGCCCCCAGGAGCGACCCCTGAGCAGGGCGGCGTGTAACCCCCGAACCAGAGGAGAGAAAAAGGACTGCTGCCCCAGCACGCCCGCAGCCCCCTGCTCTGCTGGCCGCAGGAGCCCCGCGGATGACAGCGGCTGCGGGGGCGAGGGCCGAGAGGCCGGGAGGAAGCGCGGCGGGCTGGGGGGCGGGAGCCGCACATTAGCGCCCCCGCCCCCGGGAGCCGCGCAAATTGGGCCGCGCCGCCCGGGCGCACGACCGCGGGCTGACGAGGGGCGGGCGGGCTGTGCCCCGAATGCTGAGAGCCGCATGAGCGCGCGGGGGCTGCGGGGAGGGGCTGGGCAGGGGCTCTGGGGGGGGCAATGGGGAGTGGGCGATTCAGGGAAGAAGCTGGGGGGGGGCTGCTGGGAAGGGGTCTACTCTGTAGCGTGCATGTGAGTGTGTGTATGTAGTTGTGTGCGAGTGTATGTATGTAGTGTGAGTGTGTGTATATGTGTATGCAGTGTGTGAGTGTGTGTATGGAGTGTGTGTGAGTGCCTGTGAAGTCTGTGTGTGGAGTGTATGTAGTGTGTGTGAGTGTATGGAGTGTGTATGTATGGAGAGTGTGTGAAGTGTGTGTGAGTGTGTATGAAGTCTGTGTGTATGGAGTGTGTGTATGTAGTGTATGTGAGTGTATGGAGTGTGTGTGGAGTGTGTGTGTGGAGTGTGTGTGTATGGAGTGCGTGTGTGTGGAGTGTGTGTGTGTGGAGTGTGTGTGTGTATGGAGTGTGTGTGTGTGGAGTGTGTGTGTGTAGTGTGTGTGAGTGTATGCAGTGTGTGTGTGGAGTGTGTGTGTGGAGTGTGTGTGTATGTAGTGTGTGTGTGTATGGAGTGCGTGTGTGTGGAGTGTGTGTGTACGAAGTGCATGTGTGGAGTGTGTGTATGTAGTGTGTGTGAGTGTATGCAGTGTGTGTGTGGAGTGTGTGTGTGGAGTGTGTGTGAGTGTGTGGATGCAGTGTGTGTGAATGTGTGTATGGTGTGTGTGTGTGAATGTATGTGTGTGTGTGTGTGTGTGTGTGGCTCCTTTTTCGTTTTTTTTCTAGGCGCACAGCTGGCGGTGCTCGGGGCCGACTCCTGGCTGAGCTCAGAACTTCCCTCCCGTGCCCTGTCACGGACCTGGGGGCCAGCCCTCCACGCTCAGCTCCATGTTTTTCAAGTTCAGGAAAATTTGTTTCAAAGGAAGTTACTGGGAGGTGAGAGGAAAGTCTTGGAAACGTAAAGGGTCCTGGAGAGCCCCAGATGAGGAAAGCGGGCGCCTGTGCTGCGGGGGGGAGGGGGGGACGGAGGCGGGGCCTCTGGGGGGGCGGGCAGTGGAACAAGGCCTCAGCCTGTCCCAGAGTGTGTGTGTGTGTGTGTGTGTGTGTGTGTGTGTGTGTGTGTGTGTGTAGGGGGTGTACGTGAGGCGGGCTCTGGGCCACACCCCTCAGTGTTCTGTGTTCAGGGCCCTCTGGCTCTGTCCTGCTTCACTCCTGGCAGGGCTCAGGGACCTTCCGTGGTGCCAGGGACAGAGCCCAGTTGGCTGCACGCACGGCAGGAGCCCTCCCTGGTGCTGTCGCTGCAGCCCTGTGAACTGCTTCCTGCTGTCCACCTCTGCTGGTCAGCAGCTAGGGCCGCCTGCTCTGCGGCCCCGTGCTGGAGTCACCCGGAGTGGGCTGTGCCCCACCGGCTGCTGTGACCTCTGCGTTTCTGGTGGCCTCGGGAAGGTGAGGCGTGCACGGTGGCTCAGAGCTTCAGAGTGTTCCCGCGGGACTGGAGGCCTTGGCTGCGCCCGGTGCCAGCCGGCTGGGCGGCGGTGGGAGACGGGCCATGTGAGCAGATGCCAGGAAGAGATGCCAAGTGTGCGTCAGGAGCAGGCGAGGACAGGGGTTTGGGGCGCTTTTTGTTCTTTGTGTTTTTATTTAGTCACTGTGAATTACAAAATCATTCACGATTGGGATTCAGGCATTCCAACACCCGTCCCTTCACCAGTGTCACGTCCCTCTGCCATTGCCCCCAGTTTCCCCCACCCACCAGCTTGTCCCTAACAGCCTCCTGGCCCACAGCTGGTGGTGCTCAGGGCTGACTCCTGGCCGAGCTCAGAGCTTAGTTCTCAGCTGGTGGTGCTCAGGGCTGACTCCTGGCCGAGCTCAGAGCTTAGTTCTCAGCTGGTGGTGCTCAGGGCTGACTCCTGGCCGAGCTCAGAGCTTGGTTCTCAGCTGGTGGTGCTCAGGGCTGACTCCTGGCCGAGCTCAGAGCTTGGTTCTCAGCTGGTGGTGCTCAGGGCTGACTCCTGGCCGAGCTCAGAGCTTGGTTCTCAGCTGGTGGTGCTCAGGGCTGACTCCTGGCCGAGCTCAGAGCTTGGTTCTCAGCTGGTGGTGCTCAGGGCTGACTCCTGGCCGAGCTCAGAGCTTGGTTCTCAGCTGGTGGTGCTCAGGGCTGACTCCTGGCCGAGCTCAGAGCTTCGTTCTAGCAGGCTTGGTGAGGGACCATATGGGCTGCGGGAATTAAATCCAGGTCAGCTGTGTGCAAGGCAAGCACTCTACCCACTGTACTATCACTCCGGCCCTGCTTTTTTTTTTTTTTTTTTTTTTTTTTTGGCTTTTGAGTCACACCTGGCAATGCTCAGGGGTTACTACTGGCTCTGCAACTCAGGAATCACTCTTGGCTGGGGGACCATATGGGATGCCAGGGATTGAACCTGGGTCGGCCGCATGCAAAGCAAATGTCCTACCCACCATACAATCGCTCCAGCCCTGGCCCTGCACTTTTTTTTTTTGGTAGGGGGGGTCACATCACATCACATGCACAGGGGTTACTCCTGGCCCATGCACTCAGGAATTACTCCTGGCGGTGCTTGGGGAGACCATATGGGATGCTGGGAATCAAACCCAGGTCGGCAAGGCAAACGCCCTACCCGCTGTGCTGTCTCTCCAGCCCCAATCCTGCACTTTTTAAACAAGCTCTTGGCACTGTGGTTTACTGTGCAGGGCTGAAGGGGTACGTGCATAACACTTGAGCCCCTCTCCGCTCCCCTCTTCCTGCCGGCTGACCACCCCGTCCCCCGCTGCTGTAGTTCTCTTCCCTGTCCTGTTCCCCAGCCCCAGGCTTTGCACGGGAGGCTCAGGGGCATCCATGCTCGCGTGTTGGGGATGTGGCTCTGGCTCCCTCTGAGCTGAGCCACATGGCTCACCGTTCCGCAGGGTCACACAGATCAGCCAAGCCATGCCCAGGGGGGCACCCCCCTCCCCTGCCGCCCCTGTTTCTTAAGTGGAGGCAATGTTCGGGGTTTGAGATGCAGCATTATCCCATCATCTCATTACGGAAGAGGTCAATTACCCGGGGCCTTTGCCTGCGTGAGAGTGTGGCTGCGTGTTCCTGCATCTCATTGCACCGGTGTTCATCCCCCTCAGCTCCCCGCCCTGCCTCCCAGGGGCCAGAGCCCCCCTCAGGCTGATCTCATCCTCTGAGCGGGAGTCAGAGCAAGGCAGCTGAGAGGGGGCGCTCTCTGGGGGAACCCTGACTCCTGAGATGGGCTAATTACTGACTTCCCAAAGATCGAGCCAGCCGTCCGGGGCGTGCTCAGAGCTGAATCATGGCGGAAGTCTGGTTCTGGGCCCACAGGGAGGGGGCGAGGGAGGGAGGGCGCCCAGCCTGCGCCTCCACGCCTCCCCCTGCCCCACATTCCCTTTTGCAAACCCAGTTCCTCCCCACTGGTTTGCGGGGGGCAGCACCCCTCCATCTTCCTCCTGCCTCTGCTTCCCAACACCCGGAGACAGGACCCAAGGGTTGGAGGCTCACGGCTGGCTGGAGCCCAACACAGGAGACCAGAGTTGGTGAGAGAAAAAACAAACCTTTCAGGGGCTGGCACCCTGGGGGCTTGCGGGGGCCCCAGACCAGCTTCCTCTGGGGTACAGGGGAGGGGTTGTGGGAAGGGGCTCAGTGCCCCGAGGTTTGCTCAGCTTCTGGGCAAATCTTTCACACCTTCTGTCTCCAATGGCCTGCGGGCAGCCTTCACAGCTCTTCCAGGGCAGCCAGTGGCGGGACCTTATTTTCCATTCACTGTCCTGGTTGTGGGGCTGGAGCAATAGTAAAGCAGGCAGGGCGGGTTCAATGGTCCCCACATCCCATACTGTCCTGGAGCACCACCCGGAGTGATTCCAAGTGCAGAGCCAGGAGTCAGCTCTGAGCATGGCTGGGTGTGCCCCCCCCCCAACAACAACAACAACAGAAACAAAAGACTCCTGTTGTGATGAAGAAGAGCCCCCTGCCCATGTTTCAGACGGGCTAACTTCAGAGGGCAGGAGCTGCCAGGGGCAGCTGAGTCTGGGAGACGTGACCTTTAAGTGCATTCAGGAGGTCCGGGAACAGGAACGTTACCCAAACGTGCTCTTGACCTTGAGGTGGTCCACGTTGCTTGGCCTTGCAAAGTAACATGCTTTGGAATTTATGCTTCTGTTCTCCCCTGCCAGCTGCCTGCGAAGCCCTATCAGCTATTCTATAGCAGAGTTCTTGCCTTTGCTCTGAGCCCAGTTCTGGAGCAAAGCTCCCTGGCGTGGTAAACCTGGCGTGGTAAACCGAGTCTCCCGCCCCTGAAATATGCTGCAGGGTTTTCCCACTGGCTTTGGGTGAGAATTTCCACAACAGTCGCTCCTGGGTGGGTTGGGGTTCTTCCAGCAGTGCCGGAAGCCCGGGGCCACTCCCCATGAGACTGGCCTGTAGTGCCAGGCCCTAAGTTTAGATGCTTGGGCCTGGCAATTCGGGGGGCCACCAGGGCCACTCTTAGTGATGCCCAAGTGGCCGTGGAGTGCTGGGGAGAGAATCTGGGGCCTTGTACATGCCCGGCTTGTTCTCCAGCCCTTGGAGCTATCCCCCCGCCCTCTCCAGGCTCAACCCCAGAACACAATGTACGAAAATCCTCCTCTGTGCACAGCGGGTCAGGCACTCGCCTTGCGAGGGACCAGCTTGGGTTTGGTCTTGTATGGTCCTCCAAGCTCCACCAGGAGTGACTGCAGAGTGCAGAGCTGGGGGAAGCCCCGAACACAGCCGGGTGTGGCCCAACCCCTGCCCCCCAGACACACCCTCCACCCTCAGAAAAGAAATCCCAGAAAGAAAATAAAAAACCAGGGGCTGGAGCAATAGCACAGCGGGTAGGGCATTTGCCTTGCATGTGGCCGACCAGGTTCGATTCCCAGCATCCCATATGGTCCCCTGAGCACCACCAGGGGTAATTCCTGAGTGAAGAGCCAGGAGTAACCCCTGTGCATTGCCGGGTGTGACCCAAAAAGCAAAAAAAAAAAAAAAAAAAAACCCCAACAACAACAAACAAAACCAGACAAAGCTAAGACCAAAGGGGTGAGAAGTTTTAAGTACAAAAGGGCCCGAGAGATAATATGGTGAGGCGCTTACCTTGCACACAGCAGACCCAGATTCTATCCCCAGAACCCCGTCTGGGCCCCGAGCTTCACCAGGTGTGATCCCTGAGTGCAGAGCCAGGAGTAAACCTGGAGCACTACCAGGTGTGGCTCGAACACAAAAGCAAAAAAAAAATCTGTGTGTTTTGGGTCTGGAGAGCTAGCACAGGAGATGAGACGTCAGCCTCGCAAGGGACTGACCTGGGTTTGGTCACCAGCTCTGCCGATGGTCCCCCAAGCCGGGAGTAAGCCCTGGCACAGCCTGGGGGGCCAGCCCCTCAAACAGAAGGAACCTGTGTTGGAGGAGTCAGGGTTTCTTGTGCCCGTCTCTCAGGCTTTCCCACACTGGCTGCCTAATTCCCAAACAACCCATTTCTCCCTCAGACTGGGCCTCTCAGCGACGGACGCCACACAGCCGGCTCACTGCCTCAGCCTGGACCCACGTGGGGGGTGTCCTTGGCCTCTCCCGAGCCGGCATAGCTGCCATGCAGGAGCGGCAGGCTCGAGGCACAGGTGCATCTCCCTCGCTCTGTCTTCTTCCCGTTTCTGTTTGCTTTCGGGCCACACCTGGCGATGCCCAGGGGCTACTCCTGGCTGTGCACTCAGGGTCACTCCTGGCGGTGCCCGAGGGGCCATATGGGACACTGGAGATCGGACCCAGGTTTGCCGCGTGCAAGGCAAGTGCCCTCCCCGCTGTACTCTCGCTCTGACCTCAGATCTTCCGGGGTTCAAGTTCCCCTCCTGGTTGCGGGGAAGGGGGGACAGTTTTGGTTTTATTTACTCTCGAACAGTGAGATGGTGGATTTTCAAAATCTGCAGCTTGACCCTGAGCTATGATTCCAGAGTCAGGGCCTTTGGGGAGGGTTTGGGCCAGAGGAGAGGTTTGCTATATTATGCATCAAAGGGAGGGGGGTGAGGTGTGTGTGTGTGTGTGTGTGTGTCAAAGAAAAGGTTTGCTATATTATGCATCAAGGGGGGGTATGTGCGTGTGTGTGTGAGGAGAAGTTTGCTATATTATGCATGGGGGGTGCGTGTGTGTGTGTGTGTGTGTGTGAGGAGAGGTTTGCTATATTATGCATCAAAGGGAGGGGGGTGAGGTGTGTGTGTGTGTGTGTGTGTGTGTGTGTGTGTGTGTGTGTGAAAGAAAAGGTTTGCTATATTATGCATCAAGGGGGGGTGTGTGCGTGTGTGTGTGAGGAGAAGTTTGCTATATTATGCATGGGGGGTGCGTGTGTGTGTGTGTGTGTGTGTGTGAGGAGAGGTTTGCTATATTATGCATCAAAGGGAGGGTGTGTGTGTGTGTGTGTGTGTGTGTGTGTGTGTGTGTGAAAGGAGAGGTTTGCTATATTATGCATCAAGGGGGGGGGTGTGCATGTGTGTGAGGAGAAGTTTGCTATATTATGCATGGTGTGTGTGTGTGTGTGTGTGTGTGTGTGTGTGTGTGTGAGGAGAGGTTTGCTATATTATGCATCAAGGGGGGGATGCGTGTGTGTGTGTGTGTTCCAGCTCAAGGGAGGGACGCTGGGGGCCCAGTAGTGGCCACTCCTGCCACGGGGACAGTCTGCTTCTTCCCCACTTGTGCAGCCCAACAGGCCCTTGGTGGGGAAGGGTCGTAGGGGCTTAGATCCGGGATAGCTTCAAGGGCTCCTCCAGCTTTGCATGTGGGCCCTGGGCTCCATCCCTGACACAACATAGCTGTCTCCTCCCTGCCAGCCCCTCAACCAACCCCTGAGCATTGTGCTGGACCCCTGAGCTCCAAGTTGAGAGAAGCCCCCAGTACCAAGTGTGGCCCCCAGGCCCAGTGAACAAGAGTTGGTGGTCAGTGAGCTAGCGCAAGGATCAGGGGCTGCCCAAGGCCCCCGAGCTCTGTCTCTGGCACTGCACAGTCCCCTGGAGCACCACTGGGTGGGGTCCTAGGGGCCCCCAGCACCGTATCACTGACCCGAGCACTGAACCGTCTGGACAGACCGTCCAAGCATCATTGGAATAGTGGCGGGACCCTTGGAGCACTGCATGGGGGGAAGCCCCCAAAAATAAAGGAAAGAAAAAGAGATGCTGGTCCCTGAAGGCAGAAGATGAGGCCCAGTGGTAGGGTGGGAGGTCCCGGGGCGGTTCCCAGCTCCCCCCAGTCCCTACCCGAGTTGCAGTCAGATGAGCAACTTAGGGAACAGAGTTTCAACTTCCGCACCTCTGCAAGATTTATGAAAGTTTCACAAAAAGACCAGCAAAGCCCCTTGCACCAGCTCAGGCTGTATGTCAGTACTTATTTATTCTGGTCTGAGCCATAACCTGAACGGGCTCAGAGCTGACTCCTGGCTCTGTGCTCAGGTTACTCCTGGTGATTTGGGGGTGCACGTGAGAATGGGGACCGTGAGTCCTGCTGGGGGTGGAACCGGGTCAGCTGTGAGCAAGGCAAGTGCCTTCACTCACCTACTACCGTCACTCTAGCCCCCAATTCATAACCTTAAAAGACCTTTTAGGATTCCTTTTATTCTTTCTTTCTTACTTTTTGTTTGTTTGGGGGCCATATCCAGTGGAGCTCAAAGCTTACTCCTGGCTCAGTGCTCAGGGATTACCCCTGGCGGGCTCAGGGAACCATATGCAGTGAGTGCTTAGGGTTAAAGCTGGGTCAGCCCGGCATGGCCAGGGCCTGGACCCCTGCTGTCTCTCCAGCCCAGTTTTCTCCTTTAAAGCAAATCACATGGCCGGCCTCCAAAGCCTCAGTAATTGTCTTGATAATATATGCAAGATCATGTCAGTGTGAATCAGCTTTCTTGGCCTGCCAGCTTGGCACAGCTGGCCCCTCTGTGGGGGACAGTATGGCCCCACAGGCCACGGCAGTTATTAGTTCGGTGTTTGTGCCATCTGCTAGGATCCTGAAAGGAGGCTGGCTGGCTGGGGACATAGTTTCAGATTTCTGCTCCTCTGCTACAATTTGTTTTGTTTTAGTTTGGGGGCCACACCCCCCAGTGCTCATGAGTCCCTCCCGGCTCTGCACTCAGAGGTTACTCCTGGCCATACTGGGACGACCCTATGGGATGCTGGGGATTGAACCCGGGTCAGCCGAGTGCAAGACAAATGCGCTACCTGTTATACTATCCTCTGGCCCCCCAGAGTTTGATGCTTTAGGGGACCACACCGAGTGGTGGTCAGGGACTGCTCCCAGCACAGTGCTCGGGGGTCACTCTTAGCATTGCTCCATGCCGTGCGGTGCTGGGGACAGACCAGCGGCTCCCTCATGCAGAGCATGTGTGTATACGAGGTTGAGTGTCTTTTGACCTGCTGAAAGAAACATTTGCATTTCCTTGTGGCTATTTACTGCCGCTCCTGGGATGGAAACTCGGGCCTCCCACAGGCAAGGCCAGGCCATTGGTCGCTCTTTTTTAGAAGCTCTGTCTTCGGAATACAAGTAACCAACGTACTTCCCAGCTTGTGATTTGATATTTGTGAGTAGTTGGCCTTGTTTGGCCATCTAAGAGGCTTTCCTTTTAAACTCTCCTTTTTTGATTTTGGGCCACACCCAGTGATGCTCGGGGGTTACTCCCCACTCTGTGCTTAGGAATCACTCCTGGGAGCGCTCAGAGGCCATATGAGATGCTGGGGATTGAACCTGGGTTGACCAAGTGAAGGCAAGCCCCCTTCCCACTGTTCGATGGCTCTAGCCCACACACCTGCTTTTGGCTTGGGGAGGGGGGCGGGGCCACACCTGGGAGTGCTCAGGGCTTGCCCCAGTGATGCTGGGGAATCATGTAGTACTGGGGATTAAAATGGAGGTTTAATTTGGGCCATGTGCAAAGCAAGCCACAAGCCACTTGTGTTAGCTCTCTGGCCCCTGGGTACAGAGCGTATGGTTCTATTTTTTTTTTTTCCGTTTTGGGTGACACTGGGCCGGGCTCAGGGGTTACTCCTGGCGCACGCACTCAGGAATTACTCCTGGCAGTGCTCGGGGGACCATATGGGATGCTGGGAATCGAACCCAGGTTGGTCACGTGCAAGACAAACGCCCTCCCCACTGTGCTATCGCGTCTGGTTCTGGGTCCCACTGTCAGACTTTTTGTCATCGGCATCCCTTGCTCCCATTTCCCTGCTCTCCAAAGGGATGTGCTCCACAGAGATCAGGGACACGAGGCAGAGTCCCCAAGTTCCTATTTTGTTCCTATACTACACGGTGGAACTTTCTGGAAGGGTGAAAATATCCACAATCAGTGTTGTGGCTACTAAGCAACTGAACTGTGACTGGGGTGACGGAGAAGCTACATTTAAAATTCCCTTCCTATTCCATCGTCCTGATCCTTCCAAGCAGTGCTGGGCGCGGTGGGGGACAGGGCGGCCCGGGTCCCTTCCGGTGACACGGGGCCCAGTGTGTCAGCAGCGCAGTGCGAGGCCAGAGGGCGTGTGCGGTGCTGAAGGCCTGGGTCAACCGCTTGGGTGCTCAGGGGTCGGAGGCGCCCTGGAGGTCAGTGGTGCCAGGGCTGCACCCTAGCACAGGACACGCGCCCGTGGGGTCACTGCAGCACCACGTGTGGGCTGTGCGTGATGCTGGTGCCCCAGCCACCTCCCAACCCAGCCCCTTCTCTCCGGCCCGCTGCTGTCTGCCAGTGAGCCAAGGCGAGAGGTGGGCCGGAGCGAGGCAGCCCGGCCAGGCAGCCGCCCGCTGGGAGGCCTCACAGTGGCCCGACGGGAGGGCAGTGGCCTGAGAGCGGGCAGGGCAGGCCTGTGTCTCAGACCTACTTACAGCAGCCCCGTTTCCAGGGCAGGAGAAGCTCCCTGCAGCTGGGAGGCCCCACGGAGGGGGGGGCGGGGGGGACACAGCAGCTCCTCTTCCTGGCCACATGGCACACGGCTCATCTCTCCGGCTACTTCTGAGGTGACCCTCCTGCGGAGACTGGGGCCCAGTTGGAGGTTGGGGGCCACAGCCAGACCAGGGCACAGTGCCTCAAGGCCGCCCTGCCGAGGACCCAGGGCTGCCGGAGGGGGGCGAGAGAAGGGCCTCTGCCTCACGGTGGGGCCCCGCGGTTTGTCTGGGCTCTGCTGGGAAGTGACCCGCCCTGGGCCCTGGCCGGCAGTGAGAGAAAACTGACCCCCACTTCCGGGAGAGGCACCACGGGGAGAGCAGCCTCCGTGTGGTGAGGCAGGGGCAGAGAGAAACCACTTTTGGAGGGGAAATCGGCCTGGGGTCCCATCGCTGTGGGGGACACGCCACCCAGATGCAGGGCAGACCTGTCCATCCCAGGGGCTCCTGGGCCCCGTTGTTCCCCCTGCAGCAACCGAACCTGGGCAGCTCTGCTCCTTCTGCCTCCACAGTGGCCTGGTGGCCACCAGGCAGGGCAGAGGGCGCCACCTGCTGGCGAGCACGGGCTGTGTCGCGGTACTAGGCTTGGCACCTTGCGGAGCGGGGCATCAAGAGCACCAGCAAAGACGGCTGGAGGGCAGCGGGCCCAGACGGCCAGTGCAGGCCCCAGGCGGCCCTCTCTTCTCCACAGCGCCTTGGTGGCGGCTCACTGTAGAGTTCCCGGATTTGGTCCTGGGCACCACAACTGACCCCCCATCAGCTACCCAGCTGCCTAACCCACTCCTCAGGCTGATTCCTGGGTGGGCAGCCTGGGCACCTAATTCATGTGTGTGTGTGACACCTGGCGATGCACAGGGGATACTCCTGGCTTTGCGCCTAATTTGTGTGTGTGTGTGTGTGACACCTGGCGATGCACAGGGGATTGTGCTCAGAAATTACTCCTGGCAGTGCTCAGGGGACCATATAAGATGCTGGAAATTGAACCCAGGTCAGCCATGTGCAAGGCAAACACCCTACCCACTGTATTATCACTCCAGTCCCTGGGCATCTAACTCTTAGCACGTGCCTCCCTCCCCATCCCTGTGCCCCTCTGCCAGAAAGAACACCGGCCTCCTTCCTTGGGGGAACCCCAAGATAAAATACAGGACAGAGACATGGGTCACTGGCGGGTGTGCTCCCTGCAAGGTCAGAATCGGGGACACAGTAAGTTGTTTGAGAACTAGTCCTTTTCCCGTTGCATTTCTACATTCTGAAGCAGGGAAGAAATAGGGTGTGTGTGTGTGTGTGCGCGCGCGCGCGCATGCATGCACAGAGGGGGTCCCTCAACCCTCCCACATCCCTGAAAATGCAGCTTCTAATGCGGGGGGCCAGTGGCGGCTGCCCTGTACTGGCCCCACTGGTGGTGGGGGATGGAAGGTAGACGGGACAGATGGATAGACACTGCCAGGTGGAAGTTCACAGTCGATGTCAACCAGCGCTTTATTAAGGCTCCGAGCAGGCTGGCAGCGGAGTGGGGGGAAGAGTTGCTCACTCCCCGGACCCCTGGCGCAGTCCACTTTGAGGTGACACTCGGCTGGCTGAGACCCTGGGCCATTCTATTGTGCTCCACTCACAATAAAAAAAACCCCATGGGGCTGTGTGCAGACCCTCAGCAGGGTGCAGGCGCTTAGCAGGCCCTGGGCTCTGGCAGGGGGACGCAGAAGGGCAGAGGCACTGCCGGCCCTCCCAGCCCCGGCTATGGCTTTGTCATCCTGCTGCCACTTGAGCAGGATCGGGGTGCCCCCTCCCCGGCCCCTCCCCCAGGGCCTGGGTGCTCCATGGGGGGCGGAGGAGGGACAGAGAAAGCCCCCTGGGAAGACGGAGGTCAGGTGGGGGCCGGCTGGACCAGCGCTGGGCGTTCCCCGGGCGCAGAGGCTCGGTCAGAAGTGCACCCGCAGCACGTCCTGGCTGGCGATGGGGCGCTGGCAGGCCGGGCACGTCGCGGGCGGGGCGCGCTGCTTCTCCCCCAGGCAGGGCCGGCACAGGAGGTGGCCGCAGGACAGCTGGTACACCGGCTCCTTTTGGAGGTAGGGAGAACACAGGCTTTTGCAGGCGGCGCACGCGGGGCCTGGGCCGCTCCCGGGCTGCCCTGGTGGATCGGGGAGGCAAACAGGCCAGGGTTAGGGAGGGCCACGGCGCCAGGGGGCCCTGAGGCGAGCCCAGCCGCTCCCACCCACCAGGCCGGAGCAAGGCGCGGCACAAGGGGACACGTGGCCGGAGGGGAGGCAGAAACTGGCCTGGTCAGCAGAGGGACAACGTGCCAGCCAGACCCCACCCGTGGCGGGAGGCCACTCAGCCCACCCCCCTGAGCTAGGGCCGCAGGCTGCTCCTGGGGGGGCGGACAGGGACCAGGAGGACCCGCCCCCGTCCCCGGCAAAGGCCACTGCGCACACCTGCATGCTGGGGCCGGCCCCTGCTCAGCCGGGACGTGAAAGAGGGCATGGAGCCAAGGGTGGACGACAAGGCCATCTCCAGGCTTTGTGACAACTTCTGCTCATGGGACATGGGACCTGCGGAGAGAGGCACAGACCGGAAGGCCTGGAGGAGTCTGGCCAGGGGACGGCCAGGTGGGCCGCAGAGAGCGGGCACCTCGCACGCAGCCGAGCCGGGCGTAACCCCTGGCAGGCCAGGGGGTGCCCCCGCACAGAACCAGGAGTCAATCTGGGTGTGGTCAGGGGAGAGGCGAGAGCTGGGCTCCAGGGCCCCCGAGGACCACGAGAAACAGCACCTCCAAGTCCCAGCAGCCACAGCTGTCGCGCACCCACCCTCATGTCCACTCTGGATCCTGCCAGCACCTTCCTCCCCGCGGACACATCACTCATCACTGGGCAGGCGAGGGCCCCCTGTGGCTCACCTGTGGAATTGCACCTCCTCTGGGAAGGTCTTGGATGGCCCCAGGAAAGGCGGGTGCTGGGGCCCAGTCCCTTCCTCCTCCGCCACTTGGTCTTCCCCCATCTTCCCCCTTCTGAGGCCCTGCGGCACGGCAGGGCTGTTCACCTGCGTGCCAGGGTTTGGGCCGTTTTCCTCGCCTGGGTAAAGCAGAGCCGTTTATTCATTCTCTGCCTCGAGCCCGCCCAGCAGCAGGCCTGCACAACCTTCCCCCAGGTGGGAAGGTGACCTCTTGTCCACAGCACATAGCACTGGGACGTCAGCACGGGGCTGTCACCAACAGTTCTAAGGCCCCTTCTCTTGGGCCACTCACTGCACCTCACATGCTTCTAGCACTTTTTTTTTTTTGGCTTTTTGGGTCACACCCGGCGATGCACAGGGGTTACTCCTGGCTCTGCACTCAGGAATTACTCCTGGCAGTGCTCAGGGAACCATATGGGATGCTGGGAATCAAACCCAGGTCAGCCGCGTGCAAGGCAAACGCCCTACCCGCTGTGCTATCGCTCCAGCCCCATCTTCTAGCACTTTCTAGGCATCACATGAACTAAAATGTGTGCTTGAGACCAGAGAATTCAGATGCGACCCTTAAACCCATGATTTGATGAGTCATTTTACTGAGTTGCAAAGGCGGCTGGGTCACACCCAGTGGTGCTGGGGACTTACTCCTGGCTCTCACCTCAGAGATCATCTCTGGTGGAGTCTGGGGGAACATACGGGGTACTGAGGATCAAACCTGGTTTGGCCGCCTGCAAGGCTGGCGCCCTTCCTACGGTACTGTCACTACAGCAGCCCTGAGCAGCCATGTCAGAGCAAGCGGAGAGGGAAGGAATAATAAAAATAAAATCAAAACAGACTGTGGGGCCGGAGCGAGAGTACAGGTTGAAGCACTTACATGCATATGACCCTCGTTTGACCCGACACCACGTGGACCCCCAAACACGGCCAGGAGTGATCCCTGAGCTCAGTCAGGAATGAGTCAAGTATTGCTGGGGTGACCCAAAAACAAAACAAATCTTTAAAAGAGATTCACTTTCACTAGGAAAAAAATTGTCAATGAGCTACCTATAAAAGCACCAGACACAACTGCAGGGCAGTGTAGCAAACATGGGAGGAACCGACAATTCTAACACTGAAAACCATCCAGAGTTCAGGAAGATTCTCTGATGCTTTTTATGGAGCAAATCATCACATCCAAACCCTCTCTCCCTCCCCTCCTGGATGGGTACAAAAATCCTAAGTGGGGTTGAAGCGATAGTAAAGCAGGGAGGATGTTTGCCTTGCACACGGCCGACATGGGTTCAATCCCCAGCATCCCATGATTCCCCTGAGCACTGCCAGGAGTGACCCAAAAAACAACCCTCCCACACACCAAAAGAAAAATCCTAAATCCTAAGCAAAACTGTATCACTGTCATCCTGTTGCTCATCGATTTGCTCAAGCAGGCACCAGTAATGTCTCCATCCTGAGACCTGTTGTTACTGTTTTTGGCATATCGAATACGCAAAACAGGCTCAAAAGGCAGCACAGCTGGTACGAGGTGCTTGGATTGCATGTGGCCGACCCAGGTTTGATCCTGGCACTCCTGAGCACTGCCAGGAGTGATCCCTGAGTACTACAGGGTGTGGGGAAAAATAAATATATCTTTAATAAACCGAATCAAGCAGCACATTAAAAGGCCGGTGTGTTTTCTCACATGAGAAGCCCTGAGGATGGGCCAGAGAGATGGCACAAAAGACGCTTGCCTACCATGTGGCCGTCCCCGTCAGCCTGCTTCAAACCCCAGCACTGCATAAGGTCCCCTGAGTACCGCCAGGGGTGGGCGCCCAGCACAGGGCCAGGTGAGGCCCCAAAGCAACAATAAAAGAAATGAAAAAGCACTGTCATCTCCATTGTTACTTAAAAGGTCCAGACAGAACTGAGCCACCGGCACTCCTGGTCCAAAACACTGAATACAACTGGAGCCAATGGTGCAGAGGTGTCCAAAACGGCTCCTGATGGCCCCACTTCCTGCTGAGGCCCTGGAAAAGGGGCTGCAGACTGGCCTACCCAGTCACGGCCACCAGGTGCAGGCCCCCGACTTGCCTCCCGATGCACAGGCCCACCCGGCACAGGGCTGGGCCTGGCCTCAGCAGCCAGCCAACTGCGCAGGCGCCACTCGTGCCACAGTTCCCGGGGGACCCAAACCCTGCCCCAACCACACGTCAGCGTGGACACAAACCCCTCCAGCCCCCGCTGGCCACACCTGCCGCCCGCCTGCCCTCTGCAGGCAGCCTGGGGAGGGGGCTGCAGCAGGGTCGAGGCCCCCCCCAGGTGGGCCGGGCTTCCTGACCACAAAGCCGGGGGCTGCTGGGGGGAGGGGCCGGGCTTGCCCGGGCTACCTGGGGCGCAGTCCATGTGGGCCAGCCCGGGCTCGGCGGCGCCTCTGGCCTTCTTGGCGGGGTGCTCTGAGGTAGTGGGTGCGCCCAGCAGGCTGGCGGGGGGCACACAGGCGGCGCCCACCGGCTCCAGGCTCCTCTTGCGGGCGGGCAGCACGATGCAGGCGGGCGCGGCGGCCGGGGCGGCCGGGGCGGCCTGGGCGCGGCCCAGCAGGCGGCAGCCGGGCACCTCGTGCTGCAGCAGGAAGCGGTCGATGCGGGCCTTCAGCGCCGGGTGCGGCAGCGGCTGCGAGTGCGGCGTGAAGGCCACGCCCGTGAAGGGGTCGCTGGGCGCGCGGCCCCAGCTGGCCTCGCCGCGGTTGCACCTGTCCAGGGTGCTCTGGTCGATGACCTGGCCCGAGGGCAGCAGCATGGGCCGGGGCATGATCTCCAGTGTGATGGCGTCCAGGAACTCCTCGGGCACGTCCCCGAGGGCGCCCGCCAGCTCGGGTGGGCCGCTGGGATCCGCGTGGCCCTCAGGGGGGCCGCCGGGGGCGCAGTCGCTCTCCATGGGCTGGGCCGCGGCTGGCGGCGCGGGGTCTGGCGGGGGTCCGGCGGTGGCGGCCGCCAGCAGGACACTGTCCGTCACCTCCTGCGGGCAGGTCCTGGCCGGCTGCCCCCACACCTCCAGCCGGCGGATGCCAGGGACGCCGCCGCCCGTCACGTGGGTGACGCAGATCTTGAGATGGGCCACGTGGCTCAGGGACAGCGGCCCCTTGCTCCAGAGCTCCTGGGCCAGGGCAGCCGGGGAGGGGCGCGGGGCGTCCAGGGGGCTGAACGGGGGCCTGGCCCTGAAGCCCCGGTGGCTGAAGGTCACCTGGCCCTGGCTCCGCAGAAGGACTCTGCCCACCAGGGTGAAGGCCTCCTTGTCCGGGGCGGCGGGCTCGGCGGGGCCCGCGGCCCGGCACTCGGAGGGGCTCCACGTCGCTCTGCCGCCCACGGCCGACGTGTACACTTCCACGCCGGTGGCGCCCTGGACGCCGCCCCCCGCCAGGTCCAGGCTGACGCGGCAGAGCTCCACGCTGAAGGGGAAGGACACGGTGACGTGCACGGGCGGCCTGATGAAGTACTCCGCCCGGAAGCCGCGGCCCCGCTTGGCCGCGTCCTCAGAGATGAGGTTCTCCACTTCGTAACCATCCGCCGATATCTGGGGTTGACAAGAAGAACCGGCGTCTGCTCTGACTCGGGCCAGGGGAGGGCAAGCGGGTGCCTAGAACCTGCTACTTTGTTTTTTTGGTTTTTTTTTTTTGCTTTTTGGGTCACACCTGGCGATGCACAGGGGTCACTCCTGGCTCATGTACTCAGGAATCACTCCTGGAGGTGCTCAGGGGACCATATGGGATGCTGGGAATCGAACCCGGGTTGGCCGCGTGCAAGGCAAACGCCCTACCCGCTGTGCTATCGCTCCAGCCCCAAGAACCTGCTACATTGAAGAATTTTTTTTTTTTTTTTGCTTTTTGGGTCACACCCAGTGATGCACAGGGGCTACTCCTGGCTCTGCACTCAGGAATTACCCCTATCGGTGCTCAGGGGACCATATAGGATGCTGGGAATTGAACGCAGGTCGGCCGCATGCAAGGCAAACGCTCTACCCGCTGTGCTATCGCTCCAGCCTCACTTTGGAGAAAATTTTTTGGGAAAAAAAATAAAAAGGTTTGAAATGCCTCACTTGAAATTTCCTCAGCCAGGGCTGGGAGATAGCACTGCAGGCTGGCACGGGCTCCGCACGCTGTCTCGGACCCAGGTTTGATCCCTGCCCACCCCCCAATCTGGTCCCCTAGCAACTGAGCTGGGAAAGGCCCCAGGCATTGGCAAATGTCATCGAAAACACAATCAAAAATTTTTCTTCAATTACACGGAATTCTCTGGGGTCGTCTGCAGGCACTGGGCGCAGGTCATAGGCCGAGGACAGCCGAGTCCCCAGCCCTGACCATCCGGACAAGCATGAGCATGGGGCTGGGGCGGAGCGCAGTGGCACCTCATGCATCCCCGAGACAAGGCCCTGGCAAGGCCACCTTGGGAGAAGAAAAGGGAGCCAGAGAGGTAACACAGCACTTGCCCTGGACGTGGCCCACCCGGGTTTGTTCCCGGCATCCCATAGGGTCTCCGAGCACCACCAGAAGTAACCCCTGCCCTCCTCCGGGGCTTATTTCCTCTTCCCAGCTCTGTGCTGTATAGACAAACCGTCCTGTGTACGACAGGGAAGCAGGGAAGGCCACTAACGCATATGAAGAACAAGGAATCCACGTCAACTGAGACATTAGCAAGAATGGGGGTGGATTTCTCGTGTCACTCTGACTCTGAAGAGAATTAAACCTGCGGTCAGAAGGAACAGTACAAAGCCCGACAGGATGACGCAGTCAGGGGAGGGTAATGACTCAAGAGGGGCAGCCTGGCCACGTTCACCTACACTGCCCTGACACCGAGTAAGACGAGGCAGGGAGAAGCCGACAGGCCCGAGGGCAGCCCCAAGACGCAGGCAGGAAGTGGGGGGAGCATGACAAACAGTGTATACTGATTCATGTGGATGCATCTGCTTACCTTGTTGCAGGAAATCCTTGGTCTGAATTGTGGAAGGCAAAGATTTATTACCATCTTTGTGGAGAAAAGGAGAGCTTCCGGGCATGAGAAATGGCCTTAAACAGAAAATAAAAGTTGGTATTAAATAAATTAAAATTTAATTCCAAATGTAGGGAAGTTGATTCCTACAAAAGGATAGTAACAAAAACTTGAAGACCTTGGTCCTCCCTCCCTCCCTCCCCTCCCCTCCCCTCCCCTTCCTTCCTTCCTTCCTTCCTTCCTTCCTTCCTTCCTTCCTTCCTTCCTTCCTTCCTTCCTTCCTTCCTTCTTTCCTTCCTTCTTTCCTTCCTTCCTTCCTTCCTTCCTCCCTCCCTCCCTCCCTTCCTCCCTCCCTTCCTTCCTTTTTGGGCCACACTTTGCAATGCTCAGGGCTTACTCCTGGTTGAGGAATCACACCAGGTGGTTGTCAGGGGACCGTATGGGATGCTGGGACTGAACTGGGGTGGGGCTGCAAGCAAGGCACACGCCATACCTGCTGTGCTCTCTCTCCAGCCCACAGCCAGCTCTTGGGGTCTGCACGTACTCTGTACCTTCCATGAGATGCTATGAAATGAGTCAGGGGTCAATTGCGGAGATTTCGATCAATCACAGAATAGGTGCTTCTCTGGCTGACAGCTGCTCTACAGCGCCAAAAGAGGCAGGGTCCATCAGCCTGCAGGGCCCCCGAAGGGATAGGGGTGCAGAGAGGGGACTCTCCATCCACAGGGGCTCCGAACAGGAAGGGCCACTGCTCAACACTTTGGCCATTCAAAATCTGCCGCTGTAATTATACGTCCTGATTAAAAATCTCAGAGAGGGGCTGGAGAGGTAATACAGTGCTTAACCCACTCTACTGTTGCCCCGGAGCTGACTTTCCACACTGTATCTGGCCCTCTGAGCAAAGTTTCTTTTGTGTGTGTGTGTGGGCGGGGGTAATGCTCAGGACTCACTCCTGGCGGGCTCGGAGGACCATATGGGACGATGGGAATGTAACCTCCTGAGTTGCTGCATGCAAGGCAAGCATGCTACCTACCACTCTCGCCACAAAGTGCATGAGTGTGTGCGTGTGTGTGAATATATACATGTAATTTTTAAAAAATAAATATGTAAGGAAGAAAAAGAAAAATCTTACCATTTTGATAGTTCTGAAGGGAGCACTAACATCCTTATTTTAAGGGGCTGGAGAGATAATAGGGGTGTGGGGCTTGCCTTGACGCAGCCAACCAGGTTGGATCCCTGAGCACACTGGCCGGGCTGCGTACACCCCCAAAACTGAAAAGAGGGAGCAGGGAGGGAGGCTTTAAGCTGCGACTCAGACCAAATAACTCAGCATTACGGCCCCGAGGAAGCTCTTCGGGCACGCTTCCTTACACAGGCAGCCGAGTCAGGGGCCTGCGCACACCTGCACCCAAGGCTGTTCATGCCCCTGGGGGATTATTACAGCATCTGGACCTGTGTCTGACCAGACACAGCCTCCGTGCTCTGTGGCTCTTACCGGAACTACGGTTCGAGAATACTCAGGGCCCGCTCAGGCTATCCACGTCGAATTCACTTTCGTGCGGGCTGAAGTGGTGCCTCTCCCGTGGCATCCCTGGGGTGGCTGCGCCCCGAGCCCCGGCCAGCATCTCGCCGACCGCTTAGGCGAGTGGCTCCTCAGCTGTAGCAAAAAATAAACGTGACATGCTGATAACAAATTCCGTGGCCAATCTGTGAAATTCACAGGACACCGGGGTGGCAGGACGTGTCAGCTGACAGCCACCATTTTAGCCTCTCGGCCGCATCACTCCGCAGGGCTGGCCCTCCGGGCAGCGCCCACACTGTGCTCCAACTGCCCCTCGCCCCACTGCAAACTACTCTTTCCCAGAGTGCTCATTGTCCTGTGTGTCTCTGGGTACGGGGTCCCTCAGAAGCATCTCTAAGTCGCTGCTGTTTCCATGCTCTCTGCTCTGTGTCTTGGCTGAGACCCCTGGGAAATTCTCTCTGTGGTCTCAGTACTAGGGTCAGATGCTGCTTCCCTTGGCTCTTACAGTATGAGGAGGAAGTGACTGGAGGTGACCACAATTCTTTCTTACGCTTCTAGAAACTCAGAATTAAATCTTGCGGGCCAATCTCAAATCTGCCTAGCTGGATTTTCACCTTTTTTTTTTTTTTTTTTTGCTTTTTGGGTCACACCCAGCGATGCTCAGGGATTACTCCTGGCTTTGCACTCAGGAAATACTCCTGGTGGTGCTTGGGGGACCATATGGGATGCCGGGGATTGAACCCGGGTCAGCCGAGTGCAAGGCAAACGCCCTACCCGCTGTGCTATCACTCCGGCCCCAGGATTTTCACCTTTTAATGTCACAGTGTATACTGTCTGAAAATCACACTGGTATTTAAGACGGGGTGGATGGGGTATAAATACATGAAAACCAGTGGGAGCAGCGGGTGAGGGAGGGGGGCTGGGGGGGCAAGAGCTAGTACAGGCACTCTGCACACGGCCAACACAGGTTTGACCCCTGGCACCCTATGGTCCCCTTAGGACTGCCAGGAGTGATCCCTATTGCAGACAGGAGTATGCCCTGAACTCTGCTGGGTGTGGTCCCAAACCAATGGAAGGGTAGGAAGAAAATTAAGATAATAAAATGCATCTCCCTTTTTTTTCAGGGGGAGGGAGCATCCAGCGGTGAGCAGGGCTTACTCCTGGCTCTGTGCTCAGGGATCTTTCCTAGTAGGCTTGGGGAACCATAGGAGATGCCAGGGATCAAACCCGGGTTGACCATGTGCAAGGCAAATGCCCTACCCATTGTGCCATCCTTCCTGCCCCTAAAATGCATCTCTTGTGGTTCTGGATGAAAAAAATGACCCCACTTCACCCAGAAGTTAGGAAAGAAGTCACAGGAGTAAACTGGAGATGCCTAGAAGCGTGAGTGACATCCAGGGTGACTCTGAAGGACAGGACATGTGCTAAACCAGAGCCAGAAGGCAAGGTTGGGCACAAAAGGGGATGGACACTGACCGGACAGCCAGAGTCAGGCGGAATACTACAGACGGCGGCGGGGAAGGTGGGGAAAGCACTGCAGAGCTGCAGGCGGGGAGGGCTGGGCTGGCCCGCCAGGGAGCCTCGGCCTGGGGTGTGCGGAGAGGGAGGGGGGAAGGATGAAAAGAAGGAAGGAAGGAAGGAAGGAAGGAAGGAAGGAAGGAAGGAAGGAAGGAAGGAAGGAAGGAAGGAAGGAAGGGAGGGAGGGAGGGAGGGAGGGAGGGAGGGAGGGAGGGAGGGAGGGAGGGAGGGAAGGAAAACTCGCCATGCCCATACAAGAATGCACCGTGCATTAAGAAAGTGTTATTGCAGCTAATTAGAGAGAGAAAACAGAAGGGAATGCCTTGCCACAGTGGCAGGGTGGGGTGGGGGGGAGATGGGATTGGGGAGGGTGGGAGGGACACTGGGTTTACGGGTGGTGGAGAATGGGCACTGGTGAAGGGATGGGTTCCCAAACTTTGTATGAGGGAAGTATAAGCACAAAAGTGTATAAATCTGTAACTGTACCCTCACGGTGATTCTCTAATTAAAAATAAATAAATTTAAAAATAAAAAAAAAAAGAAAGTGTTATTGTTACTTGATAGTATCCATTTTTATCTGAGCTAATGTCCTGGGTTTTGATGGAAAAGCTGTTACAGTAAAAAAGGGTTTGGAAGCTGCCAGCCAGAGGGAAGTCACGGAAGGCCCGTGGCCAGGGAGCGCGATGACAGCAATGGAGAGTGGCCCTGCCTGGTGACAGCAGCCATTGGGAACCACTTAGAGGCAATTCACCCGTCAAGGGACTCCCTTTCCTCGGGCTCATCTGTTCCCCCTCTCCCCTGCACGAGGGGCGCTGTGCAAATGGTCTAACGACACCAGCATCCCTCAAAGGACCAGTTGCTCAGAGCCCTGGCAGCCTCAGCTGTCTCTCGAAATTGTCTTCCCTTTTTATTTTACTAAAAAAAAAAAGGGAGGAAGAAAACGTGTACAATATAGTACTGAACATCTCAAAGGGTGTCAAGGAAAGCTTTTTCCTTTGTTAAGCTTTAAACTTTGTTGTTGTGTTTAGGCCTATCCCAAGAGCTGCTCAGGGCTTATTCCTGCCTCTGCACCCAGAGCTCACTCCTGGCGGTGCTCGGGGACCACGTGGGGTGCCAGGGACAGGAGCAGGGTTGGCCGACGTGAGGGGAGCGCGCTGTCCGCCGTGCGGTCTCTCCAGCCCAGGAACTAGAGCTGTGACTCCGGGCAGGCTGAGTCGCGTGTGTAACCACGGCCACAGTCCTGAGACGGAGCAGCTCCAGCACAACAATGTCTGATAATGCCTTTTAAAGTGTCTTTTACTAGGGGGGTGGGGGTCACATCCAGCAGTGCTCAGCGTCTATATTTTTGGGGAGTTTAAAAGCAGCCAATGCAGGGACCCCTTCTTTAGAAGACCCCACCCATAATCTTGGCCTCCCTGCCTTCTCTCCCTTCCCTTAACTAAAGCTTTTTTTTTTTTTTTTTAAGGCAGGGGCTGAATAGCGGATAGGGCATGTGCCTTACACCCAGTCAAATCAGGTTGGGTCCCCAGCACCCCATATGGTCCTCTGAACCCAGCAAGAGTGATTCCTGAGTGCAGGGCCTGGGGTAGCCCCTGAGCATCGCTGGGTGTGACCCCCCCCACAAAAAAAAGACCCAAACAAGGCAAGGCAGCCAAAATCAACTTTTTGGCTCTTGAAGAGTCCATCCTGAGGGTGGAGAACTGCGGGAGAGACGCCGGCCGCCGTGTGCCGTGACACTCTGCGAACCCCTAAGCTGCCATTTTTCCCTTCGGCCCACAAAGCAGCTGCCACGGCTGAGTTATGAGTTATACAATCTGACGCTGAGGCACACAAAAATGTAATGGAAAGTAATTCTGACAGATACATGTTTTAAAGAGACTAGGCTCAAACAGGTTAGAGGGAAAGAAAGAAGAAAAGATTACCTGTCAAATAAGAGAAAAGCATTTAACCTCCGAGAGTGGGTGGAATACCAATGCACGGCGCAATTTGATAAATTGGGCACTTCAGCTTTTAGAGGCGCGCAGTACTGCTTTATAATTTCTAAATTGAGTTACTTGTCCATCCAAGAAAAAACTAATGTGACTTGTGTGCGTTTTTTAAAGAGCCGGATCACGTGTAGCTGTCCGTGCCCGTTCCACGGTCAGACCAGCCAGTGCACAGGCCAGAGGGTGTCGCGACAGTACAGTGGGTAGAGTGTTTGCCTCGCACACGGCTGACCCGGGATTGATCCCCGACATCCCACATGGTACCCCAAGCATTGCTAGGAGTTATCCCTGAGTGGAGAACTAGGAGTGATACCTGAGCATCGGCAAGTGAGCCCCCAAATACAAAAGGGGTGTTCGGAAGGGTATAGGCCAGAACCCAGGCGTGGGTCTAAAAGAATCTTGTGATTTTTTTCTTTTTCCTTTTTGGGTCACACCCGGCAATGCACAGGGGTTACTTCTGGCTCTGCACTCAGGAATCACTCCTGGCAGTGCTCAGGGGACCATATGGGATGCTGGGAATCAAACCCGGGTCAGCCGCGTGCAAGGCAAACGCTCTCCCCGCTGTGCTATCACTTCGGCCTCCCCCCGTTTTTTTTTTTGAATCTTGTGATTTACAATTTTGTTTTTGGACCACACCCCGCTGTGTTCAGGTATCACTCCTGGCAGTGCTCAGGGGACCATATATGGTACTACTGATTGGCCCCAGGTCCACTGCGTGCAAGGCAAGTATCTTACCCACTGTACTATTCCTCTGGCCCCACAGCAAGATTTTGGTGGGGAGGGAGTTTCTGGGCCACACCTGGTGATGCTCAGGGTTAGTCCTGGCTCTGCACTCTGGAATTACTCTTGGTGCTGCTCAGAGGACCACATGGGGTGCCGGGGATCGAACCCAGGTCCTCCAAGTGAAAAGCTAACATCCTAAGTGCTGTATTATCACTCCAGTCCCTACAACTGTTTTTCATTTTGGGCATGCTGAAGGTCACTCCTGGCAGTGCTCAGGGCACTGTGGTGGCAGGGTCAGAACCTGTACCTCCTGCACACAGACACGAGTTCCAGTCCCGAGTTCCCTTCAGCCTAGAATCTTGCAATCTGACACCCAAGGAACCACCTTGCACAACACGTACAGGTGCAAGGCGCTATGCCAGGCACAGGCAGACAGCAGCCGCTGTCTGGGGGCTGGAGGCGCGGAGCAAGGCACGGCTGGCCCGAGCTCTGGTAGGGGCCGCAGTGCCAGCAAGTGGCAAGGAAAGCCCAGGGCGCGGTTGTGGCTCTCAGTGGCCCAAGGCCCGACCCTACCTCGGGCCTTATCCTCCAGCACCCTGTTCCCGGGATTCCTGTCTCGCTCCAGAATCATCCATGTATTTCTAACTGCTGGAGCCTGTCCTTGCATGCTGTTCACCATCTCCTGTTCAGAACCGCCCTTGACACAGCCCGCCCTGGTGGGGTCTTTCTCGGGATTGATAAATTAGCGAATAAAAGTTGGTGAGGGGCCAAGGGCACATGGCGGGGGGTGGCGCAGAAATTTTGCACATTGATCCGTATTGCCTAAATGATAAGTTATAACTTAGGTAACAGGATATTCTTTTAGGGAGTTGGGGGCATTGGGTGCTGGTCCACATATGACTGTGCTTAGGAAGACTTACTCCTGGCTCTGTGCTCAGGGACCACAGGTGGCTCCAGGGATCAAACCAGGTCAGCAGACTACAAGGCAAGTGCCTTCGTCTTCAGACTGTCTCCTGCACAGATAACGGATGTTTAAACGATGTGAGACCCTCCCCTGGCAGCACTGTTGGGACTGAGCAGAACCATACTGCAGGCCCTGAGCACTGACTGTCGGATCTGCAGAGCCAGGCTGAGAATCACCCCCTGAAGGCATCCTCCCAAAATATTACCAAATGGGGCCGGAGAGATGGTACAGAGACTAGGTCTCTTGCTTTGCACACAGATAACGGGGATTCAACCCCCAGCACTCCATAGGGTACCCCAAGCCCGCCAGAGTGATCCCCGAGCTGCAGGGTGTGTCCCAAAAACTAAACCAAAACAAAAATATATATATTCTGGGTCCCCTGAACACCACTTAGGAGTCCTCCTTCTTTTTTTTTTTTTGCTTTTTGGGTCACACCCAGTGATGCTCAGTGGTTACTCCTGGCTTTGCACTCAGGAATTACTCCTGGTGGTGCTTGGGGGACCATATGGGATGCCGGGGATTGAACCCAGGTCGGCCGCGTGCAAGGCGAACGCCCTACCCGCTGTGCTATCGCTCCGGCCCCAGGAGTCCTCCTTCTACCAAATGTCCTATGTAATAATGAGAACTTGCTTTTGAGAAAATTAAAAAAAATATAGCAGGAGAAAGAGCTATACCAACCAAAGGGTACAGTCAAATGGTAAACTGGGGCATGGGGGGGGGGGTGGATAGGGCGGCTTGGATTGAGCCACACCAAAGTGGTCTTTGACGCCACTCCAGACTCTTGTTCAGGGCATCAAGCAGTGCCAGGGATCAAACTGGTGTTGAGCACTTGCAAGTCAAGTGTACGATCACTCCAGCCCCTCCAATGGGAAATGTGCTCCCAAGTTTCTCCATGAGTAATAACAAAAGCTAATACTGTGCTGTTTTTCTATCAATACAACTACTACCAACCAGGAGTAAGAAAAAAAAAATTGTTCCATGTACTATTTAGGACATACTCACTAAAAAAAAAAAATTATTCAGCAAACTATGAATAGAAAGCAATTAGACACCAGAAAAAAATTAAAATGGATCCAACATGAAAAGGAATAAAAAATACTTCTCTTCAGAGATGACAAGATTTAACGTAGAGGGGGCTGGAGCAATAGCACAGCGGGTAGGGCGTTAGCCTTGCACGCAGCCAACCCGGGTTTGATTTCTAGCATCCCATATGGTCCCCTGAGCACCGTCAGGAGTGATTCCTGAGTGCAGAGCCAGGAGTAACCCCTGTGCATCGCCGGGTGTGACTCAAAAAGAAAAAAAAAAAAGATTTAACTAGAAAAGGAAATCCAGGGCGGGGATGTGGCTCAAGTAGTAGAGCACATGCCAACAACACAAGGTCCCCTGAGCACCAAGGACGGGCCATGACCCTGGCACTGCAGGACCAAACACCACTGAGAGTGACCCCCACAGAAGGGAGGGAGGGAGGGGAAAGTGGGGCAGGGAAGGGGAAGAGGAAGGGGGAAGAAGGAAGGGAACAGAGGAGGGGAGGGAAAAGGGATAAGAGGGGAGGCTGGGGAGGGGAGGGGGGCGCTGAAGAGCCAGTACAGGGGTTAAGGTGCAGAGCTTCAGGTACTCGCCTTGCATCCCACCATCCTGGTTTTGAATGCCTGGCCCTGCCTAAGGGTCTCGTTACCACAGACAGGACTGATGTCTGAGCATCTCTGGGTGTGAACTGCCTCCACGCCCCAAGGTAAGAATGGTGTTAACCCGAGCTTCTACTAACATGGCTCCAGTATGTGGGGCTGGGACATCTCTCCAAAATGGCGTGGGGGCACTGGAATGGGGCGGCGCCAGCCTAGTCTCCAGCCCGCCCTGCTGCTGGAAGTCACGTCCTCGACCTGCCCTCGGCGCCATTCTGCCGCAACAGTCAGCAGCAAGAACCCAGGCCGGCGGCACTGCAAGCCAGAGAATGCTCCGGACCTCAGACCAGGCCAACAACACCGGGGTGCCAGACGGAGAAGGTGCAGAGTCCCCGGCTTCTCCAGATGGAATCCCAGACACTGAGCTTCTACTAACATGGCTCCGGTTTGTGGGACTGGGATATCTCTCCAAAGTGCGAGGCCGCTTATGCAGCCGCACGACCTTTCCTGATATCCAAAGAAAACACTCAGAAACGACCCCGCCACCCCTAAGCGGCCATTGTACCAGAGGCACAGAAACCCAGAGGCTGCTGGCAGCTACACTCGTGGACTTTGAACTTAACTACAGTCCCGTGCAGCCCCGGGAGGGAAAGGGTTTTTTTTTTTTTTGGGGGGGGGGGTCACAGCCGGCAATGCACAAGGGTTACTCCTGGCTCTGCACTCAGGAATCACCCCTGGCGGTGCTCAGGGGACCATATGGGATGCTGGGAATCGAACCCGGGTCGGCCGCGTGCAAGGCAAACGCCCTACCCGCTGTGTTATTGCTCCAGCCCCGGGAGAGGGTTTTTGTCCTCATCCTTTTCCCCTCTCGGCAGCAGGGCGACCACCACCATTTAGTGCCAATTGGACAGAGAGGTAGGAGCTTGCAATGATGGGATGCATGGGGAAATCTCGCGATAGGGGGGTGGGGCAGAACCGGCCCTGCTTCCTGGCCAAATGAGACCCCAGCAGCCTCCCAGGAACAGCTCCCCCGCTCCTGATCAGTCATGATCCCAGAGGCACACAAACCAATCTTGGAATGCAGCGGCTGCTGGCAGAAATACCTCTGGACTTAATACCAGAATCCCAAAACTAGGCAGCCAATTTCACAACCGTGCAACATCATCTGCTCATTGTTATCAACAACAGAAAACATACGTTCTAATGATGCCATTCTGACAGGTCTGACTGTTGGGGCGAAAACTCCAAATAATGATAGTGAGTTTTCAGTCAAAAATTGAATGTTGTCATAGCAATGAGAGAGTTAATTGAAAATCATCTGCCGTACAGGCACAGGGGGAGAGGGAGGGTCTCTGGGGTTCTTGGTGGTGGATCATGTGCACTGGTGAAGGGATGGGTGTTTGATCACTGTATGACTGAGACTTGAAAATAAAAATAATATGATAAAAAAATGATAGAAATAATAAACGGCATTTACAATAGTGGAGAAAAATAATTAAAAAGAAAGAATGGTGTCACCTGGTTGGCTCAGTTGGCAAAGCTTAAAACAAAGTATATGAGAAACAGTTTTCTTTGCTGCTGTTGAATCAGGGATATGGCTCAGCAGTAACCGTTTGCCTCGAGTGTGAGGCCCTGGGTTCAATCCCCAGCACCACAACACCGCTGCCCCTCCTCACCTCACACACACACACACACACACACACACACACACACACACACACACACACACACACACGGTCACTACTGCTGCTGCTATTTCGACAGAAAAAAAAAAAGGCATTAGATCACCAAATTGTTCCAGTTCCATAGCTCCTGGACTCTGCGGCCATACACACAGTCCAAATTTCACAGCACTGTCAGGCCAGTGGGGGAACAGCATATCTGACGAGAAAGCTGCATGGCCCGGCACGCTCAGTGAGCAAACACAGTAACACAGAAGGCTCAGTGAGCACCAACCAGCCAGTAACTTCAGTCACATCCCTGAGATACAACAATGACCGCAAGCTGACTTTTATTGATCTAAATTTTGTTAATTCCTTTTGCCTTTGTGTTGTAACAAACAATATGAAATAAATTTGTACTTGCTAGGGGGGCAGGCTGGGGTGGTGGGTGGGAAACTGGGGATGGTGGCAGAAGGAAGGTCACACAGGTGGTGCGATTGGTGTTAGAATATTTAATACCTGAAACTTATTACGAACAGCTTGGCAAATCAGTTATAAAAAAAAATTTTTTTAATTGGCTTTAGACAATGTCTAAATACATTTATCCTAAAAATTCAAAATAAGGCCAAGTAAAGAGACTTTTTAAGTCTTAGGGCCCCATCTGACAAGCTCAGGGATCAAACCTGCGTGTGCAAGGCAAGCACTCTACCTGCTGTGCCCTCTCCCCAGCCTCCAAGGCCAAGTAAAGAGAGAAAGAAAAAACGCAACAGAAACTACTTGACCATCAGACATTCTGAGATGCTTTTTATTTATCGGCACCAAGTAGCAGCAACTTGTACAACTGGGACTGTTCCGGAATCCTCAGTGACGCACGGCAGCTCCGATCTGCCCGAGAGACTCCCCGACAGATGTTCTTTTCACCCAGCGTCTCTGCAGGTCTCTCAGACTGTTCCCCAGCACCCGATGCTGTGCCCGCTTGACGGCCCTTCTGAGCAGATGCCCCTGCGGGCCCCTCAGAGCGCAGACGTGAACACCTTCTCGTGGAGGTACGCCAGCTTTTCCAGGCGAGTCCGTTTCAGGAGCGGGAGCCATTCCCAGTAGCTTAGCTCGACCACACGGTACCCGAGCCGATTCAACTGCCGCCTCTTCATACTGTGCAGTCCAAGGAGATGCCGGGAACCGTAGCAGTACTGGTTCCTGTTTGTCAGCTGAATAGCCAGCCTCACCCGCAGGTCCTGCAGAGAGTCTGGGAGGCCCGGGCTGGACACCTCCTGGGCCCCCAGTTTCTCTGGCACGTTACAGACGGAGCCCCCCAAGGGTCCGGCCGCCTGCTTCTCCCCAGTCCCTCCCTGAACGGACCCTCCCGATTTCCCTTTCAGTAGCTGATTCATCAAATCGTCCGTCAGGCTGACTCCCACGTGCTTGAGCTTCAGCTGGGCGACCTCTGCGGCTGGCGTGGCCTCCCGGTTAAAGGGCACTGGCTTCATGTTATGATCAAGCTGGACCTCTAAGTCAGAAGACCGGGTATGCGGCAGGATCATGTGGTGTTTGACGTACTGCGGCCCGCCCAGCATGGCCTCAAGTAAAAGGTGGGCTTCCACAAACTCCGGCTTCGAGGTCATATCCTTCCTTGCTAAACTCCACAGGGTTTCGGACCCCTCCTGCCGAAGGTGAGAACTCAGGCGGCTGCCTTGGTAGTCTGGACACTCGATGCCAACGCTGCCGTCGAGAGTACACAGCTCTTTGATGAGCTCAAATTTACTTCTCTCCTGCGCCAGCCTGACGAACTTCGGACTCAAGGCGAAATCAATGAGCTCCGCCGGAAAGCGCTCGGAAAATGCCAGGCCCAGCAGACAGGTGAACAGATGCTCTGGGTATCGGTTGAACTCAGGCAACTTCCTGTGGATCTCGCCTACCAAACTGGAGTAAAACTCCTCTGCGTTGGGGGGCTTGTAGCTCAGGGTTCCAAAGGACCAGAGGATCTTGGCGACGTCTTTACTGCGACAGTATGCGACGCGAGGTGGCAGAGAAGCAGCCACCGCATTCATGAGCCCCTCGTCCAGGAAGCGCAAGGCCGAGCAGGAGAGAGTCAGGTGCATGACGCCCTGAACCCCCAGGGAAGGGATCCGGGCAGGAGCAATCTGTCCAAACCGCTTCATGAAGGGGGCGTGGTCCACGTGAGTGAAGCGCAACATTTTGAGTATGTTCACTAGGGCGTAACTGCTCAGGCGCTGCATGTCGGCGCACGCCAGGTCTCCGATGCGCCGCATGAGGAACTCGGACAGACTACTGCTTGATTTAAAGAAGCCCAAACAGATCGTACCCACCTCCTCTAAATTGAGCAAATCTATATACCTGAGAATCAACGATTCCAGTTTGTGCATTAGGTCCTGGGGTACCTGCCGACTTTCACCAATAATATAAATTAAGTGTATCAGCTGGGACAAGGTTAGATTTCTCCAGTGCAAACTAAGGTAACTATAAAAGATTTCTAAAAACCGAGGTATCTTGCGACCCAAGGACCGCCAGAGGTCAGCCACCAGGAGCAGCTGATCCAGGCTCATCTCCCACACCTTGTGGCAAAACTTGGTTTCATAGGCGTCCAGCATTGGATGAGAGGGCGGGATTCTTAGGACGACAAAGGCCTTCAGGATCCTGATCAGGTCCAGGGCATCAAAGAGTTGGATTTTTTTCACACTCAGCTGGCAGAGCAACGCAAAGCTTGTGCTGGCCAGCAACACGGGGTGCTGCGGTGCAGGAAGAGCACTCAGCTGGCAGAGATAGTCAGCAACGAGCTGGGGCTGGAGAGCCTCCTGGTGAACGGTGACTTTGTGCAGGATGAGCTCCCCTTCTGAAACAGACAGGGGCTGACAAGGCTCAGGTCGGCTGTAGCTGTGACGCTGATACTCTGGTCTGAGCTGGAGGAAAACTCGGGGATCTTCAAAGGAATCGAAAACTTCTACATCTTCGTCAGCCTTCCTGGCCCTGGCGGAGTCGGGATGCGAGGTGCCGGCCTTAGAGGCTGAAGTTCTGCTGAGTTCCGAACCCAGGAGGGCACCGCGGATTTTCAGGAGGCCCCGAGAAGAGGTGTGACAGACGGGCTCAGAGTTGGCGGCTGCACAAATACCGTGTCCTGGAGGGTGGGGTCTCCTGTGCCAGGGGCAGCCGCCCACCTTCCAGCAGAACACACTCTGGGTCACACCGTGACTGGAAGGGCTGCAGAAGGCTCGACATCCTAAACGTCTCAGCAGCTGGAGAGGGGCCGCCATCCTGGAATCAGCACAGACTGTCCTGGCTGCCAGGACACAGGCCTCACGGGTCTGGCCAGGCGACTTCTTGTGGTGCTGGATTAGAGCCGGACAGGATGAAGTTCCACAGAATCTACCTGGAAATCTTCAGCATCTCACAAGTGCCATGGGCCACAACTCAAAGGGCCAGAATATGGAGCCAGATACTGAAAAGAGGGTAGATGGAGAATAAATGGCTTCCACTTACACAATACCAAAACTTACACATTAACAAGAAATGGGTTAAAATTGCACAGCTGTCAGGCACCCAATCGGTCCCCTGAGCACTGCCCGGAGTAATTTATAAGTGCAGAGCCAGGAGTGACCCCTGAGCATCGCCAGATGTGACTCAAGAAAAAAAACAAAAATAACAACAACAAAAAACTACACAGCTATCAGACCAGAGAGACAGTAGAGCAGGTAGGGTGCTTGCCTTTTCTGTGGTCAACTAGAACTTGATCCCAGCACACTATATGGTCCCCAAAGCCCCACCAGGGGAGATCCCTAGATGCTGAACCAGGAGGAAGCCAGAGCACTGCCAGGCTTACTACACAGTTGTCTACTTAAGTTTGATGCTAGCAAATACCAAAGCAAGGTTTTCTTGGTAAACCAGGGCAAACCCTAAAACAATATACAGCCAGGGTAAGCTCCTTGTGCCTTGCAAAATGGCACCAGCCAACCCTAAACCCAGGGCATCAGCAGGCAGTTCTCTGGATGGTCTGTCAGTGCAGACTACCTCTCCTGAAGAAGAAAAGTAGTGGTGGGGTGAAGAGACAGAGGCCAGCTAATATCCAACAGAGACGAGGAAGGCAGCTTCCCAGAGAGTAAGCTGGAGACAAAGTGGATAACCGGCTCCGTCTCTGCTATCCACCCACCAAGGTCCCACCTGGTAAGAAAGCCGGTAAATGGGGAGGGTGCAATAGTACAGCGAATAGGGCCCTTGCCTCACACAGGCTGACCTGGCTTCAATCCCTGGCATCCCATATGGTTCCCTGAGCACCACCGGGAGTAATTCCTGAGTATAGAGCCAGGAGTAACCCTGAGCACACGGGTATGGCCCAAATAGGCAGGGAAAAAAGAAAAAGAAAAGAAAGGTGGTAATAACTTACCATGCTGAAAAACATCAAAGAACATAAAGGAAAGAAAGATAGAAGTTGTCGAACTAAAAACAAAAGTAAAAAGTGGACCCAGTATAAAGTTTAATCAATCAGACCCACAATAACTATCCCTATACCTACAGTATAGGACTTCCAAGATAGAATTTTGCTGCTCTAACGCTACTCTTCTCTTCCCCCTTACACAACAGTCAGGCAGCTGGCAAATGTACTCAAAACTCACTCATTTGGGGGCTAGACACAAGCGTGGTAATTAGGTGCTTGTTTTGCATGCACACCACCTGGGTTCCACCCCCAGCACCCCATATGGTCCCCTGAGCACCATCAGGAGTGACCTCGAGCACACAGCCAGGAGTAAGTCCTGAACACCACAGGGTGTGGCCCAATTAACAAAAACAACAACAATCAGAAAATATCAGAAAAACAGTACTGAAATAATTTCATTTATGTTTGGATGATAAATGAATGCTTATGTCTCAAAATAGTTACTAGGAGTCTTAATTACTACTGCAGCACACAGCAGGGCTTGTCCACCATGTCCGAGGCCCTAAGTCCATCCCCTTGCACTCCCCCGCAAAAGAGATAATATAAACAAGACCGCAGCATAAGTATGGTGGAAACAAAAAGGGGAACCCAGTGATGGAACGCTCCTGCTGGTACAAGTGGGGTTTTAAGATCTGCTCTAGGGGACCAGTGTGACAGTACACCAGGGAGGGGGCCTGTCTGGCACATAGCCAACCCAAGTTCAGTCCCCGGCATCCCATAGGTTTCCCGAGCACCACCAGGAGCGATTTGAGTGAGAGCCAGGAGTGACCCCTGAGTACCGTCAGATGTGGCCCCCAAACCAAAACCAAACTAAAACAAAAAAAAAATCTGTCCTGTGAACCTGTGATATAAATTTAGGCCAACTAATGTGAACACCAAGTGCCATCAAATCTCACCAAGTTCCTGAAAACAAAAACAAAGGGCAGAGAGAGCTCAAGGCTGAGCGCAGGCTTGGACGGCGGGAAGGCCAGTGTCCAGCACACAGTGACCCGAGCACACTGGCAAAGTCCCCACGCATAAGGCTGGGAGGAACCGGAGGAACCCCTGAGTACTCCAGATACAGTCCCCAAACAAACAGGCAAGTATTTTTAAAGTAAGGAGGCGCGAGGGGGTGTGTGTGTGAAGAAAAACATTCTTTTCATAAGCAATTATGTTGGGAGTAGGGAGATAGTACAGCGGCAGGACACCTGTCTTGTACATGACCAACCCGGGTTTGAACACCAGCACCCCGTAAGTTCCCCGGAGCGGAGCCAGGAGTGAATTCAAATCACAGAGCCAGGAGTAAGACCTGAGCCCTGATAGGTGTAGCTTTTAATAAAAACCCAATCCGAGTGCCTCCAAGAAGGAGGCAGGTTTTAAGTGTATAGCAGGGAGTGATCAACACATGGCAAAATCTGTAAAAACTGTCAGTGAAACAGAAAGAGTAGAAATAAATGCCATCAGCTAAAACATAATTGCATAAAAGAGAAATCACTACAGATTTTTTTTTTTCTTTTTGGGTCACACCCGGCGATGCACAGGGGTTACTCCTGGCTCTGCACTCAGGAATTGATCCTGGTGGTACTCAGGGGACCATATGGGATGCTGGGAATCGAACCTGGGTCGGCCGCGTGCAAGGCAAACACCCTACCCACTGTGCTATCACTCCAGCCCTACTACATAGATTCTTTATTAGGAGAGTTTCTATTGTATCTCTTAACTCTCCCTCCTTTTTATTAGGGTTACAACTGTTAATATAGAAAGACTTAGGCACAAATTTGACAAACCTTTATCAAGAACAGCAATCTAGGGGCTAGGCACAGCGGGTAGGGTATTTGCCTTGCAGGCGGCCGACCCGGGTTCGATTCCCAGCATCCCATATGGTCCCCTGAGCACCGCCAGGGGTAATTCCTGAGTGCAGAGCCAGGAGCAACACCTGTGCATCGCCGGGTGTGACCCCCCCCAAAAAAAAAAAAGAACAGTAATCTAAAAGCACATTAAATAAGTAAAACCACTACCTATAAGTATTAATGAAATTATTGTGTGGTCCTGAAATTAGTAAAGGCACCACTCCCTGGCACAACAGTGTTGGAGGGGTGTAGATCGAGAGTTTAAATTTTTCCAAATGTCTTTGCCTTGTGAAAGTACAGAGTAAGTCCCAAGATAGAGATAACAAAGGTCCCTACTCTGTGCCAAACAGTTCCTGACTGAACTGTTTCGCCCGTGTTAGTTCTAATCCTTACAGCCTTTCTGGAACACCAGTTTGATTGTCTCTGTCTTGCGGAGGAGGAAAAGAAGATTTCACTAAGGGTCCTGCCAGGGGAGGAAGTGGGGTCCAGCATCAATCAGAGATGACTGGGTTCCCAGCCCCACGCTGCCATGTTCTGGAGAGAAGAAGGGGCGCCAGGAGACCCAGACTCCAGATGGGGAGTGGGGCAGGGGGTGAGGACAAGGTAAGTCAAAAGCCTGCCTGGCTCCCACTGTCACCCTGGGATCCTGGAAAGCATAACAGTTGGTAGTTTTTGTGATTTATAGAAAGGAGAGATCTCAAAACCTGAAACTTACACGAAGGAATGGGTTTATTTATTTGTTTTGGGGTCACATCAGGGAATGTTTGGGGGAGAGAATGTTTGCAATACAAACATGCACTCAGCCTTTTTTTTTTTTTTTTTTGCTTTTTTCTGAGTCACACCTGGTGATGCATAGGGGTTACTCCTGGCTCTGCACTCAGGAATTACCCCTGGCGGTGCTCAGGGGACCATATGGGATGCTGGGAATCGAACCCGAGTTGGCCGCGTGCAAGGCAAACACCCTACCCGCTGTGCTATCGCTCCAGCCCCACACTCAGCCTTTTGAACTAGCTAGTTCTCTCCTGCCCACAGAATGGGTTTCCAGGATCATCCAGTATCAAGATAAAGGCAATGTCCACAACCAAAGACTTGAACCGCAGAAGAAATACAAGATCCAGAATTTGGGCTCAACTTAATGGCGAAAAAACAAAGGGAAACTCCAAGATAATGATAAAGGACTGGAGCAACAGCACAGCGGGTAGGGCATCCCATATGGTCCCCCCAGCACCACCAGGAGTAATTCCTGAGTGCAGAGACAGGAGCAACCACTGTGCATTGTTGGGTGTGACCCAAAAAGCAAAAAAAAAAAAAGATAAAGGAAGGTTCTAGAACAAGAGCTAAACTATGAGCAGGGGCCAGGGATATTACTTGATAGAGCACCCGTAGAGCTCTGGGTTCGATTCCCAGCACTGACCCAGAATAAAAAAGAGTGAACAGATCTAAAGAGTAACTTGAGTTCACGGGGAAGCAGATGGATACTGCCTAGGAAAGGAGACTATATAGTCAGCATACAAATAAATATTAAATAGAAAATCAAGCCAATAACAGAAACAAAAATTCACTGCAGCCAGGAACAGAGTTCAGTGACAAAAGACATACCTCACATGTATGACTCCACTGGGTTTAATCCCTGGCACCTGTAAAAGTGCACTGTAAAAGTGCTCAAAAGTGCACTTCCGGGGCTGGAGCAATAGCATGCAGTAGGGCGTGTGCCTTGCACACGGCTGACCTGGGTTCGAATCCCAACATCCCGTATGGTGCCCTGAGCACCACCAGGAATGATTCCTGAGTGCAGTGCAGAGCTAGGAGTAATCCCTGTGCATCACTGGGTGTGACCAAAAAAGCAAAAAAGAAAAAAAAATGCACTTCCTCTAGCAACAGGACAGTGGGTGGGGCACTTGCCTTGCACACAGGCAACACATGTTTGATACCCAGCATCCCATATGGTCCCCGAGCACTGCCATAAATAATTCCTGGGTGCAGAGCCAGGAGTAACCCCTGAGCATCCGCGGGTGTGGTCCCCCCAAACTAATTAATTAAAAATAAAATGCACTTCTTGGGGCTGCAGAGATACTGTACCGGGGTTAACACACTAGCCTTGCATGCAGGTGAGCCTGGTTTGCTCCCCCACACAGCATGTTCCAACACCTGTGCACAGAGCCAGGCGCGGCCCAGGGATCTGCTGGAGTGGTCCAAAACGCAAAAAACTTAATTACCCAATAAAAATAAATAAATTCAGAGTATTAGTTACATGTAACAGAAAATGTTATATTCAGTATAAATATTTACATAACCAGTATAAATATTTACTAACCATATTAATATAAACCTTGACTATTAGCTTGATCAAAATATGAGCAACTATGGGGCCAGAGTGATAGCACAGCGGGTAGGGTGTTTGCCTTGCATGCGGCCAACCTGTATTCAATCTCCGGCATCCCATATGGTCCCCCAAGCACCGCCAGGGGTAATTCCTGAGTGCAGAGCCAGGAGTAACCCCTGTGCATCAATGGGTGTGACCCGAAAAGCAAAAAAAAATATATATATATATATATATATATATGAGCACCTATTTGGGGATGATGAAGGGAAGGGGAGGATGGTAAGGAGAAATAGTGATTTTATATGAGAAACAGTCTCAAAATCTCTAAGAAAGTCAAATGATTATATAAATATACTAAATTACAGGGCTGGGGCCAGAGGTAGTACAATGGGTAGGGGGCCTGCTTTGCACGCAGCCAGCCAATTCGATCCTGGCATCCCATGACCCCCAACAAGCACTGCCAGGAGTAAGCCCTGAGCACTGCTGCTGTGACTCGAGAACAACTGTATACAGATATAGATAATAGATATAGATAGATATAGATGTATTCGGGCTGGAGCAATAGCACAGTGGTTGGGCTTTCACCTTTCACGCAACCAACCCAAGTTCAATTCCTCGGCCCCTCTTGGAGAGCCCGGCAAGCTACCAAGAGTATCGAGCCCAAGCGGCAGAGCCTGGCAAGCTACCTGTGCGTACTGGATATGCCAAAAACAGTAACAATAAGTTTCTCGATGAGAGACGTTACTGGTGCCCGCTCGAACAAATCGATGAGCAACGAGATAACAGTGATAGATATATTCAAAAGTGGCTCTGAGGAACAAAATGAAAGGAGAAAACAAAGGAACATTTAGAATCATGAACTTTGCTGAACTCTTATCAACCACGTCTATGCTGATTTGTCACAATCATGACATGCATGTACTACCAGGAAACTAAGACAATACCAAGGGCTGGGGGTCTGCTGAGCTCAGTGAGACAGCGCATGCTGCACAGATGAAGTCCTGGGATTGATCCCAGGGCAGGCAGCATCATTCTTTAGGAATATATCATTTAAAAAGACAGTAATCTTCCTATTAAAGGATAATTTTGGAAAATGTACTCTTAGTATAAGTACTTTCTGTCTGTAGTACGGAGCCTCTTCTTCTTTCTTTTTTTTTGGGGGGGTGGGGGGTGCCCACATCTGGCAATGCTCAGGACTTACTCCTGGTTCTGCACTCAGAAATCAGTCCAAGCAAAAAAAAAAAAGGGGGGGTTGGAGCAATAGCACAGCGGGTAGGGCGTTTGCCTTGCACGAGGCCGACCCGGGTTCGATTCCCAGCATCCCTGAGCACCGCCAGGAGTAACCCCTGTGCATTGCCGGGTGTGACCCAAAAAGCAAAAAAAAAAAAAAAGAAAGAAAGAAATCAGTCCAGGCTGTGCTTAGGGGACTATATGGGATGCTCAAGGCAAGTGCCTTACTGGCTGTGTTATATCACTCCAGTCCCAATACAGAGCTTCTTTATGGATGGCAAGTAACAGAAATGACATCAGGGGTATGATGCAATAGTACAGTGGGTAGGGCTCTTGCCTTGCATGGGCTGACCCGGGTTCAATCCCCAGCGTCCCACACTACCAGGAGTGATCCCTGAGTGCAGAGTCAGGAGTAAGTCCCAAGTACATCACCAGCTGTGGCAAAAAAAGAAAAAGAAAAAAGAGGGCTGGAGTGATAGTCCAGCAGGGAGGGTGTTAGTCTTGCATGCAGCCATCTCGGGTTTGATCCCAGGCATCCCATATGGAACCCTGAGTACCACCAGGAGTGATTCCTGAGTGCAGAGCCAGGAGTAACCCCTGAGCATTGCCAAGTGTGACCCAGAGGAGAAAAAAAAAAAAAAAAGATAGCAAAAGAATCTTAGAGACATGCAGGGTCAAACTGCAAAAAACAAAGAATAGCTACTTACTTTTTCACCATGCAACTCTTTTTTTTTAATTAATAGTTTATTTTTAATTAGTGAGTCAACGTGAGGGTACAGTTACAGATTTATACATTTTTGTGCTCATGTTTCTCCCATACAAAGTTCGATAACCCATCCCTTCACCAGTGCCCATTCTCCACCACCAGTAAACCCAACATCCCTCCCCCCCTCCCCAGTCCTGTCTCCCCACTCCCCACACTGCCACTATGGCAGGGTCTTCCCTTTTGTTCTCTCTCTCTGATTAGGTGTTGTGGTTTGCAATAAAGGTGATGCAACTCTTATAGTACCTGTACAGACATCATATTAGAATACACAGGCCTGAATTATAACCACTTCAGAAGGTAGGACTTGAGTACTGCAGAGAAGGAACGGAAAGAAAAACAAGGGTGACAGAGAAGCAACAAAGCAGAACAGTGGGAGAAAAACACTGGCCAAGGGAGAAGAGAGAGGGCTGCCCAGAAATGAGGAGCACTAGCTACTCAGGGACTCCTAGAGGACCCCCGAACACAGCCAGGAAGGGGACATTCTGAATCTCCCTATCATTAACTCATGATGCTTTCTCAAAAGGTCCCAAGACCGCTCACCTCCAAGCACAAAGCCTTTCTGCTCTATGTGCCCCAAGGACACCTTCCTCCCTCTCTCCTCCACTCTAGGTGTCCCAGGGAACCACAGGAGAGTCTTTGGTTTTATTTGAAAAGAAAAAAGAAAAAGAAAATAACTGAATCCCTGGGAGATACACAGCCACAAAGTTGTTGGTGACTGAGTCTCAGTCATCCAACGTTCCGACACCCCAGAGCACAGTCCTCAACCGCTGGGGCTGGGCTGCTCAGAGGCACTGTCCAGCCCAGCCCCCCCAAACACGTGTTTCAGAGGAATGGGGAACCTTACCTTCCCGCCTTCCGGGTACGGGTCTGAGCAAAGCGGAGCTTCAATTTAAAGCGCCGGCTGACAGCAGGGGAGCCAGGCGAGGAAGGCAGCCATGCTAACTGTGGGTCAAGTACACGACAAGCTCAGCACACTCCGGTGACCAGATCTCGCCCCTTAATTCTGACTTCTGAGTAAACGTTTTGCTAGAAAGATTGTTCGTTTGTTCTTGAGGAAAGCCACACCCAGCAGTGCTCAGGGGTTACTCTGGGCTCAGCACTTAGGAATCACTCCTGGTAGCCCTCCTACCTGCCATGCTATCTCTTCATCCACACTAGAAAGATTTTAAAACTTCTCTTTTCCAAATAAAATTGCCACTGAGGGCCGGAGCCATAGCACGTCAAGCAGGGAGCCTGCGTGCAGCTGACTCGTGTTGAGGCCCCGGCATTTCCTATGGTCCCCATGGCACATCCAGGAGTAACTCCTGCATGCAAAGCCAGTAGTAACCCCGGAGCATTGCCAGGGGTGGCCCCCCCAAAAAAATAAATAAAAAATAAATAAAAGAACCAAGAGTGTTCTCTAGAACTGGAACTGGAGTCCCCTGCTGGGTCTACGAAATGTGAAAGTCTCTGGTGAGGCCAATTTTTAAAAGCCTTTGTCAGTAAGGGCCTCAGAGTAATGCTGACTGATACTGAGATCCTTCTGTGCTTCTGTTTCCACACAGGACGATATCCTACAAGAGAGAAGTCCGGTGCTGGATCGATAGCACAGAGGGCAGGGTGTTTGCCTTGCACTCGGCCGACCCAGGTTCAATTCCCAGCATCTCATATGGTCCCCTGAGCACCGCCAGGAGTAATTCCTGAGTGCACAGCCAGGAGTAACCCCTGTGCATCACCAGGTGTGACCCAAAAAGGTGGGGGGGGGGAGGAGAGAGGGGGATAGAAAGAGAGGAGGGGGAGAGAGACAGAGAGAGAGAGACGAAAGAGAGAGAGAGAGAGGAAAGAGAGAGAGAGAGGAGAGAGAGAGAGAGAAGTCCACCACTATAAAGGTAAAGCTAAAGTACAAGTGCTTATTTAGGTCAAGCCAAATACCTGTGGATCCCCTAAGTAAACAAAACCATGATCAAGTGTTAATAGTCATCCTGCTACTTTGTTGTAGTTTCCAGGCTTAACCAACAGCACATCCTAATAATCTGGGAAAGTTTTGCCCTACTGCCCCAAGGAAGGAGGACACCTAGCTCCTTCTCTCCTCCACTCTAGGTGTTCCGGGGGGGACCACGGCAGAATCTTCCGGTTTAGCCCGGCCCTCTCAAGACTCCACTATTCCTCTATCAGAATGGCAAGAAAGTCTAGGAAGACAGAGTTCAACAAAGCCCAGTGATGATACTTTTCAAGCCACTGTTCTTAAAGGTTTTCTTTGGTTTGGGCCACACCTGGCAAAACTCAGGGGTTACTCCTAGCTCTGTACTCAGAAATCATTCCCAGGGGCTGGAGCAATAGCACAGCGGGTAGGGCGTTTGCCTTGCATGTGGTGACCCGGGTTCGATTCCTAGCATCCCATATGGTCCCCTGAGCACCGCCAGGAGTAATTCCTGAGTGCAGAGCCAGGAATAACCCCTGAGCATCACCGGGTGTGACCCAAAAAGGAAAAAAAAGAAAAGAAAAGAAATCATTCCCAGCAGTGCTGGGGGAACCATATGGAATGCCAGTGATTGAACCTGGGTCAACCGCACGCAAGGCAAGTCCGAACCACTGTACTATTGCTCCAGTCCCCGTTCTTAAAAAGTTTTGATCAGATTCTTTAGAAAACCTCAGGGCCCAACAACAGAGCAGACACTCATATTCTCTCATTGTCTCAGTCCATCTAAGACATCTAGGACAGATGAGCACTGACAAAAATTGACACCAGTATCTGTACTACAGTCATAAAAATATTTTCCCCAATAAACGGTTCAACTACCGATCATTTTTAGTTCAACCATGCACTTGTTTTTCTCTGATTTCCTAAATATAGTTTTCCTAGAATTGAGATTCCTAAATTGTCTTCCTAAATTTGATCCCTGGTACCTCATAGGTCGGTCCCCCAAACCTCGCCAGGAACAATCCTTTGAGCACAGAACTAGGAGAAGCCCTGACCACTGCCAGGTGTGGCCAAAAAAAAAAAAAAAAAAACCAGAAAGAAGGAAAGAGGGAGAAACCAATGGATGTGGAAGAAAAGTATGCTGACAAATCAGATCTACTTAAGTGTCAAAAAGCTTGCCTTTGGCATTTACAACTTCTCTCAATTATGTTATACAGGACTGAGTTTTCAGACTTTAGTTTCATCTGTTTTCTTTTATTTTATTTTGCACAATTTTACCCCTGAATTGCCAAAGGCCCTGCAGATTCCAGCAACAGCAAATGACTGGAGCACAGAACACCAGCCCTGCTAAGTTCCCTAACTGTGCGCTGCCACCAACTATGGGCTCTTGTAACTTTAAAAAAAAAAAAAAAGAAGAAAGAAAGTCTTAAGGGGCCGGAGAGATAGATCGTACCCGGCTTCCAGCCCATAGGCTAGAGCAGTGTCCAAGTGAACCCAAGTTGAGCAAATAAACAATACAGCATCACTAGCAGGGGTGCTCCCCCAAACAGGGCATTAGGAGGATGTTTGTTCTTGTTTTGTTTGGGGGGGGCACACCAAGTGGGGCTTACTTCTGGCTCTGCCCTCAGGGATCACTCCTCCCGGGCTTAAGGGAACCATGCAGGGGAGGAGTCCGAGAATCTAACCCGGGTGGACCCAATGCAAGGCAACAAGTGCCTTGCGCGTTGCGCCACCACTCTGGCCCTGGCATTAGAGAGGGGGTCGTGGGCCCGGGGCGACAGCACAGCGGGCAGGGCGCTCGCCTAGCGTGCGGCGAGCCCGGTCTGGTCCCCGGCATCCCTTCTGGTCCCCGAAGTGCGGCCTGAGCATCGCCGGTAGGGCGAGGGCTGACGAGTGAAGCTCGCAGGCAGGACGCCCGGGGTTCCAAACCCAACACCGCACCATCCTGAGAAAACCCACTCGACTTTCAAAACGGGGGAGACACACGCGGGGCGAGAATCTACCGAAGGCTCCCCACGTCCAGCTAGGAAGCAAAGCACGCGGCAGGGCCTCGCGGCTGAGAAGTGTGGCCCGAGGCACAGCAGGGACAAGAGCCCCGGCGGGAGAGCTGGTGGGGTGGGGGACGCGAGCCCTTGGCCCCCACCCCGGCGCCCCGACCCCGGGGTCCCCAGGGAGGTCCCCGAGGCGCGAGCGCGCCGAGAGGCAGCAGCGCCGGGGGCTCCAGCCCGGCCCACGGCCCGGCCCAGGGGAAACGCCGCGCTCGGAGGAGCCGCGGCCCGGGGGAAGGAAGCACCGACGGACGCACAGGTGGCCGCCGCCACTCACCCGCGCACGCCCGACGGCCGCGCCGCCATCCTCCCCGGCCACTCTCGGGGCTCACCGCCCGCACTTCCGGCCAGCCGCCCGCTCCTTCCGCCTGCCGCGCGGAGACGGCAGCGGCCGAGGCCCAAAAAGCCCTGCCCGCGTTTCCCAAGGACGTTCGCCGCTGGAGGACGTTGCCGGGGAAACCGGAGGAGTCTAGGACCTGCGGAAGGGAAACGCCGCCTCAGAGGGCCGGCTCTGAAGCGGCAGAACCTGGACTGGGGTTCGAATCCCAGGCTACCCCATGAAGTTCTATGGCCGTGGGAAGTCGCCTAGATGTTGTTGTTGTTGTTGTTGTTGTTTTTCCCCCTCTGTACAATGAGGGATAACTATGCCTCTAAAATAGAGACGTAGGGGCTGGAGCCTGTAGCACAGCGGGTAGGGCGTTTGCCTTGCACGCGGTCGACCCGGGTTCGAATCCCAGCATCCCATATGGTCCCCTGAGCACCGCCAGGGGTAATTCCTGAGTGCAGAGCCAGGAGTAACCCCTGTGCATCGCCGGGTGTGACCCCAAAAGCAAAATAAATAAATAAATAAATAAATAATAAAATAGAGATGTAGGACTGGAACAGTAGTACAGTGGGCAGGCGCTTGCCTAGCAGACCCAGATTCGATCACTGGCATTCCATATGGTTTCTACCACCCCCCGAGAGTCTTCCAGGATTGATCCCTGAGTGCAGAACCAGGAGTAAGTCCTGGGCACCTCCAGCTATGGCCCCCAGCAACAGCAACAATAATATAGAGATGAGCTATACAAGGGGAAGAGTCCGCCTTGCCAGCTACATCTTAGAGGTAAAAGCCTCTAAGGAGCTGAAGTTTAATTCCCAGCGCCGGGCTCACACCAGAGCTGATATGACGGCTAGACAAGGAAGAAAGAAATTTCTTTCTTCTAAATTTCTTTCCTCTAAAGAAATATCAGGGGGTGACTACCATTCCTGTGGGAGTCGCCGCCTTATGAAGGCTCTAAGGGCTGGTGATGGGTGGGAGGGAGCACCTCCAAGGCATCATCTTGTCAGAGGATACACTTCATGTAGGGAGGAAACTTTGTTGCACAGAGGGTCAAGCTTGGCATCCCCAGTCCTGAGCACTGTTTGCCTGGAAGTGAACATTTGGGGTTCCAGTGGCTGCCACATCTGCTCCGGGAGGGAGCAGATCAGGACAAACCCGGAGCATAGGTGATAATGACTTGGCTCTTACCAGCAGAACCTGGAGAGAGCAGAAAAGGCTGGTCTCCAGGGGGTGAAATAGACCTGCTGGGGCAGCCTTGACAATAACAGTTCCTTGCTGCCAAAGACTCAATTCCTCACAGGCTGTGAAGTGGGAGGAGCCAGGGCGTGCAGCATTTAAAGGGGAAACCGCTGGGTCACTTCTGGGCAAGCTTCACTTTTCAGGGTGAACCCTTACTATCTTAATCCTTTCCCAGAGAGGTGGTGGCCACCTGGTGGCATGGAGGGGACAGCGCACTAAGGCTGGGAGAGGAGAAGACAGAAAAATCCAGGCCTTCCATATTTTGCATCCATATTTTTGGCTGGGTAGAAGAAAATAAACCACTATTTGAAGTCAGGTGGTGTTATTTGTAGCAGAAGGCTCTCTTGATTTGTGAGGCTTTGTGAGAATGACAAGAAATTAACAGGCTGAACAATAGTACAGGGATTAGAATGTTTGCCATGGCTACCACTGGGTTCCATCCCTAGCACCTCCAAGAGTGATCCCTGAACACAAAGCCAGGAGCAAGCCCTGAGCACCCACTGGTTTGACCTCCCCCAAAAAATTAGCATAGAGCTGGAGTACAGCCGGTGGTGCACTTGCTCTGCATGCAACCAACCTGGGTTTGATCCCCAGCACCCCGATGGTCTCCTGGGCCCCTGCAGAAATGACTCCTGCATGCAGAGCCAGGTGTAAGCCCTGAGCAGTGCAGGGTGTGGGCCCAAAACAAAACAAACAAAAACTAAAAACAAAGAACCACCACTACTCCCAAATGACAGTTCCCTCCTGGGGACCTTGTCATGAATTGCAAACTGTTTCATCCTTCGTTCACATCTACCGTAGCTCAGGCAGCTGCAGCTGCACCAAGCTCTGTCTAGATCAACTGCCTTCTCTGCCGCCTATTTCCAGATTCAAAGCTGAGACCAGCTTGGAACCTTCTGGCTGCCAGTAAGCAGCTAAAGAGGAAGGTCTAATTGGGCAGGAGCATGGAACCACCACCCACTTCAGCTCCGGGCCCATCTACCTGCGGGCCTCTGAACACCTCCACGGAGCATCTTCTGTAGAAACATTCACTCCAGTGTGGCCCTCCATGCCCCCTCCCCCAGGCCTCACCTCCTACACCTGCAAAGACACAAACAGACCAGGGTGCCATCAAGAGGCTTTCTCCATTTTATTTCTTTGGGAAAAGAAAACGAAGTCTTTCCATCACATATGGTAGAGATATATATTTATATATATTTATATATAATTTCTTTTGTATTGGAAGTCCCAAAGCTGAGTCTGTTCATATTTTTTGTCTATTTTTTTTTCTTACTAATGCCTTCTCTTCCCCTGCCCCTCTGGTCCTGGCCCAGTGAGGGGTGAGTGGGACGGGCAGTGATTGCCGGGATAGCACCCCCCCACCTCCCTGTGCATCTGAGTGAGAGGGTGCGGGCTCCCGGGGGCGCTGTGCAAGGACGAGAGGCCACACAGAGGCCACTTCTGCTTTGTGGGGCACGCACAGCTCATTAAACAGTCACCAGTCATGGGAGGAGGCTTGTCAGGGGGTGGGGCACTTGCTCACAGTAGTTGCCAACTCAGTCCACTCTGCCCCATCCCCAAACCCAATCTTGGGGGTGGGAGAGAGTGGAAAGAGAAATACAAGGGCTGAGGGCCAAGCCTCCTCCAATTTTTATTGCTGGTGAATTAGAAATGTGCCTTTCCCTTCCTGTCTGGGGGAGGTGGACCTCTGAGAGGGCCTCGAGAGGAAGAGCCCCTGGCTACCCGGACCCCTCAGGGAGGGTCAGGCCAGGCCCACCCTGGGCAAACTCGGAGGGCCAGTGATCCTCTCTCACTCAGGTCAGACTTGTTCTTCAAGGGTAATCACAACCACCACCAACCGGGGTGCCCACACGAGGGCCTCAGGCTCAGGCTTGGGCCCAGGGAGTTGGGAGTGGGCAGTGCACCAGAGATCAAGCAGAATTTCCTACCGGAAAAAGGTGAGGTGTGGGGCGGGGGCGGTGTGCGACAATGATATTCTGAGCAGAAAAGCGGAAGCGTTTGGGGGCGAGGCAGGGGGTGCTCAGAGAGGGGGGTGGGACACCGGAAGACGGCACAGACACTCATAGGACCTCAGAAACTGGGCGAGCGCAGCTCGTCACTGCAACGAGAGCCGGACAGGGGCCCTGGGTGTGGGGTCAGCCAAGCAGACAGAGCGGTGTGGATCCCTGGGATCCCTGGAAGATCCCGGTGGGTCCAGGCCGGAAAGGTGGGGTGGGGAGCTAAGACGCCTCCAGGCGAGCCTTCCCGTGAGGGCAGCCGTTGCCTGGGCAAGTGGCCGGCCGCCAGCCCCGCCCTTTCTCCTCCACACAAACTTGCGGACACGCGCTCAGGAGACCTTGGGGGGAGGGCTGGGCACAGCCTCTCAACCACGGGCAGCCATCTGCTCCTTGACCGGCCACTCTGCCCAGGCAGGGAGATGGCCAGGAAGGAGAGCAGCCCAAGGCCTGCTTATCAGCTTTGCAGGGCAGGCCCCTGCCGGCCCCCTCCGTCAGGTGCTGAGGGAGACACATCACTGGGTGGCCCACGGGGGCGGCCCAGACCCAACGGGCTGGGCCACCTCCCGGCCTGCAAGCTGCTGCCTCCGTCTCCAAGAAAAGTGGGTTCCCGTGCTGTGGGGGGCGGGGGAGGGGGCTTGCCCCCACTTACTCTGCCCTCTCCCTCTTCCCTCCTGGGAAGGAGGTGCCAAGGGCTGCCCAGAGGGTAGGGAAGGGAGGCGGTCACAGCTGCTTTTGAGAACCTCTTTGGTCTGGGGGTCTGGGGGGACGCAGGGATGAGAGATGGTGGGACGGGGGTTGGCTGGGGGCGGGAGGGAACTGGGGGGACTCTGGCCTTTGGCGCCAGGCTTCTGTCCAAAGGCCACAGGCCCAGCTTAGGGGATCAGATTTCGGTGGACTCGATGCGTTCCAGGCGGGAGGGCGTCCAGGCTTTCTTCTCCTCGCTGTGCTGCGGGGTGGGCGTGCTGGAGCCCCCCGAGGCCCCGCGCTCCCGCAGCCGCCGCTCCAACTGCTGGTTGCGCTGGTACATCTCCACGTAGCTCAGCTGCAGCTGCTTCTGGTACTCGATGACCTTCTCCTTCTCCTCCAGCCACACGCGGCGCTCCTCGGCGAAGCTGGCGCCCTGGCGCTCCCGGGCCCGGCGCTCGGCCGCCAGCTCGGCCTGCAGCCGCCCCACCTCCCGCCGCAGGGCGCGCGTGCCGCCGTCCCCGCCGTTCTCCACCTCCCCGTCCAGGGACGCCAGGGACGCGGCGGCGGCCACCCCGGCCTGCCGGCGCATCTTGGCCTCGTCGCTCTCGCAGGCGGCCAGCGCGTCCTGCGGTTCGGCCGGCTCCACCGGGCTCAACGCGGGCTTGAGGCCGGCGGGGGCGGGTGGCTCCCCCTCGGCCAGCTCCAGGCTGGCCTGCTTGCTGCCGAAGGAGTCCCGCAGGCTGAGCAGCTGCTCCTCCTTCTCGCGCAGGGAGGCCCGGCCCTCCCGCAGCTGGGAGCGCAGCCCCACGATCTCACTCAACTTCTGGGACACGTCGGCCTGAGAGTCCTTCAGCTGCTGCTTCAGGAGGGAGATCTCCCCCGCCTTCTGGCACACCTGGGCAGGGCCGGCAGAGAGGAGAGGCCAGGTGAAGGCGGAGCCCGGCCTTCCCCCACCACCCTAGGCCAGCACCCAGCCCCGGAGACACCCACTTTCCCCTGGGCTCAGGGCCAGCTCCCCGCACCAGGAAGAACTGACCACAGGGGCCGGGGAGCCAGCTGAAAGGGCTGGAGTGGATGCTTCCTGTGCAATAGCCCAGGGCTGGATCCCCAGCTCCAGTAGGTGTGACCCCACCCCCAGAACTACAGGGAGAGCCCCCCCCTAAAGAGGGCTGGGGAGACAGCTCAGAGGGTTGGGGTGCATGCCTTGATCCTCAGCACTATAAGGTCCAAGCTAGGAATAGATCTCCCCCCACACCTCCAGGGACACATCTCCCATGCCCATTAAAAAAAGAGAGAGCCAGGAAGCCAGTTCCAAGGGCTGGGGCACTTCCTGTCACACTGGCGCCTCGGTCCATTCCTGGGGTATGCAAGTGACTGAGCTCTGAGCAGACTAGCACTCAGCCCTGCCGGGTGGGACCCAAAGAAATCGTCAAAGACACAGCGGCCCCAGGCAGCCTCCGGTCCTCAGGGCACAACTCGGCCACCTGAGGGGCAGTCCCTCCCTGGGTTTCTCCAGAAGGACGAAGGGAGGGGGACAGAGGCCCCAGCCCCCACCTCCCACTTGGTCTCCTCCATCCGGGGCAGGAAGTCGGCCTGCTCCTTCTGACAGGCGGCCACCTTGTCCTCCAGCTCCTCCCGCTGCCGCATCAGCCGGGCCGCCTCCTCCTGCAGCTGCTTCTTGTCCTGCTGCAGCCGCAGCACCTGCAGCTGGAGGCCCTGCTGGGCGCGCTGGGCGCGGCGGGCCACCTGCTGCAGCTTCCCGCTGCAGCCCTGCCGCAGCTCGGCCAGCTCGCGCTCCCACGCCTTCTGCCGCTCCTCCAGCACCTGGGCCACGGCCGCCTCGCTCTGCTCCAGGCTGCGGCGCAGCGCCGCCACCTCCTGCTCCTTCTCCCACAGCCGCTCCTCCAGCTCCTGGATCAGAGAGCTGGGCGAGGGCGGCGAGCAGGCGGCGAACGGCAGGCCGGCCCCGCCGCCCTCCCCGCCGCCCAGGTGGCCCCCGCGCCCCATGGACGAGGAGGAGCCGCTCTTGCTGGAGGCGCGGCCGCTGTCAGAGGTCCCCAGGTCCTGGTAGCCGGACCCACCGCCGCCGCCCACGCCGCCCCCGCCACTGCCACCACTGGTGCCGTAGCTGGCGGTGCCGATGCGGTTGATGTGGCTGGTGGAGGCGCTGAGGGGCGCCAGGTGCTGGCTGTAGCTGGAGCTGTAGGTGGGCAGGCTGGTGAGGGAGTTCCGGCCTGAGTCGGAGAGGCCGCCCCCGCCCCCGCCCGCCGGAGTCAGGGTCCGAGATTTGTCCAGTCCGCCCTTGAGGCCGCCTGGGCCCTGTCGTCCCTCAGGGGTCCCGTTGGTCTGCGGGGGACACAAGTTCTGCATGGAGTGGAAGTTCTTGGGTACAACGGGCTTGAAGGCGGAAGGCCGGACTATTGGCTCTGAGCACTGTGTGAAAGCAAGGAAAGAGGCCTGGGGTCAGCACGGGGGTCTGGGCCCCAGCCACTGCCCTCTGGTCAAAATTTATTGAGGGGGGGGCAGAGCGATAGCACAGTGGGGAGGGCCTCTGTCTTGCACAGTCAACCCGGGTTTGATCCTTGGCATTCCATATGGTCCCCCAAGCACCGCCAGGATTAATTCCTGAGTGCAGTCAGGAGTAACTCCTGAGCACTGCCGGGTGTGACCCAAAAATCCAAAAAGAAAATAATTATGGAAGGGTAGGGGCCCAGATGACCTACTTCCCCCCTCTCACTCACATGACAGCCCCTCCTGGCTGGGCCGCCAGCTCCCAGCCAACCCCCGGCCCACACAGCTGTACTCGGCCCCAAGGGTCCCCAGCTGTCCTGGCCTCCTAGACCCCATGTCCGTCTCCTGGGAGACCCGCTTTCCCTTCCTCTCGGCCCACCCCCCGGGAGAGGGCCCCTGCGGGCTGACCTGGTCTAGCTTGCCGGAAGTGGCCAGGAGTTTGGGTGGGTGACTGGGCTCGCGGTACTGCGGGGGGGCCTTGTCGCTGCTGCCGCTGCTGCTGCTGCCGCCGCTGCTGCCCACCACGTTGCCGCAGACGTCGGTGTGGTCACTGGCCCGCAGCTCGCCATTGAGGTAGAGGGAGTTGGCGAGAACCTTGTCCTCCGAGGGGTAGCGGCCTGGCCTCTCCCTGCTGGCCCCCATGGCGCTGCTGCGGGCGCCGGGGAAGCTGCCCTGGCCGCCCCCAGCCCCCGTGCGGGTGCCCACGCTCTTCATGGTGAACTCAGGAGCGTGGGCTACCCCACTGCCCATGGCCAGGCGAGGGTCCGGGGGTCCGAGCTCAGAGGGCCGTGGGGCAAAGGCCAGGAGGGGGTCCCGCCCTGGGTCTGCACGCACGGCCAGTGTCTCCAACTTCGCCATGACTAAGCCGGGGTGGGGTGGGGGGCCCTGTGGGTACAGGTGGGCAAGCACAGCTCAGTCAGAACCCACCCCCCCAACTCTGACACCCCCAGTCAAGTCAGCCCCGTGACCACCCGCCCCTCAGTATTGCCTTCCCTACAATGGGTACAAGAGTATGGGTACAAAATGTGAAGAATGGGACCAGCTAAGAATGACAGAGGCTGGAGCGATAGCACAGAGGGGAGGGTGTTTGCCTTGCATGTGGCCAACCCAGGTTCGATTCCCAGGGATCCCTTATGGTCCCCTGAGTACCGCCAGGAGTAATTCCTGAGTGCAGAGCCAGGAGTAACCCCTGTGCATCGCCGGGTGTGACCCAAAAAGAAAAAAATGAATCATAGCTTAGTGAGGCTGGAGTGGTACTACAGCGGGGAGGGCATTTTCCTTCGTGTGGCCAGCCCGGGTTTGATCCCTGGCACCCCATATGGAGCCTCGGAGCATGCCAGGAGTAACCCCTGAGCACTGATGAACTGAGCATTGCTGGATGTGCTCCCCCAAAAATAGAATGATAGGATGGTAATGGGTGTGTTTGTGTGTCTGTGTGGCCCACTAGGCAAAGCCCCAACCACCCAGGGCGCCATGCACATAGCCTCCCACCCTTGTGGGCGGAAAGTATCCCATCCCCACCTCCCCCGAGCCTCCCCAAACAGGGGACCCCCTCAACTCCTCGCTGCTACCTGCAGAACTAGGTCTTTAGCCTAGGTCTGGAGGCTCGGCACGGGGGAAGAGGGGGTGGGAGGGGGGCGCAAGCACAGCCAGTGCACCCCTGTGCGTGGGGGTCCCTCCCCGCCTCCAGCCTGGGATGCTGCCGCTAAGGGCAGAAGTGGAGGCTCACCTGCCTCTCCAAGGGGGTGGGGGGCCGCCGGGGCTCAAGGCTGGGACCCTCTGAGGCCCGGTCTGCAGGGGCCAGGCGCCTCCCTCTCGCAGTCCGGGCTTGGCCCGAGCCGGCGGCGCCACTCGGGACGGACAGGCTGAGCCATGCCGGACTCCAGTTCGCTCCTCTGCGAAAGGGAAGGAAAAGACCTACCTCGCGTGGCCGCCGCAGGCCAGGGCGGTGGGCGCGAGCAGCCGCGGGGGCGCGCGGCGGGGGTGAATCGCGGGACGCCCACGGGCACGCGCAGGCCTCCCGCGGGCGCACGAGGACCCTCCCGGGGTCTTTCCCCACCTCTCGCGCCGCTCGGGGCCCGGGTTGGCTGCAGACGCCTGCGGGTTCCACAGGTGGGAGGGGGAGAAGCGGGCCGGGGAGGCGTGTGTATGCATGCGCGCCAAGAATTCACCGCCACCAGGAAGACTTCCTGGATTCCACCCCCCCTTCCCAACTCTGTGCGCGGACCTTGAACCTGCTCAGTTCTCCGTGAAGTTCTCGGCCCTTCGGTGGTATGCGCCCCCCCTCCCCCGCGCAGCCCCAACCACCAAGGCCCGCAGGAGCTGGGGGAGCAAGGTGAACAGGGACTCAGGTTACCTGTCTCAGAGAGGCCCCGCTTCCTCGTTCCTTTGTCTCGAGTCCGCACCTGGGAACACCTGCCTCAGAGGTCCGCGGGATCCAGCTGGACAGTACAGCCGCTGCAGGCAATCTCTGCTGCGGGTGTAGACGCTCAAATAGTCACACCGGGCATGGGGGCGGGGGCACCCTGCAGGCGTCTGCTCCTGATTCTCACCGAGAGACAGGTAGAAAGCCCTGATTTACTATGAGGAGGTCCTGGGGGGCGGGGGGGGGTACCCTAAGGCTCTTTGCAGGCTCTCCCAGCCCTCCTCTACCCAGACACCCACTCGGGTCTAATCTAGCCAGATGCCAGACTAGGAGGGCCTGACCCAAATTTTGCCCGGCGTGAGTCTTTTGGCCACCACACTGGACTTCCGAGCCCAGGTGGTGGGAAGGTTGTTTGGCAATGCGGTCCCCAGGTGTGGAACTAGCACCCGCCACCCCCTCCCTGGGCCAGCCTCTCCCCACGCACGGAGCTGAGACTAATTTCAATGCCGGCTCAGCATTGCATGACGTTCACCTCGGGGACAGTGGGGTCCCTGGGGACCCCCTCTGCCTCACCCCAGCTCCCAGCATGCTGAAGCAGCTGTCAGCCCAGAAACACCGCTCCCCTCTCTAGTAGGACCCCCTCCTTCTCTTGGCTTTCCTGGGTGCCCGGGGCGTCCTGGGAGGCGGCAGGCTGCCGAGTGGTCAGAGGTTTGGCTGCAGCCCAGGAACACAGAGAAGTGTTTGGGAAGAATGGACAAAATTCCATTCCCGTGAGCTTCAGGGAGCCAGGAGCCAGAGGGAGGGTGGATGGAGGTGACACCTATCACCAGATGGGGAGAGTGTCTGGGTGAAACGGGTGCCTGGGGGAAGACCAGAGAAAGCCACCTCACGCGTGCCAGATGGAAGAGAGTAAGCGTGTCCGCCTTCACAAGCGGTGTGGGGGGCCCTGGCATCAAGCGAGGGTGGCAGGGCCCTTCCCCCGGCAGAGGCCTGGGGGACCGTGTGGGTGCAGGAAAGCCGGAGCCGGCGAGCCCTGCAGACCCCACAATGGGGTTGGGGGGCTTCAAGAATGTTGAGGCCATCCATGTACTAGCAGTAGGCCGGGTAGAACCGCTCAGACGCCACACTGCATACTTGGCTGATGACCCCATCAGGGTCTACGGTTTTAATAAAGTGCCACAAGGCAAAGCCGGGGAACCAGGGTCCGGAGGGAATGAGGGGAGAGTTCCCTGCCAAGACAGAAGGCCCAGGAGGCACAAGTTAAGGTAGTCTGGGATCCAAGAGCACTTTTCTCATTTAATTGTTTTTGTTTTTTGGCCACTGGTGATGCTCGGGGTTTACCCCTGGCAGTGCTCAAGATACTGGGGATTGAAGCCAGGTCAACTGCATGCAAAGCAAGTGCCCTCCCTGTGCTCTGCAGCCCCACCTTTTCTCATTTTAAACTGAAATGTGCGTGACACTGTTCCCTTGTACTGAGCAGAGTAGCCTGAGGGTGCCGGGCGTGGCCCGGGAAGGAACCAAATAATAATAAAATTAAATATGATGGAAACCTGAGTGCACTGGTGCCAACAGAGAGACGAGTATGCCAGAGACCTGGGAGTGGGCAGGAGCAAGCCTCGGAAGCAATCTCGGTGATCGTGGGCACGCAGCGGGTGGAGGTGGGGGGTAGTGAGACGGTGCTCTGTAATGGTAAAGCTCAGTTCAAGACAGGCGGCACGACCGTCTCTGCGGTCTAGGCAAAAACAATTCACCCACAGGCCGGGATTGGAGTTGTGTCCCTCTGTCCCCGCTGCTCTCCGGGGACTTGTGTGATGCCGGCCGGATGCAGAGTCCAGGAGGGCGGTGAGGACTCCTGACTATCTCTTGAGCCCCCTAAACCTCATATTCTACTTGACTGCTAACCAACCTGCAACCCACAATTTGGGGACTCCCCAAGAGCTTCTAGCCACAGTGCCAACTTGCTGTGGTCCAGGGCAGGTCAGGGGGCCCAGCGCCGTCCCTCTCCCCCGCGCGTGCGGTGAGAGTTGCTTCAGGACTCCAGCCGGAGCTGGCGGGATGAGAGAGGGTAGAGGCAGAAGTGCTCTGGCGGGCAGACACTGAGCCCAGGGGAAGAGCTGGAGCTTCATGTCTGGGTCAAGGTCTGCTGGGGCCCAGGTAACAAGGTGGTTTGCAAAAGCAGCCGCGTGCGTGGCATGAAAGCGCAAGCTGGGAAGGACAGGCTGTGGCCCGACGCTGCCTGTCTCCGAGGCAGATTATCCCCTTCCATCTGCCTCCCTCCACCTTGCAGGCTGCAGCAACAGCTCTCACAGAGGGCCCAAATGGACTCGACCCGAAGGGCTTACATGGGCATTTGCCTATAGTGTTCCTTCTGAAGCTAGGAACACCCACCTTTTTCTGAGTGATCTCAAGGACCAATGAGATAGTACAGTGGGTGAGGCAAGCTCGCCATGCACAGGACAGGCTGGAGTTCAATCCCCGGCACGCCATGTGGCCCCCTGAGCACCGCCAACAGTGATTCCTGAGAGTACAGAACTGGGAGTAGCCCCTGAGCATCGCTGGGTGTGGCCCAAAAACCAAGAAGAAAAAGAGATCTCAAAGATCCCTCACAGAGACCATTCCCTCTGGCCCACCCATTTGCTAGGGTCTCCTCACTGACCTTCCCCTTGGCCCTGCTCCTCAACTGCCCTCTCCCTGCCCCCACGCCCCAACAGCAGTCCCTGAGTCTCTTCCCAAAGGGCAGAGCTGATGCCCTCCTGCTCTGCCCAAATTACTGCAGGAACAATACTAAGCATGGCGTTCAGAGTACATGGACACAAATGTTAACCCCAACTCCAGCAATGGGCGAGCAGGGCGGGGGAGACTGGCATGCAGGTTATTGCACCTCTGGCTCTTACACCTACCTTACAGGAATCCTCACTTAAGTGTGTGATGGGGGAAATGCTGGCATTTCTCTCAGGCTCCAGAACGGGAGCAGAGGCGGGGCCACATCCCTCCCGCACCGACGCTCCTCTTTCCGGGGCCTGAGCGCCCTCACTCTCATGACACCATCACCTGCCCAGCTGTGCACTCACCCTGTGCATCCTTCTAAGACCTCACAGGCTCCCAGGGAGACACCCCTGATGGCGCCCGTGGGAAGAGGCCTGGGAGCACTCCAGAAAGATTTTATCCTGAGACTTCCCCAGGGCTGGCCAGTGGGTGTCCCGGGAGCACAGAGGCAGGGTCCTGGGGGGCGCTGGCAGCGAAGAGCTGCAGAGGACTGCAGAGGGAATGCCAGTTGCAAGCAGTGCAAAGAGGCCCTGAATCCAGCCAGGGAAATCATGAAGGGTTTCCAGGGAGAAAAGGCTAAGGGGGAAAGGAGCCAGGGGGCAGTGTAGGGCTTTGGGGGTGGGCGGTCATGGGTGTGTGTGATAAGGTCTCCAGAACTTCTTGCTTGGGATGTGTGAAGGGACATTCATCTTCCCTTGACGACGGCGGCGGGGAGGTGGGGAATGGGCCCATCTCCCAGATTCCGGCTCTGATGATGCTGTTTCAGAACTGAGCGGGCTGAGAGCGCCCCCCACCCCCACCCCCCGGGCGCACACACGCGCGCACACACGCGCCTCCGTGCGGGGAGGTGGGGGCTGTTCGCCATTCACCAGCAGCAGCCCACGGCCCGCGGCAGCAGCACAGAGACCCGGGCCACTTGCCGTCCCGGGGGGGGGGAATGCCCCGAGGGTCCCTGCCACGGGGTGGAGTGGGGTGGGGGAAATCCCGCCGGCACCTCCCAGGGCTCCCCACCAACGTGTGTGGCCCCGGGGGGCGGGGCGCAGAGGGAAGAGGTGACATAATCCGGGCCGCACCCCCTCCGGCCGCCACTTCCCCCCCACCCCAAACCCCGGGCCGGGCGAAACGTGCATGACATCATCGGCCTCCTCGCCTCTCCCCTCCTCCCCGGCCCCCGGGGACCCCCCCGCCGCTGGACGCGCCCCCCTCCCCGGCTCCGAGTCCGGCCGGAGCCCCGCGCGCGGGGCAGCTGGCAGCGGCCCCGGAAGGGGCGCGGCGGCGGGCCGGCCGCACTTACTCGCTGCGTCAGGGTCCCGCGCGGGGTGTCGGGCGCCGGCGCTCCGTGCCCGGCTCGCTGGCGCAGCCCGAAGCCCGCCCGGCGGGGCGCGAGGCGCGGGCCCGGCTCGGCTCCGCGCCCCTCCCGCTCCCGCCCGGCCCCGCCCACCCGCGGCTGCGGCAAACGCGGGCCCGCCCCGGCCACGCCCCCAGAGCCGGCCAATCGCCGCGCGGGGGCGGGGCGCCGCGCTTAACCCCTGCGCGCCGCCGCGGGCGCGAGCGTGGGAGCCTCCCCGGGGTCACGTCCGCAAGCCCCCGCTCTGCCTGTTGCCTGCGGGGAGCCCCCCTGTCCCCGCTCGCCGAGCCCCTCCGTGGGCCCACTCTCTCTCCTCTGAGTAAACGAACCCGGAGGGGCGGCGCCCTCCCGGAATCCCACCTCGTGGGCAGCCGGGAGGACCCCCGCCCCATCCCGCAGCTTGGGGAAGGGGAGCTCCCGGCCCCAAACCCCAGCCCCGTGTTTTTTCCCCGCCGGCCTCTTCGGACGCGGATGCTGCGAGGCCCTGTGGGGCTGCAAGGTGGGGCGGGGCGAGCCTCGGGGGAGGGGGGTCTGACCCTGCCGAGGGACAGAGCAGCCCCCCCAGCTGTTTCCCCGCCCCGAGTGGGGCCCGCTGACCCCCTTCGTCCCGCCGGCGGTAGACGGAGCTGCTCAGAAACTTGGTGCTCCGGGAGGCCCACGGCGAGCAGGGTCCAGCCCCCTAGGAGGAGAAAGATTTGCGTGGTGGCGAGCCTGCAGACTTAGGGGGCTTCCTCCCCGGGGCTGGGGCGCCTCCCGCGAGGTCTGGGACCCGACCAATCGCTGCACCCCGGCGTGAGGCCCCGCGAGGTGACGGCTGACCTCGTCCCTGACCAGGGAACGCAAGCTTTGCACGCGCCTGTCGAGCGAGGTGCAAGGGACTTGCTGGTACCGCCCCCGGTGGTCCCCGGAGGACTGCCCGGAGGAGGGAGGCTCCTAAGAACTGGGGCTTTTTTCTTAGCCTTCTGTTGGTGGCAGATCTCACCACGCCTCAAGGTTCTGCGTTAACAACTCTGGAGGCATAAAGGGTGTGTGTGTGGGGGGTTGTCTCCTCAAAACTGCAGTGCCTCTACTCTGGCAGGGGTTTAACCCTGTCGTATCTCTGATGTTCTAGCTGAGCTACAATGGGGTTTGTCAACTGTCATCTGTCATCCTATTTTACAGTTTTTATTTCTTGCTACTTGTTGTTTTCTAAATTTTTCTGTATTTTACATTTACCTTCTATAGTAATCAGCAAAGCATTAATTTTTTTTGGTGGTTATTATTATTATTATTATTATTTGGCAGGGGGTGAAGTGCGGGTTTGGGCCACACCCAGCTATGTTCAGGAATTATTACTGGCTTGCTGGGGCGGGCGGGGCTGGGGGTGGGTGGGACCATATGGGATACCAGGGATTGAACCCATGTTCACCCCATGCAAGGCAAGCGCCCTACCAGCTGTACTATCTCTCCAGCGCTGTTTCTTTAAATTTATCAAGTAGGGGCAGGAGAGATGGTCCAACCGGCTGGGCAAATGCTTTGTATACAGGAGACCCATGTTCCAATCCTGGCACTGCATAGTTCCTGGAGTCACCCCTGAGCACAGAGACAGGAGTAATCCCTGAGCTCTGCTGGGTGTGGCCCAACACCAAAAATTAAATATATCACACAAATAAGCCTATATTTCACTGATGATTAAAGTCATTCTTTTGTCTTGGGGCCACGGCTGGTGATGCTCAAGGCTTACTCTTGGCTCTGCACTCAGGGACCACGGTGGTCGTCTCAGGGCACCGTATGGGAGGCTGGGGGTCAAAACCAGGTCGGTTGTGTGCAAGACAAATGTGCAGTCCTCCCCACTGTGCAATTGCTCTGGCCCCGTAAAGCCATTCATGTCTATATTCCGCTTTATATGATGAGAAATGCAATGGGCCTCTTCCGTTTTCTAGCCAGCTGCCCTTACAACTACTTTTGTTTTGGTGCCATACCTGATGGTGCTCAGGGCCTGCTCCTGGCCCTGCTCTCAGGTATCATCACTGGCAGGGCTCAGAGGAATCAACGGGGTGCCGGGGATCGATCCCAGGTCAGCCATGTGCGAAGCTGTACGATGTCTCCAGCCCATAATTACTTTTATTTTATTCAATTTTGTGTGTGTGGTGCTGGGAATCTAAGCCAGGTCTCATGCATGCAAAGCATGTGCTTTACTCACCGCCAAGCCACATTCCTGGCCCTTAGTTGTTTTTTGGTTTTAATCCAGTGTGACAGGTTCAGTTTTTTTAATTCTTTGGTTCAACCTTTTTTTCTTTATTTTGGAGGGGGAGTCACACCCGGTGATGCTCAGGGGTCACTCCTGGCTCTGCACTCAGGAATTACCCCTGGCGGTGCTTGGGGGACTGCATGGGATGCTGGGAATCGAACCCGGGTCAGCCGCATACAAGGCAGACGCCCTACCTGCTGTGCTATCACTCCAGCCCCTAGACTCAGTTTTTGATTACAATGTTGCTTGTTTGTTTTGGTACCACACCTGAAAGTGCTCGGGGGCTACTCTCAGCTCCATGCTCCAGGGTCACTCCTGTAGTGCTAGAGGAACATGTGGTGTTGGGGGTCAACCCTGGGCTTCCTGAATGCAAAGCGTTGACTTGTGTCTCTGGTCGACCTGTGTCTCTGGCCCCCATTGACACTCTAAAATTTTTTATTTATTTGTTGCAGGGATAGCAAATGAACTCATGACTTCACACATGCAAGGCAAGAGCTTCACCTCTGGCTACTCATTCCAGGCCTTCTGGCTACCTTTCTAAAAACCGTATTAAGGCCAGAGTGGGGGTGCAGCAGGGAGGGAGCGTGCCTGGCATACAGCTGACCTGGGTTTGATCCTCAGAGTCCCGTATGCTCTCCTGGATGGCAGAGCCAGGAGTAAGCCCTGAGCACTGCTGGGTGTGGCCCAAAAAACAATGAAAAACTAACAGATAAAATAAAAGCCAGAAACCCAGGGAAATATTTTCTGGGGAAAAAATTACAAAAATAATAAAGTTGTTGAAGATATTATCCAGAAACATGCAAAAAAAGAAGTATCTGGACTCTGGTAGTTTATTCATTTGTTTTTTTGTTTTGGGGCCACACCAAGCTGTGCTCGGGGGTTTACTCTTGGAGGCCCAGGGGACCATCTGCTGTTCAGTGGGTACAGAGGACTGAAGTCTGGTCGGCCATGTGCAAGGCAAGACCCCCACCCTGCGGTACCAGCTCTCTGGTCTCTGGACTCTGATAGTTTAATTAAAGACGTCTCTCAAAGTTTCAGTGAACAGATAACCCTCACCTTATAACTGTGTATGCCTGGAAAATTTACAATCCACTTCACAAAGGCCCTAGCATCAATTCACCATAAAAATAACATACAAAGGAAAACCGCAAAGTAATTATGCCTATCAGTTTGGGGGAAAATTCTGATATACAACTGAGGGAAATAAAGTATTACTATAGATAAGATGAATAGTAATAATGAGCTTGCTTAATGAGAAAAGTAACCATTATGCTAGGTGCCAAAGTACTTTACAAACCAGTAACTAAATGAATTCTCAGAATTAACAGGGAACACTTGAAATTAAGATTCAGTACTTTTTTTTACCTTGACATCTGGTAAAATTGAAGGGCTTGCACGGCTAACTGAAAGTCCCTTTGCTAAACAATCCTTATCGAATGAACCAGGTGCGGTTCCTGCTTATCTCTGTGGGATGGGTTTCATTTCTCTGCCAGCCTGTGGAATTATTCAAAGAGCCAATCACATACACTGCAGGATTTTGGAGGCCCCCACCCTCTTGCAGCTACAAAGTCTGCCCTCCTGCCAGTGTCCCGTTGTTGCTCTGTGTCTCATTGTAGCCCTCCCTGGGTTCTGGGTATGAGTGAGTAGTAAGAGGCTGTCAGCCTCACCTGTCCAGGGTTCAGCATCAGTTTGGCCACTGTAACTCTATGCCGGAAAACCTCCTTTAACAGGTGACTGGATGCGATTAAACAGCAATCCAGAATGGGGATGTGGGAGGCAGGGGAAGCGGGCGATTAGTGGGGGGGATCAAATTTTCTGCATGTAAGAGCCCTGGATTCCATCCTGGGAACAGGATGGTCCCCCAAGCACTGGCAAGAATAATCTCCAAGCACTAAGCTGGGAGTAGCTACAAGCCCCAGCAAAATCCTGTCATTCCAATAAAACTGAGATAGCCAGAAAAAAAAAGAAAGAGTTGGGGCTGGAGAGTTATACAGCATGCAGGGCACTTGCCTGACATGAGGCCCACCCAGATTCGATCCCTGGCATCCTTTGTGGTCCCCCAAGCTCACCAGGAGTGTTCCCTGAGTGCAGAGCCAGGAGTAACCCTTGAGCACTGCTGGTGTGGCCCCCAAACCAAAACAAAACAAAAAATAACCAAAGAGTGTATCAGACTTACTTTAAAAAGACAAAAAAATTAGACCAATAGTATCCCATGTTGTAAGAAAATGTTTTAAGGAAATAGTATCCCATGGCTGTAAGGAAATGGTGGCTCATGTAGGGTTTTTTTTTTTTTTTTTTTTTGTGGGAGGAGGGTGGTGGTGGTGGCTTCGGAGACTGTATGTGGTGGTGATTGAGCCCAAGGCAAGTGCACTACCCACAGTACCATCTCTCCAACCACTGTAGTATTTTTCTTTTCTTTTTGTTTTGGTACCACAGCCAGTAGTGGTCAGGCCTTACTTCTGGCTCTGTGCTCAGGGAGCACTCCGTGGGGTGGGGCTCGGGGACACGGGGTTGAATCCGGTGAGCTGCATGCAAAGCATGCACCTCACCCACTCTATTATCTCTCTAGCCCTCATCATCATGTCACTGTCACTGTCATCCCGTTGCTCATCGATTTGCTTGAGTGGGCACCAGTAACGTCTCTCATTGAGAGACTTATTGTTACTGTTTTTGGCATATCCAATACGCATGGGTAGCTTGCCAGGCTCTGCCGCAAGGGCTCGATACTCTTGGTAGCTTGCCGGGCTCTCCGAGAGGGGCGGAGGAATCGAACACGGGTTGGCCTCGTGAAAGGCGAACGCCCTACCGCTGTGCTATCGCTCCAGCCCTCCATCCTCATGTGCTCTTTTTTATTTTATTTTTTTTTTGGCCACACCTGGCAAGGCTCAGGGGTTACTCCTGGCTCTACACTCAGGAAACACTCCTTGTCTGTTCAGGGTACCAAACCCAGGTTAGCCGCATGCAAGGCGAGCATCCTACACACTGTGCTCTCCAGTCCCTCACATAGTACTTTTAATAGTCTAAACTGGTATAGTTGTATGAGAGGGAATTAGAACATATGTAACAGGGGCCGGAGCAATAGTACAGCAGGTAGGGCATTACCTTGCATGCAGCCGACCTGGTTCAATCTCTGGCACCCCATATGGCCCATCAAGCACCGCCAGGAGTAATTCCTGAGTGCAGAATCAGGAGTAACACCTGAGCATTGATGGGTGTAACCCAAAAAGAAAAAAAAAGAAAAAAAATCAAATATGTAATAATGTGAAACGTCGGGCTGAAGTGGTATGATATACACATATACAGCCACCATTATGCTGGGTATAAATACAAATTTTAAACCTAAGTGCTAGAGCAATAGCACAGCATGTAGGGCGTTTGCCTTGCATGCAGCCAACCCGGGTTTGATTCCCAGCATCCCATATGGTCCCCTGAGCACCGCCAAGGGTAATTCCTGAGTGTAGAGCCAGGAGTAACCCCTGTGCATAGTGCTGGGTGTGACCAAAAAAGCGAAAAAAAAATTTAAAACCTAAATACATCATCGGTCTGTTAACAAATGATTAAATGAGTTACAGTGCATGTGATGCATTATCATGATACAAAGTTGTTTTTTTTGTTTGTTTTTGGGCCACAACTGGTGATACTCAGGGCTCACTCTTGGCAAGCTCAGGGGACCATATGGGGTGCTGGGGATTGAAGCTGAGTTGGCAGTGTGGAAGGCAAGAACCCACTGTACTATTGCTCCAGCCCCAAGAAAGTAATTTAAAAGAATTGTGTGAGACATCCCAATGGGCTGGGGGGCACGCCAGGTGACATGAGACCCCCACAAGCACTGCTGAGAATGACTCGGGCAAGTACTGAGCAGCTGGTAGCCTCCAAACACTGCCAAGTATGGCCCAAAAACAAATGAAAGAGAAAAATTTTAAGAGAATGAATACAGGCTAAAGAGATAATGCCAGCGTTAAAGTGCTCAGGATGCATGTGGCTAACACAGACTTAATCCCCAGCATCCGTTCTGGTCCCCAAGCAGCTCCAGGATGAAGTACTGAGCATGGCTAGATGTGGTCCCAAAACAAAACAAAACAAAATCCCTGACCTAATGTACCATGCATTCCCATGAGAGAAGACAAAACGAAGTAAAATACACAGTGGGCAGGAGAGTAGTAAGTATTAAGAAACTGGAGTTTGGGGCTGGAGTGATAGCACAGATGGGAGGACGTTTGCCTTGCATGTGGCTGATCCGGGTTCGATTCCTATATGGGCCCCTGAACACTGTCAGCAGTAATTCCTGAGTGCAGAGCCAGGAGTAACCCCTGTGCATCGCCGGGTGTGACCCCAAAAGCAAAAAAAAAAAAAAACCACAAAAAACTGAAGTTGTTGGGGGACCCTAACACTGGATTAATGTGGAGGGCCTCACTCACTACAGAAGTGACGTTCAAGTTAAAGATTCAGAGGGAAGGGCCTGGAGCAATACTAACTGTGGGTAGGGCATTTGCCTTGCACGAGGCTGACCGGGGTTTAATCCCTGGCATCCCATATGGTCCCCGAGCACCACCTGGAGTAATTCCTGAGTACAGGCTCAGGAATAATGCCTGGGTATTGCTGGATGTGACTCCCCCAAAGAAAAATAGAGAGAGGAGAGCTGGAGAGTTCAGTGGGCTGAGGCCCTGTGTATGAGAGGCCCAGGTTCAGTCTCCCCTCGGCCTCTCAGGAGTAGCCCCACAGAACTGCTGGGCGTGACCAAACCAAGACAAAACCCCACGACTCGGAGGGGAGGGAAGAAGCTGAATGTGAATCTGGAGGTTTCTAGGAGGCAATATATAGTTTTCATTTGGTTGGTTAGTTCTTTGGGGGCCACACCTGACTCCCTCTGCATCAGGGGTCACTCGTGCTGGGACTTGCAAGCAGGGACTGACCCAGGGCTGGTCGTGGGAAAGGCAAATGCCTCAGCAGACAAACTAGCTCTCTGGTCCCAAAGAGGCAATTGTGTTTTTTTTCTACAATAAAACAAGTTCTTTTTCAATGATTTGTTTAGTTGCACTGAGTAAAGCTCTCACAGATTAAAAAGCTAAATATTTGAAGATGAATTTTTATCAAGGCACCGTGATTTACAAAGTTATTCATAGTTGAGTTTCAGGCATATGATGTTCCAGCACCAGGTGCTAGGGCGAAAGCACAGCGGGTAGGCTGCTTGCCTTGCACACGCCAGCCCAGGTTTAAGCTCCAGCATTCTAGACGGCCCCCCAGCCCCCCCAAGAGTGACCCCTGAGTGCAGGGCAGAGTAAGCCTTGGGCACTGCTGGGTGTGACTCAAAACAGACAAAACAAAACACATTATTCCAACACTAACCCCACCACCAGTGTTAAACATTATTTTGATAACAACTTTAATTTCTTTTTGTGTCATGGCCTCTGCTCAGGGCTTACTCCTGGCTCTGTGCTCAGTGATCACTCCTGTAGTGCTCCTCAGGGGACCATAGAGGGTACCAGGTACTGAACCTGGGTCAGCAGCATGCAAGATAAATGGCTTACCCTCTGCTCACTCTCTCTTGGGGCCAGACCTGCATTTTTCAAATGGCACAAGATTAAGATTATTTACCAGTGAGTTTTACCCATCTGTAAATGGTAATTCCAGAGCTAGGGTTGGGGCACCTGCAGGGTATAAGAGGCACCAAACTCTTGACAAATGATATAGGAAAGTTGTGATCAATTAATTATGTCTCCCTACCAGCTCATAGCATCCATATAGACAAACATTTCTTTTTTTTTTTTTTTTTGCAGTGCTGGCCCCTTGCACCTTTACGTGCATACCCCTTTCTTAATATTCTGGTAAGAAGAATAATGCCCTATCCACAAGATGTCCCAACCCTAGATTCCTGAGTCTATTTTTAATTTTTTTTTCTTTTTGGGTCACACCCGGCAATGCACAGGGTTCATTCCTGGCTCATGCACTCAGGAATTACCCCTGGAGGTGCTCAGGGGACCATATGGGATGCTGGGATTCGAACCCGGGTCAGCCGCGTGCAAGGCAAACGCCCTACCCACTGTGCAATCACTCCAGCCCCCAAAATTATTATTGTTATTAGGTTTTGAGTCACATCCAGCTGTGCTCAGGGCTTCTGGCTTGGGGACCATTATACGGAGCCAAGGCTGAAACTCAGGTTGGCTGTGTGGTTCGGCCTCACCTGCTGTACTGTCTCTTTGGCAGTCTTGTTAATTTCTTAGGTTAAAGTTACATGGCAAAGGAGAATTACAGTCCTAGATAGAATGAGAGTTTCTAATGGGCTAACCTTAAAATAGGGAGATTATCCTGGATTATCCCAGTGGGCTCAGGGTAATCACAAAGGTTCTTAAGAAACTTCAGGTGGCTGGAGAGACAGTATCGTGTAAAGCATTTGCCTTGCACACCTGGCCAACCTGGCTTTATTCCCCCGCTCCTCGTATGGTGCCCAAGCCCCGCCAGGTGTGACCCCTGGGTGCAGAGCCAGAGTAAGCCCTGAGGACTGTTGAATGTGCAAATTTTAAAATATAAGAAAAAAATGGGGACCAGAGAGATAATACAGATAAGGAGCATGCCTGGCGCACAGCCAATCCCTTGAATACAATTCAGTCCCTGGCACTGCATATGGTTCTCTGGGTACTGCTAGGAAAGATCCCTGAACAGTTGGGAAAAACCCTGAGCACTGCTGGATGTGGCCTGGCACTATGTCTCTCCCCCCTACGGGCACAACAGGTGAGACCTAAGAACTTCCAGGAGTAATCCCTGAGCCTAGAGGCAGGAATAAGCCCTGGGCATCAGCAGGTGTGGCCCAAATCCATCCTCCCCCCCCCCCCCCACACACACACAAAGGGAAGAGGACTTAAGGGAGAGAAGGGAGATAAGTCTAAAGATGCAGAGTTGCAGGTTTTAGAAATGGATGAAGAGGGGCCAGAGCGTTAGTACAGCGAGTAGGGTGTTTGCTTTGCACAAGGCTGACCTGGGTTCTATCTCCAGTGTCCCGTGCGGTCCCCTGAGTGCTACCAGGTGTGATCCTGGAGCACAGAGCCAGGAGCAAGTCCTGAGCTTCTCAGGGTGTGCTACCCCTGCCCTAAAAAAAAAAAAATGGAGGAATAGAGCCAGGAGCCATGGAATGTGGGCAGTCTCTCCAAGCTGGAAAAACGCCTCCACACAGGAACACAGTCACCTCACTCTTAGCTCAGAAGACCCATGTTTCACTTCAACCTACAGAACTAAAATAAACTGCTGTGGTTTTACATCACTGAACTTGTGGTTGTTACAGCAGCACCAGAAAACTAATGCAAACACAGGTTAAAAATTTTTGATTTGTTTTTGTTTTTACTTTTTTTTTTTTTTTTGCTTACTCCTGGCTGTGTCCAGGGATCACTCCTGGCATGACTTGGGGGGGGGGGGGGGTGGCAACAAGGTGCTAGAGATCAAAGTCAGGTTGGCAAACACTGTACATGCTGTACTGGTTCTCTGGGCCATAAACATAGAACATCTTTGTGTGTGTGTGACACCTGGCAGTGCTGGGGTTTGGGGGACAATACATGGTGCCAGGATCCTAACTCAGGTGGCTGTACGCAAAGCAGGTGCCGTAGCCTCTGTGCTATCTCTCCAGCTCAACACTCAGTATTTTTATGCCAAAGGGCTTTTATGTAAAACCCAGCTTTTGTTTTGTTTTGTGTCTTGTGCAACACCCAGTGATGTTCAGGGGTTACTCCTGGCTCTACACTCAGGAATCACTTTGCTGGTGTTCAGAGGACCATATAGGATGCTGGGGTCAAACTGGGGTCGGCTGTGTGCAAAGCAAGTGCCCTTCCTGCTGTGCTATCTCTCTGACCCCAAACCCAGATTTTTTTTTTTTGCTTTATTTATAGCAGGTTATATGCCAAAAGTTTTTCTAAATAACTTTGTTACAGTACTAATGCTTGGTAAGTTCTCTTATAAAATACCCTCACATACACTATCATAATGATACTAGTATGAGTAATAAATGTATTAACCAACAATGTATGGTGTACAAACGAGATTATATATGTTCATATATATGTCTATATATCTATATCTATACTCACTCTAACACATTTCTTTGGTGTCCTATCCAACTTATAACCTCAAAGTATTTGAGGTTTCTTCTTATATTGACAGGGTATTTACCTCCAAACACCAAATTAGGTTCATTTTAATTGTGTCATATCTGTGGTGTTCAGGGGCTGCCTCTGCCCCATGCTTAGGCTTGGGGGAAGCACAGCAGTGCCAGGGACCAAAGACCTAGCCACATGCAAGGTCTTAGGCCATGTACTATTTCTTCAGGTCCTAAACACCAAAATGAGAAACAGACAGGTCACTTTTCTTTTTGGGTCACACCTGGCAATGCTCAGGGGTTTCTCCTGGCTCTGCACTCAGGAATCACTCCTGGCGGTGCTCGGGGAACCATATGGGATGCTGGGAATCGAAACCGGGTCGGCCGAGTGCAAGGCAAATACCCTACCTGCTGTGCTATCGCTCCAGCCCCCTGAATCTGGGTGTTTGTACTAAAGACTTGTACCTGCTTTGGGAGAAAAATAGAAGCCTCTGTAATTGGGCCAAAACATCCTGGGAATGCTCACAAAGGTCGAAAGACTTAGCTAGACTCGTGTAAAACCATGAAATGTTCATGATCCGCATATAATGGGTCTTCTACAAGCAAGATTTTTTTTTTTTGGGCTTTGTTTTGGGGCCATTCCTGGGTCTTCAGGGCTTATTGCTGTGCTCAGAGATCACTGCTGGTGGGCTCGGGGAACCATCTGGGGTGCCTGGGATGGAAGCCCAGGTTGGCCATGTGCAAGGCAAGCACCCCACCCACCGTACTATCGCTGCATCTCCCAAAGCAAGATGTTTTGTAATCTGAGTGACGAGTGTTCTCTCTCACATATGGAAAAGAGAAGTTAAAGGAAAAATCCACTATCACCCTGTATTCTTGTTTTGAGGCCACACCTGGCAATGCTTAGGGGCTACTCTCAGGCTGTGTGGGAGAATCATGAGGTACCAGGGACAGAACTTGGGCTCCTCATGCAAAGCATGTTTGTGAGAATCTGAGCTCTCTCTTGGACCTTTGGTTTTTTTTTTTTTTTTTCACTGCTACTCTTTAGTGGGGCTAGAGCAATAGCGCAGTGGGTAGAGTGTTTGCCTTGCACTCGGCCTACCTGGGTTCGGTTCTTCCGCCCCTCTCAGAGAGCTACCAAGCTACCAAGAGTAGCTTGCCTGCATGGCAGAGCCTGGCAAGCTACCCGTGGCGTATTCAATATGCCAAAAACAGTAACAAGTCTCACGATGGAGATGTCACTGGTGCCCGCTTGAGCAAATCAATGAGCAACGGGATGACATTGATACAGTGACAATGATACTCTAGTGAATTCACATTTCAGCACAGAGAGAGGATACAGTGTAAGGGTTTAAAAGTTCCGCCAGGATCCTTCTGTAGCAATATTCACTTACACATAACTGACACTTTTTACATTTCTACAAATAGACTTAATGGGCTGATACTAGTATAAGCCTCACTGTAAAGTATTTAGAACCAAAATATAAGGAAATACAAGTCACCACCCAAGTTTGCTTTTTTTTCTTTTTTTAACTTTTTGGTCTATATCTAGCAGTGCTCAGGGCTCATTTTGGCTCTGAACTCAGGGATCGCTCCTGGCAGTGCTCAGGAGACCAGATGGGATGCTGGGAATCGAACCTGGTTGGGTCACGTGAGAGATAAGCATCTTCTCTGCTGAATCCAAAGGCAAATAGCAGCATGCACCAAAGCATGACGAATAACAAACGATGACAAACGATGGATGGCACGATGAGACTGTTTTAGCTATGTCAGGGGCACATGCCTACACTGAGTCCTTTGTGTAAGATGAATTTCTTACTAAAAGTCCATCCAAGAAGCTTGAAAAACACAACTCTGGTGGAAAAGTTGTCACTAGAGCTCGGGAGTCGGGACTGTCTGCAGTGTCCACCCACGGAAGCCCGAGAGGTACCAGCCCTCCCACAGTGCGAGGCTGCGGAAGGAGTCGATACAGCAATGACTACTTGATGGTGAAGGGTTAGGAAGAAGCGAAATACCAGGTCAGAGAGCTGGGCAGCAGTAGGGCACTTGCCGTGCACGGGGCCCACCCGGGTTCCATCCCCAGCACTCACGTGGTTCCCTAAGCCCCTTCAGGGGTGATCCCCAAGCACAGAGCCAGGAGTTAGGTGGGCACCACCTGGTGTGGTCCAAAACCCCCACGTAGTTGTGGCCGCACCGAGATGAACTGAGTTAACTCGGTTAGAAGCAGGTGGTATCCAGACTTCAGGGAACGAGGCTGGGACAGTGAGGCACTCGGAGCAAGCACTGCACAGCCTGCCTGGGTTGCAAAAACTGAAACTGATCTGATCAGCTGGAGTCAAAGGTCTGGAGTTTAGGAGGGGATCAAGCAAACTATGCAAAATGGGTAAAGGGGGCACATCAAGGGCTGCAGTGAAGTCCTAACCCCTGGCTCTGGATCACCATCCTCTACCTATTTATGCCCTTGGCCACCCGAGATAGTCACGGTGAAGGTACAGAAGGGAAACTGAACTCTCAAAAATAACACAGCGCACAGGTGAAGGCCAGAAGTGGAGAAGGCACAAGGCGCTTCACACAACACAGACCCAGCATGTCCAGTTCTCAGGTCATGCCCGGGGTTGCTCCTGGCACTACACTCAGGAATGACTCCTGGCGGAGCTCGAGGAGCCATACAGGATGCCGGGAATCTGAACCCAGGTCGGCCACGTGCAGGGCAAACACTCTCCCTGCTGTACTGTTGCTCCAGCTCCTCACAATACGTGCCTGGCCTGACTTCAAGGCGGAGAAGCATTTCCAAGAACTTCAAGTTAAATTTGGGGGTTTTAATTAGGCAATTTAAGTGCTCAAATAACATTGCTAAATGCCTGGAAACGGTGAGGGGCTAAACCCCTAGCTTTTTATTCATTAACTGTAAAAGCGGTATGCACCTATTTAGAAGAATTAATTCTTCGAAGAACAATTTATTGGGTAAATGTCTCCATCAGTGGGTTGATCACTGAATCATGCACGGAGGGCGACAGATACGGGGCTCTGGGACAGAAACACTCTTCAGAGGTAGGCCGTTTGCCTTGCACGTGGCCAACCCAGGTTCGAATCCCAGCATCCCATATGGTCCCCTGAGCACTGCCAGGGGTAATTCCTGAGTGCATCGCCGGGTGTGGCCCAAAAAGAAAAAAAAAAAAAAAGAAATCCTCCCGGGGATGGGAGGAAAGACGGTGCCCTCTCTCCTGTGGCCGGGAAGCTGGGCTGGGGGCCATGGCCGCCGAGGGCTGGACCGCTCTGTGGAAAGCACCTTACGAGCCGCCTCTCCTCTGCCACCTCCACTGCCGCTGAGCCCTGGCTCCACTGGCAGCCCTGGGTCGGGGGAACAGCCTGTGGGGAGGGCGGACGTGCTCCCCCGCCCGGGTTATCAAATCAACCCCAGGGCCGGGAGCCACGGCTGAGGTGCCTCCTCTGCTGTCCCTATGACTCGCTGCTCCCTCCCGCAGTGCAGCCTTCCAGATGGGCCCCAGGCAGGTGCCCGGGGCCCAGCCCGGCTCTAGGTGCCTTCTGGGGAGGGGGCCCGAGGCTGTCAGTAGCCGCCGAAACAGACCGTACTTGGAATTTCGGTTCTCAAGTCCGTGCTGACAGCATCCCATGAGTCAAAACCAGCGTTGCCAACTCCAGGAAGGCCCCGCCCCGCAGCCCCGGCACCAGCCACCTGACGGTTTCCGCCCGTGGGGCCGGAACAGCCAGCTGCCTCCTCCCCCAGGCACCGGCGAGGGAGGTGGTGTTGGCGGGTGTTCGGGGCCACCTTACATAAATTAAAAAAAAAAAACAAAAAAAACACCACATTCTAACACGGCCCACGGGAACTGGCGGGGCTGACCCTCTGGGAGACACATCGCCCACCCGCTGCCCACGCCCGAGCATATGGTCCCTGCGTCCACCCGCAGGCGGGAGCTGAGGCCAGGGCCGCAGGCAGCCCTTCCCTGCCCGCCTCACTCCCAGCGGCCTCCTGCCCTGCCCTTCTAGAGGGCGATGCTCCCGAGGGCTCTACGGGCCCGTCCTGCTGACTCCCAGGGCTGGGGGCTCAGGCCTCCCTCAAGCTCCGGAACGCTCCACTCCAAGGTGGAGACACCGCCCCTCCCAGGCTCCCAGCCACTTCTGCTCAGGGGGGTGTGCGGGAAATGTGCAGTCTGCATTTTCCCCTTGCCGGAGAATGTGACTAACCTCCAGAGGCCCCTTCTGGAGGCCTAGATGTCACCTGCTCAAGTATCTGGAAGCCCCCCGCCCAGCCCCCGGCCAGCCCTCTGCCCCACCAAGCCACGTCAAGCTCTGCCGTGCTCACAGGCCTTTAATCTAGAATCTCCTCCTGTCCCGGAACATGACACCCATCGGGATGGAAGGAGGCCTGGCCCGGGAGGCCCTGCCAGCCCCGAGTCTCAGAGGGAGAGGCGGGTCAGGCGGGGACCTGAGCGGGGGTATCCTGGCCCCAGGAGATGAGGGAGTTGCTGGCCTGGGCCAGCTCGGCGATGGACACCCGGCCCCGCTGCCGGATGAAGGTAGCCACAGCTGCCAGCTCCTCTGGGGTGATGTAGATGAACTTGCCCCGGTCGTCAATCACGCCTGTGGGGACACATGGGGGTCGGGGGGAGCGCACGGCTGAGTCTCCCAGGGTGCTCCCCACCTCCCCCCTCAGCCACTCTGAGCCACCCCAGCCTCCGGCCTGCCAGGTCTGCATCTGCTCCCTGTTCGGTAAGTCACATCAGGCTTCCTGGTCGAGCCCGGTCAGCCTGAGTTCCACACAGGCCTCTGAATGTCCCCCCATGGGGGCACATGCCCCCCCTGCCCCCCAGGGAGGTCACCCCGCCTCTGCCGCCGGCCCCTGTGGCCCCCGTGGCGGGCGGCGGCGGTGGTCAAGCCTCGCCTGCTCACCTGTCAGCGTGCCCTCAGCCAGCAGGTCCTGGATGCGGCTGATGGTGTCCTGGGGTGGGGACACACATGGGCGTGTGCTCAGGGCTGAGACGGGAGAGGCCCCCTCCCCCCCACACCACAGCGACCAGCTTCCCCTCTCAGACCCCCCCCAACCCTGAGGACTCGGCCGTGCCCCTGGAGGGCCCGTGAGGCACTCTCTGGCCAGCAGGGGAGGCCAGGGCGGACGGTCTGCTGGACGCCCGTCTGCCCAGGGAACGGGGGCTGGGGTTCTTCCTGCACCCCCCAACCAGGGGAAAGACAGGATTCCTGGGGTGTGGAGGGGGCAGGACACCCCGTGCTCTCGGAGCTGCGGGACGAGGTACCTGAGTGCGCAGGCCCACGTGGGAAGCCAGGTCTTCTAAGAGCACAACCTTGGACTGCTGTGGAGACAGGAGGGCGGGCCGGGCCTCAGCGAGGGCTGCCCTGCCCTGCGCCCGGGGCCCTGGACACACCACAAGGCTCCCGCTCACATGCTCACACTCACGACCTGGCGCCCTCACCCGCGCGGAGGGGGCAGCCTGAGCCCCCACCCCGCCCCGCACAGGTGTGGGGAGTAGAGTGAGGGGGTCGCCACACCCCTGGGCCTCCTGAGTGATGACTGGGAGGCTGAGGGGGACAGACACCCCACGATCCTGGGCTCAGGGGCCCCGCGGACAGCAAGATGCAAGCTGAGTGGCAGCCCAGTGCGGGAGGGACTGGACAGACATGGGACACAGAGACACACAGCCACTCTGCACAGCCTCAACAGTGAGGAGCAGCTTCACAGCTGCCTGCCGGGGCCCCGGTCGGGGCATCCCCACCACTCCGACACCCTCCGCGGCACTGAGACCGTGAAACAACGCGGCTGACACCCTCGGGGCCCTCCCCATGCGCTCCCCACCCCTCAGGAGGGGCTGCTCACCTGGCAGGTGCCCCCACCCTTGCGGGAGCCTCCCACCCACCTGAGCTGGGGGAGGGGCGGCTGGGCCCCACCCCAGCTGCAGAGGGCACGGGGCCGGAATGCCAAAGCAGGTGGCAGCGGGGACGAGAGGGTGGGCAGGTGCCAAGAGACCTGGGCTGCTGCTCCCACAGTGAACATGGGGTCCCCTGGGGAAAGTTCCGGAAGACCCGGCCAGCTGGGCTGCAGGTGCCATCAGCGGATTTGGGACCCCCATGAGCCGGCGCTGTCCCCTCCTCACATCGGCCACACGGCTGCAGACGTGCCCCTCTGGTCCAGAAAGCCGGCCGGCTGGGGCAGACAGAGGAGGTGCTAGGGCCCCGCCCTGCTGCCCCGAGAGCTCCACGCAGGGACAGACCCGCAGGAGGGGGCCCTCCTGGTGTCTGGGGAGGGGGCCCTCACCCCACTCCCTCGGGGAGGGGGATTACGCAAGCCCCGGCTCCTTGGCACCCCCGAGGACCACCCCCAGCGCCGCCCCCGCTCCCTCTGTACTCCTTCCCTCTGCCTCACTCCAAGCCTCTCCCCACCGCCTCCCTGCAAGTGGGAGAAGTTGCTTAGCAGCAGAGCCGAGCAGGACGAGCTTATGCAACCTGGAGCCGCAGCCGGGCGGCCCGCACGGCGCTGCACACAGACGGGGCCGCACCTGCCTCCCCGCCCCGGCCCGGCTCCGGCACCCCCCGGCCCCCGCAGACCCGGGTGCCCAGGCAGGAACACGTGGAGGAGGCCGCGTGTCTGACGGTGCCGGCAGCACACGTGTGTGACAGGGCTCGCAGACTCACACACGGAGCAGCGCTGAGCTGTCACTCTCCAGGGTGGTGGGCTGGGAGGGGGCCGCCGGCAGCAACTGCTGTGCCTCCCACAGGACTGTCGGGGTCCTCCCCTACCCCTTACCCCCGCCCCAGGGGACACGCCCAGGATACTCTCTCTCTCTTACAACCCCCCGCATGCACACTCCCAGGCTCCAAGCTGCTCACCTTGATGTAACCGATGAACTCCGTCAGGAAGCTGTGTGACTGGAAGAGAAGCAAGGTGAGGGGTCACACCTCTGCCCCCCACGGGGAGGGCTGCTGGGCCTGCCACCCCTCCCCGTGCCCCGCCTGGGAGCCGGGGAAGGCTGGGAGGGCCTCTGGGGCCAGGGCCCACCTCTTCGTCCGTCATGGTCTCACCCACACCCTCCTCCTCCACCACGAAGGCCTCCTTCAGCTTCAGGTACTCCTCGTGCTCCCGCTGGGCCTGCTCCTCGCGGGCCTTCCTCTCCGCCTCCTCCTGCAGGCACACAGGTTGCGGCAGGGTCAGGAGTGTGGGGCCAGTCCCCGCGCCCAGCAACAGGGGGCGCTCGGCCCAGCCCCCAGCCCAGCCAGGCCCTGCTTGCCCGGCACCCCGAGCCCCACCCTGCTCGGGTCCCCCCTCCCGGAGAGCCAGTCCGGCTCGCTGCTCAGTCTGGCTCCAGGAGTGAGCAGTGACGCCCCTCTGCCCCCCGCCCAGGGCTCAGCCTGTCCTGCTGCGCCCTTCCCAGGCTGCCGGCCACACCTGGGGCCTCACAGGCCTCTGCTCGCCAGCACCCGTCACGGCGTCACCCCTGCCCGGGCCTCTCCTCCCCAACAGGCAGCTGGCTGTGGGACACGTCCCCCACGCAGTCTCGGGGACCCCTCAAGCTAGGCAGGGCCCCAGGGGAGTACTGGCACCCACACATCTGGCTCCTCCACAGTCACACACCCAGCGGGCTGCGCTCGGGAACACGGGCAGGGGGCTCAGAGGGAGCTGGGCAGGCGCCAGGCCCCTGGTCCCATCCCCGGCGCACCCCACACGCTGCGTGGGGTCCCGGCGCCACAGCACAGGCTGCCGTTCAGGCACACCACCACCAGGCGCGAGCCCGGAACAAAGTGTGTGTGTGTGCATGTGTGGGGAGGTGTGGGGGCCTGTCTTCACAAGGATGGCAAAAGGGGAGGGGAGAAACGAGGTCCCATCTAACACTTCTTTCTTTAACTTCCGGAAAATGTTCTCAGTTGAGCCATGTGGCGCCATCACCTCCACCACCTAGTGCAAACTCCCAACCCAGCCCACTTCCCAGATCCCGGAGAGCTCTTCTCCAAGCACAGGCTGGGGCTGGGAAGGAACCCCCGGGATGAGCACAGAGCATCCGGCTGTGCCAGAAACGGAAGGAAAGAAAGTGGGGCTGGAGGGAGAGCACAGCTGGGAAAGCCTGGCCTTGCATGTGGCTTGTCCCCCGCACACACGTGGCCTCCTGGGCCCTGCCTGGCGTGACGGTGACGCCGAGGCAGAGCCGGGAGTCAGGCCTGCGGACCACACCCCCCCCCTTCCTCCTAAGGACAGTACTGGGGAAACACAGCAACGTGGCGATGTCCAAGACGTACAGGGACCGACTACACCAGCCTCCGAGAAACAGCGTCGAGACAAGGTGACAGAAAGACCCAGCAGCACGCTGGGTTATAAAACAAGGCACAAGGTGAGTATCTGCAGGTCCCCGTGGGTACCGATGCTGGGGTGTGTCACTGGGGAAGGATGAAGCTCCTGCACAGACTCTCTCCCGAGGGGAGGGTGACCCTGCTGTGCAGCCACGTCTCTGGGACCTGTGTGCAGAGATGAGCGGGGAGGCGAGGAAGAAGGTCCCTGTGGCCAAGGAGCTATCTGGTTCTGAGGAGGGCACTTCCCTGGCGCTCTTGCTCGCAGGAGCCCAGGTAGCCAGGGAGAGAGCACTGCCTGAGGGACAGGCTGTGAAGCCCGTGTCCCCAACACCTCTTGGGGCTCCCAGGCTGCCAGGCGCACAGAGACTCAGACACAACCCAGAGGCGCTGACGGAGGCATGACACGAGCTCCCCGCCACGAGCTGCCCCCGGGTGGGACCCCGAGGAGATGCCGACAGGGGAAAGTGAGGCCACAGGGGAGACTCTTCCCTGGGGACTTTCAAGGAGAACCAGGCAGGACTCACGCTCACAACGACGGACCGGAGAGACAGGACAGCGGGTCAGGTATTTGCCTTGCACGCAGCCCACCTGGGTTCTACCCCCAGCATCCCCCACCGGTCCCCCAAACACGGCCAAGAGTCATTCCTGAGTGCAGGGGTAACCTCTGAGCACTACCCAGTGTGCCCCCCACCCCCAAAAAGGAGAATGCACTCTAGCGCCCCCTTGTGGCTGCCCCCCGCCCCCGCCACAGTGCCCACAGCTAGACTTGATCCTGTATCACAGACCGCTCAGAGGCCGAGAGGGTCCTCACAGAGCTGGGGTGCCCTGGCCCTCACCCCTGCAATGTGACATGCCCATCTCAGACACCTGATTCTCTGCAGGAGGAGACAACCAGGAAGCAAACACTGACCACTCTGACCTCAGGGTCCCCGGCACCCACACACGGCTCCACACAGCATGATCTCCTCACCGTCCCAGCCTGTAGGCCCCCAGGACCAGGGCCCTCCTGCTCTCCCCCAACCCCTCGCCTGTCCTTCTCACATACCCTGGCCACCTTGATGTGGTTTTGGGATCACATGCACAAAAGTCCCCATCAGGGGGCCGGAGCGAAATTACAGTGGTTAAGGCACCTTGCTTTGCATGCGGCCGACCTGGATTCAATCTCCAGCATCCCATACAGTCCCCCAAGCACCACAAGCAGCGATTCCTGAGCACAGAGCCAGGAGTAAGCCTTGAGCATCGTGGCCCAAAAACCAAAAAAAACAAAAAACAAAAAACAAAAACCCACCAAACCCCAAAAGACACCAATCCAAAAATAGAAGCCCCCATCTCAGGGCTGGGAGCTTGTTCAAAGGGCCGAGCACAGACGCTGCACATGGGAGGCCCAGATGGGAGCCCTGGCACCGGACAGTCCCCTGAGCACTGCTGGCCACAAAGAGCTGAAAGGAGGCCCCCGCTGCAGGCACCCCTGGAAGTGGCCCTGCCAAACAAAGCAAAGGGGTGGAGGATGGAGTGAAGAGAGACGGTTCAAGGTCGCCTGCAGGGGGACGGGCGCTAGAGGGCAAGGAGCTGGAGTTCTATCTGAGGAAAATCAAGGCCGGGAAAAGCAAACAAATCCTCTGCTTGTGCAATAAGGGTCTTAATTGTTCTTAAAAAAAAAAAAAAAAGAAAACACAAAGGTTTGCATGCAGGAGCCCTGGGTTTGATCCCGGGTACCACACAGGCCCAAGAACACTAGGGGGAGTGCCCCCCAACAACAACAAAAACACCTGCCTTTCAATAATTTGATACGTGGGGGCTGGAGCAATAACACAGCGGGTAGGGCGTTTGCCTTGCACGCGGCCGACCCGGGTTCGATTCCCAGCATCCCATATGGTCCCCTGAGCACGGCCAGGGGTTACTGAGTGCAGAGCCAGGAGTAACCCCTGTGCATCGCCGGGTGTGACCCAAAAAAAAAAGCAAAAAAAAAAAAAAATTGATACGTGGCCTGTCACTGTAATCAGAGGTGTTGGGAGCAGTTTGGAAGAGGCCGGAAGCCAGGCGCGAGAGTCCTCCCTACCTTCTGCTCCCCCTCCAGGCGCGAGAGTCCTCCCTACCTTCTGCTCCCCCTCCAGGAGAGTCCTCCCTACCTTCAGCTCCCCCTCCAGGCGAGAGTCCTCCCTACCTTCTGCTCCCCCTCCAGGAGCGAGAGTCCTCCCTACCTTCTGCTCCCCCTCCAGGCTCGAGAGTCCTCCCTACCTCTGCTCCCCCTCCAGGCGCGAGAGTCCTCCCTACCTTCTGCTCCCCCTCCAGGAGCGAGAGTCCTCCCTACCTTCTGCTCCCCCTCCAGGCGAGAGTCCTCCCTACCTTCTGCTCCCCCTCCAGGTGAGAGTCCTCCCTACCTCTGCTCCCCCTCCAGGTGCAAGAGTCCTCCCTACCTTCTGCTCCTCCTCCAGGCGAGAGTCCTCCCTACCTTCTGCTCCCCCTCCAGGTGAGAGTCCTCCCTACCTCTGCTCCCCCTCCAGGTGCAAGAGTCCTCCCTACCTCTGCTCCCCCTCCAGGTGCAAGAGTCCTCCCTACCTTCTGCTCCTCCTCCAGGCGAGAGTCCTCCCTACCTTCTGCTCCCCCTCCAGGCGCGAGAGTCCTCCCTACCTTCTGCTCCCCCTCCAGGCGAGAGTCCTCTCTACCTCTGCTCCCCCTCCAGGAGCGAGAGAGTCCTCCCTACCTCTGCTCCCCCTCCAGGCGAGAGTCCTCTCTACCTCTGCTCCCCCTCCAGGCGCAAGAGTCCTCCCTATCTCTGCTCCCCCTCCAGGAGAGAGTCCTCCCTACCTTCTGCTCCCCCTCCAGGCGCGAGAGTCCTCCCTACCTTCTGCTCCCCCTCCAGGCGCGAGAGTCCTCCCTACCTTCTGCTCCTCCTCCAGGCGGAGCCGCTCCTCCTCCTTCTTCCACTCTGCTTCTCGCTGCAATTCCAGCCGCTTCCGCTCCTCCCGCTCGGCTTCCTCTGCCTGGAGAGAGGCCTTCACTGGGGGCACATCACTGCCCCCGGAGCAAGCGTGACCCTCCCCAAGAGGCCAAGGCGGGCAATGCCTGTGCCAGGCCCACAGGCCACACTGCAGGGGGACAGAGGCAGGCAGACAGACAGCAGCCCGAGGTCAGCGCAGGGGGGGCTGCTCAGCCGACTGCTACGCCCTCGGCTTGCCTCACGCTGTGCTTTGCGCGCTTGCTTCTCTTCTAGCTTTCGCAGTTTCTTGGCTCCAATTTTCCCTGACGTGTGAATTTCCACAGGCTTCTCAACGTCTTCTTCCTCCTGGGCTACAATGGCACAAGAAAGGCACTTGAGGGGCTAGAGAGAAGGTACAGTGCGTAGGGCATCTGCCGTGCAGGCGGCCAACGTAGGTTCAATCTCTGGCGGCCCAGATGGTCTCTGACCCCCGCCAGGAGTGATTCCTGGGTGCAGAGCCAAGAGTAACCTCTTAACCTCTGAGCACCACCAGGTATGCGCCCCACCCCCATCACACACACACACACACACACACACACACACACACACACACACACACACACACGATGGTCCCTGACACCCTGCCAGCAGTGATTCCTGGATGCAGAGCCAGGAGTAACCTCTTAACCTCTGAGCACCACCAGGTATGTACCCCACTTCCATCTCTCTCTCTCATACACACACACACACCCAACAAACCAGACACATCAGGCCCCCCCCAACACACACACCCCACCCCACCCCGACCCAACAACAAACCAGACACATCAGGTCCCAGCCAGAGGGCAGTCGAGGATGGAGCCTCTTGGGGGAGGCAGGATCGCTCTCCTTCCACCTACCTTTGAATGTCTTAAGCCCAGGTCTGTCACGAAAGCAGAAATTACTACCAGGAGTGGGGTGTGTTTGGGACCCCAACTGTCGCATAAGCCTTACCAGGAGTGATTCCTGAGCACTGCTGGTGTGACCCAAACCCAAAACCAAAATAAGGGTCTGGGATCAGAACTCCGGCTCCCAAGGGGGCTGGGGCTACTGTACAGGTAGGCAAGGCACTTGCCTTTCATGCAGCCTATATGGCTCCCGAGTCCCGCCAGGACTGATTCCTGAGTGCAGAGCCAGGAGTAAGCCCTGAGCATTGCCGGGTGTGGCCCCCAAACAACAGCAAATAGCGCTGTGGCTTCCTGACCCACAGACTAGGTGACCAGGTCCTCGGTTTCCCTGACTATTTTTCCGAAGGGTGGGTTCCTCTCACCTGGGACGCCAGCTTCCTCCTCGTTCTCATCTGCATCCAGCCAGCCTGCCCTCTGGGCTCGACGCTGGGCCTGCAGGCGGCTGCCCAGGTCCCTCCGACGCCGGGGCCTGCCCCCAGCTCTCTGCTCCTCTGGTTCCAGGGTTCGAGGCTGGGCCCCACGGCCTGCTGCTGCAGGCTCCGCTTCATGGTGCTGTGGTTCCTGGACGGCTGTAGGGGAGGCAGGCAACTGCATACTAGGTGGCACCCTCACGGACCCAAGGCCCGGGAACAGCCACCTGGAAGCTTCTCCATCCGCTCCCGCTTCCGGCTGCACTTAGCCCAATGCCCCGATGGCTCCACACCTCAGCACGAGGCGGCAACAACACCCCGCACCCATACTCCTGCCTTGCTAACTTTCTCATGCAGACCCGCTGTCCCGCCGGCCAGTCAAAAGACAGCCACTGGCCTGGCTGATACCGCAAAGTCCCCCCTGAACGCCGCCCGCAGGACGCACAGATAGCCCCTGCCCTGTGACCCGCGCGCTCCCGGCCTCCAGAAGTACCCGCTTTGCCTCGGCTTCTCTTCCCTGCCCCTGGGGCATGCCCGTGCTCTGCCCAGGCACAGGGAGGCATCTGTACTGCCCAGGGAGGGCAGAGACACGCTATGCAAACCTCCGACACCCAGGGGGTACTCAGGGGAAGTGGGGTGGGCGTGTGGGTGCCACGGGTGTGCATCTGATAGGGGGCCTTGCTGGCAATATGCCTGGCCTTGGGGCCAGGAGGCCGAACAGAGCGCAGGAGCGCGTTCCCTGCGTTGCAGGGAGTTCCTGGAGTGCCTTAAACTGGCTGCAGCTGGTGGGTATGCAGGAAAGGTGCCCCTTTCGGGCCACCCGCCCTGGCTCCGGGGGTCCCTGCAACGGGTGCCGAGAAGCAGAGCGTCAATAAGGATGCCTGAGTCCGAGCCAGGCCCTGGCCTTTCAGAGCTGGACTGCCAGGAGGAAAGGAATGGATAAGCCCACCCTCCTTTGGGGGGTGGATAGGTGGGTGGGTGAGAACACTGAGGGTCCCGCGGCCGCGTCTCCCCGCACGCCCCGCCCCCGCGCATGCGCAGTGCTTCACCGCGAGCCTGCGGGCCCGCGCATGCGCAGGTAGCCGCGGCGCCTCGGCCTACGAAGGCCCAGGCCGGACAAGGCTGCCCCTGGGCGCCGGCGCGCTGCCCTCTCCTACCTGCCGCCCCCCGGCCCCGGCTGCGAGTCAGGAAGAAAATAACGGCGACAAGCAGACCCGCCGCTACCAAGTACACCACGGGAGCCACCATGACGACTACTTCCCGGCGGAACCGGGGCGTCAGCCCTTACGGTCCCGGATCCCAGGCCCCGCCCACCGCCCCGAGGTCCCGCCCACCACCTGAGGCTCCACCCACCCACAAGGCTCCTCCCATCACAAGGAGCCCCGCCCCGTCCTCTCTCTTTTAAGGGCTTTGGGGTGATTGTTTTGGGGGTATGTTTTTTTCTTTTTTCCCCCCACATTAAAATCAGTTTGTGGGGGTGCTGGGGATGTAACTCAGTGCTACATCCCCTTGCCTTGTATATTGAAGCTCTGGCTTATTTTGCTTTGGGGCCACATCCAGCTTTACTCTGGGTTTATGCATGATTCTCAGGGATCGCTCCTGGTGGTGCTTGTGGGACCCACATACGGTGTGGCCCGCGTGCAGTACAGATGCCTTACCTGTTGGACTGTCTCTCCTGAGGCCATCCATGGGTTTGAGCCCTAGTCTTAGGCAGCATGTGGCCCACTCCCCACCCCCGCAAGGCTGGGTGTAGCCAAAATCTAAGTACACTCCCACCCCCACGTGAATTTGTGGCCTGGAGAGATACTATTGGAGTTAAGGCGCCTGCGGATCCCTGACTGGCATCACCAGAAGTGATCACTCAGCACAGAGCCAGGAATAGACCCTGAGCACTGCAGGATGTGGCCCAAAACAGAAAAGAAAGGAGCGGAGGGGGGGGATGAAACAGAAAGGGAGGGTAAAAGACCAAAGCATCTATTTAAAATGCAATTATTTTAGGGGCCAGAGAGATAGTAAAGGCATAAGGTGCTTGCATTGCATATGATAAACTCCATGTTCAATCCCCAGCATCACATATGGTGTACCCCCCCAAAAAAAGAAAAGAATAAGGAAACAATTCTAAGCACATTCTCCATCTTAGGGTTCACCCAGCTCTCAACCTAAAGGCTCTCTTCCCTCCGGAGAAGCCTGTGTTCTCTCTTGAATACATAGCTTTCTCATTCCCCTCAGATTGTTTTTACTTATTTATTTATTTATTTGCTTTTTGGGTCACACCCGGTGATGCTCAGGGGTTAATCCTGGCTCTGCACTCAGGAATCACTCCTGGTGGTGCTCAGGGGACCATATGGGATGCTGGAAATCAAACTGGGGTCGGCCACGTGCAAGGCAAACGCCCTACCGCCTGTGCTATTGCTCCAGCCCCTCCCCTCAGATGATTTTAAATAAAACTTTTACTTTTGAAAAAGTGGGATTTTTTATTTGTTTTTGGAGCACACCAGCACTACCAGGGCTTACCCCTCTGGTTCTGCTCTCATGGGTCACTCCTGGAAGTGCTCGGGAGTCCAAATGTGCTGCAGGAGATTGAACCTGGATCTGCACAGTGCAAGGCTAGTGCCTCACCCGTTGGACTAACTCTCCAGCCCCAGCTTTAGTTGTGTGGCCCACATGCCTGCCTAGGTTACCCTCTTCGTGGAGATGCACGTGATGGTTGGGGTGCTGGCTGCAGTGCTCATAGAGTGCTTGCCCAAGGTCACATTTTCTAGCCAGGCTGCTTGCAATCTTTTCCGTTGTGTTCACACCCACCTGCCTAGTGTGTCTGGGAGTGGCTCAAGATGCTGGTGATCAGGTAGTAGATCGGATAGCAACACAGGTGATGTGAACGCCCCTGCAGGCACTCTAAGCCCCTGCATGGTTATTCCAGGTCCAATAATTCTATTTTTAATTTTTATTTACTTTTATATTTTGAGTCACACCTAGAGGTGCTGAGAATCATTCCTGGCCGGCTTGGGGGACCATGTGTGTAGGGAATTTACCTTACACACGGCCAATCCAGGTTAGATCTCCAGCATCCCATATGGTCCCCTGAGCCCAACCAGGAGTAAGCACCGCCAGGCATGGCCCCCAAACAAAAAAACAAACATTAAAGTTGGGATTTTAAAAATTTTTTATAAACTGGGGTCTAGGGTCTGGAGATAGTGATGGGGTTTAGTCACTAACCTTGCACACAGCCAACCCAGGTTCAATGTATGGTACCACATGTGGTTCTCTGAGCATAGCCAGGAATGATCCCTGAGCACTACTGGATGTGATCCCAAACCAAAAATAAATAAATAATTAAAATTGGAAGCATGATAATCAGCTCAGGAATTTCTGAAAAAGCAAGTTACCGCTAATAACACTGAAAACACGAGCTCTAAGCTGCGACCACCAAACTTTGTAATGTGCCTGTAAAGGTGGCGGGCAGGGTAGGGTTGGGCAAGGGGGTGAAGGGGATGGAGTGTGGGAATATTGATGAAGGGAAGTTGACACTGGTGGTGGAACTGGTGTTGAAATACTATATGCCCGGGGCTGGAGCGATGGCACAGCGGGTAGGGCCTTTGCCTTGCATGCGGCCAACCCAGGTTCGATTCTCAGCATCCCATATGGTCCCCTGAGCACCACCAGGAGTAATTCCTGAGTGCAGAGCCAGGAGTAACCCCTGTGCATTGTTGGGTGTGACCCAAGAGCTAAAAAAAAAAAAAAAGAAAAGAAATACTATATGCCTAAAACAACTATCAGTAACTTTGTAAATCACAGATAAGTAATTTTGTTTTATAAAAGCTAGCTACTATTGGCAATTTTGAATTGTATAGTACAAACTCTGTGTGTGTAGGACCAAGATGGGGGTGAGGGGGATTTACAAGAAAATATGGCAACCTGTTGTCTTATTTTTTTTTTTGCTTTCTGGGTCACACCCGGTGATGCACAGGGGTTACTCCTGGTTCTGCACTCAAGAATTACCCTTGGCAGTGCTCAGGGGACCATATGGGATGCTGGGATTCGAACCCGGATTGGCCGCGTGCAAGGCGAACGCCCTACCCACTGTGCTATGGCTCCAGCCCCAACCTGTTGTCATTTGTTAAATTGGAGCAGTGGGGCCAGAAAGATAGAGCAGGATTAAAGCACTTGCTGTGCATGATGGCTGACCCCAGGATGATTCCTGACTCCACTCACCACTGGGTGCAGCCCCAGAGATTCCTAAGCACTGATGGGTGTACAGCCTTGGAGCGCTACCCGCCCGCCCCCCCCCAACACCCAGGGTATGACCCTGGAGTCTCCTCCAGCAACACAGGGGTTGCCAACCCAAGTTGCTCCTCCCTCCTCCAAGCTGGCATCACATCCTTGGGCTCAGGCACTGCCAGGTGGTTGGCAAGAAATCACCTGGACACTCCCCACCCCCAGCCAACAACAATAAAAGAGATCTGGTTGGGGCTCAGGAATGCAGCCATTGGCTGAGCACAGTCCCCAGACCAAATAAAAACAGCCAAAATGCAGCCCTGGGTTGAGGAGGCAGGTTCACAGAAAAAAATAATTCATTTAAGTGGGTGGAGAGAGGAGGGCACCAGAGAGCACAAAAGAACGTTCCTGAAGACTGGATTTGTTATGGACTGAGTCAATTTTATTTTTACTCATTTTTTTTTGGGGGGGTCACACCCAGCGATGCACAGGAATTACTCCTGGCGGTGCTCAGGGGACCATATGGGATGCTGGGAATCGAACCCGGGTCGGCCGCGTGCAAGGCAAACGCCCTACCCGCTGTACTATCGCTCCAGCCCCTTTACTCATTTATTTTTATAACCTTCATTTGATATGGGCCACGTCTGGCATCCGGCAGCACTGGGTATGTGGGGGGTGTGAGCCTGGGAACGGCCCCCAGGGCTTTGCACACGTGTGTGCTCTATGGTTTGTGCCACATCCTCTGCTGTCGGTAGCGCTAAGCTTAAATTTCACCATCCAGGAGATCAGAGCTGGAGGGTCAGGACACAGAAGTTTGGAAGTCCTCGCCCAGAAGGAGGCAGTTCTCAGAGACAGCCTTGGAGGCGCCCTCCTTAGGGGGGGCTGATGGCCCGGCAGATGTCACTGAACCGCGGCAGGCGGGGTCTCTTTTTTTGTGGGGGGTCACACCCGGCAATGCACAGGGGTTACTCCCGGCTTTGCACTCAGGAATTACTCCTGGCGGTGCTCAGGGGACCATATGGGATGCCGGGGATCGAACCCGGGTCGGCCGCGTGCAAGGCAAACGCCCTACCCGCTGTGCTATCACTCCGGTCTTTGCTGCTCTGGGGACCCTAACCTCGGGGACCCCATCCCCAGACCTGGGTTGGTGTGCGGGGGGTGTAACCAGCCCCTTCTGGTCTTGGCAGCGAGCGCCCTCTGGCGGCAGGGACTGGTGTCGCGCTCAACTCCCAGTGCCAAGGACCGCAGTAATCCGGCCGCGGAGCGGGGCGCGCGCGCCGTTTTCCTCCCCTACCCCAAGCTGCTCCTTCCGGAAGCGGGTAGCTAGGCTCCCCGACGACGTGAGCCAGGATTCCGGGCACCCGGCGCGGACACCGACCCCCGGACGAAGCAGTAAGACCGCCCGCAGCCCCCGGACCGTGGACCGGAAGTCGGGCGGCCTCTTCCGCCACGGACCGGAAGTGCCCGCCTCCCCGCGCAGGGACTTCCGGCGGGCGGCCACCATGGCGGCCTCCGTGGTCGGCAAGAAGATCGTGTTTGTCACGGGCAACGCCAAGAAACTGGAGGAGGTGCAGGCCGGGTTTGGAGGGTCGAGCAGGAGGCGGCTGCGGGCTCGGTTGTGGCTGGGCAGAGGGAGGCGGCTGCAGGCTCGGGTGCAGGACAGTGGGAGGCGGCTGCGGGGTTGCACGTGGCTGGCCAGGGGAGGCGGCTGCGGGATCGTGTGCAGGACAGAGGGAGGAGGCTGCGGGATCGTGTGCAGGACAGAGGGAGGAGGCTGCGGGATCGTGTGCAGGACAGAGGGAGATGGCTGCGGAATGCTGTGCTAGACTGAGGGAGGCGGCTGAGGGATCGCGTGCAGGACAGAGGCGGCTGTGGGGTTGTATGTGGCTGGACAGTGCCTACGGGACGCGTGTGGCTGGACAGAGGGAGGCATTTGCGGGATCGCGTGTGGCTGGACCGCGGAGTTCAGCCCGGGATGAGCACTCTGTCAGGAGCTCAAGATGTGCACTGGAGGAGTCGTGGAACCGCAGCACCTGCCCTGGAGGTCATCTTGGGGACCGGGACCTCCACAGTCCCCGGGGTTGAATCCAGCCCCTCCTACCCCCGTGGTGCAGCCGGAGCTTCCCTGTGCTGTGGAGAATGTGATGCCAGGCACCACGTTAGTGATGAAGGATGCAATGCGCTGCCGAGTGATGCCCCTGGGGGGCTTGATGAGGATGGGGGCCTTGGCTGTGAGGAATGGGTGGGGGTCCTGTAAACCTCCAGGGGATGCAGCAGTGGGGCAGCCACAGTCCTGAGGAGTCTCCAGGGGGTGACTTGTCCTTGCAGTTCAGATGCGCACCCCTGTTTATATTGGGGTCCTTCTAGCGGAAGGGACCCCAGAGTTGCTGCCAGTCCTCAGCCCCAATCCGCTTTGCTGAGGTCATGGGCTTACCCCCATCAGGCCAAGGCTGTGGGGTCCCCTGTTGGGGCGTGTGACACCACTGTATAGTCACGTAGGCCAGTAGTGTGCTGTGATTAGGGGACGCCTCATTCTTTGCAGTGGAGAGGCTGATGGCATTTCTGATGGGGGTCCTCAGAAGCCAGACCTCGGTGTGCTGATAATTTGGGGTCCAAGCAGACAGGTCAGTGCCTCTTTTTTTTTTTTTTTTTTTGCTTTTTGGGTCACACCTGGCGATGCACAAGGGTCACTCCTGGCTCTGCACTCAGGAATTACCCCTGGCGGTGCTCAGGGGACCATATGGGATGCTGGGAATCGAACCCGGGTCGGCCGCGTGCAAGGCAAACGCCCTACCCGCTGTGCTATCACTCCAGTCCCAGGTCAGTGCCTCTCTGAGGTTGTTTATTTTACCCTTTTTTATTTTGTTTTGTCTGGGGCCACGCCCAGTGATGCCCCGGGGTCACTCTTGGTTCTGCCCTCAGGAATTACTCCAGGCTGTCTCAGGGTCTGTCCGGATGCTGGGGGCGGACCCAGGTCTGGTGCCTTCAGGGCAAGTGCCCTACTGCTGCTGTACTGTCTCTCCAGCCTCTTAGGACCCTCTGAGTTTTCTTTTTTTTTTTTTTAACTTTTTTGGGGATGCCCTGGCTTTGCACTCAGGAATCACTCCTGGCAGTGCACGAGAGATCATATGGGATGCTGGGGATCGAACCCAGATCGGCCGGTACAAGGTAAATGCCCTGCCTGCTATGCTATCACTCCGGCCAAACCCCTCTGAGTTCTGAGTGGAGCCACATGCAAGGTGGCAGATGCCAGCCCCCAAGCCTGGGTCTGTCACTGGTTGAAAAAGCGGCCCACCCAGGGGCCAGAATAACTCCAAGAGGCTGGAAGAAGGGGCTGGAATAACTCCAGGAGGCTGGCTGAAGAAGATGGGCTTGAACTTGACCTAAAAAATGGGTGTCTTGGGGCTGGAGGAATAGCACAGCGGGTAGGGCATTTGCTTTGCACGCTGCCGACCCGGGTTCGAATCCCAGCATCCCATATGGTCCCCTGAGCATCGCCAGGGGTGATCCCTGAGTGCAGAGCTAGGAGTAACCCCTGTGCATCGCCAGGTGTGACCCAAAAAGAAAAAAAAAAGGGTGTCTTAGAAAGCCAGCCAGGAAGTATCTTCTTGCCGTCCTCTCTCCATCTGCTTATTTTTATATGTTTATGTGATGCTGGGGATTGAACCCTGGGAGACACACACACACACACACACACACACACACACACACACACACACACACACACAGAGCTGGCTCTGAGAATTTGTTGGGGGTTGGTGGAGGCACACCCAGCCACATTCAGGGATCACTTTTTTTTTTCCTTTTTGGATCACACCCAGCAATGCTCAGGGGTTACTCCTGGCTCTGCACTCAGGAATCACTCCGGCAGTGCTTGGGGGACCACATGGGATGCCGAGGATTGCCCTTCCCACTGTACTGTCGCTCTGGCCCAATTCAGGAATCACTCTTGGTGGGCTCAGGGGACTGTGTGGGGTGCCATGTTCAAGGCAAACACCCTACGTGCTGTACTAGTACCCCTTCCTTTCTCTTCCTGTGTTGCTGTAACCAGAACTCACCCGCTGTGGTCATATGCTGCTGGGGTGCCACAGTGTTTTTTTTGTTTTGGGGGGGCCACACTTAGCAGGACGCAGGACTTACTCCTGAGTCTGAGCTCAGGGGTCACTTTTGGCAGTGCTCAGGAGACCATGTGGGGTGCTGGGCGTCAAACCCAGGTTGGCCACATGCAAGGCCAGCACCCTACCCGCTGTTCTCTCTCTCCAGCCCCTGGGGTGCCACACCGATGTGTCCCATGTTGTGTGGATCCAGGATCCTCAGGAGCAGAAGGCTTGGACCCTGGGTGTGGAACACTTCTGGGATTGGACCATAGACCTCGCCCAGGGGCCCGAACACGGAGCCAGTGAACAGCTTCAGAAGCAGGGTATATATGGGTCTGGTTTCAGTGGAGGGTTTTTTATTTATTTTTTCCTTTTTGGGTCACACCCGGCGATGCTCAGGGGTTACTCCTGGCTCTGCACTCAGGAATTACTCCTAGCAGTGTTCGGGGGACCATATGGGATGCCAGAGATTAAACCGAGGTCAGCCAAGTGTAAAGCAAACACCCTCCCCGCTGTGCTAGCGCTCCAGCCCCACAGTGGGGGTTGATTATAGTGACGGTACACATCGGCGCTGGATGCAAGTACCCTCAAGAGAGATGTGACTAAGTATTTTTGTTTGTTTTCAGTTTCAGGGTCATACTCAGGTGCTGGGGGTATGTGGAGATGGGACCAAACCTTGCGGTCCGACAGGCAGAGCATGTGCCTCTAGCCCTTTGAGTCAGTCCTGTTCCCCTCCTGCCCCCCAATATTCTTTTCTTCTTTTTTTTTTTTTTTTTTTTTTTTTTTTTTTGCTTTTTGGGTCACACCTGGCGATGCACAGGGGTTACTCCTGGCTATGCACTCAGGAATCACCCCTGGCCGTGCTCAGGGGACCATATGGGATGCTGGGATTTGAACCCGGGTCGGCCGCGTGCAAGGCAAACGCCCTACCCGCTGTGCTATCTCTCCAGCCCCCTCTTTTCTTCTTTTGAGGGGGCTGTACCCAGCTGTGCGCAGGGCTTACTCCTGGTGGAGCCCAGGGCCTGTGGGGTGCTGGGGACTGAATCCGGGCCGGCCGCGTTCAAGGCCAGGCTCTCACCCTCTGTGCTGTCGTCCCGGCTCCTCCTCTTCTTTTTTTGGTTAATTTTGGTTTGTTCAGGGGCTACACCCCGCGGCTCTTGGTGCTCACTCAGCCTGCACTCAGCTTCCTCTCTGGCCCTGGCCCTGTTTTAAAATTTACAAATATACATGGAATTACAAAGGAAATCAGTTACTCTTGAGCGATACCCAGTGGTGCTCAGGGGCAATTTCTGGCCTGAGCTTGGGGTTCACTCCTGGCAGTGCTGAGGGACCAGGTGGTTCCGGAGCATACGGGTCAGCTTCTTGAAAAGCACTGGAGCACTGTTGTCCCATTGTTCATTGATTTTTCTCAGGCGGGCACCAGTAACGTCTCCATTGTGAGACTTGTTGTTACTGTTTTTGGCATACCGAATACGCCATGGGTAGCTTGCCAGGCTCTGCCGTGCCAGCGGTAGCTTGCCGGGCTCTCCGAGAAGGGTGGAGGAATGGAATGTGTATCTATACATATACATATATATGTATGTATAGATATACATATATACTGTAGATATACCTATATACTATATATATACATATATAGCACTGTAGCACTGTCGTTCCATTGTTCATTGATTTGCTCGAGCGGGCACCAGTAACGTCTCCATTGTGAGACTTGTTACTGTTTTTGGCATATCGAATACACCATGGGTAGCTTGCCAGACACTGCCGTGCCAGCGGTAGCTTGCCAGGCTCTCCAAGAGGGATGGAGGAATCGAATCTGGGTCTGCCTCGTGCAAGGCAAACGCCCGACCCGCTGTGCTATCACCCAGTCCTTTACTTTTACATAGACAATGAAATGAAGTATAACTGGGCATCATCTGCAAATGCACACCTTTGTTGTTGGTTTTTTTTTTTTTTTCTTTTTGGGACACACCTGGCGATGCACAGGGGTTACTCCTGGCTCTGCACTCAGGAGTTACTCCTGGCGGTGCTCAGGGGACCATATGGGATGCTGGGATTTGAGCCTGGGTCGGCTGCGTGCAAGGTAAACGCCCTACCCGCTGTGCTATCGCTCCAGCCCCGAATGCACACCTTTGTTAAAATCCACAGCAGTGGGGCCTTGCACACGGCCAACCTGGGTTCGAATCCCAGCATCCCATATGGTCCCCTGAGCACCGCCAGGAGTAATTCCTGAGTGCAGAGCCAGGAGTAATCCCTGTGCATCGCCGGGTGTGACCCAAAAAGCAAAAAAAAAAAAAAAAAAAAAAAAAAATCCACAGCAGTATTTGTACCCTCCCCTTCACGCTCCCATTCAGACGTGCCCAGGGTCTCCGCCTCCAGCACCCTGGTCAATCACATAGGACTCCACAGTGGCCCCCGTGACCACTGCAGACCCCAGGCACAGCTTCTCACGCCCATCATGCCTCATTCAGAGAACAGTGAAGCTTCAGCTCTCCCATAGCTCCATCCATGCTCACACCGTTCACAGTCGCGTCCCCGGGTACCGTGAGCCGCCTTCGCAGCATTCTTAGCTCTCCTCCCAGGGCCCTCTTCCCCTCCAGAGGAGCCTCCCTGGCCAGTCCAGCCAAAGGAACGTCCACGAACTCAGTCTGTCTGTCCTTTCCCCTTTCTGCGAGGACAAGAAAAATAAACTTTACTGTTAGATTAAAAAAGCAGTTTTATCTTGAAAGGTTTTTATCTTGAAAAGCAGTCTCCTTAAATTCTGTATTATCTTTCTGGCACCAAAATCAGTTATTTACTTGTTTACTTTAGTTTGGAGCCACACCCAGATGTGCTCAGGGTTTATCCCTGGCTCTGTGCTCAGAGATCCCATTGTCCTATCTCTAATGCATAATTGGTTTATAATGGGGCTGGAGCTGTAGCACAGCGGTAGGGCATTCTCCGCCCCTCTTGGAGAGCCTGGCAAGCTCCCCTGGTGTATTCGTTATGCCAAAAACAGTAACAATAAGTCTCACACTGGAGATGTTACTGGTGCCCATTCGAGCAATTTGATAAGGAATGGGATGACAGTGACAGTGGTTTATAATAAGCCAATTATGTTTATTTTATTTATTTATTTATTTATTGGTCTTTGGGTCACACCCGGTGTTGCACAGGGGTTACTCCTGGCTCTGCACTCAGCAATCACCCCAGGCGGTACTCAGGGGACCATATGGGATGCTAGGAATTGAACCCAGGTCTGCCACATGCAAGGCAAACGCCCTGCCCGCTGTGCTATCGCTCCAGCCCCACGCCAATTCTGTTTAAATACATTCTCAAATATTCTGAGTCCTTGTGATCTGCATACCTGTGCCTTACATGCGTTAAAGGATTCAATCTAGCTGCATAATTGCAATAACTTAAAAATAGAGTTTAAATGCTATTTTGCAATATCTACTAAAAACTCTCATGAGATATGAAATAGCAATGCTTTCATAGGTTTAAAGGTCACAGGAGTGACCACGGAAGTGGGGGCTGGAGCAATAACACAGCGGGTAGGGCATGCACAAGGCTGACCCGGGTTTTGATTCCCAGCAACTCCCCCGCCCCCCCAGCAGTGCCAGGAGTAATTCCTGAGTGCATGAGCCAGGAGGAATAGCCCCTGTGCATCGTCAGGTGTAACCAAAAAAAGCAAAAAAAAAAAAAAAAAAAAAAAGGCCATGGGGGCCTATATTTATAGTTGGGATAAGATGCTAACTCTCAGCCCAGGGCAGTGAACATAGTTATTTTTTCTCCACTGGTTTCAATCCTGGATTCTGAGAGCTGCTGGACTCCGAGGGTGGGTGGGAGGGCAGAGGGTGAGTAAGGAGTGAGGGCTCTCACTTGCCGGGGTGCGATTCCAGAGGAGGCGGGGGATCTCCTCCCTGGGCCTGACTTGTTAAACTTTTTTTTGGTGGGGTGTGTGTGGGGGTCACCTGGCAATGTTCAGGGTTACTCCTGGCTCTACACGTGGGAATCACTCCTGCCAGTGCTCTGGGGACTGTATGGGACGCCAGGGATTGAACCCGGGTGGGCCTCGTGCAAGGCAAGCGCCCTTCCTGCTGTCCTGTCGCTCTAGCCCTGCCTTGCTAGGCGTTAGGATGGGGGTGGCACGGAGTCACGGGGTGGTCTGGCGCCGGTGCATGATGAATAGACAGAGGCTCTCGTGCCTGTCACTGGCCGGAAGCTCTGTCAGACAGATCCACAGGCTTCTCCGGGGATTGTCCAGAGTCACCTGAAGAAAAGTGGGTGACAGCTGCTGTGGTCCCGGGGGTCCATTAGCCAATGGTGATGAATGTCCTTCCATTTTGCAACAGGTCACTCAAATTCTAGGAGATAAGTTTCCCTGTACCTTGGTGGCGAAGAAGATCGATCGTACGTCTTCGCTTTGTCTGCCCGGGCCTTGGGGTTGGGTTGCTGTCTCCCCATGAGCTGATTCTCTGCTTCCTCTCCCAGTGCCGGAGTACCAGGGCGAGCCGGACGACATCTCCAGACAGAAGTGCCTGGAGGCAGCACGCCAGGTGCTTGTTCTGCTCCTCGCTCAGCGCCCGGGCCCCGGGCCCGCTGGGCGCAGGCAGAGAGGAACAGGGTGGGCACCGTTGATCACGTCTTCACACACAGCCCAGACCTCTCGGGGGTGGTCGGCCCACGTGGCTCCGGAACAGCCCCTCACTCTCTCACACACAGACTCCCATCCCTCTCCCTCTCCCTCTCCTTTCTCTCTCTCACACACACACATACACTCTCCCTCTCTCACACACTTCCTAACTCACACACTCTCCCTCTCACCCACACATACCCTCCTCTCCCTCTCTCACACACACACATACACACATACACTCTCCCTCTCTCACACACATACCCTCTCCCTCCCACATACGCTCACACACACACGCGCACATACACTCTCCCTCTCTGTCACACATCACTCTCTCCCTCTCGCAAACATATATTCTCGCACTCTCTCACACACGCTCGCCGTCTCTCACCACACATAAGTCTCTCTCCCTCTCTCTTTCACACACACACACACACACACACACACACACTCTCTCTCTCTCTCTCTCTTCTCTCTCTCTCTCTCTCTCTCTCTCTCCCTCCCTCTCACCCATACATACCCTCCTTCTCTCTCTCCCTCTCTCTCTCTCACACACACACGCGCGCGCACACTCACTCTCCCTCTCTCTTCCCCTGGCTCTTTCATACATCTCATTTGCCGCCTTTTGCTGTGGGGCCATATCCGACAGTGCTCAGGACTCACTCCTGTCTTGGCTCTCAGGAATCACTGCTCCTGGTCGGGGATTGAGCCCAGGTTGGCCATGCAAGGCGAGCACCCTCCCTGCTGTACCATCGCTCCAGTCCCTTCTCTCCCTTCTCTGTCTCTCTCTCTCTCTCTCTGTCTCTCTCTCTCTCTCTCTCACTCTCTCTCCCTCTCTCTTTCCTCCCCTGCTCTCAGGTGCGTGTGCTTCGGCCCTTGTGCCACTCTCCTGCTTGCCATCCACCCTTGCGCCTCGGGGGCTGCAGAAGGGGCTGTTACCCGCTCACCGCTGCATGGGGGGTGTGGAGAAGGACCCCTGCCCAGGTGTAGCCTGACTCTTTAAGATGAAGATGGGCCATTAGCCAGCAGGGTCCCTGCAGCCCATGGGGACCCTGTCTGCCCCCCCTGCTGCGCCCCCCAGGTGGCTGCCGGCCTGGCCCCCCGGGAGAGGTGTGGCTGCACTGGGGCGGGCCTCAAGACCCCTGTCCTTGTTCTGCAGGTGCAGGGGCCTGTCCTGGTGGAGGATACCTGCCTCTGCTTCAACGCCCTGGGGGGCCTCCCCGGACCCTACATGTGAGTGCTCCCCGCCCGCCACAGAGCGCCCTGAACTCTGAAACGGTCGGTCGGTTACTTGATCTCACGGGTCGTTCCCTGTCTTGGCATCGGCGCTAGTATTGTCCCTAGTATTGTCCCGGGAGGATTAGGGGTGGGGGAGAGGCAGGCTTTTTCTTTTGTGCAGTGTGAGAATGTGCCCTGTAAGTGGAGATGGGCAAAGGGGACCCACCCTCTGGAGAGGCGCATTCGTGGGCGGGTCGGTTTCAGGAAAGGGGAGAAGCAGGTTGAGGTTTGAAATGGGTTTCCTGAAAACACCTGGTGCCCTGGACCCTCTTAGATCCTGGTGCCGATTTGCACGACCTGCCTGGGTCGGAGGGCATCGGCGGGCAAGCTACAAAGCCTGAGTGTAGCTTGCAGGTGGCCAGTTTTAACTGTTTGGGGCAGTGCTCTGGGGCTGCCCTCGGCTCTGTGCGTTGGGGTCACTCCTGGCAGTGCCCGAGGGCTGGATGCACCAGCACTGAGGAGGTTTTGTTTTTACTTCTCAGTAATCTACAGTGTGGGGAAGCGACAAAAATGTTATTTAAGTCCCATTTGTCATTACCCAGTGCAGTTGAAAGCCTCAGTCACAGTGCTGTGTATTTTGTCTGTTTCCTTTCCCCTGTGGGATTCTTCCTCTTAATTGGGTGGAGGGTCTTGCTGGTCCCTGTGGCTGAAGGTGGTCAACGGCCCTGGCAGCTGATCTGCTTTTGTTTCCCTTGCAGAAAATGGTTCCTGGAGAAGTTGAAGCCCGAAGGTATCAGCCCCTCGGGCTCTTCTGTGGGGAGGTTCCCAGCTGGTGCAGGAATCTCCGAATTTGCCTTTCCCTCCTCCCCGTCTTGATCCCACAGTTCACAGTGCTCCGGGCCCCAGGCTGCGCGAGGGCTGATGGGTGAAGGCTGGTGGCCCTGGAGTTGGAGATGCAAAGGGGCTGTGGTTGAGGGGGGCCCTGGGACTGCTTCCGTGTCCTAGCCTCAGGCAGTGGCAGCGCCCTCCGAGGCCCCACCCCCAGTGGCAGGCTCAGACGGTTCCTCTGTAGGTGCTTTAGAAGCACTTCATATCACGGGGCTCACTACTCAGGTGACACTGGAGTAGTGCACCTCACCTCCGCCACCCCCAGTTCCCCAGGTGATCAGGGCCAGGGCCCCTCTGGGGGTCCTTATGAGGCCCCTAGGTGGGTGCTGTTAGGTCAGGGCGGGTGCTGGCAGCACAGGCTGCAGCTTCCGCTCACTGAGACTTCTGCAGGTCTCCACCAGCTGCTGGCCGGGTTCGAGGACAAGTCAGCCTATGCGCTCTGCACCTTTGCCCTCAGCACAGGGGACCCCGGGCAGCCGGTGCTGCTGTTCCGGGGCCGGACTGTGGTACGTTCCCCTGCTTGCTCCCCGCGTGCCACCAGAGGGCGCTGTGACCCAAGCGGCGGCAACCTGCTCTGCGGGAGGGTGGGGGCAGGGCTCCGCGGCGCTGGAGTTGGTTCTCAGGGCTGTGCCCAGTCACCCCCGGGCACCACAGCTAGAAGTGATGTCAGCCCTGGAACCTCTTTGCTCCCCGAGGAGGCTGGCGTTTCAGGGAAATGCACAATGGCTAACAGCTGTGCACCCAGGCCGTCCACCCTCCCGGGAGGCAGATGTGGAACGTGATGACAGTGATTCCCCGGTGCCCCGTCAACCGCCCAGACGTCTCCAGGCTCGGATTTCTTTTCTTTTCCAGCAGTGCTCAGGAGCTCCTCCTGGCTCACTGCTTGTTCCTGGCCGTGCTGGGGGGAACCATGAGGTGCTGGGGGACAAAGCGGCCTCCCCGTGCAGAGCCTGCGCTGAGCTGTCTCTGCCCAGGAGACTGGCCACCTTCTTTATTTATTATTTTATTTTATTTTTGGTTTCGGACCACACCCGGTGCTTGGGTTACTCCTGGCACTGTGCTCAGGGATCACACCTGTCAGTGCCCAGAGAACCATAGGAGCTTGGGGCACTGAATTCACCCACATACAAGACAAGTACCTACCTACTATACCACCTCTTGAGCCCCTTTTCTTCCTTTTCCTTCCTTCCCTTGGGTTTTGCATCACACTCCTGCCATCTCTCAGGTCCCAAGCTCTTGAGAGAGGATCCCAACTCTCTCTCTCTCTCTCTCTCTCTCTCTCTCCCCCCCCTCCCTCCCTTCCGCCCCTTCTCTCTCCTCTCTCCTCTCTCCTCTCTCTTCTCTCTCTCTTCTCTCTTGCCAGACCCAGAGATGCTCAGGTCAGTGCTCCTGGTGGTGCTCAGGGGACTATATGGGGTGCCGGGGATTTAACCTGGGTGGGCCCCGTGCAAGGCAAGCGCCCTCCTGTCATCTCTCCAGCCCTGCCGCTGGGATCTCTTAATCCAGCTTCTGTGGGTACAGCTTCCCTTGATGACCTTTCCGACCTTCCATATTGGGTAGCATCTGACGTCCACCCCCACTGCCCTTCCCTCCTGAGGTCCAGCCGCTGCTCTTCACAGGGCCCAGTTCCCTCTCTGGGCTGAACCTGCTGCCCCGGGCTCAGGGAGCCGCAGGGGCCCAGCAGGCGCCACCTCCTCTGCAGACGTTTCCTGTCCACCTGCCTGGTAGATGCTTTCTTCCTTTTTTTTTTTTTTTCCTTTTTGGGTCTCACCCAGTGATGCTCAGAGGTTACTCCTGGCTCTGTGCTCAAGAATTAACTCCTGGCAGTGCTTGGGGGACCATATGGGATGCCGGGGATTGAACCCAGGCTGGCCGTGTGCAAGGCGATGCCCTCCCTGCTGTGCTGTCGCTCAGGCCCCGATGTTTCCTTGCCAGCATCACCATGGCCAGGGCGATGGTACAGCAGGCAGTTCGCAGCTGACCCAGATGCACCATATATGATTCCCTGAGCCTCACCAGTGTGATCCCTGAGCTTAGGCCCAGGAATAAGCCCTGTGAAGTGCTGGGTGTGGCCCCCAGAGCAAACAAGCCCCAACAAGGGCCGTCTTCGCAGTTTGGAGAGTACAGTACAGAAATTCGAGCTCCGTGGGCCCTTGCCTGGCACACAGCCGGCTGGCGTTGGATCCCCAGCGCCCCGGATGGTCCCCTGGCCCCACCAGGAGTGATTTCTGAGTGCAGAACCAGGAGTATACCTCGAGCACCACTGAGCGTGGCCCCCAAGCCAAACAAACCTTATTTTTTAGAAAAGTGTTCACTCTGCACCTGCGCCACGGATTTCCAGGCCTTACTTCAGAAAGCTGAAGCCCCGCGCCCCTGGGTGGCTCCTGTCCCCTCCATCCTTGCCCCTCTGGCCACCTCCGTTCTGCTTCTCTTTCTAAAGGCTGGACTCTTTGGGTATGTCATAGACATATGTCCTAGATGAGGAATCCTGGGGGCCTGGGGGAGACGGCTCGGGTGGTGGACACATGCCACATGCCCGGGTGTGAGGTTCCTGCCCGGGGCAACATCCTGGCCCTACCCCGCTGGCCCCGTGTTATTTGGTATGACTCCTTTCAGTAAGGCTTGGCCTGCAAAATGGGTCTGTTGTGTTTTGGTTGTTGGTCACTCCTGGTGGTGCTCAGGGCATACTCCCGGCTCTGCACTCGTGGGTCACTCCCAGCAAAGCTCAGGAGACCAGTGGTCGGGGGTTGGATGCGGGTGGGCCACATGCACGGCAAGTGCCCTGCCCCGATACTGTTTTTCCAGGCCCCCCGATCCCCATTCAGAAATTTTTTTTTAACACCTGGTTGTACTCAAGGGACCATTTGTGGTGCCAGGCAAGGCAGGTGCCCCACCTGCTGTGCCATCTCTCCAGCCCAGTATGTCTGTTTTCAGGCTGGATAACGTTCAGTTATATGTATAGACACGTTTTCTTTGTCTAGTTAACTATGACGGGCATTTTGTTTTGTTTTGTTTTGTTTTTGCTTTTTGGGTCACACCCTGCATTGCACAGGGGTTACTCTTGGCTCTGAACTCAGGAATTACTCCTGGTGGTGCTTGGGGGACCATATGGGATGCTGGGAATCAACCCGGGTCGGCCACATGCAAGGCAAACGCCTTGCCCGCTGTGCTATTGCTCCAGCCCTATGACGGGCATTTTGGCTACTTGAATAAATGCTTTCGTCAACCTAAGGTGTGCAAATAAGTTCTTGAGATGCTGTTTTTAATTGTTTTGATTAAATTCCCAGAAGTGAGATTGCTTGAGCAAGCATGCTGCCTGGTTAAAATTTTTTTTTTTTTGGGTCACACCCGGTGATGCACAGGGGTTACTCCTGGCTCTGCACTCAGGAATTACTCCTGGCGGTACTCAGGGGACCATATGGGATGCTGGGATTCGAACCTGGGTCGGCCGCATGCAAGGCAAACACCCTACCCACTGTGCTATCGCTCCAGCCCCTGGTTAAAATTTTTTTAATGAGAGGCCAGTGATAGTACAGCTGACAGGGCCCTCGCCTTGCACTCGGCTGACCCACGTTTCATCTCAAGCACCTCATATCCCCAGAGCGCAGGGTCAAGTAAGCCCTGAATGTCATCAGATGTAGCCCCCCCCCGTCCCCCCACAAAAGTTTCTGTTTTGGGGCCACACCCGGCAGTGCTAAGGTCTACTTCTTGTGGGCTGGGGACCACTTAGGATGCTGGGGATTGAGCCCAGGTTGACCACTGCAAGGCACACGCCCTCCCAGCTGTACTCTTGTTGGGCTTACCAACAAAAAAAATTTTTTTAATGAGTCGTCTGCTACTTTTGTAGAAATGTTTTTTTCAACTAATGAGAAGCTGGAACCCAGCAAGATAACAGATCGCCCTGGGTCTTCCACAGGCTCTGCCTGTCTGGAGGCCTGGCTCTGGTCCCAGGCCCATCCTGGCACCGAAGGGTCCCCCCAGCACTGGAAGGAGCCCCCAGGCATGGCTGGGTGTGGCTCAAAAACAAAAGAAAGAGAACAAAAATCTGAAGCTCCAACAGCCACAGGCCCGACTTCCTGCACAGTGACTAAGCATTGGCTGCCCTGTCGACAGGCCCGCGTCACTGAACCCCCCCCAGCCGTTTCCTATTGTGTCCCCGACTCCGCTTCCTGCACCTCACTGCTCGCCAACCCCCACTGCGCTTGAGGTGGCTTCTGCTTGGCCGTCTCTCACCTGTGCCTGGAGCCGCCACCGCACTCTGCAGTGACCTGATCACCTGACCATCGCCTGACCTGAGCAGCAGCAGGGCACTGCCAGGAATGTGCCTGCCCCTGTTCCCCTCAAACGGGCTGAATGTCCCCTCTCTGTGGCCTTTGCAGAGTGCCCCCCACTGAGGTCATCTCCGCCTGCTCCCCAGGAAACACTTTGCATTTGGAAATCATTAATTTGTTTGCTGTGCTGGTGCCTGTTTTTGCTGTGCTCTGTTCTGCCAGGGCAGGCCAGGCCCGCTGGAGGTGTTCAAAACACGCTTGTCGCCTGGGCGAGGCTCCTAAGTGATCTGGTCATTGGCCCGGGTCACACAGGTCCTCGTGGCACAAGTGGAATTTCTCTGGCCTGACTGGCCCCTGCGCCCTGTCCTCCAGCCCTGGTTTTGCTGCATAGTTGTTGCAGATTTTCCTGCCTTTCCTTTGCAGGTTTTGAGTGTGACAATCATGTGAAGCTTTAAAGAAGCAAACGTGTTACTTTTCAGGGAGGGAGGGTGGGACCATGGCCTACGTGCTTGGGGCTTACTCCAGGCTCCGGATGCCAGAGCTGGAAGCTTGCGAGGCGGCAACCTCTGGTCCTTGCTGGTACCTAAAAACTAGGGGTGGGGCTGGAGAGATGGGAGAGCAGGTGAGACGCTTGCAGGCAGTGGCCCTGGTTTCATCCCGGCACTGCCTGTGGCGTTCTGAGCACCACCCGGGTCACTCCTGAGAACAGAGCGAGGAGCAGCCCCCTTCCCTCCCCCACCCCCAAATTGAGAAAGCATCAGGTGTGATTTTGTGCTGAAATATGGTACTTTTTTTTTTTTTAACTTTAGATGCTCCTTTGTATTTTGGGAAGGGTGATGATGGCATGCACGGGGCTAATCTGCAAAGTCCAGAGCCTTTGGCTCCTTTTAGGGGGAAAATATTCATTTGCTCTTGGGCCACACCTGGCTCAGCTTCACACACTTGTCCCCTTTTCCTCGGGCAGGGCCAGATTGTGGCACCCCGCGGCTGTCGGGACTTCGGCTGGGACCCCTGCTTCCAGCCTGATGGATACCAGCAGACGTAAGGCTCGGGCAAGGTTTTGCAGGGGTGGGGCAGCGGGGCTACCGAGGGCCGGGGAGTGCCACACCCCGCCCGCCTGAGTGCAGGCATGCAGAGAGGGGCAGGGCGGTCTGGGGCTGTTCCAGCTGAAGAGCTGGACAGCCGGAATCCCAGTGCCCCTCCCTCCCCTGTGGCTCGCGCTGGCTCCCCCACTTCCTACTCAGCCCCCTCGGCGGCTGGGGCTGGGGCCCGGGCGGCCTTGGTTCTGGTGAGTAAACCGGACAGTTCCGTGGGGTGCTTGCTCCGCTGCCTGCCCTGACCCCACGGGCTGAGGTCAGCACAAGGGCGCAGCTGAGGGATGCTCGGGTGCCTGCCCGGTGAGACCTGGCTGCAGCGTGGGGCCACCGGCCACGTGGGCCGTGGGGAGCGCCTGGAATGTGGTCGGAGTGACCGGGGAGCTGGTTCCTGCGATTGTCACTGATTTCGGCGTGAATAGCCGAGTATGGGGCAGCTGGTGTGCAGGGTCTCACCCCCCAGGAATCCTGCCTGGATGGCGGGCTGCTCCCCCACCCCAGAATGTGCGTGAGCTCGGGCAGGCCCTGCTGCTTCCTGCCAGCAGGTGACAGGGCTGACCCAACGGGGAGCCGCGTGCCCCGTGCCAGGGGGCACCCGGGAAGGACAGCCCCCGTCCCTCCCACACTCACCCAGGCGGGTTTCGGCTCATGTGGGAATGTAAGGCCCTTGTTTTCGTTTTCACTGTGATTGTGATATTTTTAATTTTAGGCACCGAGCGTGGGAATTCTGCTCACGGCAGGGTTTCATGCCTCCAACCTCCCAGCACCACCCTCCCCTCCCGCGTGCCCCCCGCCTCGACCCTCCTGTCTTATCTTTAAAGATGATCTGGTTTTGGGGTTGGAGCCATAGTACAGTGGGTAAGGTGTTTGTCTTGGGCTCCATCCCTGGCACCCTGTACAGTCCCTCCAGCCCACCAGGAGTGAGCCCCGAGTGTAGAGCCAGGAACAAGCGCTGGGCATCTCTGAGCATGGCCCAAACAGCAACAACAAGACCCAAGGGGATTATCTGAGTTTTCAGAGCACTGTCTCGGGGCTCTCGCCCCCGGCTTCCTTGGGTTCTGGGCTCCTGGGCGTCCCCCACCTGCTGCTGTCCCTCCCACAGGTATGCAGAGATGCCCAAGGCGGAGAAGAACAGCATCTCCCACCGCTTCCGGGCGCTGCGCGAGCTGCAAGACTACTTCTGCCAACTGGCTTGCCCCAGGGGCAGCGACGCCAGCCTTGGGTCTGGGGAGGGCTAGCCTGGCCGCCTCCACTGGGCCGACACCCGCCAGCCCGGACTTTCTTCGGGGGAGTGGCGAGTGGGCCTGCCTCCCCCACGGCCCTGTGGACACAGCAGCTGGCGTGTGTGCGTGGGGGGGGCACACACTTGGGGCAAGTGTCCCCCTTCTCTGGCTCAGCAGCCAGCCCCCAGGCTGGGGTCCTGCAAGGCCCTGGGGCATGGGGCCGGCCCGGGCAGCACTCTGCGTTTGAGGAAGCAGCACACAGACGTCTTGGGTGTTTTTGAAATGCCACAAATAAAAAGCCTGAAAGAAAGAAAGGCGCTTGCTTCCAGAATCAGCCGGATCTGTCCTCTCTGTCACCTGTCCCCGGCGGTGCCTGTCTGTCTCCTGACTCCCCTGGGGCAGTGCAGGAAGCCCAAGGTGGGGGCTGGGGGGCGGGGGGTTGGGGTGCTGGAATATCACTGCTGGCGTGTTCAAGTCAGATCCTGGCTGTAGTCTCCACCCAGACACCTACCGCCACCTCCACCACCGCTGTGATGCCCCTGACCAGCTGGCCTCCATGGTTTCCGCTGGCTGGGCTGGGCTGTGCCACGCCGGAGAGGGGGTGCTTCAGCTTAGTTCTGCGTGAGAACCGCCCAGCAGTTGCTTGGTGGGTGAGAGGACGGTGCCCTGACCTCTCCTGTGTTGACGTGCCACAATTGGCCCCGTTGTGCCTGGACCTCGCCAGCTTCTCGGGAGCCCCTCTCTGAGACCCTGGGCGCTCCCGGGTCCTTGCTGAAGTTTAGTGTCGGGCCAGCCTGCATCGCCCCACCCCAGAGTCCCCACTGGGCGTGTTGTGGGGTGGGAACGATGCCCTCTGGCTGCCCTTCTTGGCAGCTCCGTTTCCTCCCTCCTGTGGATCTTGAATCCCTGTGGGTGCTCGTGGCTGCTCCCCTTGGGGTGGGAGGCCCTGTTGGGGGGGAGGGTTCCAGGAAGTGTGGTAGCGCCCTCCTCCCGGAGTTGTCACCGCAGTCTCCTGCCTGGTGTCTGGCTGGGCTCAGCCTTGGGGTGTCAGTGCCTCTCTGGGGAGTCTGGATCTGACTGTCTGCAGGAAACACCCAGGCAACGAGGCAGGGGAGCCCTGAGGGTCACAGGCCGCCTGGGTGGGTGCCTCAGTCCTCTGGGAGCACACGTGCTGACGGTGGGAGTCTTGGTGGCACCCCAGCCTCCCTCCTGGTTGGTGCTCCAGGGGCAGGTTCCAGAACCCTCCTCACCGGGCTGAGGGTTTGGGCCTCTCGCCGCCCCCCCACTCGAGCCCGTCTGGTGTTGGTTTGGGGTTCTGCCTGGCAGTCTCTAGAACTCAGAATTCTCCAGCTTTCTCTCCCCTAGATGGGGCAAGTCTCTCTGCGACTTTGGTCTCCAGAGCTCTTGTTCGTACTTTCAGGTGATGTTTCGGGGTATCATCTCTGGAGGCAGGTGCTCGGCTGCCATGGCTGCCCCACGTGGCCATAGGGGTGCACCCCTGAGCCCCACATCGAGACAGCCTGCTGCCACTGTCATGGACCCTGGCCCAGTGACCGAGACATATGGGACGTTCTCCTCTCCACCCCTGCACTCCCCCTGCACCTGGATGCCTCCCCACTTCCCTCCATCTGCAGTACCCCCATTCCTGCCCGGCCCACGCCATGCCCATGACACCTGGGTCTTGGTACTACTGGGTGCCGGGGCTCGGCTATGCAGCCACTGGCCTTGCCAGGTGGGGCTACATCCCTGGCACTGCAGCAACAACAGAAACTGGAGGTCGTGATTTATATTTCGGTTTTGGGGCCACACCCAGCAGTACTTGGGGCTTTCCCCTGCTGTGATCAGAGACATTCAGGGCGCGTATGTGGTGCTGGGTGTCAACCCAGATCAGCTGGATGTAATGCAAGTGAGCTTCGTGCTGCACTGCTCTCCGGCCCCACGTGCCGGTCCCCTCTCCTCCTCCTCCACACCGATGCCCCGCCCACTCCACAGCCCCCCACCCGGCCCAGGCTCCCCCTTGCTATACTTTTCAAACACTGCCTTGCAGCCACCCCCTCACCCCCAGCCTACATCCACCTGGGGTGGGTGGAGGTGACAGCTGACAGGTGACACTCAGCAGGGCCCCTTTGATTCCACTTCCCCTGGAGGATTTCCCCTCGGGAGCCTTCACAGATGGGGGCGAAGGGGGAGGCTGTCAGAGACAAGGAAGCAATGCATAGGTAACAGAACGGCTTTATTCCCTACAGTGCACCCAGAGTTCCTTATACAATCAAGGAAATGCTTTCTCTTCCAGGCATCCGACTCTTTTATCAAAAGAAAATCCATCCCATCTGTTCCTACCCCAGGCAAAGCTGCCCTGAGCAGTGTTCGGGACCCAAAGCTGAAGGCTAACGTGTGTGGGGGGTTAAGATGCTGCTGGCCTTGCATGCTGCCAAGCCTCTCGTCCCTGGCACCGTATGACCATCCCCACCCTGGCACCTCTGGGAGTGACCCCAAACTTAAAAGCCAGGAGTGAGAGTCCCCAAGCATCACTGAGTGTGATCCCAAAATGACAGCAAACAGGAGCTGGCACATGCCACTGAAACCCCCCAATGCTCAGACACCCCAGAGGCTGCCGGGGCAACTGGGGGTGGTGGTGCGGCACTGAGCAACACCTGAAGGACACCCATGCCTCCCCACTGCGCCACAGTGCCAGCCTGAGAAGAGCTGGACTGGGGAAGAGGTGGCTGCCAGGGCCTGGTGCTCAGCTCGGTGCTCAGTGCTCAGCGTCCATGGCGTCCAAGTATTTGGCTTCAATGATCTGGGGCAGCAGGTTGTAGCTGGTTGAGGAGATGAGCGCTGGGTCAGAGAGAAGGCAGAGGGCACCCGCCCGGCCCCGACCAGCCTACCCACTGTCCCACTGCCGGAAGCTGCAAGTACCGAATAGGGATCATGGCGATCATGATGACGGGAAAGATCATCTTCATGTAGGGCAGTGGACTCATGCCGAAGGCACAGAGCAGCAGCAGCTGCAGGGCCTGCAGCCCCGTGAAATAGTGGATTTGGCGCTGTGGCACGCGTCGGATATAGTGGCTGGGCGGGTAGGCAGTCTGTGGGGGAATCAAGGTGGGACGCTGACCACGCCCCCAGCCATAGGGCCCCGCCCCAATCCTCTAGACCACGCCCCACTCCCTATTGCCTCACCCTTATCCTGCGCATCATCTCCTATGGCCCCGCCCAGCCCGTGGCCCCGCCCCTTCCCCTATGGCCCCGCCCCGGCCCCTTCGGCACAGGGCCAGCCCCTCACCTGCTCCTTGAGCAGCAGCGCCAGGCGCTCCACCAGCTGGTTGCCGTCGATGGAGGTGAGCGCGATGTAGAGGAAGAGACCGTAGAGCACGGGCTTGGGGATCCACTGCAGCGGGAAGGGCAGCAGCAGCAGGGAGAAGCCCACCAGCACGCTGGCGCCCAGCGTGGTCAGCCGCGTCTCCTTCACGCTCACGATCCTGCATGGACCCAGACGCGAGCTTCACTGGGGCCCGGGGCTGCCCCGCCCCCGCCCCCGCCGGCTCGGGCACACTCACGTCTCATAGATGTGCCCGTTCTCCACCCGCTCCTCCACCAGCGCCAGCGCGCGCACGTGCAGCGGGGAGTGCGGGTAGGCGGCGTGGATCCAGGGCAGCCCGAACAGCGACAGCCCCAGGTTGATGATGGCCACGAGCAGCAGGTCCCAGTGGTAGGCGGTGCCCTTCACTAGCCTGCGCGGAACCCGGGTTCATGGACACCGACCCAGAGGCCGCGGGGCCAACCTCCCAGCCTGTAACCCTCCCCGTCTACAAACCTGTTCTCAGGGGCGTTGGCTAAAGCGGCCACCAGGTTTTGCTCCATGAAGAAGAGCAAGGACAGCAGGAAACCGAGGCCCATGGCGCTGACGATGGCCCCGAGGGACAGCGACTCCACCTTGGCCATCTCAAACCAGCTCTCACTGGGGTTGTAGCGGAACTTGCCCACTGCGGCAGGAAACAGGCCCTGCTCCAGCCCACAGACCCTTGGGAGCGCCAGGCCAGCCCAAGTCCTGCCATTTCCAACTTGGGGGGGGGGGGACTACAACCTATGGTGTTCAGAGGCCACTCCTGGCTCAGTGCTCAGGAGCAACTGCATGTACATGAAGGCTACCCCTGGCTGGGGGGGCGGGGAGGGGTCATATAAGGATGGGTTGCATGCAAGGCCAGCGACTTCACCCCTGGCCACTGTCTTGGGGCCCCCGACTCACTCTTGATTTCCGGGAAGCCGTAGGAGCTGATGAGGGAGAAGGTGAGCACGGAGATGGGCAGGGCACAGTCAGACAGGACCTCACGCATGGTGGGGTGCAGATAGGGGCTGGGAAGGCATACAGGCATGTCAGTGTGGCTGCAGGGGGGGGGGCGGCTCATGCCCCCGTCCCTGCTCTCGCGGCCCCCCTCACCTCTTCTTGAACTGGTAGAGGGTGTAGCCCAGCCAGAGCGTGCCCAGCATGATGAGAAGGCTGAACACGGCCGTCTCCCGGCCCGGGTGGTCAGTGGGGGTGGTCTCCAGGAGCAGCTCCGCGGGGCTGGCCACGAGGCTGGTGTTGAGGGCTGTGTGCAGGCTGGAGTTGAGGCCCAGCAGGCTCTCCCGGGCAGTGCCGGCCCCTTGCTGGTCTGCAGGGTGGTGGCTATAGTAGTACTTCTGGAAGACTGCAGAGAGGCCCGCAGGGCTGTTATCAGGGGCCAGGACTCACCTGCGAGCAGGTCGAGGGACCCTGAGGGGGAAACTAGGCTCCCGGGGGCAAGGACCATCCGAGGAGCAACGACTCACTTGATCTCTCTGTCCGTCTACCATCCCCCCCCTTGCCAGTCCCCCCCCCCCCCCGCCACCCCCGTTCTGGCTTTTGTTTCTGAGTTTTGTTTTGTTTTGTTTTTTGGGGGGAGGGCATATCCAGCAGTGCTCAAGGGTTACTCCTGGCAGTGCTCAGGGGACCCTATGATGCCAGGGATCAAACCTGAATTGACTGCATGCAAGACAAGTATACCAGCTGTACTATTGCTCTGGCCCATTTTTGAAATTTTTTCAGTCTTTTTGGACCACACCCCAGCAGTGCTCAGGGAACACTCCTGGCAGGGCTCAGGGGGCCACACGGAGTGCTGGGGATTGAACAGGGGTCAACCCCATGCAAGACCCACTGTACCTTACCCACTGTACTATCTCTCCAGTCCTATCTTGGTTTTGGATCATATACACTGGTGATCAGCTCAGGGATTGCTCCCAGCGGTGCGGGGGGCCCATGCAATGCAAGGCATCCAATCTGTGCTTGGCCCTTTGAGCCAACTCCCTGCCCCTTTCCATCGCGGACAGCACATCTTTCAGACTGGAGCCTGTCCCCTGGGTACCCGAGGCTGCTGTCCTGCCTGCCACGGCTCCCCAAATACCCTGGGACCATGGGAGCAGCCTGTGCTCGAAGGATTCCTGGCCTCTGCAGACACAGCTCCCAGCACCCCCTCTACTCGGCTTCCCCACCGAAGAGGAAGCCTAGGTACGGTACACCCTAGCCGCGCTGACACTCACTTTTAACCATGCCCTTGACCGCATCCAGCACGAAGGTGATGGAAATGAACAGGGCGATGATCTCCTCCGTGGACCTGGGCGGGAGCGGTGAATGCACCTCATGAGCGGTGGGTGCCAGGGGGGTGCAAGAAGGCTTCCCGGGGCCTCTGCCCTCCCTCCTGGCCCCAACCCAAGCCCACTTCCCGCCACACAGTGAACCAGGGCCAGGAGGACGCCCCGTCAGCTCTCGACAAGGGTCTCGGAGGCCGGCCTCGCTCCCAGAGCAGGTCCGTCAGCGTCACCTCTTGAACAGACTCATGAGCAGGCTGAGGTTGAAGACTGCGTAGAGCGCGAGGAAGATGCTGTTCCACAGGCCCGTCCACGCGTAGAAGGCGTTGAAATCCAGACTGTAGTCATCGCAGATGCCCCGGATCACTGCAGGCGGCGGGTGAGGACAGGGCAGTCGGGGGGGCGGGGGAAGGGGGCAGGACCTGCCGGGGGGAGGCTGGGGGTGCCCCTGGCCCAGCCCATCACCGCACCTTGGATGTAGAGGGCCAGTGGCCCCGTGGTCAGCAGCACCACCAGCGGCTGCCCGGAGAACAGCGCGTACAGAAGGCCCCCGATGCTCTGCCCGGCCACGGTCTTCTGCACATCTGCGGGGAGGGGGGTCAGGCAGGGCCCACGGCCTGGCCGCTCCCTGCTGTGCCCCCCAACCCCAGCCCCATACCGATGGCCCCGTTGGTGTTCTCATCATTGAGGGAGCCGAAAGCGATGGTGGGCAAGAGGCAGGCAAAGTAGAGGAACAGGGTGGTGGTGATGTACTTGCCCACGGCCTTGTTCTTCCCGATGATGCCTAGGAGGGGGCAGGGGCGGGGCTGTGGGCTGAGGCCTGGGGGACAGACCCAGGGTCCTGCGTGTCCTGCGGCCCGAGTCACAGGCCGCACTCGCGGAGGGGTGGCCACATACCATCGGTGAAGTCCAGCGGGTACAGGGGGAGCCTGTGGGCGATGTCCTTCCGGATGCCTTTGCCCAGCGCAAGGAAGTCCTTGCACTTTGGAGGCTGGGGAGGAAGAGGAGGGGGGGGAGGAGCGGGGCTGGCGGGGGGAGGCCCAGCCCCGCTGCTCCAAGGCCCCCGCCCAGCCCTCCGACTCATCTGCACCTGCAGGGGCCTCAGGACGGAGACGGAGCTCTTGTAGGCAGGCGCTACCTGGCCGGGGTGCATCCGGCTCAGCAGGTGTCGCTGATGCACCAGGGCCTCCTTGAACTCCTCCTCCGTGCGGGTCTGCAGCAGCTTCTGGCGGAAGGTGATGTCCAGGAACATGGTGGCGAATGTGCGCCCCACCTCGAGGGCAGTCTTGGTGCTTTTCTGGGGCGGGGGAGGGATGGGGGAGCGGTGGAGAAATCAGGCGATAGCCCTGGGAAGCAGGGGGTGCCCTCCCCAGGAGCGGAGAGCAGGAGCAGCCCCAAGGTGCCAGGGCTTGTGGGCCCCCGGCTCAGCTCCTCCCAGGTCGGTAGGTTACGAGGGGGTAAGGGGCTGGACAGGCGCCTGCTGGGCTGAGCACAGGTTGTACGTGCAGGAGGCCCGGCCGGCTCTGAGCCCCGGAACTGCAGTTTCCCCCACCCCAGCACCAGCAGGGGTGACCCCCAAGCAATACACAGGAAGCAGTCTCAGAGCTGCTGGGGGTGGCCCCCTCAAACCAGCCGGCGGGAAGACAGAGCAAAGAGGGCCGGAGGGATGGGAGGGCAGGGAGGGCTCTGGCCTCTCGCATGGCGGCCGGGCTCCCGACATTCCACACGGTCCCCTGAGCCCCGTTCAGAGTGACCTTTGAGCACAGAGCCAGAAATAAACCCTGAGCACTGCCTGGGTGTGGCTCATAAACCACAACAATAATAATAAAAACAACAACAACAACAACAATAATAATAATACCGGGGACTGCCAAGTGGGCAGGTAAGGGAATGGGCAGTATGTGTGAAGGTGAAAGTCAAAGGTGAGGGGCTAGGCCTATAATCCAGTGTACAAGGGCATCTGCCTTGTATGCAGCCAAGCTCGGTTTGATCCCAGGCACCACATATGGTCCCCAGAGTCCAGCCAGGAGTGATCTCTGAGCAGAGTCAGGAGTAAGCCCTGAGCACTGCCAGGTGTGGCCCAAAAAGCAAAAATAAATAAAATAAACAGGGAGGGAAGGAAAGAAGGAATTACAAAAGGAAGGAGTAAACCTTTTGGGACCCTCTGAGGAAAGGCTGCCGGACGCCTCTGGTGAACCAGGAGCAGGTCTGTGGGGGAGGGGGAGGCGGGGCAGCACTGAGGGGCAGCGCACAGGGCCAGCCTGGAGGAGGGCTCAGAGGGCGGGCGGTCTTCCTCACCATCTTGGGCGGGGTGAGCACCAGGATGACGAAGCGCACCTCGCACGAGTTCTCCCCCCAGTTCTGCGGGCGCACCAGGCGGCTGATGCACACGTATCGCTTCAGCAGGGCCTTGGAGGTGCAGCTGTGGGGGACACAGCACAGGCTGCCAACTGAGCACCCCACCCGGGCCCTGTGGACCACACGGGAGGGGGTGCTCAGCCCCTCTGAGGGCACAGAGTCCAGTTAAATGGGGGGAGGGCTGTAGGCAGGCAACTCACATGATGCAAAGCCACGACTGCTGGTACTGCACCCCTGTGACTGTAGCTGTGACCCCCTGGATGATGTCCAACAGCAGGTGGACTGAGGATAGGGTGGGGAGAGGGTGAGAAGCAACACAGACATACAGACACTCCCCCCAAGGGCCCGGGGCACAGCCTTACCCTTCCTCCCCATGGGACAGGACACACACACACATACACACACACACCTTACCCTTCCTCCCCATGGGACAGGACACACACACACACACACACACACACACACAACACACACACACACACACACCCCACCACCACCACCACGCCCCCAGGGCCTGGGGCACAGCCTTACCTTCCCCCCCATGGGACAGGACACACACACACACACACACATGCCTTACCCTTCCCCCCCATGACACACACACACACACACACACACACACACCCAGGGCCCATGGCACAGGCCTTACCCTTCCCCCCATGGGGGCCTCGACATTGGTGAAGAGGCTGGACATGAGCTGGTCCATACACACACATGCGCGCGCCTTACCCCTCCCCCCATGAGACACACATACGCACCCCAGGCCCGTGGCACAGGCCTTACCCTTCCCCCCCATGGGGGCCTCCACATCGGTGAAGAGCCTGGACATGAGCTGGTCCAGGCTGCAGGGTGTCTCGGGGCTGCCGCGGTCGTGGGCCAGGCGGTGCAGCATGGCCCGCAGCACGTCGTCCAGCGACGTCGCCGTCTCCTGCAGGATGATGCTGGCCCGCGCCAGGAAGCCGTCCAGGTCTCGGTGCGCTCGGATCTCCTCCTCGAAGTTCTTTACCTTCATGTACTGCAGAGACGCCAGCGCTGGTGCTCCCCTCCCTCGGCCTGCCCGGGGCTGCAGGCTTCCCCAGCCTCCCGCGGCCCCCCCCAGGAGGGACGGCCCAGTCCCCACCCCCTCCACTGACCTTACGAGATGTGTAGAGCAGCCCACAGTCCCCGGGGCTTTCGCTCTCGCCTGGAGAAAGGGGCGCCTGCTCAGGGGGGCTCTGGCCTGCCCTCCACACCTGTAGCCCCCGCCCTGGCCTAATGCCCCAAACCCACACGGCCCCGCCCATCTCCCTTCAGCCCACGGCCCCGTCCATTCCCTCCGTCCATGCTGTATGGCCCCCCACGTCTACATGGCCCTGCCCACTCCGCTTCAGGCCCACAAACCCACAGGACCCCAACGACATCCACCCCCCTTTTTTTCAATTAGTTCATTAATTTTATTTTTGCTTTATGGGTCACAGCCGGCAATGCTCAGGGGTTACTCCTGGCTCTGCAATTAGGAATTACTCCTGGCGGTGCTCAGGGGACCCTCTGGGATGCTGGGGCTTGAACCTGGGTCAGCCACGTGCAAGGCGCTACCCGCTACGCTACCCTACCCGCTGTGCTGTCGCTCCAGCCCCACCATACTCCCTTTCAGCCCACAGGGCCCTTACCCGCCTGGCCGGGCTGCACGTCCAGGTTCACATTCACAAAGAAGCGGACACTCTCAGCTGACACGATGGACGAATTGACCGTGTCGAAGACCTCATCTCCCAGGCTCTCCTCCCGGGTCTCTGAGGCATCATCCGTGTCACACTTGAGGTAACCTGGACACCCACCACCACCGCCGAGAGAAGCCCCTCACGTGAGGGTTTGGTCAGTGGCCAGGGCTGCCCAGAGAGGGCGGGGCGGGACCAACCATCCCCGACTTCCTCCCATCTCCTTCAGCAACAGGAACTAGGCCCTGCCTGCCCTGGGCTGCCCGTAACCCTCTATCCTCCCGTCAGGAAAATGCATTCATTCATTCCACTAACTCTGGGCCAGGCATGCGGGGGCTGAGGCAGGAGGACCAGCTGCCCCCCGAGCTCCAGGTTATGTGACTGTGACCTGCTTGGTTCGATAATTTAGATTCAACGGAAGCCAGAGTCTTCTAGTAGGGACCCCTGAAGGTGGCCTCGAGACACCCAAACACGTGGCCCCTTTCGCCCCAAATAGCCGCGGGGTCAGGGTTTGTCTGGCAGTGCTGGGGAGGACGTGTGCCGGGGTGGGACAAAGGCCTTGCACACGCCTCCCCCCCAGCCTTGGTGGGCACCCCTTTCTCCAGGCTGCCCCTCGGTTCCGGCACCCCTCCCGCCTTTAGTAAGACTTCCAGATGTCCTGCAACTCTGCCACCTTCCGGAGCCCTCTGCAGCCTTGGGGGGCCAAATTCAGCCAGTGCTGGGGCTCCTGTCCTGACCCCCAATGACCGAGGCCCCCCTCGCCACCTGGGTCTCGAGCTCCTGGGGCTGCCCAGCTCCTCCTTCCAAGCCCAGGGCTCCCCTCCGAGAACCTTCCGCAGGCTCGTGCCCAGACCGTGCCTCCCTCTGAGAGTGCAACTGCTTCCTGGCCGTCCTGTGGGGTCCCCCCAGGCTCCCGCTTGTGGATGCCCACAGGAAAGGGGACCTGGACCCCACCATGTGCGACCAATACCTGTGCAGGGGGCCCGGTGGCCCCGCACCTGCCAGGCAGTGACTCACCCTGACTCACTTCCACTCGGGCCACCAGTTTCCTCTGCACCTCCCAGGGCTGCCCCTCAATGTCCTATGTGTCCTTGCCCTCAGGCTATTGGCTTCCGCTCCATGTTACCAGCTCAAAGCCCAGAGAAGTGCTGGAAGGCCAGGGGGTGTCCCTCAGCATCCCCACCCCAGCCCCGGCCATCAGCACATGCAGGGTATGGAACCCGGGGCTTCCAAGGCGAGCACCCACCGCTGAGCTGCCTCTTCGGCCTCGTTTCCCTGTGCCCTGCAAGCCCTCAGTTCCTCCTGACTCCGTGCATGCTGTGCTTCTACCCCGCCCGAGCGCCAGGCTGCTCCTCTACTCCCTGAGTGCACGGGCTGGCTTCTCCCCGGGGCCTGCCCAGCTGCCACTCTGGGTCCCCACAGGTCTCTCGGGATGCCAGGCCTAGAGTTCGGCCCATCTGAGCATGCTGCCACATACCTAACCGGCCCGCCCGCAGCCTGGCACGCCATGCCCCGGGGAGGGGCACGTGCTGCGTTATCCAAGCACTTTCCCATGAAACACCCCGGTGCTGCCCGGGCGGGCGGGCAGAGAGCAGGGAAGCTCCCTAAGAGGTTCCGGGGCTCCCGGGCAGCCCCTCCCTCGCAGGCTGGCAGGCGGCGAGGAATGTGGGCATCACCCTAACACTCGCCCACTGAGGCTCAGAGTCGGCGCGCTGGAAAGGTGAGCGCCAGCTCCCCGATGATCCCACAGGTGGGAGGGGGGCAGACCTGCCAGCACCAGGGCAGGGGCAGCTGCTCACCCCCAGCCGGGGGGACGGGCAGGCTCCGAGGGCATCCTACACCTGCAGAGGACCACAGAAGGTGGCCAGCGACTCCGGACCCAGGTGGAGGGGCGGGATTCCTGAGAGCCACACCTGGGGTGCCCAGGAGCTACTCCTGGCTCACTGCTCAGGGACAAAGCAGTGCCAGGCATACAGCCAGGCCTCCCACATGCACCCCACTGAACATCTCCTGGGCCCTGCCCCCCACCGTGAACCTGACCTAGGAGGTCCATCCATGCCTCCACAGCACTTACCGGCCCCCTCCGAGAAGCCATTTTGGGGCATGATGACGAGTTTTCTGCAAGAAAAGCAAAGAGTTGTCACCAGCTCTGCAGGCAGTATGGGTGCCCACGACAGTCCCACTGATTACCGAACCCCAGCCAGGGCCAAGGAGAAGCCCCCGTAGGAGGCAGGGTCTTCCTTAGTGCTGCTGCTAGGGGCTGCCCCGGTGGGAAAGGGGAGAGCAGGGCAGAGAGGCAGGGAAACAACGCAACACGTTTTCCTCTCCAGAGCTATTAGCCGCGCCAACCAGCGCCAGCCAGGAGACCCGCGGTTTGCAGTACCAGGCCCAGGGCAAGACAGACAAGGAGGGCGGGTCTCAGCTCCCGTCCATCTGCCCATCTCTGCTCCCCGCCCCAGCACAGGTCCCCCAGGTCCCGGGTCCCTCTCATCCCGGCAGCAACACCATCACGCGAGCCAGTCTGGCAAGCCTGGGGTCAGCTCAGGCAACCGTGCCCCCTCCACTCCGTGCCACCCACGTCCCTGGACTCCTGGGAGGAGGCGCCTAGTCCTCAGGGAAATGGGGTGGGAGACGGGGAGGGAGCAGGGCGCTCTCTCGAGCCCGCTCCCACCATGGTTAGGGCTGTCTGGGCCCCCCTCCCCCCCAGAAAACCGGGCTGGAGGTGGAGGGGTGCTGGCCGGGGGTGGGATGCTCCCGGGCCGGAGGCGGCAGAGCAGCGCGCTCGGGGCGCCTGGAAGCAGAGTTGCCGGGCCGGGCCGGGCCGGGCGCCCACGTGCAGGCACACCGGGCTGCAAGCCCCGGGCGGGCCCTCAGGTGTCAAGAATCGCGAGGGAGAGATGCCGCGGCGGCGCGGCGCGCGCGCGAGCCCCGGAGCCGCCCCCACGGCCCGCAGGGACCCCCACTCGCCCCACGCGCGAGGCCCGGGGCCGGCGGGGCGGCGGTCGGGGCCCGACGTCCGAACGCGGCCGCCGCGAGCCCCGCCCCGGGGGCGCCCCGGAATCCCCGGGGGTCCGGCCCGCCCACCCGCGGCCGGGCTCCGGGGCGCGGGGCGCCGAGCCCCGCATGCAGCCGCGCCCCGGGGCGCCTCCCTCCAGCGCCCTCGTCCCCACCCGGCCTCCCGCGGGCTCGGCGGCCCGCCTCGGCCCCGGGGGAAGCCCGCGGGCCCCGCGCCCGCCGCGGCCCGCCCGCACCTCGAGCCCCCGACGGCCGCCGCGTCGCCCGCGCCCCCGAACTCCGGACTGGGCTCGGGCGAGCCCGCGGCGGGAGCGGGCGACACACCCCCGCGCCGCACCCGGGTCCTAGTGCCGCTCCGCCGCGCCCCGCCCCGCCCCGCGCCGAGGGCGGGGTCCCGGCGCCCGCCCCGCGCACTCACCCGCGGCCACGGGCCCGGCCGGTGGACGCCGCGCGGCTCCGGGGTCGCCCGGCGGCCGGGCCGGGCGGGGCGGACAAGTTTCGGGGAAGAAACTGGGCGGGCCGCGGAACAGGGAGTCTGGCGCGGCGGCGGGTGCGGGGAGGGCGTCCCCGCGGCGGCTTTAAGCACGGCGGCCCCGCCCCTCCCCTCCGTAGGGGGCCTGGGCCGCGCCCCACCCGCCGCCGCCCCGCCCCCTCCATTCATCCCCGCCGCTGGGGCGGCAAAGCCTCCTCCTCCTCCGCCAGGAAGCGCGCCCCGACTAACTAGACGGGCCGGCGCGCGTCCCCTGGCGACGCCCTCCCGCGCGCGCCTTGCGCCTCGCGCCCTTCCTCACCTTCCCCGCGCCCAGGTCTGGGCTCGCGGCTGCTTTCCCGCTCCCGAGACGGCGGGTCCGGGGGCCGCGCCGCTCCCGGCGCCTCCTTTGCCTCGGGACGCGTGTGCGCGTCCTGCGCGCGGGGGTTTGTGCGCGCGAGGCGGCGGGGCGCACGCTTCGATAGGTTCCCCCGGGTGGGGCGCGTCTGCTGCGCCCCCCGTGGCTTCGCGGCGAGGCCGTGCTGCGCCCCGTGCCCCAGTGGACCCAGGAACTCCGCCCGCTGCAGCTGTTAGCCCCGCACCTCCTCCCTCCGCAGTGGTGGGGGGAGCCCTCCGCCAGGTCCCCAGGCCAGGGGGAGGCAAGCAGGGAGTGCTTTGGGGGCGCTGGGCGGAGGGCTGTCCCCACCCCGCCTGAGGAGTGAGTGTATTAGCAGTGACGCCAAGGGGTGCCCTGCTTGGCACACGGACTGTCATCGCCACGGCACACTCCATCCTCTGAGTCCCCGACGCCCTCAGCTCTGAGTGCGCACCTTCTTCCTTCTTTCCTTATGGGGCACACTCCATTCGGAGTTCCCAGCTCGCAGTGTGCCGCTTACGCCCCCACTTGCAAGGTGCAGTGCCTTTAAGGCTCTCTCTCTCTCTCTCTCTCTCTCTCTCTCTCTCTCTCTCTCTCTCTCTCTCTCTCTCTCTCTCTCTCTCTCTCTCTCTCTCTCTCTCTCTCTCTCTCTCTCCTCTCCTCTCTCTCTCTCTCTGTGGAATGTGTTTCCTTGTCTTCTCTCTCACTCTCATATTTCTTAAATAAAACCATTTTACTTCACTGTCTTCTCTGGAAGTTTTTTTCTTGCGAGAGTAGCGAAGGAACCCCTGAAACCTGGACAGAGATCAGAACTTTACTGCCCACAGGGTGCAGGAGTGGGGCTTTGTGAGTCCTGCCCAGCCCCCCTCAGGTGGTGTGGGGGTCAAGCAGGCAGCAGCCACTTTCTCTGGGGGTCCCCTCTCTGCTCCAGAGCTCCTGCAGGCTCTGACTCAGGCACTCCTGGCTGAGGGGGTGGGGGTGCGGGGCGAGCAGGCCGTGGGCACCCTGGGCAGTCCTTCCACCCTGCCCTCTGGCTGACCCTCCCTCTGGACAGTGCTCCTGACTTTGCCTCTGATCTCAGGGGTTGGGGTGAAGAGTGAGACTGGGGTGGGTGGAGGAGATAGGGAGAGCTGAGACAGGCAGGCAGACCCCCCGCTGAGGAAGGCTGGATGGGGTGGGAGTGTCAGAGTGTCGGGATGAAGCTTTCTCAAGCCACTTCTTCCCCTCTCAGCCTCTTCTCTGTCTCTCCCCCACACGCTGGCGCTGGCACTCAAGGGCTAGTCCTTGCTCCGTGCTTAGGGACCCTGTGATGTTTGGGATCCAATCCGGGGCTCCCACATGCAAATCATGCACTCTGGCTCCTTTGTGTCTCTCAGGCCTCCGTTTTCCCATTTTCCCTTTCATCTTCTCGGGTCCTCTACAGTTACTCTGCAGTGACTCCCTTGGACAGCCTTCCCAGTTCCTCTGTTGCCCTTCAGAGCCGGTCCATGTGTCTCCACAGCTTCTCTCCACTTGTCCTCAGCCCACTCATACCTGCTTGGAGTCCCCACCATGCTGCTGAGATGATCGGGTCAAGGTCACCTCATGTCCACTCCACGCCAGTGCTTCACTTTCACCCCCTAAGCAAGGCCAGCAACATACCCGCTGTACCATCTCTCTCTCCAGAACTTCCTTTCCTTTATTCTTGAGTTTCGGGCCAGCCTGACAGTGCTCAGACTCTATCCCTAGGTCTGTGTTCAGGAGTGAGCCCTGGGAGGGTGGGGGGTGGTAAACCGTAGGCGATACCTGGAGACGTGGGGTCCTGGGACGTAAGGCAAGTGTCCTACCCCTGGACTCTCTCTCTGGCCCCATCAGTCGTTACTTTCTGCCACCTTCTGCCTTGGCCTGCCCGAGCTTTCCTGCACCCCAGATTCGCCACCAGCTACAACGGGCTTCAGACCTCAGGACCAACTGCTGTCACTGAGTCCCGGACTTCTACATCCCCACCTCCCCTAGCCTGCGGGACCCATGAAATTCACACAGAGCAGGGCATCGTCCTGTTTGAGTTCACTGTCCACCCAGCGGCTTGGGCCCCGAAAGCCTCCCTGCCTCCGCCTCTGAACCACATCTCTGCCGTCCCGCTGGTAACTTCAGAACAGGGCACCTTTCTGCCCGCTTGCATGGCCAGCCTGGCCGATCGTCCGCCTTCTCACTTCCTTTCATCCCTTCCGTTCTTCTGTTCTCCACCATTCTAAATTCTCGTGGCATTTAGAAACAAACACAACTCTACTGTGGCCCAGGAAGGGAAGTGGGTGTGGGGAGGAGCTGCGTGCTCTGACCCCCACCTCGTCCTCTCCCATCCTGTCCTTCCTGCTCCCTGGGGACACGGCCACGGAGCTGCCCGCTGTTCCTCCAGCACCACAGCTCTTACCTGCTTGTGTTTTTGCGGGGGGAGCACATCCAGGGCTCACTCAGAGCCTACTCCTGGGGGGCTCAGGGAATCTGATGTGCCGGCATCAAACGTGGGTTGGCTACAGTGTGTGTATGGCAAGTGTCCTGCCCACTCCCGTCTCTCTGGCCTCACGGCCCTCACCTGCCCTTGGGCCCAGGTCACCTGCTGCTGGAAGCTGTGATCTGGGGCAATGACCTCAGCTCATTTTGTCTTTCCAGCTCGGAGAGGCTCTTTCTGGTCTGGCCAGTGGCTTCCAGCTTTCCTTCTTCCGCAGCTGCAGGTTCATTCCTGCTGCCCGGCTTCAGCTCCCTGGGAGTCTGTCAGTGGGTGACACTGCTGCCCTGGGTGCTCTGTCAGCCTGTGATCTGTGGGACGTGTGAGAGGCGTCTTCATGGAGCTGCCCTAGACTTTGTCATCAGTGAGGCCCAGGATGGTCGCCCTCTTCATCCTCCTTCACTCCCACCCCAGCCACACCTAACAGGTCCCCCATCCAAGACTCCTGCTTCCTTCTGCTCCTTTCACCTCCAACTCCTCCACCGCTGAGGCCTGCTGTTTCTCCTTCCCATCTTCCCTGCCCTCTGCCCTGCCCTTCCCGGGAGCCCCGGGGGCCTGGCTCCCACCCTTGCAGCACTGAGCTTTGCCTGGACTCACAGAGCTTGAAGCCCCAGGGGATTCTGCTGCCGAAGGCCCCGAGGCTGAGCCCAGAGTAGAGACAGCCCTGCACGAGGGCTGGGCAACTGTTGGTTCTTTTAGGGAGCCCCATGCTTAGCTGAGGACCGGGTCTGTGGGAGAGGCTGACACCCTGGTATTTATGGAGGACTCCCGAAGTTATGTCTTCTGCCACCAATAAACATTGTGTGTGTATGTGTGTGCACATAAGCCAGGATGAAACCTAAGGCCCTTTTCGTGCAAAGCATGTACTGTCCCAGGCTATGTTCGGCCATGTACAGCTCCGTTTTTTGGCAGGAGGTGTGGGGGACATACCTCAGGGCTTACCTTTGGCTCTGTGCTCAGGGATCATTCCTGGCAGGGCTCAGGGAACCATATATGGTGCCAGGGATAGAACCTAGGTCAGCTGTGTGCAAGGCAAGCGCCCTACCTGCTGTACTAGTTCCAGCACATGGTTGTTCCCCCCCATCCCCGCCCCGGGTGCGGGTAATATCCAGCAGTACTCAGAGCTAACACTCAAGTCTGTGCTCAAGGATCACTCGTGGTGGGCTGGATGGGAGGCACAAATGGGATGCTGGGGATCGAACCCAGGTTAGCCTCATGCAAGGCACCTTACCTGCTGTACCATTGCTCTGGCCCACGTGATGGTGCTTGGGGGGCTGTATGTAGCGTCACAGATTGAACCCTGGACAGGGCACTTACTTTACCCTCTAGTAGGCATTTGCCTTGCATGCGGCTGACCCGGGTTTGATTCCTCCATCCCTCTTGGAGAGCCCGGCAAGCTACCGAGAGTATTCCGTACGGCAGACCCTGGCAAGCTACCTGTGGCGTATTCGATATGCCAAAAACAGTAACAAGTCTCACAGTGGAGATGTTACTGGTGCCCGCTCGAGCAAATCGAAGAGCAACAGGATGACAGTGACTGTGCTAAAGCCTTACTTGCCCTCTACTACCTCTCTAACCCGTTTCAATTTAATTTTTTATTTTTATTTTGCTTTTTGGGTCACACCCGGCGATGCACAGGGGTTACTCCTGGCTCTGCACTCAGGAATTACCCCTGGCGGTGCTCAGGGGACCACATGGGGTGCTGGGAATCGAACTCCGGTCGGCCGTGTGCAAGGCAAACGCCCTACCCACTGTGCTATCACTCCGCCCCTACCCGTTTTAATTTTAAATGTTTTGTTTTTTGGGCCTGGCAGTGCTGAGGTGCTACACCTGGCTGTTACTCAGGGTTCACTCCTGGAGTACTCCTGCTTCGCATGTGCTCAGCCCATTAAGCTATCTCTACAGCCTTACAGCCCCTTTAAAGGGTGGGGGGCAGGGCCATCACCCCCAGCAGTGCTCAGGGCTTACTCCTGGTGGGGCTCTAGGGGCCATATGGGATATTGGGGGTTGAATCTGGGATGGCTATGTGCAAGACAAGTGTCCCTATCCACTGTACTAATGATCCGATCTCTTGAACTTTTGTCGGGACCGTCTTTCACCCTCACTACATTTTCCTTTTCCAGTTTTGCCTTAAAAAAAAAAGTTGGTGGGACCTGGGGACCAAACCCTGGGCCTCACACATACAAAGCAAGTGCTATTCCTCAGAGCTGCATCCCAGGCCCCCAGCTCTGCTTTTGATCTTGGGAACCCTGTGTTAAGACTGGGCATACAGGCCTGCGGGAGGGAACATGCCTCCCACTGGGGCACTTCTCCACCGGCCCCGACCAGGCGGGTGAGACTACCCTTGGGTGCCTAACTAACATGGCATTAGGCCTATCCCAGTTGCCCAGTCCCTTGGCTGGAACTGAGGCTTCAATGCCGGCTGTCCGGAGGGCGAGGAGCTGAGGAGCGCCAGTGAGGACAGCCTCTGTGCCCCTCTACAGCACCCCCTGGACAGCAGGAAGGCCCTTTAGCCGGTGAGCACTGGCTCTCATCCTCCCTGACCCTGCGGTTAAGGGGCACCCTGGCTCCCACTGCCGGCTCACCACGCCTCCCAGTTCCTCCCAAGAATTCGGAAAGTTAGAGGAAGGCACAGGGCAAATACCTTCAGGCAAGACCTTTGGCCTCCCCGGGATTACAGAACTTTTATTATTATTTTTAAATCAACAAAACATATAAATGGAGTGGCTTGGGGGCAACACCCAGGAGTGCTCAGGACTCCCATTGCTCCAGGCAGTGCTTGGGTAACCAGCTGGCCTGGGTGGGTTCAGGGTGGGGAATCAAGCCCTATCCACTGCTTCCAAAGTGGCTTTATCCTTTTTTAATTCTCCAGCCCTGAAATTAAAAGTTAGTTTTTAGCTAGAAAATTCCAAGAATGTTTATCGATGATCTAGCCTCTTCCTGTTGTCCATATTCTGCTATTATTTGTACATTCATCCGAGCGTGAAATTTCATAGTAAAGATGGAAAAGTTGCTCACAGATTTGAAGTGGGAAGAAAAGTAAACTTCTCTATTGGTATATGGGAAAAGCAGTAGCAATTGTAGGGTATAATGGAAATCTATTCACTTAATTTTTTTAAAGATTTATAGTCACTTATTAGTTTGACAAAATTTATTAATCTTGATGCAATTCTTTTAAACCAAATTATTTGGGCTGGTCAATTTAGCAATGCAGAAGCTTGGGAAAAACAGAAATCATTTGTGGATAAACTAATTTTTTTCCCTAATTTTTGAAGAATGAAACAAAAAGTTTTTGGAATTGTTTCAAAATGTCGGGTTTTTTTCCACTTTGGCTTTTTCCATTTCTACTTTGAGGTCATCTCATTTGCTCTTGTCTACTTGGTTATTTTGTCTTGTCAGTTACTTGTTCCTCCCAGGTCATTCTCTAACTGGTCAGCACCTTGACCCCACCCATGCAGCACCTCAGACTGCTCCCCAGTTGCCAGTCTTCATGACTTGTTATTCTGCAAGTAGATTCCCTATCAGCACTCCAGGACACCAACTCCGGTCTCCCCATCTGCAGCGGAGGCAAAGCACGGGGACCACAGTCTGCCGGGGAAAATGGTCTGAGTGGACAGATGTTTTCAATGAAATAGTTTTCTATTGTTGGTTAAGAATCCCACCACTGGGCTGGAGAGTACGAATGTAGACCCTTATCTGAATGCTGCAGACCGTTTGGGTTCCCGGCACCACATCTGGTGCCTTGAGCACTGCTGGATGTGGCCCCATCAAATTAAAAAAAAAAAAGTCATAAAACAGTTTAATGTTGGTCTAGGGGAGCAAGCCCTTCTTTGGGGGACAGAGCTGCCCCGTGATTCTGATATTAAAGGCCCCTGGGTTCGCAGTGATCTTTGCCCAGGCAAATCAGAATATTCCTGGTCACTGTGTCAGTGAAGACCGCAAGTAAGTCCTGGGAGAATCCAGTGTGTGCATGTGTTCGTGTGTGGTTTCTGGGCATGCCTGAGAGCGGGTCATGTGTACATGTGTGTGTGGGGGGGAGGGGAGATTGTCGGAAATAGGGCAAATTTCTGCTGTGCCACCAGCTGATGGAAATTTCCTCTAACTTGCCCCTTCACTTTTCCCTGAGGCGCCAAACAGATCCACACAACAGCCGGGAAGCTATTAAAGTCCTATAGGACAGACAGCTGACTCTAGTCCCATCTCTGCACCACATGGTCCCTGAGCATCACCAGGAGCAGTGGGGCCTCATAGTGAACCAGTGGCCTGGTGGGGTGGGAACTTCAGACGAGCCACTCAGCACCTCTTCCTAAAAAAAAAGTGCAGGTTTTCAGTTCTGCCAGCTGAGTCAAGTCCTGGGAGGGTGGGTCTTGCTTTGGGGCACTGGGCCTCTGGTGGGGGCACAGTGACACCTCCAGGACAGAGGGTGCAGCTGACAGACATCTGCAGGCCTGGCCCAGCTGGAATGGGAAATGGAACCATCCTGGCTGCTTGGGACAGAAGTCAGCCTTTCTCAGCCTTTCTCTTCAGTCCTGGGCTGGCAGTGGGGCGTGGGTCCGTGTTTCCTTTGGGTAAGACTGTTCTTTAAGTGTGCATTAGACAAGGACACCCCAGTGTTTGTGTTTTGGGTCACACATCTCTCAGGTCCCAAGCTTGGTTGGATCTGTTCTGTTTTTGACCCACCTGGTGATGTTCAGGGGTTACTCCTGGCTCTGCACTCAGGAATTACTCCTGGTGGTGCTTGGAGACCATGTGGGAGGCTGGCAGGACTCCCTGATTCCGGGGCCCACAGGCTTTATTTATTATTTATTCTTTTTGGGCCACACCTGGCTCTGCACAGGGGTTACTCCTGGCTCTGCACTCAGGAATTATCCCTGGTGGTGCTCAGGGGACCATATGGGATGCTGGGAATCGAACTCGGGTCGGCACATGCAAGGCAAACGCCCTACCCGCTGTGCTATCGCTCCAGCCCTGGCCCACAGGCTTTAGAAGTCTCCCGTGGCTCCGGGTGGTAGTGGAGCTCCTCCTCACCCCCCAACCCCCACCCTGTCTCTCAGTCCTCTGGTTCTCAGAGATCCCTGGGACTCCTTCTTCCCTCAGTGTCCCCACTTCCCTTGTATACCTGCTGTGGAGTGGCCAAGGGTAAGCATGCCCACCAGGGAACCAGGCTCTTAGTGCTGGGCCCTGTGCTGGGGGGCTCTGGCTGCAGCTGGGACATGTGGCAGGGGGCTTTCAGTTCCTGTGCCGGCGAGGATGATGCCTCTGCTCTTAGGCCATTTGTGCCCTGTTCCCGGTGGGAGCAAGGGGACAACTCAGCTTCTGGAGCTGAGAGCCTACAAATCCAGGGGCCCCGAATCCAGGGGCAGGAGATGCCACGTGTCACAGGGCTGGGCGGAACCCACAGCAGCTCACAGTTGGCGCCCCTGGGGTCCCCAAGCGCCTTTGAATCTCTGCCAGCCGCTCACTGGAGGGTCTCAGGAGGGGACTGTGAGCCCATGGACTCTTTTTTTTTTTTTTGCTTTTTGGGTCACACCCGGCGATGCACAGGGGTCACTCCTGGCTCATGCACTCAGGAATCACCCCTGGCGGTGCTCAGGGGACCATATGGGATGCTGGGATTTGAACCCGGGTCGGCTGCGTGCAAGGCAGACGCCCTTCCCACTGTGCTATCACTCCAGCCCCTCCATGGACTCTTTCCACAGCCACCTCAGCAGGGGGTGTCTTGCCCTCTGGGGCTGTGGGGACTGAGGCCACGGGCAGGTGGTGATTCCGTGAGAGTTTATTGGTCCTTCGCATCACAGCTCAGTTACCAACGTAAAGTCACAAACACAACTGCAGATAAAAACATGGAAAATGATATAAAAATAAACTGAAGGCTACTTTTATGTTTACGGAATTAAGTAGTGTAATAAATACTATAATAAGCAAAAAGCTTCAATCACACAATTCAGTTTCACTGAAGTTACAGTAGTGTTTGTAAATCTTTTTTAAAATTTAAGTTACAAATATTAAAGCACTGAAAAACTAGTATAAAAGTGAATTTTGGCACGTAAGTGAGCTCTTATGTCATTAGTACTGGACAACCTGGGACAATGAGGAAGCCATTTCTCACCTACTTTTCTGAGGTACAACTATTGAACTAGGTCAGCAACGTGGCTGAAATACTTAATATATGGCATACAATCTTTGAGTTAACTTTCCCTTTTGAGGAGCTCAAAGAGCAACCCAGAGCTTATTACTGTGCAAAAATTCTCCAAAATCCTAATCGACTTTAGGAGGATATTTTTTTTTTTTCTTGCAACCTGCAGGACCCAGTGTCCAGGCCTCAGGTCACTGAGCAACCCCGGGGGGCTCTGAGGGGCCACACACAAGGGTAGTAATCCCTTTTCTTTGATTCTGGCATTTTCCTTTCCAATCAGAAATAAAGAAAAATACCACACATCAAAACCTAAGAGAACCCATAACTTCAGCGACTGGGGTATCACCACACGCACTCTGGGTGAGAGAGAACTGAAGCCGTGAGCAGGAAAGCTGGCAGGGAGCACTCGAGCCCCCAGAGGACGACGTCTCTGCTGGGTCCCTGCTCGGCCACGGCCAAGGCCAGTCTACCACAAGGCGTGGCCCCACACCGTAGCCGTAGCCTGCAGCAGCAGGTGGATGCTCACCTTCACGGCAGAAACCCCCCCATCCTGGAAGGGGCTCCTCCCAATCTCAGTCCTCAGAGAGCTCGGCCGCATGCTGCCGGCGCCTCTTCTGAGGCGCGTGAGTGCGCCCCTAGGAATGCCCTTTCGCCACGGTGCCCTTCACTCCTGAGCGGGCTGAGGTGAGCCTGTGGAAGCCTCAGCCAGTTTTGCCTTTTTTTTTTGGCTTTTAAACTAAAAACTTCTTAAACTTTGCTTTTTTTTCTTTCTTTTTTTTTTTCCTTTGTTTTCAATCACAGTTTCATAGATAAGTTGAGGTAATCACAGCTTCCCCTCTCAACGGAGAGGAATCGGACCGTGGGGCGAGTTGGTGAGAGAGCATTTCTATGGGAAAGTCAGAACCAAGACCACCACGTAGTACAGCCCCACGCAGTGGGAAGACCCGCGTCTACAGGGCGGGCATGGACCCCTCTTTAAAAACTCTTGTGCAGCAGCCAGGAAAATGGCTCAAGCTCCTGGATCCAGAGCGTCATTTAAAAGTCACGCGAACTGGAGGAAATGGGCCTCCAGTCCCGCCCCCCGCCCCCACCCCCCATTCCTAAGGCTGCTCAAGTTTGAGTTTTTAAAAAGAGCTCGGTAGAACTAAAAGCTACAGTAACTCATTGCTTTTTTTTTCTTTTTTCCTTTTTAAATCAATTGCACTTAAAGATCTAGGTTAAGGATTCTGGAGCAGAGGCTGGAGCGTGGACCTCAGCTTCTGGCCAGCCAGAAGGCAGGGGCAGCTGGACACAGGCTCCTTGGTGGGGCCTGGGCTGGGAGTGGAGCACATGGGCCTTTCCCGGAGTCTGTCTGCATGCAAGATTTCGAGTCAATGGTATTTGGGGGTTTTGTTTGTTTAGCTTCAAATACATTTTTTAAAATTATATTTTGCCAGTGAGCCCGCAGGGGCTGCTTGGCTACTTGCATGTAGACCTCGTGTGAACAAGCAGAGACCCAGGTACTCCATCCTGTCTCTGTACGCTCTGCGCCAGGGCCTTCCCTAACACCCTCTATGTTACTAGGAAACGCTGGTTTCATCTATGTGCTTCTTCCTAAGGCATGCAAGAAACTTGGTGAGATTCAGAAAGCATTTACAGTCGAGGCGGGCGGCTCGCTGAGATCCTAACCACTGTCACCTAAATCAGTGCTGTGGCCACTCCCGGCCACACTTATTCTGGAAGCCGGGCACAGGCGCACATGGCAGTCCCTTGTTTCACGGTGCAGCTGAATGCAAGATTACTGGAAGAAATTCTAACTTGGATGTTGGAATTCTTTGAAATTCCTGGTCCTCAGGGGAGCCAACTACAATGCTTTGGGGTGTGATTTTTTTTCTTGAAGTTTGTGGCCCAAAACCTGACGAGGCTGAGGAGGGAGTCTGAGCTCCCTCCATTAGCAATCAGAGCCCTGGCTTCAGAGGACCCTCCCTTGAGTGAGACAGACTCAGTGGGAGGGCTTGAGCAGGGGATTGGTGCTGGTCGCCCCATCAAGCAAATCAGAGGCATGCCAGGAGGGAGCGCAAGACCAAGGCCTGCTTGTGCCTGTGGGACAGCCACAGGCTTCTGGAAAGAGGGTGTGCCTTCCCCTCAGCTCGGCCAGTCTGGGGGAAGTGTCTTGGGTCAGCAGCAGCTGCCGATCTTGGTCTAAGCCAGCTCTGGGGTTGGGCTTATGCTGTGTGCCCCCCAGGCCCCCCATGAGGTCCTGGTCTCCCAGGGGTGGCGACAGATTATCTGGGCAGCCTGGGTTTCTCTGCATGCCAGCGGCTCCTCTGTGCGGTTCCAAGGCTTCCCCTACTGCCCTGGCCCTGTGCCTCCACAGCCAGACGAGGTTCTGGCACCAGAGCCAGGAGGCCTGGACTACCCACTGCACACACAGGGCGGCCTGGTTGACCCACCGGCGTGAGGACTGGTCAGTGTGCAGGAGATGCTCAGCGCCGCAGAGAGGAAAGACAACATGCACTCAAAGCCAGCGGGAAGGGCCACGGGAACAAAGGACAGCCCCTCCGGGAGGGTTTCCGGAGCAGACCCAGACACCCTCAGTCCATCTCTGAGCCCTCCTCTAGGGCTTCTGCTCAAAGAGGTCGTGATACTCCTGCTGCTCCAGCTCTCGGTTGTACTTCTCGATTTCCCGGTTGGCTTCCTCCACGTAGTCATTCATGAACTGATCCATGACTGGCACCTCGTTAAGGAAGGGGCGCTGCGCTCTGGCCCAGGTGCGGGGGCCACCCCGCAGGAGCTTACAGACAGGCTCTCTCTGTAGCAACTGGCAGCAGTGGAGCTGCAAAGACGGTGCCAGGGGTTGGCCCGGGATCCTTCATGCGGCCCCAGAATGGAGCCCCTCGGTGTCCATGAGCACAAAGCAGCACCCCCACCCTCCCTCTGTGGAATCCACTCATCTCTGATTTAGAGATGCTAGGGACACTACAGCGCCCAGAGGAACATCAGTCATCATCAAACCAAGGGGAAATCTAATTCCTGTTTCCAGAGAAATGAAGAGTTGGCCTTGGTGGCTCTGTGTGTGTGTGTGTGTGTGCGAGCGCGCGCGCGCGCACGCCTCCACCTCTACCCTACCCCCCACCTCCCAGTCATACTGCCCCAAATTCAAGGATACGAGGGTGGAAATCAGTCTTGTCACCAAAGAAATTGACAAACTGGGTGCCATTATAGAAGTAGCCTGCAGGTAGGGGGTCAAGGTGGCGCTTCACCTGCAGGAAAAACAAATTCTATTAGAATTGACTCCCCTCCCACCCAACTAGGGGCCAGAGGGACAGCAGAGGGGTTAAAGGACTTGCCCTGCATGGGCTGAGCTGGTGCCACAGTACTTTGAGCACTGTCAGGAGTGACCCCTGAGCACAGAGCCAGAAGGAGAGCTGGGAATGGTCCTAATCCCCCCAAAAGAATGATCTCACTGAGGGGCTGCAGCAATAGCACAGTGGGTAGGGCATTTTCCGCTCACGTGGCTGACCCGGATTCGATTCCCAGCGTCCCACATGCCCCTCCACCCAGCATTGCCAGGAGTAATTCCTGAGTGCAGAACCAGGAGTAACCCCTATGCATCGCTGCTGGGTATGACCCAAAACGGGGGGGGGGGGGAGGGGGAGAGCTCTAATCCCTTCCATCACTCATTCAGTACAATTAAGTAAGCAGATGGGGAGATGGCTCAAAGGGCTAAGGCATGCCCTGCATTACATTGGTTTGGCCCCGGGTTCAGTCTCTATGGGAGGCTCTGCTGGGTCCTGAGCACTGCTGACTCGAGCAGCACGCCATCACTGGGTAAATGCATGGAATTTCTGGGTGCACACAGCAGGCAGAGCTGTCTGTGGGGCACACCGCAGACCCCCTCCTTCACAGCAGAAAGACAAAAATCAACACCCTAGTGAGACGGGCCACTGCCCCGTGAAAGGCAAGAAGTGCAAGGCATGAAAGCCTAAAGCCATGACTGCTGGGAGGAAGTGAGGTGTTGTTAAAGGGATTAAGCTCAACGCCCTAGGGGGTGGTGGGTTGGTCTGACAATGCTCCCAGTACCTAACTTTCCCAGGTGCCTACTAGCATCTCCTGTCACTTTTTTTTTTTTTTTCTTTTTGGGTCACACCCGGCGATGCACAGGGGTTACTCCTGGCTCATGCACTCAGGAATCACTCCTGGCGGTGCTCAGGGGACCATATGGGATGCTGGGAATCGAACCCGGGTCAACCGCATGCAAGGCAAACGCCCTACCTGCTGTGCTATAGCTCCAGCCCCCTCCTGTCACTTCTAAAATAAAGAACCTGAATTCAGATTCTGTGTTGTTTTCTTTTCTTTTTTGGATCATGCCCAGTGATGCTCAGGGGTTACTCCTGGCTCTGCTCAAGAATCACTCCTGGGGGCTGGAGCAATAGCACAGCGGGTGGGGTGTTTGCCTTGCACACAGCCAACCTGGGTTCGATTCCCAGCATCCCATATGGTCCCCTGAGCACCACCAGGAGTGATTCCTGGATGCAGAGCCAGGAGTAACCCCTGAGCATCTCTGGGTGTGACCCCAAAAAAGCAAAAAAAAAAAAAAAAAAAAAAAAGCAAAGAAGAATCACTCCTGGCGGTGCTCAGGGGACCATGTGGGATGTCGAGGATCAAATCTGGGTCAGCTGCATGCAAGGCAAATGCCCTCCCAGCTGTACTATCACTCTGGCCCCTCAGATCCTGTTTAAGGTGGGCTTCTGGGGAACGGAAAAGCTTTCTGAGGTGTCCATGGTGTTCTGTCCTGGTAGCAGGGTACAAACTGGGTGTGAAAGGGCCTCCTCCAGAGCAAAGCAGAGGGTTGCTGATTACCGGGGCTGGTCTCACAGCCCTGTCAGCCTTTGTCCCCAGCTGCAGTGCGGGTGAGGATGGGGGAATCACCCTAGAGGATTCATTAAGGGATTTCTCTTCCCTGCCTGCCTGGAAGCAGCTTCTAGAGCTCGACGTTTCAGAGATATTTTTTTGGTCTAGTTGGTTATTTGGGCCACACCCATCTGTGCTCAGGGATCACTGCTGGCCGGGTTCAGGGGACTACCTGGGGTGCTGGGGATCAAGCCCAGGTCAACAGCAGCAGTTGCAAGCAAGCACCTAGCCTGAGGTCCTGTGTCTCCAGCCCTGGAGTCCCTTCCTGGTTTAACTGTGGTTTCTCTCCCCAAAGGGAGGGGAGAGAAAGCTTCTGTCGCCTCCCAGGAACAGAGCAGAGCGGCCTCTGATCACCAGCTCCTCCTCCAGACACTCCAGTCCCCTCACTCACATGCCCGCCTTTCCCACTCAGCTGGCAAGCTCAGACGGGAGCAGGGGTCTCTGGGCAAAGGGCCGTGCAGGCCCACCAAGCACTCACGTGGATATTCCGGATCTCCTGCTGGGTCAGCATCCCTCTGGTCTTCAGGGCTTTCCTCTGAGGCTTCTGTGTGAGAGGGAGGGCAGGCTCAAGTCCCCAGAGAGCTGACCACGTGCCACCAGCGGCAAGGGGTCAGGCTCTGGGGGCCAGGACATGACTCAGGTCCCAGTGGAGGGGGTCCCTGTGTGTGCCACGGCGTGGCTCTGACTTCCTGCCAGCCACTCCTGGAGAGACGACTTTCCCCCCACCGAGTCCCACTGCCAGGGTGGAACAAGCTGCTGCTCTGCCGACTGTCCACCCTAAGCCCCACTGTGACACATGCAAGCCAGAATTCTATGGTGGTGCCACAGAACTCAGGAATTCCTTCAGATGAGTCTAAGGAAGGAGTACCCGAGAGGCATGAGGCTGTGCACTGAGTCTGGGAGGGGCACAGCCCTGCAGCTGGCCTCAGCGGGGCTTTCATTCAGTGTCTGTCTTCTCTGTGGTCCTGGGCTAGAGGAAGATCCAGTGCGTCTGTGCAACCTCCAGGGTCCCTCCCTCAGGCTACCCACACATAAAGACCTGGTTTCCAAACCACTCTAAGTATATCTTGGTTTCCCCTTTCTAGAAAGAGTCTGAGGACAGAAAATTTCTGGGCTTGGAACATGGGGGTTTTTGACTCAGCTTCAGTGAAGATGAAATTCTGAGCTTTGAACTCCAGGTTGACCCCAGGGTCCAATAAAGAAAAAAGAAGTTAGGGGTTTGAGACAGGACTCGGTTGGATAGCAGGTGGGCCACTTTCCTGGCATGCCAGGTTCAATCCTTTACTGGTGTTTGCCTACAGCACCTGGGCCTGTGAGCCCCACCAGGAGAGATCGCTGGGCACAGGGCCAGTCCTGGGCACAGTGGGGTATAATCCCAAAATAAAACCAAAAATGCAATTATTACAAAAAGACAAAAATGAAGTTTCATTTAGGCCCAGTTAAGCTACCCAATAATGCTAGTTTCCTTTGGGAAATGGAACTGGACATGATCACAGGGCACAGTCAGCGAGGGTCTCTCTGCAGTAGTTGCCTCCACTTTCCAAGACTCCCCCAAAATGTGTACAGAGCGAGGAGGAGCAGACCAGTGGGGAGGACCCAAAAAACAATGGGAAGTTGGGTCAGAGAGAGAGCACAGTGGTTAGGGCACTTGCCTTACATGCGGCCAGCCCAGGTTCAATCCCTGACACCCCATATGGTTCCCTAAGCACCGCCAGGAGTAATTCCTGAGCACTGTTGGGTGTGACCCCAAAACACAAACAAATGAGAAGCAATGAGGGGGGGGCCTGTTCCAGCTGCAGCCCCGAATGGGGCATGCCCTGTGTGTGTGTCTGTGCATGTGTTTGTGTGTGTGTTTGTGCATGTTTTTGTGTGTGCGCATTTTTTTTTGTGTGCATGCGTTTGTGCGTGTGCATTGCTATGTGCGAGTGTGTATATGTGTGTGTGTTGAGCTGCACCTGCTTGGCTGACTGCCGCAGCCAATCCTTCACGCTATCTTCCTTCAGGGAGCAGCCGATGAACACCAGGTAGCTCTCCTGCGGTCCACTGCTGGCTGGAGGGGTGCTTCTGGAATCGGGGGGTGGGGTTGGTCCCTCCAAAACGGGCACGATGCTCAGCAAGTTGGCCAGAGTGTTGTGGCAGACCTCCATGGTCCTCTCAGAGTCTGGAAGAACACATGTTAGTCGCTGAGCTGCTGCCCAGAGAGGAAACAGCTTCGCAAGCATCAGCAGCGGCACATATGGCTGGGTTCAGCTGCACGTGCAGGAGGGAAGGGGGGCACGGGGAGCAGTGCCAGCTGGGCACCAGGAGGGCACCAGGGCTCCAGAAGAGGGAGGAGGGGGCTTCCGGGGGGATGAGATGAGATGGAAGTGTCACCTGACACCTACAGTGTGAAAGGCTGTGAAGACCCACATGGTTTTCAGGAGCGGTGCTGGCAGGGCTGCTGTGAGCGAGGAAGCGGAGGAGATGCTCCCCATCACGGAGGGGATTCCGAGAGGGCGGGTTTCAGGGGTTACAGAAGTCCAGGGCACGGTCAACAAAACCAGTCACATGGGTGGAAACAGGAGGGACTTATAGGACTGAAGACATAAGGAAAGTGCAAAATGCCCCCTAAAAAATTGGAGGAGGAAAGAAATCCAAGCAGAAGCCAGTAGGGTTACCGTTGAGTAAGGGATTAGGAGCAGGGCTAAGGGGGCCGAGAGATGCTGACAGGTCTGGGGAGTGGGCTGTGTGAGTCCTGGGTCTGATCCCTGGCCCCACACGCAAACACCCCTAGCACTGTGCCAGTAGGACCCCCTCTCGCTGGCAACACCAGATGGGATCCCAAAACCAAGAGGTGGAAGGGCAGGGATAAAGCATTCACCGTGCATGCATTGGACCTGGGCTTAATCCCTGGTATCTGAAAGGGCGGGGTAGGGGAAGGAAGGAGAGGTCTAAACTAAGGGAGGCGATGGGGTGGGAGGTGAAGAGAGAGGCATCGAGACCTGGAAGCAGGAAGAGATGGGTATCAAGGCCTGCGGGAACTGGGCTTAAGGAGGGGCCGCAGGTGCACCATTAGTAACAGAAATCAAGCCGGAGGTAGGGGCTAAGGACCTGGGAGACACCTCCATTGGGATGATGTCATACTTCTCCCTCTGAACCCAGAGGGCCCCATGCTTACAACTCTGTCAGTGACTCCCTGAAGAAAGAGCACCCGAGGGCTCCCCTCCACCCCTCCCCTTGTCCCCCCTCCACGGAGGCGGCCTGGAGGAGCTTTGAGGAACTGTGACTAACGAGGCCAGGGCAGAGCCAGGTATCTAGACAGGACCCCTGACTGTGGTACCCTTAGGGCTGCGGGGTGACCCGAGGACATGCTGGCACGCCATGAGTGGAAGCGGACACACATGCCTGTCACCTGGGTCCTTGGGTCATGCTAGGTGGCCTTGTTTCCAAGTCCTTGCCCAGTGGCTGATACCTGCTGGTTTCGTTGGTGTTCGTCATCACAGCTGCAACTCCCTAACAGACACACTCCCTCCCTCCTTCCCCCAGAGTCCCACCCCTGAACTCTTCTCCGGGTCCAGATGGTGACTTTTCTTCCTCTGATCCTCCAGCACCGCCGACCCTCTACCCTGTCCCTCTGCCCAGTGGGCCAATTCCTACTTGTTTAGAGGCAACACCTGACTCCAGCCAAGGGAAGAAGAACCTCAGGTTCTTGTTTGCTGCTTTTTTGGCCACACCTGGTGGTGCCTGGGGAGACCGTGTCATGCTGGGAACTGAACCTGGGGACTCCACATGCACTCTGACCCTTTGAGCCATCTCCCTGGCCCTGGACAGCCTTCAGAATGGGAGGCTTCCAGATGTCTAAGATTGATTAAATAGTCCTGTGAGACAGAAGGGAGGGGGAAAGTGGGAAGCTTGAAGACCCTGGAAGACAGGGTCAGAGCAGGGCCAAGAGATACCTCATGAGGACAGGAATGCAGGGTTTGCATGCAGGAGGCCTGAGTATTCTTGATTACTCTCCCTGGTACTGCATGGTTTGCTGAGCACAGATAGGAGCGACTCCTGATCACCGAGCTCGGAGTAGCCCCAGAGCATCGATAGGTGTGGCTTCAGAACCAAAATAAGGAAAAAAGGAGGAAGAGGAAGACTGGAAGACAGTACAGGTTAAAGCACTTGTTTGCAGGCTGCTGACCTCGGTCAGTCCCGGGCACCCCTGGTCACCTGAGCATAGAGCCAGTAGTAGCACCCTAGCAACTCTGATATGGCCTCAAACTTCTCCATGAAACCAAAAACTGGGTCAGAGCTTCAGAGCACAGGGCTGCTACACTTGGGACACTGGTCTGGGAGAACCGAGTCTGGATGTAGGGAGTCAAGGAGCGGGAGGATGGGCAGTAAGCAGTCACATTCTCCACTGTGGCCAGCGGAAACTGGGGGAAAGGTGGGCCCTTGGCAAAGGGGTGTGAGAGCCTGAGCAGCAGCCCAATCCACACCCCCACACACGGAGCAGCGCAGCAGAGGCGGTGGACGCACACACACAGCAAGACATGGACACTGCAGTGCTGGGCTCCCAGGGCCAGCCATTACCTGTGAATTTCACTTTGCCCAGGATGTGGTAGATGTTTCCAGAGAAGGGACTTGGCTTGATGGAGGCCTGGATGGCTGGTGGAGAAAGAGAGCACAGCTGTCACCCACCAGGGAGGTGTAGGGCCCCTCCTCCAGGGCGCAGGAGTCCCACACTCTGCTCCCACTCCTGCCTCCCCAGCAGCTCTGCCAGCATTCCTTGGGGAGCGGGTGCAACCCCCACTGTGGCCATCAGACTGCCTGGCCACTGAATTCCAGGGCAGGGGACTCTTGGGCTCAAATTCCTCCACCTGTTTTCAGACACAAGTCCGAGGAGAAGAGAGCACACAGAACAACACAGAAGCACCAGGAAGCTATTCTCCGGAACGTTTTTCCCTGTCTGATAACCCTGACGTGAGCCACTGAGGTTTATTTACCTTTACACCTAGCCACAAAGCGCGTCTTCTCCAGGGGCCGTCCAAACCACACGCAGATCTGAACCATAAGTGGAAAGACGGATCCAGCAGCAAATTTACCTTGATACCTTAAAGGATTTTAAAAAATTCTAAGTACAAGGAACTGAGGCACTGGGTGTAATTACTATTTTTGGAGGAACCAGATGTCACTTACATCTCAATTTTTCCTTATTATATACTATTTTATGTTCCAAACATTTGCTTAAATGTGGAAATCTCATCTTGGAACTGGGAAACATGTTTGGCTCATCAGAATAGGGTGAGGATGCTGGTCTTATCTCCACAAGACTAGCAGTTCCTTGAAGGAAAAGACCCCATCTGTTTTGGAAGCCTGGGGGAATGGTCATTCCTGGTACCCTTGGGTTTCTTTCCCAGGATCCCCCCCACCCCTTCTTTCAGCTCTCAACTCTGTGCCCCCATCTCACTGAGGACCATTTCACAGACTATATTTGGATGTGTGCATTTTCTCTAGAAGGAAGGGGTGGGGTGGACCGTCTCTGCACCAGTGTGTCAATGCTGAGTTTAGCAGGTATAAGGTCTGCCACAGAATCATGGGGAACAGTCATAGGGACTGGATAGACAGTATAGGAGGTTAAGGTGCTTGCTTTGCATGTAGCTAACTCCAGTTTGAGCCACAGCACTACACGGTCCCCCCTGCACTGCCAGGAGCAACCCTGAGCCCAGAGTCAGGAGTAGCCTCCAAGCAGTACTGCCATGGCCAGCAAACAAACAAAAAAGCATCATGGCTGCTTGTGGAATCCCCAAAGCCCCACTGCTCCATGGAGGCCCTGAGTTCCTTTCCTGGTACTGGGTGGGGAGGATCCCAGAGCATTAAAAAATTAACTTTATTACTAAAAAAATTTTAAATATGCAAAACTAGAAAGAGTGTAATAAACTCCTATCCCCTAACATGGTCATCCCTTCTTTTCTATCATTTCCTTGAGATGACTCTCTCAGACCGGCATTTCCTCCAGGAGAGGGGGTAAGCACTCCCACAGTAATTTACACTGCTCCCAGCAGGAGGTGAGGATATGAGTACAAAACAACCACCTCACATTGACTATGATAGGTATTTCTGGTGCTATCTAGGTGCTAAATACAATAGATGTTAATGTAAACAATAAGGGCCCATTTACATTTCTGAATATTGCATGTGTGGGACTCTGGCCATACCTGCCATTTATACTTACTCTCAAGAGAATGCGACACATGCCTGAGACCTCTGACTTGGAAAGTCTTCCAAATAGTACAGTGGGGAAGGCACTAGCCTGCATGCAGCCAACCCTGTTTAATTCCTGGCACCCAATATGGCCCCTGAGCACTGCCAGAAGTGATCCCGGAGCACAGAGCCAGGAATAATCCCTGAGCACAGCAGAGTGTGGCCTGAAAACCAACAACAACAGCAAAACAACAAAAAGCCTTCTAAAGAACCCTCACACTAGTTTCCCCTCTCAGTCTGCTTTCAGCCAAGTCTGTGCCCTGAACTAGCTCGCTTGTGGCAAGGCAGAATGAAGCCAGTATGGACTGGAGAACAAGAGCCTTCCTGCCTGTCAGGATTGGGCCCAGAGGCAAAGGCAGGAAAGGGGTGCCCATCTCATCTCATTCCACAGGCTCCATATGTTTCTTTCTGGCTAAGAGGTAACTGTCTCATTCTGGTGTAAGGAATGGGCCGCTGTGTAGCTGAGCGGGATGCACATCAAATCAAAGTACAAATATTGGTAACATAAGAGTGTGGACAACGGAGAGGTCTCTAAGTGGAGAGAGAAGTGCGGGAGGCTGTTGTGTCAGTCAACGTGGCTGGTGGCTACTGTCGTGGAAACTGCACCTCACAACAATGCCCGGTGTAAAATGATGCTGGCATCACAGGGTCACAGTGCCCTTTCCATGCTTCCTCGGAGGCAGTGGGACAGGACACTGCTTGGGCACGTGAGCAAAGAGCCCATATATAGGAAGGAAATGCTGGAGGACTGACCAGGTTCTCAGGTATGAGTCTCTTGCCAGGAAGGTGCCAGCTCCTTGGCTTTCTGCCAGCCATCTCACCTTCCCAAAGGGCTGGAGGAAACCCTAATATGCTTGGTGTCTACAAGGCAATGCCCCAAGTCCCAATACCCAGAAAAACGTCCAGCTTGGATCTGAGACTCAGAACCCCAGGGTCAGTGGGATTAGGGACAGGCTAGGTCATTGATTCCCTCCTAGCTCACACCGATTCTATTTGGTTTTTCTTGTTCAGTTCTTTTGTTTGTTTGTTTTTTGGGTCACACCTGGTGATGCTCAGGGGTTATTCCTGGCTCTGCACTCAGGAATTATTCCTGGCGGTGCTCAGGGGACCATATGGGATGCTGGGGGTCGAACCCGGGTTGGCCGCATCCAAGGCAAACGTCCTACCTGCTGTGCTATTGCTCCAGCCCCTCATGTTCAGTTTTTTGGCCACACCTGAGGGAGCTTAGGGCTTACTCCTGGCTCTGCACTCAGGGTTCACTCCTGGCATGGTTTGGGGACTGTATGTGGTGGTGCTGGGTGCAAGGCAAATGCCCTTCCCACCTAGCTATCTCTCTGGCCCATCCCAGCTCTTTCGCTTTCTTTTTTCTCTTTCTTTAAATAAATAAACCAGTGGGCTTACAAAAAAAAAAAAAGCTTCTTTTCAAAGATGATACTTGCCAGCCAGGGAACATTAAATATCGAGATCGTAGCATCTGGGGACTTGAAAAACTATTGTCAGAGAGAATCATATCAATGTCTTCATTCCTTAGAAAATGTACAGAAAAATTTACGTTAGTTAGGGCAATCGAGTTTAACTATACATTTGCTTCCTCCCCCCCCATCCCTCAAGCACACATAAATGTATATTTTTCTATAAAGTAGGTTGTATATCCATGTTATTTCACCCTTTCGATACTTGAGCATGCATTTCCTCTGAACAAAGACTTCCTTCTAGAGAATCACAATACTACTGAATACAAAGAACTGAGTATGCCAGACCAGTGGTTCTCAAAGTTGACCTTAACAGACTTAAATCTACCAAAGCCAGGGCCGGAGCGAAAGAACAGCAGGTAGGGCATTTGCCTTGCATGCAGACAACCCAGATTCAATCGCTGAAATCCCATATGGTCCCCTGAGCATCAGCAGGAGAAATTAATGCAGAACTAGGAGTAACCCTTGAGCATCATCATGTGTGACAAAAAAGCCCACCCTCCCTCAATTAAAAAAAACCTAATAAACAACTACCAAAGCCTGGGACGAGAGCAATAGTATAGTGGGGAGAGTATGTGCCTCGCATGCAGCCAACCCATGTTTAATCCTTAACACGACATACTGTTCTCTGAGCCCCACCAGGAGTGATCCCTGAGTGCAGAAGCCAGTACTAAGTCCTGATATCACTGGGTATGGCCCAATACCCCCACCCCAAAATAAATTAAAAAAAAAAAAAGATAATTTCTAACTGATGCTGTGCAGAGGGGGAGAGCACTTATACTGCATGTATGAGAGGACCTGAGTTAGAACCTTAGTGTATATAGAAACAATAATTTGTCTCTGTTCTCTATTGATAGTATTCTTCAACTTTTTTTACACTTGGGGACTGATACCTATCTTGCATTATGTACTTATTTTTTGTTTTTGGGTCACAACTGGCAGTGCTCAGGGTTTACTCCTGGCTCTGTGCTTAAGAACCACTCCTGGTGGTGCTCAGGGGATCTTATGGGATGCTGAGACTAACCCAGGTCGACCATGCACTATTACCTTAACACTGTATTATCTCCTTAGCCCCACCTGTCTTGCATTTATAATCAAGGTGATAGACCAGTAGTTTTCAATTTACTATGCATGTGAACTGGCACCAGTCTGTGGACTGGTGGTTGAAATTACTGCTCTATGCCATGTCTCTTATATCTAAGAGTTCCAAGGAACACTGGGAATTTTGACTTCCATCCCTTGAAAGCAGTTTTGAAAACATGTTTCTGAGCCTGGCCTTTTGCCAACCTTGTTTCCTGTCTGGGGTGCCCCTGTTCCTAGAAGTTAGCCCCTTAGTCTCATGGAGATCCCCAGAGGTCCCCAAGCACTGAGCACCAACAGGCTTAAGCAGCACTGCAGGACTCCACCACTGAGCCACCAGACCACCAGGCAGAGCAGGGCAGGGGTGGCGGTGGGGCAGTGGGTCTTAAAAAAGACCAAACCGAATCACCTGATGTTTACACAGATTCCGGTTTTAGATACAGCGGAAAGGTCTTGTGGGTCATACTGGAGTGCTGTGTCTGAGCAAGAGACTGGTCCTTGGAATGAAGCGACCTTGGTAAGCTTACCTGGTGACAATCCCATTTTCTGCAAGAATGAATGCTGCAGTAGGATTGGCCGCTCTGATGAGGCTCTGCAGCTGAACCAGGAGAGGGTGCCTCTGCTCGGTGGTGAGACTGGTGAAGACCACGTTACTCACCAGGCCTGGGGAGCACACCAAGAATGAGAATCAACAACTGAGTCTTTAGAGTCTTGTTTGGTTTGGGGGCCACATCCTATGACACTCAGGTCACTCCCAATATGGTGCTTGGGAGGTTGGGTTTTTTTTTGTTTTTTGGGGGGCAATACTTGGCAGTACTAAGGGCTTACTCCTGGTTCTGCACTCAAGGATCACTCCTGGAGTGCTCAAGGGACCATATGGAATGCAGGGGATGGAACTCGGCTCAGCTGAGTGCAAGGCAAATGCCCTACCCACTGGGCTACTGCTCTGGCTTCTTAGGAGGTTGTTTCTGGCGATGCTTGAGGTGAGGTGGAGACGGGAATCATGGTGTCAGGGATCAAACCCAAGCCTCCTGCATGCAGAGCATGCACTATAGCCTGAGTCACTGCTCCAGCCCCCAGGTCTCATGCACACTTGACCAATAAGCTACATCCATGTCTAGAATCTTGATTGAGGTTGAGGACTCATACAAAGCTGGGCCCATGCTCTTTCCTTTGATCGCCCTCTACCCTTTTCCTATAGACTCCTTCTGTCCCCGATCCAGTACTATCATCCTTTTGGGGTGAAAGGACTTAGCTTGGTAGTTGCCTCACCTCTAAACTCTTCTCTTGTATGGTGCCAGGGACTGAGCCCAGAAACTGACACGCGTGAGGCCTGGCTCTCCATTCAAGTCACCTCCTGGGTCCTGAAACTCCTCCACAGTAATTCTGCTTTCCAGATGCTGCTTGAGCTGCTCTGCCAAAAGACCCTTCTGTAGTCTATGCACTTGACCTAATGCCTCTGATGTCCACCAGCTCAGAATACAGATCTTTGGATGGAAGAGACAGCTCAAGGACCTGGAGTGCATGCTCTGAATGTGAGAGGCCAGTGCGACCCAGAACCAGAATTGCATGGTTCCCCACCCCCAGGACCACTGAGCACAGCCCCAAAGCTGAAGAATACAGACATTCAGCAGGCACTAATATATTTCAGGTACTGCATTATATTCTCAAAAAGCAAAGAGCCAAGAAGTAACACATAGATGCACAATTTCAAGCCAGGTCTAACACATAGACATAGACACACACAGTAAGAATGGGTGGGTTCAGGTAAGGAGAGGTTGTGGAATGTGAAAATAACAGAGTAAAATCCACAACCTGATAGAGAAGATACCATAACTCACCATGCCAACATAATTATACTCTTCTATGATCATTCCTAGTTTTATTTTATTTATTTAGGATTTTTGGGCCATACCTAGAAGTGCTCTGGGACTTACTACTGGCTCTGTGCTCAGGGACCCATATGAGGTCCTGGGGTTTGAACCGCGAATGACTATATGCAGGCAAACACTTAACCTCTGTACACTACCTCTCTAGTCCCCAGATACTACGTTGTAAAAAACTGTTACTGTGCATATATCTCCACTAGATAAGGATTACTGGGCCACAGAGATGGCTCACCAGACTTTACAGGCAGGAGGTCTGGGTTGGATCCCCTGCACCACAAGCTCCCCAGAGCACTGCCAGGATCAACACCCAGGCACAGAACCAGGAGCAAACCCTGAGCACTATCAGGTATGTCTCCCCAGAACACAACAACAAAAATGGGACTATTTAGGGGATGGAACTGGGGGGTGGGCCATACCTGGCAGTGCTGAGGGGACCACATGTGATTTGAAGCAAGTTGGCTACATGCAGAGCATGAACTATCATCTCGGCCCATTTACATACTTTTGTACAAAATCATAAAGAATATTTAGTAAAGGGTCTCCTTTTTCTCCTCTGAAATCCTGAGCCTTAGTTCTCCTTCATAGAGGCAAAACTGACAACGAAGATTCTATGTTTTCTTAGTCTATGCACATACAAGTGCAAAGAAATATACAGAATCGTGTTTTCTGGTTCTGTGTGGTTGTCCTGGCCTCCCCACTGGTGCTGGAGGCCACCAAGTGGCCTCCTGGTGGAGCCCAGGAAGCCAAGCATTGCTGGGGATCAATCCCAGGGCCCTGCATGTGGCCGGCTAGCACTCCTCCCCTCGGAGTGATCTTCTGACCCCCAAAGCGTGTTTTCCTGAATTCTTCCTACTCTCAAGGGCTCTATCCTCAAGCTCTCTGAGTGGAATTTATAGTTGGAGCAGTACATGACCATGGAGTTCACATGGCCTTTGATTTTTTCCATTTCTATCAGTTCCCCCACAAGCTCGGTCTGTTGAGAAGCTTTAACATTAAGATGGCTCACTCTCAATGTCAGGGAAGTCTCCTAAAGAAGGTGACACGAGGGTATGGTGGGTGGGGGGAAGTTGGGGAGTTCCCCTGTTCTTATGCCTCCTTAGAAAGACCATGCTGGGGGGCTGGAGCGATAGCACAGTGGATAGGGTGTTTGCCTTGCATGCGGCTGACCCGGGTTCGATTCCCAGCATCCCATATGGTCCCCCGAGCACCACCAGGAGTAACCTCTGTGCATTGCCAGGTGTGACCCAAAAAGCAAAAAAAAAAAAGAAAGAAAAAAAAAGAAAGACCATGCTGAGGCTGTGAGAGACAGTGGGGACGGTCTAGTGGGCCTAATGCTAGAGCCCCATGCCCCAGTGCAGTCACAGCACGTGGCCAACATTGGTGGGAATTAAGGCCACATGAGGAGGCCAGGCCCAGAAAGGGGCTCAGTAGGAGGCAGGAAGGGTTCTACAAAGCTTAGTACAGTCTGGAGATGCTAGACATGGGCGCCAGATCCTGCAAGAAGCCAGTGAAGTGGAAAAGGAAAATGACATGGGTATTTGGACTGGAGAGAAAGCTGATTGGGTCAGAGTGCATGTTTTGCATGCAGGAGGCCTGGGTTTGATCCTCATCACCACTTGGTCTCCTGAGCACTACTAGGAGAGGTGCCCCTACCCCTACCCTGAGCACTGCTGGGAGTGACCTCAAAAGAAACCAGAAGGAAGGGAGCGGGGAAAGGAAAGAATAGCATAGGTTTTTGCAGTGAGGAATAAGTAAAGGTCTAAAATAAGAAGTCCCTGATGGCCCTACGCCTCATTTTAGTATCTTCTAGAATCTTGCATGCGGCTGACCCTGGTATGATCTCTGGCCCCATATGTGGTCCCCTGAGCTCATCAACAGTGATTGCTGAGTGCAGAGCGAGTAAGCCCTGAGAACTGCTGGGTGTGGCCCAAAATAAAAAAAAAAAAAAAAAACAAGGGGGTTTTGCTTTAGAGGGAAACAAGCAGAAGGATTATCTCTGGCATTCCTAAGGCCAGCTATGTAAACTGCAGCCTGCCAAGAGGAAACGGCACTTGTGAGGCAGGTAGAGCGGCTATCTGGAGCACATATGGGTGGGTCTTGCTCTCTTCTTCCTGCTCTGTATTGAGAAGCAGACATAGATGTGGACAAGGTCATACCAGCCTGGGCTACAAGGGAATGGACAGCCAGGTCTGCTCATTGCCAAGAGTGAAGAAACATCTCTGAAGTCTCAGCAGCCCCGGAGAAACAACAGTTGAGTACTCTGTCTACTGATACACTCCTGAAAGCAAAGACTGTCTCTATGCTTTTTTTTTTTCCTTTTTGGGTCACACCTGGCAATGCACAGGGGTTACTACTGGCTCTGCGCCAAGGAATCATCCCTGGCGGTGCTCAGAGGATCATATGGGATGCTGGGAATTGAACCCGGGTCAGCCGCATGCAGGGCAAACGCCCTACCCCCTGTGCTATTGTTCCAGCCCCATGTCTCTATGCTTTTTGAAAGTAGTTTCTTTTGGGTTTGAGGGTCCCTCTGGATGGTGCTTTGGGGTCACTGGAGGATCCAGGGATCCAACCCCTGGGCCCTGCTGCATGCAGAACATGTGTCCTAGCCCTCTGCACCAACGCTCTACTCTGCCCCTAAGCCAACATTATAATGAGCCTTGCTTTGTTTAAGCACTTATATTATTTCTTAATCCCTGGATTTCTGTAATACCCATCATCTTGGGACTGCAATATAGTCCTTTTCTCATTGTAAAATAATCTCTTGTTGTAAAAAGCAAAGAACTAGGGAGTGTGACTCATGAACAGTAGCAAAGGGAGGCACCATGTTCCCCCCGGACAATAAGTGTTTGCCTTCTGGTGGCAGATCTCACCTGCGACCTGGCCAGCAAATCTCTGAGGAGAAGAGAGAGACTTGCTTTTCATCTCCTCCTCCCCAGACAGCCAAGGTCCATGGTGAGCCAGGTCAGACCAGTCGCTAGGGACACCTGGCCCACATGCAAAGAAAAAATATTTACCAAGGCACCGCCACACTACACGTCCCTCAGAGTTCGGAAAACAGTGTAGGTGGCCTCAAAGTCATCTGCCCACATCTGATCACACCTGCAGCTTTCTATAAGCATGGAGGTTGAGCATGTAGCCTGGGACAATGAGTTGGAAGGGACTAAAATTATCAAGTGCCAGAGAGCATGCTTCTGTTTCAGCCTTTCTAAAGACTCTTCTCTAGGGGCTGAGGTGATAGCACAGCAGGTAGGGTGCTTGCTTTGCATGCAGCTGATGAACGTTCAATCCCTGCCACCATAATGGTCCCTTGAATCTGCCAGGAGTGATTCCTCAGTGCAGAGATAGGAGTAATCCCTGAGCATCTCCCCAAACCAAAACTAAACAAATAAACAAAAAAGGCTTTCCTCTGGTGACAACAGCCCAGGCTCAGAAGCAGTAAAGACCCAGAACTTTCCTCAAACTCTGTGCTGGGCATGCTGTGCATTTTCCATATGCAAGAGAAGCAGGAGCACTGCTGGAGGAAGTGTCAAGGAGCACAAGGACAACAATAATCCCCTGGCTCACAGGAGAGGGCCGGCGCCCACCCTTGGTGCTGATCATCATTCCCAAATACTTATCTAAGTTGCAGACAGTTCTCCAGAGTTATCTTGTAGAACAAAGTTTTCTCCTATGTTTTCTTTTCTTCGTTTTTAGACCACACATGGCAGTGCTCAAGGCTTACTCCTGGGTCTGTGCCCAGGGAATCAATGCTGGTGGTACTTAGTGAACCAGAGGGGGTGCTGGGGACTAACTCAGGATTGGTTGCCTTACCCACTATACTATCTCTCTGGCCCCTGCACTTTTTTTTCTTGGAGGTGGTGGGGACCAAACCAGATGCAAGACCTGCACTCTACCAGCAGGCTACATCCCTGCCTTCTCCTCTGCCTATTTCAGACAGATATTATTTCTACCCTTCCTGATGTCAAGGAAGGATGGAATTGAGGAGTTGTCCTGGAACCCTTCCTCCTTTTCCAACTCAAACTCTCTATCTCTCTGTCATTAGAGCTCTTGGACCTGACTTCCACATCTGCTTAATCAAGCCAGTTTGGATAGCTGTGGGAAGACCCAGACCACCTCAAGCCACTCTGCCTCTGGGGAATGTTAGAAAGAAATGGGGGCCTCTAAAAAATGGACTTGAGATTCTCTAGTCTGGTCATCCAACACACACATTCCTCCCTCCAGTGACCAGCCTCATGCCTGGCTTAGGACCCAGCTCAGCTGTTTCCCAAGACAATAGCTCTGGTATGCTCTGTCGTCTCCGCTCCCTGTGGACTGGCAATGGGCTCAGCAGGGAAAAATTGTGCTAGGGACACTGAGTTGTTTTCTTCTGTCTGATTTCTACTTGCTGGGTTGGGGCAGGAAGTCCAGACCCCGTGTCTTCTGACAACAAGGAGCATTTGATCACCACGGCAGGAAATTGGGAATTTATTCTAGGTCTCTAGGCACCATAGCTAATACAACTAAATAGTCCTGCTTCCAAATTTCCCAGATGATAAGACAATTCAAGGTTGGGTGCACCCTATTAGAGGTGCAGTTTTTCAACTTTAGCAAGGTGTGGAAAATCCCAATGTATGAAGAGGGGAGAGGAAAGGAAGATATGTCCTGATTAAAAAAGTCCTACTTGGTCATTCTCTGCACTCATAGGAAAGGAGAACTATTCCAAGATCTTGTTGATTCAGATACTCAGTCCATGAATACTAGCTGCAGGTCAGGGCAGAAGCCCAGCTCAGAAGGGGACATTGCCATGGCAACTGAGCATCACTGAGACAAATTCTTGGAAGAAACCTGCCTATTAAATATGATAAAAGTGGGCTGGAGTGATAGTACAGCGAGTAGGGCGTTTGCTTTGCACGCGGATGACCTAGGTTTGATCCCTGGCATCCCATATAGTCCCCCAGCACCGCCAGGAGTAATTCCTGAGTGCAGAGTCAGGAGTAACCTCTGAGTATAGCTGGGTGTGACCCAAAAAGAAAAAGAAAAAGATAAAAGTAAGAAATGTCAAAGTTTTCTCTGGACCATTCTGTATGTTACAGATTCCAGAATGATAGGTATGAGCCTGAAGCAAAGTTCAATCAGAATTTGATTTGTGTGTGTGTTTGTTAATTTTTGTGTTTTGTGTGTGTGTGTGTGTGTGTGTGTGTGTGTGTGTGTGTGTGTGTGTGTGTGTCTGGGGATAGGCATACCCAGACATGCTCAGGAGTTACTCCTGGCTCTGTGCTCAGAAATTATTCCTGGTGGTGCATACGGAACGCCAAGGATTGAAGCAGGGTTGGCCACATGCAAGTCAACATCTACCTGCTGTGCTATAGCTCCAGCCCCTAAAGTAAACAGAATATGAAAGGCATGCAAAGAGGAAGTAAAGCATACTGCTTACCTTGTGAACACTGGTCAAGACATTTAGGAAAGAGAAATCTAGGGGAGAAAAGAAAAATATTTAAAGATCATGAATGACTTGCCATTGACCACTTTTCCCTAAAAAATGAACGTCACTGATATGTAAGTTAACTCACTTTGGGAAGGGGATGGTGTGTGGCACGTGGTGGGCAGCAATGACCATTAAGAACAAACATGATTCTGCAAAGGATTTTCATAGCCTTGAATCAAAGTTCTCTGAACCCAGGAATCCTACCCAATTTTCTCCCTAGTAAACTCTAGGTAGAAAGTTGAAAAGGGGGTGCTGGGGGCAGGGGCAGTTCTCTACACTGACTTCTTGAACTATTTTCCACTTGCGACCCTTTTCTTCTGAGAAATACAACAGGGGGTGAGTGCTCCCAGAGATATCTCAAAATCATGACTCCATTGTATTTTTAAAAATTTATTCCATTAAAAAAATTATTCCACAATTTCCTTGGTGGCAGGATGTCCTAGTCCTTTTATTTGATTTCTGAAAGCCGTCAGACATACACCATTTGGAACCCCATTTGGAGTGGAGTGAGCTGGTAGATGACCACTTTGGGTTGTGAATCTGGTTCTCTTGCCTGATTCACTCATGGTTTCTGGAAGACTACACAGAAGAACACTCTTGGACTCTAAGAAAAGTCTGGAGCCATGGAGCAAGGGAAGGGCCTTCTCTACCTGTTGCTCCAGAACAGCCCTCTGTCCTCACTGCAGACACCTTCCAGTAAAGCGCTCACCCCCACCAAAAGCCCAAGAGCCCGGGGCTTTGCAGTAAATGCTCTGAGTGCCTCCCAGGGCTCTGGCTACTTTCCCGGAGTATAATGGTCTACAGCATTATACACCAGGGGAACCTGGTTTGGGGGCCACACCTGATGATGCTCAGGCTCAGGAATCACTCCTGGTAGTTCTTAGGGGACCATCTGGGATGCTGGGGATTGAACCCAGGTCCATAGTGTGCAAGGCAAACGCCCTATCTGCTGTACTCTCTCCAGCCCTCAGGCCATCTTTTTTTCTTTTCTGGCCTGAGCTGTGATCTGTGGGATGGATCCTGGCAGAATTCAAGGATTACATGGTGTTGGGGCTCAAACCTTGAGTTCTGGCATGCAAAGCCTGTATTCCAGCCCTTTGAGCCATCTCCCTGTCCCCCTCAAGACACCTTATCCAATCACAAGTTGGATGCTCAGACTTTAAATCTTTCATGGGGAAGGGATCATTAAGCTGGAAAGAAAATATTCAGAGCACTATGATTCCTTAACATTTAAATGCAATTTCTCCTATCTGGGCATCTTTGACTCCTGCTCTTCAAATTCTTTCCCAATCTAACCAAAGGTTATTGGAGCTTCTTTATAATTCTGACAAAATTTCATTAATCTCTTTATTAATGGTGCTTCTTGCCCCATGTCATCTGTATAGCATTTGGAAAATTTAACTTTTCTGAGCATAAGATCCTATGGCAATGAATATCTTCGTAAAGGGTTTATTTTTATTTTTGTTTAGTTTAGAGGCCATACATAGTAGTATTTTATGATTGTTCCCAGTGGTGCACAGGGGTCCTTGTGGTACTGGGGATCTCTTCATTTCCCCTTCCCTCCCGCCTCTCTTTTCAGGGCTTCTCCTGGCTCTGGGCTCAGAGATCACTCCTTGTGGGGCTTAGGGGCCTTTATGGGGTACTGAGGGATCAAATCCAGGTTGGCTGTCTGCAAGGCAAATGCCCTACCTGCTGTACTATCTCTTTAGTGCAAAAGGAGTTTTTTGTTGTTGTTAGGAGTCAAGCACTATAGAGCTAAACAAATGACACAAAGGGGGCTGGAGTGATAGCACAGCGGGTAGGGCGTTTGCCTTGCACGCGGCCAACCCGGGTTCGAATCCCAGCATCCCATATGGTCCCCTGAGCACCGCCAGGGGTGATTCCTGAGTGCATGAGCCAGGAGTGACCCCTGTGCATCGCCGGGTGTGACCCAAAAAGCAAAAAAAAAAAAAAATAATAAAAATAAAAAAATAAAACAAATGACACAAAGTAACTGTTGGTTCATTCTTCCCTTCAAACATTTCCAACTAAAAGGTGACAGTGTTGAAGACTGTCTTTAGCATAGTAGGCAAGTAGGCAAATTCTATGTAAACCATCATTCCAATGGACCTTTCCTTTATTTATTATTTTTTCTTTTTGGGTCACATCAGCGGTGCTCAGGGGTTACTCCTGGCTCTGCATTCAGGTTTTACTCCTGGTGGTACTTGGGGGACCATGTGGGATGCTGGGGATTGAACCCGGGTCAGCCACATGCGAGGCAAACACCGTACCCGCTGTACTAAAGCTTCAGTCCCCTGACTTTTCCTTTAATAATAAAAATGTTTATGATAATACATTTAAAAATAATTTTTTTTTGGGGGGGACCACTTGTGTGATGCTCAAAGCTTACCTCTGGCTCGTGTTCAAGGATCACTGGTGGTGCTGGGGACTGAAATGGGGCAGGTCAAGTGTAAGGCAAGCTCCGTAACCCCTCTACTATCTCTCTGGCTCCTCTTTTATAGGAAGAAAGGGGTGGGAGCTACACCAGCAGTACTCAGGGTGTATTCTCAACTCCTCAGCATCCCATATGGTCCCCAAGCACCACCAGGAGTAATTCCTGAGTGCAGAGCCAGAAGTAACCCCTGAGCATCGTCAGGTGTCACCCAAAAAGCAAAAAAACAAAAACCAAAACCAGAAACACTAGTTAAAAAAAATAGTAAATCAATAAATGACTAGTAATAAATAAATAAATAAATAAATAAATAAATAAATAAATAAATAAATAAATAAATCACTGTCATCCCGTTGCTCATCGATTTTTTTGAGCGGGCAACAGTAATGTCTCTCATCGAGAGACTTATTGTTACTGTTTTTGGCATATCCAATACTCGGGTAGCTTGCCGGGCTCTCTGCGAGGGCTCGATACTCTCGGTAGCTTGCCGGGCTCTCTGCGAGGGGCAGAGGAATCGAACTCCGGTTGGCCACGTGAAAGGCAAAAGCCCAACCGCTGTGCTATCGCTCCAGCCCAAATAAATAAATAAATAAATAAATAAATACTGATCTAATATGATCCAAACCATGGATCTCATCACAATTCCTATTGCATGTACACAAAAATGTAGAGACCTGGGTTGACTTGTTCCTTGCTGCTCTCTCAATGATGAGATTCTGGTTTATAGCAGAGACTCAATACATTATATACTGAAAGAAATCCATTAGCATAAAAACATTAGGCACCACATAGTCCCCCAAACACAGGACCAAGTGTGGGCCCCCCCAAACAAACAAAAAAGAATGAATTTGGGGGATGCAGTTCAAGCACTAGAGTACTTGACCTGTGTGTATAAGAACCCTGGGTGGGGCTGGAGCGATAGCACAGCGGGTAGGGCATTTGCCTTGCACGTGGCTGACCCGGGTTCGATTCCCAGCATCACATATGATCCCCTGAGCACCACCAGGGGTGATTCCTGAGTGCAGAACCAGGGGTAACCCTTGTGCATTGCAGGGTGTGACCCAAAAAGAAAAGAAAAAAAAAGAACCCTGGGTTCAATTCCTCTCACTATCAAAAAAAAAGGAAAGGAAAGAAAATAAGGAGGGTGAAAGAAGAGATAGCACAATAGGTAGGGTGCTTGCCTTGTATGTGGCTAAATCCAGATTCAATCCCTGGCACCCCATATGGTCCCCTGGGCATTGACAAGAGTGATGCCTGAGCACAGAGCCAGGAGTATGCACAGAGCAATCCCGGGTGTGGCTCAAATCTCCTCCCAGGGGATTTGAAAAATTTGAAAAAAAACTAAGCATGGTGACAGAAACTACATACTGGGCTAGAGAAATAGCTCAACGGCCGAGTGCATGTTTTTGCATCCAGGAGGCCTAGGTTTGAGGACTGAGTATGGTCCCTGAGCACAGAGCTAGGAACAGACCCTGAATTACTAGGTATGATTCAAATGCCCTGCCACATCCAACACACCTCCTCAGCAATACCAAGTGTTTTGGCATTTTGCTTTGCCCACTTCACCAAATATTGAGAACATTTTTCCATGTCAGTACGTAATTTTAAAAAATGCATTATTATGTACAGCATTATTATACACAGATACCCAAATTTAATAAAAGTAACTTTTTTTTTTTCTTTTTGGGTCACACCCGGCAATGCACAGGGGTCACTCCTTGGCTCTGCACTCAGGAATTACCCCTAGCGATGCTCAGGGGACCATATGGGATGCTAAGAATCGAACCTGGGTCAGCCGCATGGGTGGGCCGCTTTCCACATGGTCACTCTTCCTCTAGCAGGCTAGCCCTACTCCCTGTGCTATTGCTCCAGCCCCTAAAAGTTACTTATTAATGAGCATTTGGATTACTTCCAGTTCTGTTTGGCCTTATAAACTTGCTGTCTAAACATCACAGCACATCTGTCATTCTTTAGACTGACCAGCCCTTCTCAACAGCATTCTTCAACTTGGATTTAGGAAGACTACCCCTCATATATGAAGGGTAAAAAACTGCTTTCCCAGCCTTTGTATAGTCTGGTGTGGGCAAGTCACTCAAGTCCCAGCAATTGAATGTACAAGATTCCAACTGATACGAAACATGGTGACAAATATAAGGTAAGCAGAGCCCATTTTCTAGGGAAGGAAGCGGTTGAAATCATTCCTATTCCTGTCTTACACTGGAATGCTAAGTGTTACTTCCTGCTGACTAGTCAGCACTGCCTGACCCTCTGGGCTTCCTAGACACTGCAAGGTACCCAGCATGCTTTAGTAAATCTCTTTCCAATTAAACATCCTGGAGACTGGAGAAATAGTACCGGGGTAAGGTACTTGCTCTGCATGCAGACAACTCTGGTTTGATCCCTGACACCACATATAATCCCCTGGAGCACAAAGCCAGGAGTAGTCCCTGAGCACCAATGGGTGTGGCCTAATCTCGGGGCCAGAGCGATAGCATAGTGGTTATGGTTCTCCGAGCACTGCCAGGAGTGATTCCTGAGTACAGATTTAGGAGTAACCCTTAAGCATTGCCGGGTATGGCCCAAAACCAAAAACCATACCTCACCTTTCCCCCAAAATCCTGAAGTGTGCTCTACCATCTGGAATGAAGAATTCTGCCTAAAACAAACACCTCTATCCATATATATTACTACAGATTTGTACAAATATAATTGCATAATAAAACTGTAGCAATGAAATGGCCAAATTTGTCCCCAAAGAGATGATATCATTCTACATTCCTATCACCAGTCTAGAAATTTTCCTATGCTGTTGCTTTGTAATAAATCATCACCAAACAAAGTGGCCAAAAATAACGATGATTTATAATTTCACATGATTCTGTGGGTTGAATGGGTGGTTGTTTTGACCCAAGGAACTTATTTAGGGCTGATATGGTCTCTCATCAGTGGAGTCGCAGCTGGTAGGAATGGAATGGGTGGGCCGCTCTCCACATGGTCACTCTTCCTTTAGCAGGCTAGCCAGGGCTTCTTCAGACAGTAAGTGGTCTCAGCTCCCAGAAGCAAGGCAGGGAAAACCCCAGTATGTTAGGCCTCTTCAAGTCTCTGCTTGTTTCTTTTTTCTCAATGCCTTATTGACCAAAGCAAGTCAGACACTGAAGTCCAAATTCAAAGAATGAGAAACAGAGTCAGCTTTTTCATATTTGTTAGGAGTTATACTTTTTTCACTTTTTCCTGTACCACTTAAGCAAAGTTGGGGGGTCAAAGTGAGTACAGGAGTTATAGTACTTGCCTTGCTTGCTTTGCCATGACCCTGGTTTGATCTCTAGCACTACATAGGGTCCCCTGAGCACTGCTAATAGTTACACTCGAGCGCAGAGTCAGATAAAGGCCCTGGGCATCACTGGATGAGCCCAAACCCCTTTAATATGTTTTTTTCCTTTGGGGGGTCACACATCTGACAATGCTCGGGGAAGCCTATGTGGTGCCAGAGATCAAACTGGGTCTGCTGCATGCAAAACAAGCTCCTACATAATTAATGATTTTTTGTTAAGTCTTGGTAAAGATTCTAATTCTATGTCTAGAAAATTAATAATCACTAATGAATGACTAGGAAGAAACAAATAATTTTGCAAGTTGAATGCTTTGATCAATTGTGTACTAATAGTAATTTAAATGATTTCTCATTATAGAAGAAAATATAAAATGTTTAGTATGTTCACAAATAATTTAAAATATTTTAATTTTGTAAGTATTTTAATTTATTTATTACCTTACCATATTTATTACCTTACCATATTTATCTATTACCTTACCATATTTATTACAAATATGGTAAGGTAATAGATAAAATATTGTCAAGATAAAATATAATGCTTTAGAATAAATCCTTTTGGAGAAACTGGAATAAAAATACAAAACTAAGAATAAAACAAAATAAAATCTAAAAAAAAAAAAAAAAAAGCCTTAACCTTGTTCTCTCTCATCCCTGAATTCTCCCGAATCCTTTTAATGGAGTGGGTTTAATTTAATAACTTCAAGGGTTTTTTTTTTCCGCTTTTTGGGTCACACCCAGCGATGCACAGGGGTCACTCCTGGCTCATGCACTTAGGAATCACCCCTGGCGGTGCTGAGGGGACCATATGGGATGCTGGGAATCGAACCCAGGTCGGTCGCGTGCAAGGCAAATGCCCTATACGATGTGCTATTGCTCCAGCCCCAACTTCAAGGTTTTTTTTTTTTTTGGGTCACACCCAGCGATGCTCAGGGGTTACTCCTGGCTTTGCACTCAGGAATTACTCCTGGCGGTGCTTGGGGGACCATATGGGATGCCGGGGATCGAACCCGGGTCGGCCGCGTGCAAGGCAAACGCCCTACCCGCTGTGCTATCGCTCCGGCCCCAAGGTTTTTTGTTTTGTTTTGTTTTGTTTTGGGTCCTACCCAGCGATGCTCAGAGGTTGCTCCTTGCTCTACATTCAGGAATCAATTCTGATAGTGCTTGGGGGACCATGGGGGGTACAGGGATTGAACCTGGGTTGGCTGTGAGGCCTTATACATTATACTATGTCTCCAATAACAATTCCATTCTTGATCGCAGGTCCCTAATTCTCTTAGGCTCTTCAGTGTGCAACCCTATGCACATGGGGTAAAAATCAACCTCTAGCCCCCGTGCATAAGCTAATCATTTTTTTAACTTTTTTTTTTTTGTCTTCACCAGGTGGTCTTCAGGGCTTACTCCTAGCTCTATGCTCAGAGGATTGTATGTGGTGCCAGAGATCAAACCCAGGTTGGCTGTGTATAAGGCAAAGTGCCCTACCCACTGTACTATCTCTCCAGCCCCTAATCATTAGTTTTCCAACAGAGCACTAGTATAAACTATAGTAAATTACTTTCTGGAGCGAATTCAGAATTTGGCAATTTCTCAATAATATCTAAAGAATGAGAAAATTAGTCATTTGGACACTCAATATTTTTGATCATCTGCTATGAAAAAACAAGGAAATTAGTATAGAAGTACTTCCTATGACTGAAGCCAAGTTTTGTTACCTATATCTTATATTTCATAACCACAATTCCTACTATTTGGCCTTACATATTTTCCTTCCTTAAAAAACATATTGGGCCACACTCAACAGTGTTCAGGGATTACTCATGGCTTTGTGCTCAGAAATCACTCCTGGAGGGGCTTGGGGCACCATCTGTGGTGCTGTGAACTGAACCCAGGTTGACTATGTGCAAGGCAAGAGCCTGACCCATTGTACTGTCTCCGGTTCTAGCCTTGTTTTCATACCAAAATAGATTTATAGACTTATCTTTAGTCCTTTTACATGCTTTTGTTTTTCTTTCTGTGTAACTTCCGGCAGTGCTCAGGTGCATGCAATGCTGGGGACTGAAGCTGGGCCTTCCACTTGAAAAGCATGTGTTCAGCCCTTTGAGCTCTCTCTTTGGCTCCTATGTAGTTTTGATTGTTTTCCCTTTTTTGGTTGTTGTTTTGCTTTTTGTTTTTTGAGTCATACTCAGTGGTATTTGAGATACCATGTGGTACTAGGCATCAAATCAGGGGTTACTGCACACAAATATGCTCGGGCCCTATGAGTTATCTCCCTGGCCCCTTTTGTATGTTTTTTGTTTATTCAAAAAAACATATATTTTTTCTTTTTGGGTCACACCCGGCAATGCACAGGGGTTACTCCTGGCTCTGCACTCAGGAATTACTCCTGGTAGTGTTCAGGAGACCATATGGGATGCTGGGAATTGAACCTGGGTCAGCCATGTGCAAGGCAAACACCCTCCTACTCGCTGTGTTACTGCTCCAGCTCTCAAATTATTTTTAAGGATCCTTATTTCATATGTACTGGTGCACCATTATTCAACTAAATGTCATGAGCATTTTTTTTTTTTTGCTTTTTGGGTCACACCTGGCGATGCACAGGGGTAACTCCTGGCTCGTGCACTCAGGAATTACTCCTGGCAGTGCTTGGGGTCCATATGGGATGCTGGGAATCGAACCAGGGTTGGTTGTATGCAAGGCAAACGCCCTACCTGCTGTGCTATCACTCCAGCCCCTATGTCACAAGCATGTACTGTGCTAAACATTAAACACAAATAGTTTCAGCCCTCTATAAGCGAAGTCTGTTTTCTAGAATCAGTCTTTTTCCTTTAATGGCTTTCTTTGTTTATTTCCTCTCTGTAATTGTCTCAAGTTTGTGACTCTCTGACAAACACCAAAGTTTTAGCAGGGCTGAAATGACAAAATGATGAAACTAACTTCCAGATATCACAGGGGCAACATAAACTATAAACCCACTCAAACAGGTGTTAGAAAATATCAATAAAAGTAGCACAATTAATCACATAATTAATAACTTCTCTGAGGGATCTAAAGTTATTGGAAAACTGAGGCATGTGGATTAAATATGTTCCACAGAGTTATTTATTGGGCCTGAAGATATGGTTCAATGGTAGGGCATATACTTTGCATGGATGGGTGGCCCTGGGTTTGATTCCCACCACTGGGGGTAAAATTATTAGCACAGCAGAATTATTCCTAATAGTGAAAAGCTGGAGACATTCTATGTGACTAACATATAATCATTCATACATATAATGATTAGAAAACTAATAATAATGTAATTACCATGATACAGGAAGATGTACATGTTAACTTACAGAATATTTATGTGTTAACCAAGGATATAAAAATTTTAAGTACACTAGCTGTAAAAAAAAAAAAATGTATGCAGAAAGAAATTCACAAGATTATCCTAACTACATTGAATGAGACTGAGACAAATGTTATTTATTTTCTTTGTTGTTGTTATATTAATACCAATGTAAAAAATGCTTGCCAAGCTCGCTCTTCCAGCCCCTGTTCTCCCTTGCACATGCATCTCACTTGCTTGTCTCTGCTCACATACTTCCACTCTGGAGAAGCCTGTGCTCTCTCTTAAACACATACTTTCTCTTCCCTCACATCCTTATAAGTAAGTTTCAACAAAAACTAGTTTGCTTCACACACACAGAGAAGAATGTTTGTCAGAAGTAAAAGAAAGTGTCATTAACTGAGGTGAGAAGCCGAGACAGCTGAGTCCTATGGAAAAAATGTCTGTGAAACACCCCAAGTGCCCTGGACACAAGGCTCCTCTCCTGCAGCACAGAGAAGAATAAAAGGCTGTCAGGGAGAAGCATCTTTCTGGGAGAAGCATTCAAAGCTACTGCCCTTGAGGGGCACCAAAGTGGTGAGAGGCTGCCATTCCAAAGGGCTCTTATGTGGGCCTCCAGCACTAACCACTGAGCATTTCCTATATCAGACTGGGACACTGGTGTGTTCCAGAAGGCAGACCAACAGGAACGCGTTCTTTTCCTGAGTGAGGTGGGAGAAAACTGCTTTCGCACACATGAACACATCACACTGCAGTTGGTACGAGTACCTACCTGTGATCCATGTAGCAGCTCAGCGGCTCCACGCACACAGTTATGGCGCCGATGGTGAAGAAGGACTTGACATTTGAGTCTGGATGGGTCTGCAGGGCCTGGACAACATCAATGACATCGGTGTAGCTGCAAAGAGTGGAAAAGGGGGAATGACAGGATTACTGATGGGGACTTCAGAGCAAGGAACCTGGACTGCACAAGAAGAGACTGGGTTCCCTGAGGTCACTGACTCCTATTTTCTACTCAAGTACGGACCTTCTTCATCGGCCTCTTTGTTTTCTTTACTTGCTTTTCTTTTTCATTCGCCACACCCAGAGTGCTTACTCTTACTCTGCTCAGGGGTTACTCCTTGCAGGGCTTGGGGAACTATATGGGGTGTCAGAGATCAAATCCAACTCCCCCACATCTGCTCCTCCTGAGGCTGTGTCCTTTTCAGTAGAAGGGAGGGTCACTCAGAGTTTGGTCTGAAGATGTGCTTGTAGTCTTCAATGACTCAACTTTCCCTCAACCTTCAACACAGAACCAGAATCAGATCACTGCTCACGCTCCCACTGCACCTCTGAGTCCGAACTGCTACCATTTCTGTTCCTTTCTTTTTTGGGAGGGTGGGGGTGGTGGCCGGGGGCACACCTGCCAGTGGTGGCTTACTCCTGTCTTGGAGTTCAAGCATCACTCTTGCCAAGCTCTGGAGACCATATGGGATGCCAGGGATTGAACCCAGGTTGGCCACATGCAAGGCAAATGTCCGACCTGTTGTACTACAGCTCTGGCCCAAACTGCTACCACTTCTTGCCTGTATCATCTGCACAGCCTCCTCACTGCACGGTTATGTCCCCATGCCACCTGTCCCTGCTTCTCCAGAACCTCTTTTCAATAGAGAAGCCAGAGAGATCATGCTAAGCCAGTAAGTGGTTTCCATTCCCCTCCGCATGAGACCTTACAACAAACACTGATTGAGCCTATCACTGCAGGAAGTTTTATTGCCTGCTTTTCCTTCCCTGATCCAAATCCATTCCTGTGAGTCTCCAGGCTCTTCCCTGAATGGGCCGGGCAGGGCAGGTTCCCTCCCTCCCTTCAGATTGCTGCTCAAGTGGCACCTTTAGAGAGAGGCAGCTGCTAGCTTCACTCTGCACATGTGATAGGATGATTCTCCCTTTGGAACTCCCAGTCCCTGCCCCAGTTCTTCTCCAAAGCACAGAACAACAGTTAAGAAGTCTGAGTTTTCTCAGCTGATGACCATGTCAGCTGTCAGAGCGAAAGGGGGCTGCTGAGTGCTGCAATCTCTGATGTCTCAGGCAGTGATGAAGGACATTCAACCTCAAAAAAGACTGGTGGCCACTCCACAAGGCCGTGCCCTCTTTACCTCGTGGACATTTTCCCATTGACCTGTTCCAAGAAAAAAGATGACACATCTGATATTAGCCTTGCTGACCATATGGATCCGAGTCCTGGGGAGGTCAGAGGTGGAGGCTGGAAGATAGGGATGGCCTGTCACATCCACTTCCTGGATCCCGACCAACAACTCATGGGTGAATCAGCACTGGGCTTTATCCCCAACATAGTACCAGCATCCCTAACTCTCTGCTACTCTCTCAGGTTTGCTCAGTCCTGACCAAAGAGCAGGACTTCAGTAGAAAACTCAGTTCTAGAGCTCCTCCATGAGGGCTGTGGGAAGGAAGTCCTCAGAGCAAGACACTCCGCACGGGAGTGTGAGTACATGTGTCCACTGCTACATTAATACGTGTGAATCACCATATGTGTGTTACTACAAGGGGAATGCTGGCTCTACAGAGTCTCAGTGGGCCTAGGTGCCAGGAAGAGTCCCTGCATCCGACCCCCTATTCCAGGCTTTTACAGTAACACCCTGCTAAGACTAATGCTGATACAGTGCCCCAAATCTCTTTGTGGTTCTGTTTAATAGATTTAATGCTCATAGTTAAAGGACCAGATTTATCCTCAGCAATAGTTTTTCCTCTCTCCTTAAAAAAAAAAAAAAAAAAAAAAAAAAAAAGAAGAAGAAAAAAGAACTGATTGGAAGCTTTTTATTTTCCTGTTGCTGAGTGTTATATTCTTTTCTTTGGAGGGGGCACCACTCTGTACAGTGCTCAGAGAACCATGCTGGCACCTGGGATTGAACTGGGTGCACCTGCCATCTGAGCTATCCCACTTTCATTTACTAGGACAGAAAAGACCTGAAAGATTTCCGGGTAAAATTTGAGGATTTAGGCCATTACAATTTTTTTTGAGGGGGGGCTGGGGGCTGGAGAGATAGTACAGCGGGTAGGGCGTTTGCCTTGCATGCGGCTGACCCGGGTTCAATTCCCAGCATCCCATATGGTCCCCTGAGCACCGCCAGGAGTAATTCCTGAGTGCAGAGCCAGGAGTAAACCCTGTGCATCGCCGGGTATGACCCAAAAAAGCAAAAAAAAAAAAAAAAAATTTTTTTGGGGGGGTGAGGGGCGCACATCCAGTGATGCTCAGGGGTTAATCCTGGCTCTGCATTCAGGAACTACTCCTGGTGATGCTTGGGGGACCATATGGGATGCCAAGGATTGAACCTGGGTGGCCCATGTGCAAGGCAAGATCCCTACCAGGCACCCATTACTGCTTGGACCCTATATATGTCATTTTATTTATTTATTTTGCTTTTTGGGTCACACCCGGCGATGCACAGGGGTTGCTCCTGGCTCTGCACTCAGGAATTACCCCTGGCGGTGCTCAGGGGACCATATGGGATGCTGGGAATCGAACCTGGGTCGGCCGCGTGCAAGGCAAACGCCCTACCCGCTGTGCTATTGCTCCAGCCCCTATTTATGTCTTTTTAATACTACAGGATTTTCTTAGAGAGTGTGGATGGGGCAATCCTAGGTTTTCAGAGAAGCCCACTGGTATTATTATTATTTTTTTTGTGGGTGTGCACACCCAACTGTGCACAAGGCTTTGCTTTCAGAGAACACTCCTGGAGGGGCTCAGGGGATACAGGGTGCTAGAGGTAAAGCCTGAGTTGGCTGCGTGCAAGGCAAGTGCCCTCTCCATTGTACTATCTCTCCAGTCCAGTCCATTGATCTTCACAGATTCCTTTTACCCTTTAACTTCAGGGTTTTTTTGAGGCACATCTAGTGGTATTCAGAGGCTACTCTGCCTCTGTGCTTGAATCCTAGAGGAGCTTGGAGACCATTTGCAGTGCTGGGGATTGATTGATATGGGGTCAGATACATGATCTTCACTGATTTTCTTGTTTATTTTTGGGCCACAGCCAGCAGTGCTCAGGGCTTACTCCTGGCTCTGTGCTCAAGGATCACTCCAGGCACATACAGGGAACCACATGAGGTGTTGAGGATTGAACCAGGCTGGTCATGAGCAAGGCAATTGCCTTGTCTGCTATTTTACTTCTTTAGGCCCAATCTTCACTGATTTTATTATTTCACTTTTGGCCACACCCAGCAGTATTCAGGACTTACTTCTGGTTCTGCAGTCAGGAATCACTCCTGGAAGGCTTGGGGGACCATATGGGGTGCTGGGGATCAACTTTGGGTTGGATGCACACAAGGCAAGCACCTTATTCACTGTGCTATCTCTCTGACTCTCTTTTTGCTGATTTTAGTGGAAAAAGCTTCGGTGAAAAATGAGTCCCTGAGTCTTACTGGTGAGGTGAAATTATTTCCAAGGTGGGTGATACCACCCCAGGGATGCTGGGATGATCCAGCTAAATAGCAGACTCAGATTCTTCTTGTGGAGCAGGGGGCACTTTGCTCACTTTAAGATGGTACACTTGGTGCTGGAGAGAAAGTACTTGCCTTGCACATGGCCAACTTGGGTTCAATTTCCAGCACCCCATAAGGTCCCCTGAACCAAGTTCTGCCAGGAGTGATTCCTGAGCACAGAACAAGGAGTAAGCCCTGCACACAAAAACAAAACAAAAAGTAGGTAGACTTTGGGTAGGGGTGGGGAGGCAGGTGGCACTAGTAATTCTTTTTCTAAAAATTGAGCAGTAGTCCACGTATGTTTGAGGGGTTCTGATGTAGGTGATAGCTAGGGGCTTTGCAGGGAGGCCTGGCCCACTCACTGTTTGCTTAGGAGGCTTCTCAACCCTCTGCTATGCCTTCCCACATGCAAGGAACTCCCAACTCCAGCTGCCAGAGCTTGTATCCAGCCACTTGGCCTAAACTGTCTCAGTAGCTTGATGGAGGCAAAACAGCACTTTATGTTTGCACTCTCCCTAATAAAGCACTGCCATCCCGATTCATCGATTTGCTTGAGTGGGCACCAGTAACGTCTCCATTGTGAGACTTACTCCCTAATAAAAATATAAACAAAACAGAACACTCCCTAATAAAAATATAAACAAAGAAGAATTCCAACAGAGGGCAACTTTTTTCTTCTAAAACAAATATTCCAGGGGCCGGAGAGACAGTATAGCAGGTAATGTACTTGCTTTGCACATGGCTGACCCAGGTTCAATCCCTGGCACCACGTGTGGTCCCCCAAGCTGATCAGGACTGGATCCTTGAGTGCAGAGCCTGGAGTAAGCCCTGAGCACTGCCATGCTTTGTTTTGTTCAAAGCAAAACAAAACAAAACCCCCTAAAGACCTAATATTCTATTTCTGCGTCCTTTGAAGATTTTTTTTTTGGAGGGGGTTTGGGCCTTACCCAGTAGTGCTCAGGAATCACTCTGAGAGTACTGAGGGGATCATCTATAGCCCTTGAATTTGTGTGTACGGAGTCCGGAGCCTCTGTGCGCACAGCAAGTACCTTAGCTTCTGTACTATCTCTTCACTGTAAGTCTGTCTTATGTTTGTAGTTTTTTTTTTTTGCTTTGTGGGTCACACCCAGTGATGCACAGGGGTTACTCCTGGCTCATGCACTCAGGAATTACTCCTGGCAGTGCTCAGAGGACCATATGGGATGCTGGAAATTGAACCTGGGTCGGCCGCGTGCAAGGCAAACGCCCTACCCGCTGTGCTATTGCTCCAGCCCCAAAATGAAATAGCATTCTTTCTTTATTTTTTTTTCTTTTTGGGTCACACCTGGCGATGCTCAGGGGTTACTCCTGACTTTGCACTCAGTAATTACTTCAGGGGGTGCTCAGGGGACCCTATGGGATGCTGGGAATTGAACCTGGGTCGGCTGTGTGTAAGGCAAACACCCTACCCACTGTGCTATCACTCCAGCCTCTTATGTTTGTAGTTAGGGTAAAATTTTTACACTAATTTTTGCATGTTTTACACTAATTTAATTTTTGAAAGATTTTATTCCAAATGTGATTTACAATATTCTAAAGTATAAACAACTGCTCCCGAGTTGCTTATAACATTTTAATTTTTTATTTTGGGGCCATATCTGGTAGTGCTCTGAACCTGGGTCTACCATGTGCAAGGCAAGTGCCCTACTCACTGTACTCTCTTTCCAGCTCCACTTACAACATTTTAAAATTCACATTGCCCTAGCTTGACTTGTGTGTGTAACTATATTGCTTGTTTTTAGATGCGGGCCACACCCCAGGTGCTCTCCTGGGGACCATGGGGTACAGGAATCTCAAACAAACCAGACAAGTCCTGACACTGAGCTGTAACCCGGCTCTGTAGTCAGTTTTACGCACTGTCAGCTGTGTAGGGCCCTGCACCCACCAGCATGACAAGCTAGTGAGTGGGTCTAACACAACAGGGTTCCTCATGCTCTCCTAGAGTCACTGTCACCTCCTTCCTATACCCCCACACTCCATCTCTAACTCTCTGCAGCCAATAGTCTGTCCTCCATTTCTAAAATTTCATCATTTCAAAATATTTTAATTCAATTTTCAAGACAACAATTAATAGCTCTGCTTGATGTCAAAGCTCAACACTGCTGCCTCAGTAAATCAAACAAGACCAGGCAACTCGAGGGGCAAAAGAAAGCCACCAGCCTCTCGCCAAAGAATGCTACAAATGAAATTAAAAGTCGCAATCAAGAACTGAAATTCCAGTTTTGAGCAGCCTCCAGGATTTTCCTTCACCAGCAACTCCAATGTTGGGCTCTCGGGTCAAATCCCCAAGGCAAAGGACATTCTATATAGGAGGAAGTGGTGGCGCCATGCTGAGCCCTGCAGGAACAGGCTGGCCTGAAGTACAGCCGCTATAGCATTAGCCAATAGCGAGAAGCCAAGAAGTCTATGGGGGGGGGGGCCTGGGCTGTAAATGGGCAAAAGCTGGTTCTGCAGGGGCAAAAGTACGTTTGGCCATACACCGTCATCGTGGTCCAGGGCAGTCAGGAAAGCTGAAGCATTGGCTGAGTTGTATGTCAGAGGCAAGGAGCCACTGAGGGTCCTGAAGTAAGATACAAATGTCCTCAGATGCACAGGGTCAAGCTGACAAGTCTATCGGGGGTCTGTGAACTCCAGGTCAACACCCCCAGAGACTCGAAGCCCTGGCAAGGAGCAAAAGGTGATGGAGCTGGGTTAATCTGGATTAATTCCTTCAACCAAAAGAAGTGATGGGAATAGCAGAAGAGGGCGAGTGACCTCAAGCCCAAATGCTTCTTCTGTGGGGTCCTGACTTCAGCCCACAAGCAAGCAGGACAGTACAAGAAGGTCCGGGCAGGTGTGAGGACAAGGTAGAAAGGAGAAAATGGCCTAACAGGCTGCACACGCCCAACTGCCTCTGGCCTCAGGACCCCCAGCCAGCCTTCCAGTGCGCACCCATTAACAAACAAGACCAAGTAGAACTTTGGATCTAGGCCTATTTTTTACTGGAAACAATTAGTCAAAGCAAATATAAATTATTATGAGCACAAAAATACATAGCATAGTACAAAAAGCACTTGTGAGAATGCCAAAAGCTGCTTTATTGCCAAGCTTAATACCACTGGAGAAGAATATCACAGGCCATGATTTTCTGACCTGGAATGTTCTTTTGTTTTGTTTTTGAGCCACACCTGGCAGTACTCAGGGTTTACTCCTGGCTCTGCACTCAGGGATCACTCTGGATGGGCTTGGGAACCATATGGGATGCCAGGGATTGAATATTGGCTCTACTATCTCTCCAGCTCCCCCCTCCCCCTTCTGTCCTGGCATGTTTTCTTTAATGTAGCAATAGGTCTTCCTCTTTGGAAGCCATTAGAATAGGTCAAGAGAGGTTCCTTAGGGGAAACGTGGCCTCCAGCCAACCAGGACCCTGCCTCACACAGGAAGTGAATGCTTCCTAAGTTTAGGGCACCTGACTGCTCAGCAGGGCATTGAGTTTAAGATGCAGGTGGGGTGGACTCCCCATAGTGGAGCAAACCCAAGCTGCAGCCTGGACTCCAAGGGATGGAGCAGGTCTGGGGAATGAACAGAGGACTTGGTGAATTTCTTGCATATGATTGAAGTGCATTAATTTGGAATTATTTCTGTTCCATAAAGATTAGAGCTATATTTCAATAAAATAAATTTAAAAAAAAGATTAGAGCTATGAAAATCTCATACACTGGCAACCCTCTTGCATCTCATTGGTATGAATGTCACAGAATAATATCTAGGACAATTAATACAAAGCAACTCCCCCCCCCCCAAATAAAAGGCTTCTTGCCCCAGTGTTGCTGGCGCAGTTATTCACGTCATTTACACTCTGTTAAATCTGTCTGCACAGGAGCCCCTTGCCATGCTGGACCAGGTGTGCTCCTCACTAAGGGTCTGAGGAGACACTCAGGGCAGGTGGGGGTACTCTGCAGTTCCACAGCAAGGAGGACTGAACCGAAGAGGCTTAAGCTCTACAACCGTTCCGGGACAAGCCAAGAGTCATGCCCAGAAAATATGCTCCCAGTTCCTGGGATTCTGGAATACGATGTCGAAACCAAAATAAAGGCTTGTGTGTAGGCTACCTGGCCACACCGGCCACAGAAGGGTAATGGCCACCGGAGGGTGCTCTGTGCTGCACAGGTTGCTCATGCCTGGTTTGTTTCAGGGTCAGCCACACACATCAGAACAGCAGTGAGACCCCCAGCCCTAGGCCCCCGGCAGGCTTACTTACCCTTGTAGCACCACCAGCAGTCTGGCCTTCTTGCGGATGTGGACTGAGTGGCGGGCCGAGCGGTTCTGTTGAGCCTCCACGGCACCCGAAAGGAATCTCTGGAAGTGGGCAGCATGGAAACAGTTGGAGCTGTCCAGGACTTGGCGGTACACCAACCACCTGAAAATGGCAAATGAGATTTCAGCCGCTGGGCTTGTATTTGCCGGTGGACTGCAGTGTGACAAGTGGTGCTCCACAGACATTCTGCCCAGTAAGCTCATGCCGAAGAGAGCAAGGGACAGGGTGCTGATTGGGGTGGGCAGCCAGCATCCTAAAACCATGACTAGTGGGACCTTTTGACAGGAAACATCTTGTCACAGGGACAAAGGGGACTGAAGCCCACGAACACCGGCCTTTAGAGAAAGACCCCTGACCAGGGAGCCACTTTTTGAATGACCACTCTATAAAATGGCTTCAATTTGGTGCTAGGCAAAACTCTTGCTAAGAATCAGAGGTGGGAAAGGTGAAAAAGTAGGTGGCTTACAGAGTATGAACAAGGGAAATGGGAGTAGTGATTAGCTCGTCAGGGTTTGTTTTTGTGTGTGTGTGGGGACACATTCAGTGGTATTTTGGGCTTACTCCTGGTTCTACACTCAGGGAATCCCTCTCCCCACCCAGGACTATCCTTCTCCATTTCCTCCATAGCACTCTTGACTAATGTACTATTTTCCTTACTGGGCGAATAGTCCGTCTTCCCAAATTGGACTGTGTGCTTGGAGAGGACAGCGATTCTGCCATCTATCTGATTCACTGATGTGTTCCCACACTCATGTCACAGTGCTTAGCGCACATGTCCAGTGAACGCATGGATGGGTGATGACAACTGTGCTGAGACAAATCACAGCAAGGGTGGACACGTGTCAAAGGTTTCCCAGTGCCTAATCAGGGTCAAGGACCTCCTTCAGCAAGGACAGCATCCCCACTAACCTGCCATACTCCTTGTGCAGAGTGACCAGGAAAGCACCGAGCTCGCTGGCAAAGCAGCCTGGGAGGCCAGTTATAATGTTGATGATTATCTGCGTGAAAGAAAAGTTGCGGGTTTGTGATTCAACTGGAAAACAGCACTGTGTAAGAAGTTAAGACAACTGACTGTGGGAACAGGTTCTGCGGCGTCTGAAACTCAGCACCTCCACTCAGCTGTGTGATCCTGAGCTAACTACAGAGCCCATTTGGTAGGTAGATGCGATGACTGACTTAGCAAATACATGCAAAACACACAAAACAGTAGATGGCACACAGAAGACACCACGTAACATACAGTATTACTATTATAATATATTCTGTGGAATAGGGTATGATCAGATAAATGAAGGAACTGGGCAGAAAGTTGAGTCTGGGGAAAAATGCCATTGGCATGGCAGACTGAGCAAAGGACAACAGTGACACTGGGAAGATTCTGTCTAGCTTCCCATACCTCTAAACCACACAGCTGAATTAAGGGTGAAAACTAGGTAAAGGGGCTGGAGTGACAGTAGGGTGTTTGCATTGGCCACCACTTGGCTGACCCGGGTTGAATCCCCGGCATCTCATATGGTCCCCCGAGCATTGCCAGGAGTAATTTCTGAGCGCAGAACCAGTAGTAACCCCTGAGCATCACTGCATGTGACCCAAAAAGACCAAACAAACAAACAACCCCCCCCCCAAAAAAAACTGTGTAGAATAAATCTATGGAATCTTTTTTCTTTGTTTTTTGTTTTTGGGACATCCCCTGGCAATGCTCAGAGGTAACTTCCTGGCTCTGCACTCAGGAATTACTCTTGCTAGTGCTCAGGGGAGCAGAAGCAGTACCAGGGATGGAACCCGGGTCAGCTGCGTGCATGGCAATTTTGCTACCCATTGTACTATCCTCCAGCTCCAGCCTATAGAATCTTTTTTTTTTATTATTTTTGGGTCACACCCAGCGATACTCAGGGGTTACTCCTGGCTTTGCACTCAGGAATTACTCCTGGCAGTGCTTGGGGGACCATATGGGATGCCGGGGATCAAACCCGGGTCGGCCGAGTGCAAGGCAAACACCCTACCCGCTATGCTATCGTTCCGGCCCCATCCAGTCTATAGAATCTTAATTGGTGGACGAGATGAAGCGTTCTAACCTTAGCATATGACCAAATGATAACAAGAGCTTTCTCCTTTGGTAGATAGTCCAAAGAAACTAAAAGAAACCCACAAAGGGGCCAAGCAGGGAAGGAGAGGAAATCACCGCAAGGATGTTGATGGAAATTACACTGTAGTACAAGGGCCTCTGTATGGATGTACCGTATTTTTCTATTTTGGGGTTTTTATTTTGGGGCAACACCTGACAATGCTCAGGGGTTGCTCTGTATTCAGGAATTACTCCTGGTGGTACATGGGGACCATATGTGATGCTGGGGATAGAACCCAGGTCAGATGTGTGCAAGGCAAATGCCCTACTTGTACTATGTACTATGGATCTGGCCCCGGATATATCATATTTTATTTCACAAGTAAGTATGAGTCACTTCAAAAGCCTGCTCACAGGTAGCAGGCCAAAACTTGCTTGGTGGTGATCATCATTTGAGCTGGTCCCCTGAGCACAGAGATGGATTCTTCTGTCTTTTGTTGGGGACCAGAAGCTCTCCTCCCTCATTCTAACCAGGTCTTTACAATGACTCCATTTCTGTCTGTCTGGAAGCAGAATTCCATAAAACTGGACTTTGGTTTCTCTTCCCATTCAGAGGCCCAGGCCTCAATCTCTCAGGTCTCAATACACATGCTTACAACCAGTTACTTCACGACCTTAATACCAGTTCTTCAGATCTTGAAGACATGGAACAAGCGAGCATTTTCAGGTTTTTAATTATATATAAAAAAAGGGGGGGCTGGGAGCTGGGGCCAAAGAAAGAGAGGATAGTGGGTAAGGTGCTTGCCTTGCATGCAGCCGACCCTGGATCAATCCTGGCCCCAAAGCTCCACCAGGAGTGATCCCTAAGCACAGAGCCAGGAGTAATCCCTGAGCACTGCTGAATGTAGCCCTCTCCCAGTAAAATTTGGGCAGAATGTTGGGGCCACACCGAGCAGTGCTCAGGGCTTACTTTTGGCACTGTTCAGGAGACCGTGAGTGTTGCTGGGGATCAAAACTGGGTTGGCCTATCTCTCCAGTCCCTCAATTTCTGTCTAGGAAAAAAAATAATGTTTCTATTGCTTTGTTCTTCTATATGCATTTATTATTGGGTGGTGCTTAGGTCTAGCTGTGCTCAAAGACCACCATGCCTACATCAGCAATGCTCAGAGGTAGGGATAGAGGGGTTTCTATGTGGCATCAGGGATCAAACCCAGGAACTTCCACATGCAAGTCACATGCTCTCTACCTTGAGTCATATCCCTGGCTGGCCGCAAACTTCTGTAGCTGTTTTTCTGATTTAATGGAAACAAATACCCTCTTTGAGTATATTTATGGCAGAGTGCCCTAGAAATGGTAGGTGGGGTCAGAGAAGGGGAGCATGAGGTAGGAGAGGATTTAAACCAATTTTTTTTTTTTTTTTGCTTTTTGGGTCACACCTGGCAATGCACAGGGGCTACTCCTGGCTCTGCACTCAGGAATTACTCCTGGCGGTGCTCAGGGGACCATATGGGATGCTGGAAATTGAACCTGGGTTGGCCGCATGCAAGGCAAACGCCCTACCTACTGTGCTATCGCTCCAGCCCTCCCCTTTTTTTTTTGCTTTTTGTAAACCAATTCTTTTTTTTTTTTTCTTTTTGGGTCACACCCGGCGATGCACAGGGGTTACTCCTGGCTCTGCACTCAGGAATTACTCCTGGCGGTGCTCAGGGGACCATATGGGATGCTGGGATTTGAACCCGGGTCGGCCGCGTGCAAGGCAAATGCCCTACCCGCTGTGCTATCACTCCAGCCCCTGTAAACCAATTCTTAAGAAGACAATGTTTGTACGAGATCTCCATATCTGACTGATGCCAGCTAAGCCCGACTAACAAGGTATTCCCATTTTACTAGGTTCAGTGTGTCGCCCACAGCCAGGTTAGTCTTTGTCACAACTAGAAAGGGCCGAGTGCCTGTAACAAGAGTATGAAAGAGCTGGTTTGAAAGTAAGGGGAGGATATGGCAAGATGCCAGGGCTTCACTACCCCCAAGGGGCCTGGTCAGGGTCAGTGTGGACAAAGATGCAGTCACTGTATGGAATGGGCTTCACATGTGACCATCACATCAGCACCCAAGAGGGGAGCATCTTCTGAAAGGGACACTGTAATATAATATAAACAGAATGAGACTAGCACCCAAGAATAGTAGAGATAAGTACCAGGAGGTTGGCTCCACGGCTTGGAAGCTGGCCTCACATGCTGGAGGAAAAGGCAGCTCAGATAGAGAAGGGAATACCAGGAAAAGTATGGTTGGAGGACCTGCTTGGGATGGGAGGTGCACGCTGAAAGTAGACTACAGATCAAACATGATGGCCACTCAATACACTTGATCTTAGCCAAAAGGCCAAGAAGCGATAATGGCCACTCAATACCTCTACCGAAAACCACAACACCCAAAAGGAGAGAGAAAACAAAAGAGAATTCCCTGCCACAGAGGCGGGGTGGGGGGATAGGGAGGGGGAGTGGGAGGGATGCTGAGATCATCGGTGGTGGAGGATGAGCACTGGTGGAGGGATGGGTACTCGAGCATTGTATGACTGAAACACAAGCACAAAAGTTTGTAAGTCTGTAACTGTACCTCAGGGTGATTCACTAATAAAATATAAAATAAATAAATAAAAAGGACACTGCCTAGGCAGCTTCGAATACAACACAGACCCGGAGGCAGCTACCAGGCCTTGCTCCGTGAGCTTCTCTACCTTGTCGTTTTCAAGTCTCGGGGCAGGGCTAACTTCAGCCTGCTGTAGCAGGACTGGGAGATGCATCCTCATCACAGGCTCCTGACTAATGCTGCCAACAGCAAAGTTCTGGAGAAATCTAAAACACAAAACAAAGATAATGCTATTACATTACCCTCACCAGCCTTGCTTGAATGGGCCTAGTCACATGAAAAACGCCTCATTTAACTGCTGAAAAAGAAACCTTAGGGAGATTCTCTGCAGAGAATTAAATTGTACATGGTGTGTCCCTTCCACTTTAAATAATCCCTAAGAGGGGATTAAAGGGAAAAAAAAAGAAGATCAACTTTGAGGTGTTTAGTTTTTTTTTGTTTGTTTGTTTTTAGGTTTATTCATTTACTTGATTTGGGGCCACACCCAGGACATTCAAGGCTTACTCCTAACTGTATTCTGAATTACTTCTGACAGTGCTCAGGGGACCATATGGGATGTGGGGATCAAACCCAGGTAGGTCCTGTGCAAGGTAAGTGACTTACCCACTGTACTATCACTCTAGTCCAACATTCTATTTTCTTATTATTTTGTTTTTATTGGGTCCACACTCAGCTGTGCTTGGAGGCTACTCTTTGCTTGGTGATTGGGGGTCACTCCAGGCAGTGCTCAAGGACCATGTGATGCTGGGAATCAAACCCAGGGTCTCACACATACAAGGCAAGAGCTTCACCACTGAGCCACATCCTTGTCCTCCCCCCCTCCCCCTTTGTGGACATTTAAAAGGCTGGGACATAAAAAGTGACAAACAGAAAATGAGTGCTCACGTGTCCAGCTGTGGGAGCTTGGCCGAGAGCAGCTTCAGAGGGTTCCACTTCTCTCCGGCTGAATGGCTCAGGACACTGAAGCGCTTCTGTGCAGTGGAGTGTCTGCAAGAGCAAAAGCTTGCAGATTAGAATTCTATCTCTCTACTGCACATATGCTATGGTGAAAATTTTTATTTTTCGGGTTTTTTTTTTTAAAAGTCATACCTAGCAGTGCTTACTCCTGACTCTGCACTCACGAGTCATTCCTTTTTTGGGGGGGTTACTCCCGGCTCTGCACTCAAGAATTATTCCTGGTTGGTGCTAAGGGGACCATATGGTATGCAAGGCAAATGTCTCCCCACTCTACTACTGTTCCAGCCCTCCAGGATTACTCCTGATGGGCTCACAAGACCGCAGGGGATGCAGGGGTTATGGAGTCCAGGCTGGCCACATGCAGGGCAAGTACTTTACCTGCTGTACTATCACTCCAGTCCCAGCACATATACTTTTTTTTTTTCTTTTTAGGTTACACCCGGTGATGCACAGGGGTCACTCCTGGCTCTGCACTCAGGAATTACTCCTGGTGGTGCTTGGGGGACCATATAGGATGCTGAGAATCGAACCCGGGTTGGCCACGTGCAAGGCAAAACGCCCTACCCGCTGTGCTATCACTCCAGCCCCCCAGCACATACACTTTATTTTTTATTTATTTTAAAAACTTTTATTAGTGAATCACCCTGAGGTACAGTTACAAACTTAGGAACTTTCATATTTGCATTTCGTTTATATCCCTTCACCAGTGCCCATTCTCCTCCTCCAATGTTCCCAGTATCCCTCCCACCACCCCCAAGCCAACCCCCCAGCACATACACTTTAAATAATTAGTTCTCCTGCTTTTAAGCTAGAGTCCAAGACAGGGTTAACACTTCTGAAATAAGCGGCTCAATGACTTCAACAAAATGAGGTTAGCTCTTGATAGCTGGTGTACCCACATAGGAAGGCTTCCCAAGTGCCTTGGTAATACAGTAGGTTTCTGATACCTAGTGGATGTCAACTCTCTTGGCTTTCTTTTTTTTTTTTTTCTTTTTGGGTCACATCCGGTGATGCACAGGGGTTACTCCTGGCTCTGCACTCAGGAATCACCCCTGGCAGTGCTCAGGGGACCATATGGGATGCTGGGATTCGAACCTGGGTCGGCCGCGTGCAAGGCAAACGCCCTACCCGCTGTGCTATTCCTCCAGCCCCTTGGCTTTTTTTTTTTTAATGCAAGAGCACTGGCTACCTGCTAGCTAGTGGCCCTTTCTGCAGCCATGACCTGGGTTATGTAACTGCCATCCCGCTGCAGGGAGCAGACCCACACCGCTCAGGGAAGCAGCACAAAACACCCAAGGCAGCCACTTACAATCTCTTTTGTTCCTCAGATAATCCATCTTCCTGGATCACTTTTAAAGAAATCCCTGAGTTAGTCTGCTGTTGCCAGGGGGAGAAGACCTAAACAAAACAGAATTTGAGCAAAGAACACTTTAAACTCAACAACAGGATATGGAATCCACATGGGGATTTGATGGCTGTTGAAAATCTAGACTGTGAGTGCTGAGAGAAAACATCATAACAAACGAGCTGCTTTCAAAAACAGATGCCTGAAGCGATTCCGCTCTGTCCTCCTCAAAGCCGGACTCTCTCTGGGTTCCTCTCAGGGATTCTGCTCCCTCAGAGGCCGGAAGCATGGAGGAAGGTGTCCCGTAACACTGTGTTGGCAGCGCAGCTGTGTCCTTCCCTGGTGACAGGGCCAGAAGGAAGCAGCAGTCTAGTGGACTCCTGCTGGGAGGCTGGAGAGCCCCGAAAGAGCTGTCTTGAGGTGCTGAGACTCGAAGGACAGATAGCTCAGGAAGGCACCTGCAGCCACACCTTTCCAAGTGCGCCCACTAGCCCTGTGGTGGCTGAGCCACTTGGCCTGAGCTACTACTCTGTCTCTGGTGGATCATTTAACACATGAGACACAGTAAGCACCCTCCAGCAGCCAGTGCTGAGAGCCTGCTGGTGGAGACCAGGCAACGGGAGGATGTGGGTGGGGAGAGCTCGGGCTTTGATGCAGCAGGTAGAGCCCCACAGGACAACAAAGAGACAAGTGGAAAATGAGTCTGATTAGGACTGAAAGGGAACAAAGAATATTTTTCTTAGAAGCCTTTAGGCACTCTCCCGACAATGGCAGGAGCACCACTCTGAGATCCAATGGGATTAGAAAGCAGTCCTCCCAACTCTTCTTTTCATCACCTCACTCTAGCCCTGTCACTGCCTGGAAAACAAGCCCAGGGGTGTGGCTCTATGACACAGCTCATGCCTCACATATATGAGGTGTTGGGTTTGATTCCCAGCATTAAAAGCAGCAGACACAACAAAGACAATTTCAAAAACCTATCAATGCTTGTAGGAGTCACTGTTATTGACAATGACTACTGTTGTTACCTCTGAGTAAAATGCTTGGTATATCTTTGATTTGGGGAAAAGAGCAATCATCAGAAAATTGCTTGATCCATGGAAGTGAACTGGGAGATGAGGAAGCAAAGAGCGTTTGTAGTTGATCAGAAGGGCAGCAACAATACTGGTAGAATCCTGAAGAGAAAAATGAGCATCAGTGAGAAAGACCATTTATACCAATCCTTAGAACTACTGTCAGACTGTTGGAGCACATATGAATTTCACTGCACTTAATTTCATGTGGTTTACGGGGAATTGAGTTAAGATGTGCTTTTCCATGACCAATTATAGGAAACCAAAAATCTTTTCTCCTAAACTTGAAAATGTCATCTCAAAATTGTTCATTTTTTGGTCACAGTCAGCAGTGTTCAGTATTCAGATCCCTGGCTTTGTGCTCAGGGATCACTCCTGGCAGTGCTCTTCCAGAATTTTTAATTTCTCACAGAATCCACTTGGTCTGTCATCTGACCAAACCATCTCACCACCTCACCTAATTTCTTTCCTGGTTCCCAAGTGGACTGGTTTTGAAGCTGAGACCAGAGAGTTGAGGGCTGCCCTTTGCTCTAGGATCACATTTGAGAGACAAATTGTGCCCTGGCCAGGAGGTACAGCTAGGGAAAAGTTGGCTAACCTTCCTCCCTCTAAGGGGAAAAGGAACTGTTGATGGGGGGTGAAGCTCGAGGATCATTCTAAAGGTGAAACTTCCCTGGAGTTGAAGGTTAACTGTGTGACGTTAAGTCCTCAGGGGGAAAGTCAGCTATTTCTCTTCTTTGATTCACTCACAACTCTGCTCTATGCTACCAGTGAGTGGTGCTCAACCGATTGCACAGGAAGTAACCTCTTCCCCTCACTGCTCCTCCCCACCATGTGGTAACCAGGATTGAACCCAGAGCTCCTGCCCAAAGCCTGTGCACCAGCCCACTATCTCTTTCTGGCCTTGTCCTTTACATTTTTAGTTTGGGAGCCACACCTGGCAGTACTCAGGGGTAATTTCCTGGCTCTGCACTTCAGAATCATTCTTAATGGGGCTCGGAGGACCATACGGAGTGTCTGGGATTGAACCTGGGCTGGGTCGGCTGCATGCAAGGCAAGTGCACTACCCACTGTGATATCTCTCCAGTCTTCTTTGGCCTCTTTTTTTTCTAGTTTTTAAGTGAGGACATCTGTGGGGAGCCACTAAAGGCCTTCTTTTCCCTTTGGGCAAGGGAAGTCTACCCATAACCTTATGACCTTATAACCCATAACCTTATAACTAAGCCCTTTCTGAGCCCCTTTGCTACTGTGTAACAGTAACAAGATTAATGAGACTCATATGTATGAGTCCTGATGGACAGACCTCTCCAGATCTTCCTTGCCTACTTCAAATTCAGTGTAGATGTCTGATAACTATGGGTAACTTTCTGAACACTTAAGTCATGAGCTGGTAAAATACTTACCCCATCATAGAATGAAACAAAATCCATGTGATCTTTGGAAATGACGATACTTCCATGATGGCGATGAGAAAACAGAAGGCCATTAGAGAAGAAATACACTTTCCCTGGAAGGAGAAGAGAGCTGGTCAGATTCTGGGGGTCTGATCCCAGTCTCCTTTCTGCAGGTAGCAGAGCAAGCCAGAGCAGTAATGAGAACCATTTATGTTATGTAACTTTGTGCCTGTGTTGTGGGGGAGTCAATGTATTTAATGTGGCCTCTCAGAAACTGATGAAAAAATGAGGCATCAGAGTCTTTGCACAAGAACTAGACAAAATAGGGGCCCAGGAAGAGAGTTTAGAGGACACTGGGAGGTCTGGATTCAATCCCCAGAACTGCACTGCCCCTGTCCCCCAGAACTCTTAGAAGTGATTCCCCCAGTTCCACTGAATGTGGGCTTGTAACAACAAGAAGAATTAGAACTGGGCCAGAGAAATGATTCAAAGGGGTGGGGCACGTGCCTTGCGGGTTCGAGGCACTGGGCTTGACTCCTGGCACCCCATGGTCCCATATACCCTTGCATCTAGTCCTGGTGAGCAGCACTGAATCTCCAGACCAAGCACCCAACTTTTGGGTCTAGTACCCCTGAGCACTGCTAGAAAGTCCCTCCATCCCACCAACAAAAAATAATTACACAAGCAGACAAGTTAATTGATGAAGGGCTATCCTACAATCTCTTAGAAGGAATGAGAGTGTTGGCTCTGGGAGAAAAGCCAGGGGAGAATTCACAAGAATTCCTAAGAGAATAATTCACAAGCCTTTTATTTAGGTATCTTCTGCCCTCTTACCCTGAAATTCTTTTCTTTTTTTTCTTAACATTTTTTTAAAATTTAAAGAACTGTGATTTAAGAAGTTATTGATAGTTGCTTTAGGCATGTGAAGCAAAATAGTTTTTATTGAATGAAACTTGTTTAAAAAGATGTGAGGAATGTCATGGGTATACTTATAGGGATCGCATTGAATCTGTATAATGCTTTAGGGAGTATTGCCATTTTGACAACATTGATTCTCCCTATCCACGAGCAGGGTATATGTTTCCATTTCCTCATGTCCTCTTTGATTTCATGGAGTAGCGTTTTGTAGTTTTCTTTGTAAAGGTCTTTTACTTCCTTGGTTAAGCTGATTCCGAGGTACTTGATTTTCTGGGGCACGATTGTGAATGGGATTGCTTTTTTCATGTCCCTTTCCTCTGCCTCATTGTTTGCATATATGAAGGCCATGGATTTTTGGGTATTGATTTTGTAGCCTGCAACTTTACTGTATAAGTCTATTGTTTCTAAGAGTTTCTTAGTAGAGGTTTTAGGCTTCTCTACATATAGTATCATGTCGTCTGCAAATAGTGAGAGTTTGATTTCTTCCTTTCCTATCTGGATGCCCTTAATCTCTTTTTCTTGTCTAATAGCTATCGCAAGTACTTCCAGTACTATATTGAAGAGGAGTGGTGAGAGTGGGCATCCTTGTCTTGTGCCCGATCTCAGAGGAAAGGCCCTTAGTTTTTCCCCATTGAGGATAATGCTTGCCGTAGGCTTGTGATAGATGGCTTTGACTATCTTGAGGAAAGTTCCTCCAAACCCCATTTTGGCGAGGGTTTTCATCATGAAAGGATGTTGGATCTTGTCAAATGCTTTCTCTGCATCTATTGATATGATCATATGGTTTTTGTCTTTACTTTTGTTGATATGCTGGATTATGTTGATTGATTTCCGAATGTTAAACCATCCTTGCATCCCTGGGATGAATCCCACTTGGTCGTGATGTATGATCTTTTTGATGAGTTGTTGGATCCTATTTGCTAGTATTTTGTTGAGGATCTTCGCATCGGTGTTCATCAGGGAAATTGGTCTGTAATTTTCTTTCTTAGTGGTGTCTTTGTTTGCTTTTGGTATTAGGGAGATATGTGCTTCATAGAAACTGTTTGGGAGAGTTCCTGTTTTTTCAATTTCCTGGAAAAGTTTGAGGAAAATGGAATAACAAACGTCCAAGGATAGCTAAAACAATTATTGGGAAAAAGATGATGGGAGGCATCACCCTCCCCAACCTCAATCTTTACTACAAAGCAGTAACAATTAAAACAGCATGGTACTGGAACAAAGGCAGAGCCGTAGACCAATGGAATAGGGTGGAATATCCCTACACACAACCCCAAATGTATGATCATCTAATCTTTGATAAGGGAGCAAGAGATGTGAAGTGGAGCAAGGAAAGCCTCTTTAACAAATGGTGCTGGCACAACTGGACAACCACATGCAAAAAAATGGGTTTAGACCTTGACCTGACACCATGCACAAAAGTCAGATCAAAATGGATTAAAGACCTCAACATTAGACCACAAACCATAAGGTACATTGAAGACAAGGTCGGCAAAACCCTCCACGATATTGAAGATAAAGGTATCTTCAAAGGTGACACGGAACTAAGCAATCTAGTAAAAACAGAGATCAACAAATGGGACTACATTAAACTAAAAAGCTTCTGCACCGCAAGATATACAGTGACCAGAATACAAAGACTATCCACAGAATGGGAAAGGATATTTACACAATACCCATCAGATAAGGGGTTGATATCAATGGTATATAAAGCACTGGTTGAACTCTACAAAAAGAAAACATCCAACCCCATCAAAAAATGGGGCGAAGAAATGAACAGAAACTTTACCAAGGAAGAAATACGAATGGCCAAAAGGCACATGAAAAAGTGCTCTGCATCACTAATCATCAGAGAGATGCAGATCAAAACAACCATGAGATACCACCTCACACCACAGAGACTGGCACACATCCAAAAGAACAAAAGCAACCGCTGTTGGAGAGAATGTGGGGAGAAAGGGACCCTTCTACACTGCTGGTGGGAATGCCGGCTAGTTCAGCCCTTTTGGAAAACAGTATGGACGATTCTCAGAAAACTAGAGGTTGAGCTCCCATTTGACCCAGCAATACCACTGCTGGGAATATATCCCAGAGAGGCAAAAAAGTACAATCGAAACAACATCTGCACATGTATGTTCATCGCAGCACTGTTTACAATAGCCAGAATCTGGAAAAAACCCGAATGCCCCAAAACGGATGACTGGTTGAGGAAACTTTGGTACATCTATACAATGGAATACTATGCAGCTGTTAGAAAAAAGGAAGTCAAGAATTTTGTAGTTAAGTGGATGGGCATGAAAAGTTTCATGCTGAGTGAAATGAGTCAGAAAGAGAGAGACAGACATAGAAAGACTGCACTCATCTATGGTATATAGAATATCAGAGTGGGAGACTAATACCCAAGAACTGTAGAAATAAGTACCAGGAGGTTGACCCCATGGCTTCGCGGCTGGCCTCACGTTCCGGGGAAAGGGCAACTCAGAGAAGCGATCACCAACTACATTGTAGTTGAAGGCCATGTGGGGGAAGGGAGTTGCGGGCTGAATGAGGGCTAGAGACTGAGCACAGCGGCCACTCAACACCTTTATTGCAAACCACAAGAGCTAATTAGAGAGAGAGAACAGAAGGGAATGCCCTGCCACAGTGGCAGGGTGGGGTGGGGGGGAGATGGGATTGGGGAGGGTGGGAGGGACGCCGGGTTTACGGGTGGTGGAGAATGGGCACTGGTGAAGGGATGGGTTCCCGAACTTTGTATGAGGGAAGTATAAGCACAAAAGTGTATAAATCTGTAACTGTACCCTCACGGTGATTCTCTAATTAAAAATAAATAAATTATAAAAAAAAATAAATAAAATAAAAAGATGTGAGAAGAGAGAGAGAGAGGATATGTGTTCCAGAGAGAATATAGGCATGAAAGAGCAAGTGGATCTAAAGTTCTTTACCAAGTGAAAATATTTTTCAAGAGTCCTAAGAGAGGTCAGGAAAATTGCTCCAAGGGCTAAAGTACATAGTTGGCATGCAGGAAGCCCCCAGATTCAATCCCTGGCACCACATGGTACAGATGTTGGTGGCACTCCCCAGCGTGGTTGGGGCCACAAAGTAGGGTCCAAAGTCCCTGGGAGGATCCTGGGGCTCCCTAGCTTTGCTTGAGAGAGTTCCCCACCCTGAGAAAGCCACAGGAGTGGGACTTCTGACATGGTCAAGAGTTGGGCAGAGTCACTCCCAAGAAAGCAGCAATGAAACCAGACGAACAGCAGAAACAATTACTTACGGTCCCTGGAAATGGACCAAACTTGTATAACAAAGCCAAGAGGCAATTATTTGAGAAATTTTACTGAAACTTGTAAGAATCTGCGGATCTGTGGTGCTTCAGCCTGAGGCTCTTCTCGCCACTTCCCCTAATTCTACTCCCTAAGAGTCTTAGGAGGGAAGAGAGGAAAGCATGCAGGAGGAGCCGCCTTCATTTGGGCAAAACACAAAAAGTTCTGTTCTGAGGGATGTTAACAACAATAGTAATGAAATTGGCAAACATTCCAGGAAGGCCAACATGAAAACCGGCCCAAGATCTCAACCCTGACTGGTGTAAGCAAAAGAAGCAGGCAGTGAGACTAAAAGCAGGGCCCCCAGGGGCTGAACAACTGATGGCAGCCATGTTTCCAGATGCTGCAAGGACAGGGCCTAACAAAAATGCCTGTCAGCATGTGAAGAGCCTCATGAGAGGGACCAGAGTGACAGTACAGCGGGGAGGGTGCTTGCAGTGCAAGCAGCCAACAAAGGTTCAATCTCCAACACCCCATATGGTCCCCTGAGCCCTGCCAGGAGTGATCCTTGAGCGCAGAGCCGGGAGTAAGGCTGAGTAATGCTGGGTGGGGTAAAAAAAAAAGTGTAGGAAAGATAGTACAGCAAGCAGGGAGCTTGCTTTCCATGCAGCTAACACAGGTTCAATCCTCAGCACCATGTATGGTCTCCGAAGCACAATCAGGAATGACCCCTGAGCACAGAGCCAGAAGTAAACCCTGGGCACCACTGGGTGTAGCCGCAAAACAAAGGCACAAAAAGTATCTCATGATAGCACTATTTGCAAAAGCTGAAAATGATATAAAATCTATATGTCCATCAGAACTCAAAAGGATAAACTTTATGTTTTTAAACAAAAGAACCTATGGACCCACAAAAATGAAGAAATTATATGGTTACAACCTAGACAAATCCCAGGAACAGAATATGAAGCAAAAAAAATGTAAATCTAAGAACAAATGGAGAATGATTTTATTTTATTTAAAAATAAGACAGGGTTTGAGAGATGTACAGTGGTTAGGGCACCTGCCTTGGGTTCACTCCCCAGAGCCCCAGATGGCCTCCTGAACCTTACCACAGGAGTGATCACGCAGTGCAGAGTACACCTTGAACATCATTAGGTGTGGCCCCCAAATAAAAATAAATAAAACAGACAAAACAGATAGGGGTCAAAGCATAATACAGTGGGTGGGGCACTTGCTTTGCACACAGACACCTGAATTTGACCTCCAGCACCATAAACAGTCCCCAGAGTCCTATCAGGAGTGATACCAGAGAAGAGCCAGAAATAAGTCCTGAGCAGTTCCAGGTTTAACCCCCAAGACACCAAATACTAAAACTGAAAAAAAAAAAAAAAAAACAACACCTAACCCAACAAGACACTACGCAGGGTTATTATACACAGATGTGGTAACATTCGGAAGCTTGCTATTGAGGATTAGGCAGTCTGCTGGTGACAGCCAAGGACAGAGAAGGACACATGAAGGACAAGAATGAATGGAAAGCTGCACGACAAAAAAAGTCTCCTGGTAGCGCAAGTCACCAACTCTGGAAAGGAAAGGGCTCCAGAGCTGAAAGAAGCATTTCAAGGTGAAAGGAGTCCCGGGCATGAATAAGGGCGCTTGCTCTGCATGCAGCTGGCCTGGGTTTGATCTCTGGTACCCCATATGGTCCCCTGGCCGCACCAGGAGTGATCCCTAAGCACAGAGTCAGGAGAAAGTCCTGTGCATTGCTGGTGTGCCCCAAGACTAAAACAAAATGAAAACAACAACAACGAAAAAAAAAAAAAGAAAGAAAGAAAAAGAAAAGAAAACGTACTTTTATTTTTGTTATTCATATGCAGTTCACTGTGTGACCTGTACTGAAAATGGAGGTACCTGATCACTCTCCAGAACATAGCCAGGTGAGCTCCAAACACAAAAGCAAATAAAATAAGCAGCAGGCTGTAAAATTACAGTTATCTTTTTTTCTGGGGTATGAGTGGGAGTTGGGGGTCACACCCAGTGATGCTCAAGGGTTACTCCTGTAGGTGCTCGGGGACTTTGTCAGATGCCAGAGATCAAACCTGGGTAGACCACTGCAAGGCAAATGCCCCACCTGCTGTACTATCACTCCAGCCAGCCCCCCTCCCCCAGTCACCTTTAAGAAAAAGGAAGACAGAGGAGTAGCCTGAAGCCCCAGGGCAGAAGGAAGAGTTCCAGGGGGTAGGAAGAGCCCTGGGGCCAGACCTACGGGTATTAGAAATACTAGCATCCTAGAAACCGAATCCAGGACCTGGATCTGCCAAAATAAATTTGAAAGCTTCTTTGGGCAGGCGAGGGAGCAGGGGAGATGGTACAGCAGACAGAGAGATAACTTGCCTTGCACATGCAGACCCAGGCTCAATCCCTGGAATCCCACAAGGTCCCCTGAGCACTATAATTCCTCAGCGCCAGGAGCAACACCTGAGCATCAACAGGAGTGGCCCCCAAACAAAGAAAAACCACCAACCACCACCAACAAAAAAGTTCCCTTGGGTTAGTGGCTCTATCTTATTCTCCCATCCCCAAAGGAATATTTGTAACTGTTATTCTCTGTCAATCCACATGTGTGCTGGAAGAAAATTTCTCTGTAGTTTCATAGAGCCAACAATGGTGAGAAGCTGTGCTGGACTGTCCCTAAGGGATCATACTTCAAAGCCTAGTCCGTACCTGATTTAGATGAGCATGAGCTTGAGGTTCAAGAACTTAAACTGTTACTTAATGAGAAAAGGACCTTGGGAGTGGGGCTATGTAATTTACAAGTGGGTGGGGGTGTTGGGATGGAGGGGGCCAGCGGCAGGCTGTGGTAAGGAGAAGTCTCAGATGACCTCCATGACCTTCATCTCCTGGTGTCACACCTGTGCTCAGCGGTGTTGGATGGCAAAAAGGAGATGATCCGAGTGGGCGACACCAAGCAAAGGAGCTCCTCTGGCAGCAGAGGAGGAGGCACTCAGGGAGGAGAGGCATGATAATGACCACTGCTGAGCGGGAGGGGATCAGAGGGCAGGGCCCCAGAGTGGACCCACCTGACAGCAACATTAGGGGGTCATCCTGCCAATGTTCTGGGTCAATCTGGGACCTGGTTCTTCCCCAGAGCCCCCTGAGATGCTAAGTCTGGTTGACACCTCGACTTTTTTTTTTTTTTGCTTTTTGGGTCACACCGGACATGCACAGGGGTCACTCCTGGCTCATGCACTTAGGAATTACTCCTGGCGGTGCTCAGTGGACCATACGGGATGCTGGGAATTGAACCCGGGTCGACCGCATGCAAGGTAAATGCCCTACCCACTGTACTATCGCTCCAGCCCCTTGACTTTTTTTTTTTTTATGAGATTTTATATATGAATCTAGTCAAACCATCCTGGATGTAAGGCCTACAGATCTGTGAAACAATAAATGCTAGTTGTCTTAATCAAGCTACTCAGTTTTGTGGAGATGTGTTATATCACTGGCAGAAATCTATTGCTGACTTTGCTTGGATTCAGATTCTATACTGGATGTGCTGTGGCTATTTCAGTGTTCCAGGGCTGACCCTTCCCATCATAAGTACTCTTACACACCAAATGGGTGTATCAAAAGAGAAAAGCTACAGAACAGCCATTCTACACTGAGCCCTTAAAATAATCAAATGAATTATTATCAGAATATCCATGCCAACTCCCTGTTTAAGGCAGGCACTGAACACAGCTAAGAACAAATAACTCAGGGCTGCTTACCTTCCTCAGGCCAGGACTGGAGGGTGCTGGGATAAAGATACGCTCCTTCTCCTCCTGTCAGAAATGTGCCCAAGAAACATTCATCACCCTTTAAACAGAAAAAAACAAAGGAGGTGACTGACAGCATAAATAATTATAGAATCAAAAGCTGCCCCCTCAGGCCCCTCCCCCCCCCAAGTTCGCCTGTCTTCAAAAGCTGAGTCAGCCTCAGAGACAGCAAAGTTCTCCCACAGCCTCTGGCACTGCTGGGCTGTTTGCCATTTTACGTGGCATTCTTGACTCATGTGGAGAAAAAGATTATCAAGGTCCTGAGTGCAGCCTCCAAACACTGAAATACTTTTATTTATTCATTCGGGGGGTTTGGGCCACACCCAGCAGTGCTCAGGGTTTACTCCTGGCTCTGCACTCAGGGATTACGCTGGTAGGCTCTAGGGTCCTATATGTGCTGTCAGGGATCTAGCCTGGGTCAGTTTCATGCAAGGGCCCTGTCTGCTGTACTATCACCTGGGGTCCAGAAATACTTTATTATTTATTTATTTTTTAAAGGAGGGGATTGGGTCACATCTGGTAATGCTCTGGGGTTCTCCTAGCTCTGCACTCAGAAATGACACCTGGCAGTGCTCAAGAGGACTACATGGGATGCCAGAGATCAAACCCAGGTCCGCAATGTACAAGGCAAGCGCTTTGCCTGCTATAGTATCTCTCCGGCCTCAGAAATACTTTCTTCTAGAAAGTATGGGAAAGAGGAGAGAGGGCAAGAAGGAAACCTCATAAAGCAAAAGCAAAAACCAAATATCAACAACAAAACACAAACCAAAAAACCTCCCAAACCAAATACAGGAATATAAGTTCGAATGTGGGTAACTCCAAAGTGGAAAGTACTGAAATGCTATCACCTCCAGTGACTTATCTTCTTGAAAACAGAGACAACTGCATCTTGACCTCAGTTTCTAAGCTCCACAAGGCTAACACAACCTGAGCTCACTGGTTCTGCATATGGCGTGCTGGAGACTGAAATTCAGGGCTTCACGTGAAACATGCAAGGCAGGTGCTTAACCACTAAACTATATCCCTGGCTCCCAATCTGAGCTCACTGTAAACAATACTGTGAGATTAAAAATTTTTTGTGGTTTTTGGGTCACACTTAGTCATGCTCTCGAGCTACTCTGTGGTGGGGTGGGTGTGGAGGAAGGTGTGTCCCCCTGCAGGAGCTTGGGGGACCAGGTGATGCTGGGAATCAGCCCATTGAGCTATTTCTCTGGACTCTCTGGGAAAATTTCAAAGGTCTAAATGATGGAAATAATCTCTCTAATTGTGCACTTCATTCTGTTTATTTCTCTGCTGGGAAGGGGAAGAATGCAAATGCAAAATGAAACAGAGTACAAATCCTCCAGTTTAACCCTGTAATAAAGTAATTTTGATTATTTTTATAAAATTATGTATTTATTTTGATCTAATGTTCTTGTTTTTTTTTTTCACCATTTTTCAGTCACACCCAGCAATGCACAGGGGTTAGTTACTCCTGGCTCTGCACTCAGGAATTACACCTGGTGATGCTCAGGGGACCATATGGGATGCTGGGAATTGAACCAGGGGTGGCTGTGTGCAAGGCAAACGCCCTACCCACTGTACTATTGCTCTAGCCCCTTGATCTAATGTTCTTATTAAGGATACTTACCATCACCATCTGTTGGGTTTTCTCAAACAGTTTTACTTCATTGTCCTCTACCTGTGTCCAAAGAGTGAGCAAATTTTCAGTTTGCTATTTCAAAGACAAAACCACTAGGTTTCCCCTATGTTAAATCATTTCTGGGACACTGGATTGGCATTCCTCTGTCAAATCCTAAACTCTCAGGCCTGAGAGCTGGCAAGCTGGCAGAATTCACTACTGGGCAATCTCACTGGGACCTGAGGCCTAAATGAGCCTGTGACATGTGGAGAGGATGCATTAGACTTACATCACTTAAAAAAAAAAGTAATTTTTTTAGGGTGAAAGGAAAAAAGAGAACATATTAAAATATTTTTATGGTGTTCTGTCATTTAAATATACTTATATTGGGGAATGTCTTGTATTTTCTAACCCACACTAGAAATGAGAAACAAAATCTAAGCAGATGCTGTAACAAGTCTTGAGACCACTAGCAAGGTCACTACTATTATATTTTGGTGTCCCTAAACACCAGGAGATGCAGACAAATTCCCTGGGGCTAGGGGTGGGTAGACAGGGCTAGAGACACTTGGCAGCAGCCGTGCCACTCACAGGAGCCGCACAATTCACTGTCGCTTTCTGTGTGCCCTGGACGGTGGGTGTGCTTTTAAGCCTCTCTTCCTATCTGTAGAATAAAGGTATCCATTCCTTTCCTTCAAAAAATTTTGTGAGTGTTTTTGGTTTATTTTTGGGTCACATCTGGCAATACTCAGGGGTAAGTTACTGCTGGCTCTACCCTCAGGGATCATTCCTGGCAGCACTCTGGGGACAATACAGGGTGCCCAGGATCCGAACCCAAGTTGGCTGCGTGCAAGGCAAATACCTTACCCACTGTATTATCTCTTTGGCCCTCCTTCCCTTCAAAATTTCACTTAGTTTCTTTTTTTCCTCCAAACTTTTCCACACTTCTAAGAGTTAAAGAAATCAGACTCATCAGTATAAAGAAAGATGAGACAAAAATGTCTATTCCTGAACTGACACTAGTTTAGGATCTGACAGTCCACTGGGGACACAGCGAAGAGGTTCTTCCTCAAATATCCCTGGTTTCTCCACGCTTATGCCCATTTCTACCTGATGAACGGCACTAACCATCCAGGAGCAGAATCTGGGAATGGCGGCTGTCAGGACTATGAAGCTGGTTTCTGGAGTAACAGTGCCATCTGTAGGAAGACCACAGACATGCAGGTTACTGCCCATCACCTGAGCCCACTGAGCAGGCCCCAGACTGCCAACACCCATCCCCATGCTCAGACAGGAGGGCTCTCCTTCTTGGCATAGAGTCAGAAAACAAAAACTCAGCTGGAGACATGGAATAGAAAATAGTTTCCCTCTAGGACAGACATTTTTCATTTTATCTATTTATTTAATTTTGGCTTTTTGGGTCACAGCCAGTGATGCTTAGGGGTTACTCCTGGCTCTGCACTCAGGAATTACTCCTGGCCGTGCTCAGGGGACCATATGGGATGCCGGGGGTGGAACCTCGATTGGCCCCATGCAAGGCAAATGGGCAAATGCCCTCCCTGCTGTACTATGGTTCCAGCCCAAATATTTTTTAAAAAACAACAAATAGGAACACACTTCAATAAAGACCTCTTGTAAGTGAGTCTTTCAATTTTAAATTTTATCAAGGTATGTAAGTAACATAGGTGTATGCATTAAAAATCAGGATACTACCAGACTCTTCCTAACAGCACTGAATATTATCATTCTTTTTTTTTTTTTTTTTTTTTTTTGCTTTTCGGGTCACACCCAGCTATGCACAGGGCTTACTCCTGGCTCTACACTCAGGAATTACTCCTGGTGGTGCTGGGGGACCATATGGGATGCTGGGAATCGAACCCGGGTCAGCCGCGTGCAAGGCAAACGCCCTACCCACTGTGCTATCACTCCAGCCCCCATGAATATTATCATTCTTTAGAATATTTTTTGGAGGTTTGTTTTTTTTTTTTTTTTTTTTTTGCTTTTTGGGTCACACCCAGCGATGCTCAGGGGTTACTCCTGGCTTTGCACTCAGGAATTGCTCCTGGCAGTGCTTGGGGGACCATATGGGATGCCGGGGATCGAACCCAGGTCGGCCGCATGCAAGGCAAACGCCCTACCCGCTGTGCTATCGCTCCGGCCCCTGGAGGTTTTTTTTTAAACTATAATATTTTTATTTTTTATTATTAAATCACTGTGACTTACAAAGTGATTCATAGTTGAGTTTTATTTTTTAAAATTTTTTATTTTATTGAATCACCGTGAGATAGTTACAAGTTTTCATGTTTGGGTTACATTCTCACAATGATCAAACACCCATCCCTCCACCAGTGCACATTCCGCAACATCAATATCCCCGGTATACCCCCCCTTTCCCACCCTCCCCCTGCCTCCATGGCAGATAATATTCCCCATATACTCTCTCTACTTTTGGGCATTATGGCTTGCAACACAGACACTGAGAGGTCATCATGTTTGGTCCACTATCTACTTTCGGCACGCATCTCCCATCCCAACTGGTTCCTCCAGCCATCATTTTCTTAGTGATCCCTTCTCTATTCCACCTGCCTTCGGAGGGGGTGTTTTGCGGACCACACCTGGAGTGCTCAGCAGCTACACCTCACTCTGTGCTCAGTCAAGGACCACATCTGTGTGTATGGTCCCTTAACTTTTTTTTTCAATTTTTTATTAGTAAATAACCATGAGGTACAGTTACAGACTTACAAACTTCCATGCTTACATTTCAGTCATACAATGATTGAGTGCCCATCCCTCCACCAGTGCCCATTTTCCATCACCAATGGTCCCATCCTCCCTCCACCCCACCTCACCTCTGTGGCAGGGCATTCCCTTTAGCTCTCTCTCTCCTTTTGGGTGTTGTGGTTTGCAGTAGAGGTATTAAGTGGCCATCATGTTCGGTCTATAGTCTACTTTCAGCCCACATCTCCCATCCCAAAAGGTCCCTTAACCTTTGTATGATCTCTCTGGCCCCATCCTTTAGAATTTTGCCAACATAGTGAGTTAAAAAAGAAATCAAATTATTGTTTTAAATTACTTCTTCTGGTTACTAGTCATAGATTTGCGTGCGTGTGCGTGTGTGTGTGTGTGTGTGTGTGTGTGTGTGTGTGTGTGTTGGGCGGGGGCAGGGGGCTGTTGTTTCTGATCCATTTGGCCTGAGGAACCATGTGGTGCTGATGAGTGGAGCTGGGGCTCCCTCAGCAAACATGGACTCAGGCCTTTAAGCCATCTCACTGGCCCTCTCTCTACAGAATTAATGAACAAACCTTTTTTATCTTTGGCAGGGGCACATCTGGTGGCACTCAGGGATTACTCCTGGCAAGCTCGGGGGACCATGTGGGGTGTCCAGTATTGAACTTGGGTCAGAGAAACACAAGACAAGCACCTTACAGCTGTCCTATCATTCCAACCCTTCCTATACATAATTCTCTTTAACTGTTTTGTTTTATACTTTGATATGAACTATCTTCATATTTTTTGCCCATCTTTATAATTGGGTAGTTTGCTTTTTTCATATTAATTTGTAAGAGCTTTTCATAGATTGTGGCTTTTCTTTTTATTATGTGTTCTACTATTTTATCTTTTTTTTTTTTGGATCACACCCAGCGATGCACAGGGGTTTCTTCCTGGCTCTGCACTCAGGAATTACCCCTGGCGGTGCTCAGGGGACCATATGGGATGCTGGGAATCAAACCCGGGTCGGCCGAGTGCAAGGCAAATGCCCTACCCGCTGTGCTATTGCTCCAGCCCCACTATTTTATCATTTTACTACTGATCTGTGACTTAACCTATGGTTATGTCTACAAAAACACAGGTGTCCAGGTCTGCTTTTCCAAGTCAAGGTACACTTACCTTTCTCTTTAACCAAGATTTGAGAGGTCAAAAATGATTCTGAGAAGATCACAGATCCTAAATGTCCTCTTTCTCCCAGCAAGTCAGGAATATCATATATAGTCATGGAAGCCTAAAATAAATGAGAAAAGTTAGTCAATTTAACCTAGTATACTAATGTTATATTCAAAATATATCATATATTAATGTATCGCTTTATATAATATATGCAATACTCATTAATATTAATACTAATAATATAATACTTATGATTAATTTAGTATCTTTGAGATGCTTGGGGACCAGATGAGGTAGGGCTTAAACCTGACCCTTCTATACACAAAGTGTGTACTCAGTCTGCTGAAATTACTTCTCTAGCTCAATGTCTGAATTTAATGTTGTTTTGGGGGTGTTTTTTGTATTTCTTTTTCCTGTTTTTTGTGGAGGCAGAGTTGAGTCACATCCAACAGTGCTCAGGGCTTACTCCTGGCTCTGTGCTCAAGGGTCTCTCCTGGCGGGCTTGGGGACCTTATGAGATATGGGATCAAACCTGGGTTTGCCATGTGCAAGGCAAATTTCTTACCCACTGTACTATCACTCTGGCCCCCCAATCTCTGCATTTCTAAACATTCCCTACCCCCTGCACATAGGTCAGAAAGCTCTATTCAAATATCCCAACTCATGAGCCACTTAGGCTTCTGGTTTCACTGTCTGTTTCATTTTTCCAGGCCCCTGCCCTCACCTGCCCTGGCCCCCAGCTAAGACTCTGGACTCAGAGGACCCTAGGCCCACTGGACCTGCACAGCAACCTGGTACCTTCATTGAGCAAAGGCTCAATAATGCTGCGGATGGGATGGTTCTGAGATGCACCTATTTTCTCAAGAGGCACAGATGCACTGCGTAAGAACCTCCTTACACCCTATGTATGTTCCTCCATGGGCCATTCCCTGACCACTGACTTACAACACCTTTGCTTACCGTCTTCACAAAGTACAGGCTATCTTTACTCTCCAGAGGCACGATTCTAAAAGAGAAAAGAGATGGGAAATAAATGTATGCTTTTCAATTAGGCAGCAATCTACAGATTGAGATTTTTCTTAGGGATTTTCAAAACAGTGGGTTTCATTTATGCAGATGCAGAATGAATGCACGCCAACTGTATAAAATCACGTCCATTCCCTTCCTGAAGCCTGATGATGTGAAGTACTACGGGGAGAAGGTCTAGGCTGGGCATAGGCTGCCCTGGCGAGCCCCTCACCGGCCCTGAGTATCAAACTAGGAGCTGGGTATCAAACTAGGAGATCATTCATGCCAGCAATTATAAGGTAGCTTCACTTTTCTTTCTCCCCAGTTTATAAAAATTTCTGGGCTACACCCAGCAGTGATCAGGGCTGACTTCTAGCTCTGCACTCAGGGATCACTCTTGGCAGTACCATATCTGGTGTTGGGATTGGAGCAAGGTCAGTCACATGCAAAGCAAGTGTGGGCCTTACCACTGTCCTATCTCTCCAGCCCCTTTCTTTTTTTTTTTTTTTAAATATTAAATTCATTTTCACTGAAGCACTGTGATTGATAATATTGTTAATGTCAATGTTTCAGGAATGCAGTGGTGTTATTTTCCCTTTTCCCTTTTCTCTCTGGCCCTAAACCTTGTCCCAAATGAGGACATAACCCAGAGACTTACCTTCCCTGATTGTTCACAGCATGGATTTGAAAGGTCATGTTGGAGCTGCAGACCCAAAACAGAACAAAACAAAAAGTCAGCCATCTCTGACCTCAATATGGGCAGCCATGCTGGGTCCTCCCAGGCTCTAGGCCTTACACCCTGAATCTGTCTCTGGGGAGATTCTCAGGACTATCTGGATTCTTGCATGGAACAGGAAAGCACTGCATGACGGGACTGGTAGACTGCACACAAGAACAACCTCCTCTAGCCTAGCTCCCTGGCTTCTCAAAGTCCTAATCAGGAATGATGTTTCTTAACACATCCTATAGTTTCACTGAGTATTTTCTCAAAGAAGAGATAATATACAGTACAGGTGAACACAAGGTCTTTTAAATAAACAAACATTATGAGGGCATAGGCCAGAGATATGGTCTAGGGTTCAAGTCCCAATTCTGCAAAAGAAATGAAAGCACTGAAAGCATTTTTCACAGAAGAATGAAGAATAAGAATAAAATGCTGCTTACCGTAGGATTACCTTAAACCAGATCACCTCAATGTAATCTAACCCAGACATCAGTGTCTGCTCTGCCACCTCCTTAGCCTATGGAAACAGTGACAGAACAGGGACAATTAGTGTGGAAGCAGGAAAAAGCACCATGGATAGAAAGAGCCCTTCTAATATTTGGCCAGAAGAAGTGTGTGCCCCTCCCAGCCATGTGACTCCACTGCAGTACACAGCAATGGATTACAGTGAAACATCATGTTAAGGAAGAACATGCCTGCTTTTCTCAGGCAGAGTTTACAGGAAATGCTTCATCCAGGCAGGTGGCCACTCGAACTGGATCTGCCAGGGAGCTGGGACTGGCAGTGATAATGCCATGGGTGAGGTTCTAGAAAAGTGCTTGTTTCTCTCCTGACCCCTCCCTGGGCCTGGGCGGGACTACAGGCTACAGGATTTCTGCCCCTTCTAAGAATATTCAAAGAGCTAGTCACAAAAGATCCATGAAAAAACAGGTACGAGAACTGACCCTGAAGGATAACCCCCTATTTCACAAAAGCTTGCAGCTCAAGGGCTGTAAAATACTACTTTGGTACCCGAGATTCAAGTTCAGTGAGAAGAGGAGAGGGCAGGAGCTGGTGACTACACTACAGTCTCTCTGGTATCTACATCATACACAACCTTTCCAATGTCAAATGGCTTCCTTCAGGAAAGGTCCTATTGGCATTGGGGGGCCTCAAGCTGGCTCTTCATCTCCTTACTGGGTCAGATATAGGAATCCAACTCATCAGGGCAGGTGAACCCAAAACAGCAAGGAAGGTAATGGTCAGAGAAAGAAACAAATGTGTGAGCCTAGGAAAGGCAAATGAGATTTTCTAATTTTCAGCTCTTTTCCAAACACTAATAGGAAATCAAACTATGTAATGAATGTACTTACTATAATTCACAGCAGAACCTATATTTCTCCTAAAGTGTTTTTTGTTGTTTGTTTTTTGTTTTGGGGTCATACCTGGTAATGCTCAGAAGTCACTTCTGGCTCTGCACTCAGGACCTACCACTGGTGGTGCTCAGGGGATCATATGGGATGGCAGGGATTGAACTTGGATTGGCCTAATGCAAGGCAAAAGCCTTATCCACTGTACTATCTCTCTGACCCCTGAAAAGGCTTCTCAAAAATTACTGAGTGGACCAATATGGTATACAATGACTTTTAAAAAATAAAATCAGGTATCTGCATAGACATTCTGGTGACAAGTAGCTCAGTCACAGGAAGCTTGAACTCAGTACTTATCTAAAGCCGTGATTGGTTCTTTACACACATTTCCTGCCAGCCTGCAAAAGCTATTGTTACTTACATAACATGTGACTGGATCATGCAGAAGCACTATTATAAATAACTAATAGACAAATATTCTTGTAATTTTTTATTAATAACATTTACTTCTGCACAGCAGTCTAAAAAACATCTTTTCTTCTTTATGTGTATAAACACATATATAAAATTTATTTATTTATTGCAGCACAAGGGGTTGAACCTAGGTCTCCTGCATGCAAGGTGTATATTTTACCTTTGAGCTACATTCTTTATTCTTTTTTTTTTTTAAATGAGCTACATCCTTGACTCAAATATTTCTATTTTTGATTACATGTGGGTATAAAAAAGCTAAAAAAAAATCACTTGCTCTTAAGGCATATATTTGTCTGATGAGATTTCTCTATGAGGCTCAAGCTCACACAAAACTAAGTACCACAAAGAATCCAAAGACAATACTAGATGGATAAGGAAACTTTAATTAAAATTCTAAGGAAGAGAAAGATGGCATATAAATTACCTTTGTTAGACTGGAAGTTTTAGCATAACATGCAATGCCAGCCAAAACAGCCTCAATAACAGCAACATAGACCTGTGACAAGAGCCTACTACAAAAACAAAACATCAGGGTTAACTATAGGATCACAAGGTTTCATCAGAAGCAGCATGCACATAAATGATTTGACCAAAGAGGCTGATTTTTAAACAGGAGTAAAGCATGCAGAAATGGAACTTGTTGATTTCTAAGCCTTCTGAAAACCCTTTGCTCCAACTCCATCTAACTCACAGCTTGCTGTTGTTAAAACTTCACAAGAAGACCCAGCTCTTAACTCAGCTCAGTGGACCACCCTTCCTGTGTTTGATACAGCAGAGGAAAACCACAGAGCCTCATGAACCCTCTGTGCTGGAGCACCCTTAGAGTCACATATCCGACACACTGATTTCCAGGAACCAGCCACACCAGACCGTATGTTTTTCCCTGCCAGTCTGTTCAAGACTGGCTGCTACGTTATAGAAGCAGTAACCTACTGGGACATCTCAGGGGCCATAGAAATTAGTTAATTGAGAAATACTTGTATTTCACTGAATTCAAACTAACAGTGACAGACCACTTTTCAAGCACTTTACATAATCTAGTCCCTAGTATCAAAAACTGTGGGTGACCACCCCAAAAATTTTAAATTAGTACATTTGTTTTTATTTTATGCCTAATTTGTTCCTGGGCTGTAAGTTTTTGCGTCTTTTGTGTTTTGTTTTGGGGCCATACCAAGATTCACATAGGGTGATGAGCTCAAGGATCACTCCTTGAGGGTCCTGGGGACCATATGTGATACCAGGGATCAAAACTGGGTTAGCCGCATGCAAGGCGAACACCCTACCCACTGTACTATTGTTCTGGCCCAGTTTTTGCTTCTTCGGTTTCTTCTGGGATATCTTTTATTTTTCCCTTCTGTGCAGCCTCTTCCGGTTTAGAAACAATATGCTCTTTTTCAGCAAGGATCCTCTCTATGTGGCATGGAGAAGTCATTGGGGTTGAATCCGGCAGTGAGCCATTAACTTCTCTTTCAAATGATGGGGGCTTTGTTCTTCAGGTGTGCTCAATGACCAGAATCTACATCTAAACCTTAAATTCACCTTGATTCTGCAACTGTTAGCTGGTGCAGTAAAAATCTAGCACTTGTTTTGGGCCACCAATTCTGTGTCCAGTCCCACAGTTTAGCCTGGGCATCCCAACCAGCTCCTCCCTCCCCTCTTCTGAGCAGTCCCAAATTTCTCCCTCCCCTCTTCTGAGCAGTCCCAAATTTCTCTCTGTACAGGACATACACAGGACTGTTCTTATGGGCATCCCATCCTTTCAGAGGGGCATTCCTCTCGGGTCCTAGGGTCAAAAGACAGATGAGATGTAGATCTATGAACCATGACTCAGTATTTTGGCTTCTAGAAGGACCCAGCTTCAAGCACTGGCTAAAGCACAGCTGGTATGGAAGCAAAAGCGGGCAGAAGCAAGATTCTACACTCATCTACACATGAGACAGTAGATGGCTTGCGGCCAAGGTGAAGAACTACTATATATACTACTACAACTAGATAGCTACTGAAAACTTAAGTGGTTACATTTACTAAAACCCAGAAAGACTCAGAATTGAACCTGAGCCTCCAACATACCATGTATGCATTTAGCCATTGAGCCATCTCTCTGGCCCCAGAAATAAACAAATTAAGATACTGATGGGTAGTACCAAAGAGAAGAAATTATGGCTGATTTTATTTTCAATTTTCCAAAATTTCTATAGTATGGTCTCTTACTATAACATTTTATACATTTTTCAATAGACTCATTCTTTTTTTTTTCCTTTGGTGGGGAGTGGGGGAGAGGCGGGGCAGGTAGGTGGCCTTGGGATACACCTGGTGGTACTCAGAACTCACTCGTTCCTGGCAGTGATGCTCAGGGAACTAAGAGGGATCAAACATGAGTCAGCTACGTGCATGACAAGTGCCTTTTCCACTGTATTATCTCTTTCTAATCTTCAATTAGTCCTAGGCCCATGATTCTCTATCAGGGATTCTGAATGACTAAAGCCCAGAGAACCTACTCTTCACAAGAGACTCTTAGATGATTCTTGTGGCCCACCATGTGGGCTCTCAGAAAGCACTGGCCTAGAGACCACAAGATTTATGCTGGGATGTTAAATTAGCTAAAAACAACTCTTATGCTCTTATTTCTGATCACAAATTCTACCTGGAATTCAGTAATTGTAGCATTTTTATGAACTGAATTGTATTCTTCCAAGTAAATGCCACAGCCCTTACTCCCAATGTGAATGTTCATGGAGAAAGGAGTTTTGGAGAAAAGAGCAGATGGGAAAGTTGGCAGTGTGTCAGCCTGACTCCGGGCTGAGAGACAGTGACAGGGACTGCTGATCTCAAAAAGGGGCAGAAAGCACACTTACACCTCCTGAGTAACTTTAAGGGGGAAACAAAAGGGAATGAAGACTTACATTTGCTCAGTTTTTTTGGATGGCTTGTTATCATCTGTGAAAGAGAAAGAGAGCATGTAATGAGAACGTTTAAGATCGAAGAAGATGCACACCCTTCACAAGGAAGCTAAGACTTCTATGTTTAATCTGAAGAAGATATCAAGAATCACGGCTCTGCCTTTAGAGTTACAGCATAAGCATAAACAAAGTAAAACCCAGCTTCTCCCAGTAATCTCTGGTCACCACCTTCCACCCTCACTGCCCACCCTGCTAACCCAGAACTACCACTAAAAACCTGAGAAGACATGGAGAGCAGCAGAGGTTCTAGAACTGGTTTTACAGATTTTATTTGTGCACGCGTTGGCGATTGAACCCAAAGACTCACACATGCACAAGGTGACGGTTCTACTGCTGAGTCACATATGTGGCTCACTTCAATATTTTTATTGATATTGTCTACTTCCCTTCCCTTTCATTGCTATTATGGTGACTGGGGTGTTTCACATGCATGGCTGTGAGGCTCGCCCACTCTGAGTTACAGTACTTGCACATGCTTGCCTGCAGCACACACTTTGTTGAGGCACAGGGTATCCCAAATGGCAGTGCCACTGGGATTGTACCTGGCATGTGGGGGTGATGGTCGGGATCAAATTCAAAGTCTCATGCCTGCAAGACAGGCACTCCACTATTGTGCTATCCCTGGACCATATTTTAACTTTTCTAAATTGAAAACTATTGGGAGGGGGATAGGGGAAACAGGATATTTCTTTTTTTTTTTTTTCTTTTTGGGTCACACTCAGTGATGCTCAGGGGTTACTTCTGGCTCTGCATTCAGGAATTACTCCTGGCGGTGCTCAGGGGACCATATGGGATGCTGGGAATTAAACCCGGGTCGCCCGCCCACTGTGCTATTGCTCCAGCCCCGAGACAGGATATTTCTTATTTCTTATTCTTGGTGTTTTTTTTTTTTCTCTTTTGGCCATACCCAGTAATGCTCAGGGGTTACTCCTCAGGGGCTCGGGGACCATATGGGGTTGCCTCATGCAAGGCAAGCGCCCTACCTGCTAGACTATCATTCCATCACTCCAGCCAGCCCCCTATTCATATTTTTTTTTAATTTTTGGGTCAGACCCGATGATGCTCAGGGCTTACTCCTGGCTCGGTATTCAGGAATTACTCCTGGCAGTGATTGCGGGAACATATGGGATGCCAGGGATCGAACCCAGGTCAGTGTGCAAGGCAAATGCCCCACCTACTGTGTTATTGCTCCACCCCCAGCTCCACCCCCAGTCCCTTATTCTTAAATTATTTGACTAAAGTCATTCTTTCAGTTTCTCAGTACCAATACCCCAACAAAACCTAATTTCTGATGTATTCTCTCTTGTGCCGCAAGGCTGAGGTCCATCTCATTCATTCAACAGATCCTTCTCCAGGTTTGCCTGAGAGTCTGCAGCTTCTGACTGGGCCAGTGAGAAAGGCCGGCCCTGTCAGTCGTCTGCATGCCTCTGCAGCAGGGACTCTCAGTCCACGGCACCTTCCTCCATGGCCTGTCTTCACTATCCTCACAAGAACTGTCAGGCAGGCACCTGGCTAAGTCATCCAAACTCCCATCATAACCCACACTTCCTGTTCTGTCCAACAAGGTTTCTGATACTAAGAACATAGGGTCAGACTATGCAGATGTTTTCCTCCTGAAATACATTTTTTTTTACCACACTCTGCACTCAGGATCACTCCTGGTGGGCTTGGGGGACGATACGGGGTGCTGGGGATTGAACCTTGGTTGGCCACATACAAGTCAAGAACCCAACCCATTGAACTATTTCCTCTTCCTAAAATAATTCTATAAGAAATAGAGAAGAGTCATCAAGTCTCGCCTGCAATCAGAAAAGTTTAAGGACTAAAACTTGGGCATTAAGCACCTCCAAACAAAGCAATAAATCCTGACTCCACTTCTACTTTATGGGAGAAGAACTAGTTCTAAGATTCTCTTAGGTTGATGAGATGATGACTTAGAGGGACTTACCTAAATAAGGAATGTGAGTAGTTCCAAAAAAGTATGTTCTTGAGCAAGCCAAGGGTCCTTTTGGTGAGACACACTGCACTACCTGGATGTCCAGAAAAAAATAAATAAATAAAACAGGGACTTAGGTGTGTATTGAAACCAAATGTACGTATGTTTGTGGATATATATTCTCTAGACTACATATATAGTCTAGAGAAACCAAAATGTATATAGGGAAAGCAATTTTATTTTACAAACAACTGATTTAAGGCATAGGAAAGAAAAATAAACATTTATTAAACATAGAATTTAAAAAATTAACAGATGGTATATAAAAATAATAGCTGAACGTGAAAATACATTTCATTCCCTCCACTTTACTCCATAGTATGAGATAGTCACAAGAAAATAAAAGCTAGCACTTTTCTGTAACATTGTGGATATTGTAAATCTGAATTATAGATATAAGATAAGGATTCATTCTGATTACAGTTCATCAAGATTCACGAGCCTAGATAAAAACACAAATATATATACATATATATATTTTTCCCCATGAAAAACCTTCTTGTTTATTTGATTAAACAAAAGTAAAATAAGCTGTATAGGGATAATTTTAAAGTCCAAAGAGACAGCACTTTTGCTTTAAGGCTGCAGTAGCTGATACAGCACCTTTTTATTACCTTTCCCAGCCTTCTCTGTGAAACACAGTGACACATTCAGAAACCTGCTCATTCACACAGGGTTTCTGAACACTTTCCCATTGGTTCTTCACCTGCTCACTGTCTGTCATGCTGCATATTTCTAACTGTTAACAGGTACATTTTTTTTCTTTTTGGGTCACACCCAGCGATTCTCAGGGGTTACTCCTGGCTCTGCACTCAGGAATTACTCCTGGCGGTGCTCGGAGGACCATATGGGATGCTGGGAATTGAACCTGGGTCGGCCGTGTGCAAGGCAAACGCCCTTCCCGCTGTGCTATTGCTCCAGCCCCCAATAGGTACATTTTTCAATTAAAATATATTCCTGGGATTTCCAAGTTATCTATATATATATGTACATATATATTCTAAATATACTCTTATTACTTAAACATGCTATAAATTTATGTAAGAATATATTATCACTGAATTCACTCATTCTCGGGAGGGGGGACTGAGCCATATTGGTGTGGTCAAGGTCTATTTTTGGCTCTATGCTCAGAGGTCAATCATGGTAATACTTAGAGGGAACATATATGTTGCCAACAATTGAACCAGAGTTGGTCACATGCAAGGTCGTACCTCCTTGTACTGTCTACCTGGTCCAACATCAAACTAAAACATTAAATTTTAAAATATCAATAGGAAAAATAGAATTTGCATATGACACTGCCAAAATGATCTTGATTTTCATATTTTATTGTTACCTGTTTTTTTGTTGTTGTTGTTTTTGTTTTCTGGGTCACACCCAGCGATGCTCAGGTGTTGTTCCTGGCTCTGCACTCAGGAATTACTCCTGATAGTGCTTGAGGGACCTATGGGATGCTGGGAATCAAACCCGGATTGGCTGTGGAACCCGGATTGGCTGTGTGCAAGGCAAACGCCCTACCCACTGTGCTATCGCTCCAGACCCTTACTGTTACCTGTTAATCTGTAAACTATCCACAATGGCACAGGAATGGAAAGGGTAAATATCTTATCTTTAAATATAAGAAATAGGGGCTGGAGAGACACTACAGTGGTTATGGCCCGTGACTTGCACACGGTCCACCTGGGTTTGATCCCGCATCCCATATAGTCCCCCGAGCACCACTCGAAATGATTTCTGAGTACAGAGCCAGGAGTTATCTCTGAGCACTGCCAGTGTGGCCCAAAAACAAAACAAAACAAAGAAAAAATATACATACATATTCTAACTAAAGATAAAAAAGTTAAGGTTCCCCACCTTAGAACCAGATCTCAGGAAGTTCCTTGAATTCAGCAGGTTTTCATGTTTGTAAAACATAATCCCAAACCATTACAGAAAGTTGTGCCAAATAAAACAGTAAAGAGAGGTAGTCTGGGGTTAAGATGCTTGCTGTGCACACCTGGCAGTGTCTGAGGGGCCATGTGGTGTCAGGGATCAAACATGGGTTAGCTCGCACACTAGCCCTTTGAGCTAACTCCCTCACAGAATTTTTTAAATCAGACAAATTGTGCATCAGGTAATAACTGAAGTAACTAGGACCTTAATATGAGGTTTTTATATTCTTCTGACTGGGTAGTGGGTTTTGTTTAATGTTATTTGTAGCTATAGATGGCAGGAGCTTCATACCTCTGATGTGGTTATCTTTCTCTACTTGTTGCCTTGGGTTTTCATAGAATTCATTTGTCCTTTGAGGCTCTTTTTTGGAGGTGGGGGGGCGTGGTACCTGGTTTTGCTCAGGGTTAACTCCTGGTTTGTGTTCAGGAATCACTTCTGGTAGAGCTTACAGGACTATATGCTATGCCAAGAACAGAATTACGGTTGGTGGTGTGCAAGGCAAGCTCCCTAAGGTCTGAACTATCCTTCTAGATCCTTGCTTTGAAGCTTTTTTCCAGCAATAATTCACTACTATTAATATTAAACTGAGACCTATTGGTGGGGAGTAAAGTAAAAAGGAAGAGGTATCCTTACTCTTATGATTAAATCTTAGTCTGTTTGTGGGCCTGGGTCCCTGGGCTATGACCTTCAACTCTCCCTGACCTGCCATCTCTGACACTATCCTGGTAAGTGGGAGTGAGTATGCCATTAGACCTTGCAAGGGCTCATTTAGGCTCTTCATTTAGTCTTTGCCAGCAGCTCTAATGGAGCGCACGGGGCTTTTTGTTGTGGGTCTGGGTGGAGTAGAGCAGCTGCTGATAAGAAGTTTTCACTCCTGCTGGACTGTCCTTTCCACGTGCTGTCACTAGAGAGCCAGAGAGCACTCTCCTTGGCGGCTCTGATATGGAGCCTGTCAGTCTGTGCCTATATTTCTTGGTTGCTAGCTTCCTGAGTATCTAGTCTAGGATACACAGGCAAAAAGAAACCTCTGAAAGCTCACTGTCACCTTCTTCCTTTGGTTCTGAGGTCCTTAACTAGGTTAGCCTCTCTCTACCTTCCAGAGTCTTCCTATGTTTGCTTGATATAATGTCTAGTACTGAAGAGGATCAGGAAAAATATGTCCAGGCCATCCTCCCAGAAGCAGAAATCAAATCATCTGCTTCAGTTTTGATACGGTCAACGGGTGACGGAGAATGCAGAGATGCCACTGGCAGTTCACTCTGTATTCGAGTGTGTGGGGGCCTGAGCCTTTCTCCACAGAGCACCAGCTTCCTCACAGCGTACCCACTCAAGTAACCCCACAGCCCATACTGACTTGGGTCTCACGGTCTCTATTTACAAATTAAAAAATATCTTAGGCCAACAAAGATAGCTCATAGAGAAGGAGCACATGCCTGGCCGGCACAAGGCCCTGAGTTCAACTCCCAGCACTGCATGTTCCCCCAAGCATAGCCAGGATGGCCCTGACAGTTCCAACACCCCTGGGCTCAAACATTAAACTGACCCACATGGACCAAACATGATGTCCTCTCAGTATCTGTGTTGCAAGCCATAATGCCCAAAAGTAGAAGAGAGTATGGGGAATATTGTCTGCCATGGAGGCAGGGGGAGGATGAGAAAGGGAGGCTATTCAGGAGGTATCAGTGGTGGGGAATGTGCACCTGTGGAGGGATGGGTGTTTGATCATTGTGTGATTGTAACCCAAACATGAAAGCTTGTAACTATCTCACAGTGATTCAATAAAATTAAAAACAAAAACAAAAAACTGACCCACTCAGCTGGGCTGAGTATCAGTGGGAGCATGCCTAGGAGGACTCCCCTCAAAAGGAAGACACTTAAAATTCCATGGGCTTTTTGTTTGTTTGTTTGTCCTGGGGTCCCACTTGGATGTACTCAGGGCTTATTTCTAGCCCTATCTCTGTACTCAGGGATCACTCCTAAAGAGCTCAGGGGGTCATATAGGATTAAACCCAGGTCAGACGTATGCAAGCCAAGTGCCTGACACACTGTTCCATCTCTCTGGCCTTCCACGAACTTTTACAATCATTTAAGTCTAATATTTCAACATAATGTTTCCTTTAAAAGGAAGTAACAGACAATCTATCAGTAAATGCAAAAACATTTTTGATAGATGGCTGTTGTTTTTGGAAAGAATGCTACTGCACATTTGACAGACTACAATACAGTGTAAATAAAACTTTTTTATGTACTGGTAAAGAAAAACATGTCATTTTATTGGGAGATTAGCTTTATTGCAGTGGTCTGAAATTGAACACACAATCTCTCTAAGGTGTATCTATATGAAAATACACAGTCAGTTTCCAGATACTTCTCTATGATTCAAAACAGTTAAACCAACACACTATCTGGGTAAGTTCCTTTCATCCTGTTTCCCTTGTTCCCCTCCTTTCTGGTCCATAATGAAACCAATTAAGCACCCAGCAGTTAAGCCTCTTACCATGTGGTTGGCAGAGCTCCCACTGGGACCCGTGCTTCGTACCAGGTGCCCTTCAGAGGGGAAGTTAAAGTTGCCCGCATTCAGGTTTTCTTTCATGGAGTGATTGCCAAAGAGAACAAACGGCTGCCTATTGGGACTAGAGCAGCAAACCAAAAACATGTGATTAGGACAGAGATTCCTGGCCAGGACAAGCTCCCAAGGAGAGAGTTCCCAGAGTTCTCTGAACAGCTTCCTCCAGCCTGAGCAAGGCAGTTGGTATGATCTGTAAAATGGTCCCTGCCAGTTAGGAAGGAACACCTTACATCTCTGACTCCTCTATGGATCCACTAAGCCTGAGCCAGGTTTTTATTTAGTTAGCTTTTGGGCCATTCTGTGTGGTGCTCAGGGTTTACTCATGGTGCTCTGTGTTCAGGGATCACTCCTGGTGGTGCTCAGGAACCATATAGGGGTGCTGAGTGCCTTACTCATTGTACCATCATTCCGCCAGGCTTTTATTTTCAGCTTGTTTTACTTCTTGAAAAGTTCTATGAGCAAGAAAGATAGTACAGTGGGTAAGGTGCTTGCTTTGCATGCAGCCAACCTGGATTCAATCTTCAGCATCCCATATGGTCCCCCAAGTCTACCAGGAGTGATTCTTGAGTGCAGAGCCCAGAGCTACCCCTGAGCACTACCAGGTGTGATCCAAAAATCAAGAAAAAAGAAAAGTTACATGAGTTTGCTTCCATGATAAAGAGATATAGTAAATATTCTAATTTTATATTATATTTTAATAGAAATTAAATTTTATTATTTTAATTTTTATGTTTTTGGGGGGAGACTGGAGCGAGTAGGGCATTTGCCTTGCACGTGGCTGACCCAGGTTCGATTCCTCCAACCTCCTGGAGAGCCCGGCAAGCTACTGAAGAGTATCCCACCTGCACAGCAGAGCCTGGCAAGCTCCCCATGGCGTATTCGATATGCCAAAAACAGTAACAAGTCTCACAATGGAGATGTTACTGGTGCCCACTCAAGCAAATTGATAAAAAATGAATGACAGTGCTACACCGCTACAATTTTTGTTTTTTGGGGGGCACACTTGGCAAGGGGTGAGTGGAGCACAGGAAGGAAACAAAGTAAAAAGGTAGCCATGGCTGGGAAAGTGTTCAGAAGCACTGCTCTAAATCAGGAGTGGGGGGGCTGGAGCAATAGCACAGCGGGTAGGGCGTTTGCCTTGCATGCAGCCAACCTGGGTTCGATCCCCAGCATCCCATATGGTCCCCTGAGCACTGCTAGGAGTAACTCCTGAGTGCAAAGCCAGGAGTAATCCCTGTGCATCGCCAGGTGAGACCCAAAAAGCAAAATAAATAAATAAATAAATAAATCAGGAGTGGGGAATTGTTTTCCTGTCAAGGGCCACTTAAGGTTTTTTTGTGGCCCTTGACAACCAGTGGTGCTCAGGGCTTAGTCTTGGCTCTGTGCTCAGGGATCACTTCTGACAGGACTTGGTGAATCAGATGGGATACCAGGGATCCAGCCTGTGTTGGGTGTGTGCAAGGCAGACACTATGGTCACTGTACTATCTCTCAGGCCCCAGGGCCATTTGGGTATTTATAACACCATTCACAGGCCACAGGCCAGAGCCAGAGGGCCACTGGAACCTGAGCCATGATCTTGGATTTCTCAGGCTCCAGAATTGTGAAAACAAATGTCCTACCTAAGCCACTGATTCATGGGAATTTTGTCAGAGTAGCCTAAAGGGACTAGGTGCTACTTTCCTTTATTCCCTTACCCTTTCTCTAAACTGTCTGCAATGTGTTGTCATTTAGAAAATTCTCTGCATTTCATTACTCTTAAAAATACTTCTTTGGGCTTTAGGCAAACAAGGGCTTCTGGAGCAACTGTCCAGCCAGTAAGATGCTTGCCTTGCATGCGCCCGACCTGGGTTCAATTCCCGGAATCCCTCAGTGTGTCCCACCCCCAAGCATCACCAGGAGCACTCCCTGCATGCCCAGCCAGAAGTAAGCCCTGAACATTGCTGGGTCTGGCCCAAAAACAAACCAAAAAAGTAACTATGATTCTATAAATTTTCACATTTCTGATTTTTCTTCTAAATTCAACTAGGCTCAATTCAAACTAAGAGATACTTTGGGGTAGCAAAAAGCCACTTGGGTTGGTGTGCCTCACTACTGGATGAGACTGGGACTGGGTTAGAAAAGAGAGAAGACCAGTCAGCTACCCCTCAGGTAACCTGTCTCCTGCAGGGCTTTCCCGAGGATGAATCTCGAGACCAAAAACACAAAAAACAAGCAGTGTAAACAGACAACTTTACAGGGTAGAGATTTCTTACACTGTGAGGTCTAAGCTCACATTTTCACAACTCTAGTATCTGGATTTATATGTCCGCCAACATTCAACCCATTTTACCTATTACCCTTTACCAAGACCCTTACCTGTTTTCAGTTATATGGCTGGAGATCATCCCATGACTGAAGTAACTTCTGAATGGCTAAAAAAAGAGTCAACATTGTATATATTAAGAACCCACTTTTAATAGAACAGTAACTCCTCCCCTACAATGTATCTGTATGTGTGTGTGAAAATATGAATGAGTAGGAGAGATGTATGTTTGTAGATAATTGTAAGATGATGAAGGAATGAATAGCAAAATGAATTTGGGTAACAGGTAGCAAACAAAAAATGCATAGGGAAAAAAGACTTCAAAACAAAATAAAGAAAAAGGAAGAGAAAATTGTCAAATTACATAGCTTTTAACTACTGAAAGGATTTTGGACTAAACACCACTGATGGTTCTATATTATTGTGGGAATGTCTTTGATTTAAATTTTCCCTTGCGTTGTGTTCCAAACAAATATGTATAATTAATTATAATTTACTTTATTTTGATGGACTCCTAAGCAGTGCTCAGGAACCCAGAATCCATACCTGGGTTATACTGGCCTAACTGTGTGAGGTTCAGAGCTCAAGTCTGGCGTACTTGGGACCACCAGAGCCACACCAGAGGTGCTGGGGAGTACCAAGTAGTTCTAGGAATCTAGAGCCCTCCACATATACTCTAGCCTTTTGAAATGTCTCTCTGACTTAAACTGATTTTAAGCTAATTCAAAATCAGGAAGAAGAGTCCAAAAGACTTAGACAGACACTAATGGGACACTAATATACTCTAGCCTTTTGAGGTGTCTCTCTGACTTAAACTGATTTTAAACTAATTTAAAATCAGCAAGAAGAGTCCAAAAGGCTTAGATAGACACTAATGGGACTCCAAGGAAACCACAGAATTATTTCTCAACTTTGTACTTTGGTACACTGTTGGGTGAAACACTAATCAAAAATGAGTATGCAGGATCGATGTCAAAAGGGTTAAAAATTTCAAAAAGTTGGAGTTGGAGCAATAGTATAGCAGGTAGGGCATTTGCCTTGCCTGCTGACCCAGATTCAAATCCTGGCAACCTATACGTCTGCTGGGCCTGCCAGGACTGATCCCTGAGCACAGAGCCTGGAGAAAGCCCTGAACACCACCGGGTGTGACCCTAAAACAAAAAACAAGTAAAAACAGTTCAAAAGGCAACTTTAATCACCTTAACTAATATTATATTTAATCTTATTTTATAATAATATATGGTTATTGTAGAGCAAAAATAAAATGATCTAAAATCTCTATGAATTATTAACATGCTGATATTTTCTTTAAATATTTTTAAATATTTTTTTCTAAGGTATACCCATAGGATGTTTTAATTGTCGAAACTTTATTATGGTCCTTTACTCTTAAAAATTCATATCTAATTCTTATTTATGACTGCTACTATAATCAAGTTTTTACTAATTTTTTTTCCTTTTTGGGTCACACCCGGCGATGCTCACAGCTTATTCCTGGCTATGCACTCAGGAATCACTCCTGGCAGTGCTCAGGGGACCATATGGGATGCTGAGGATCGAACCCGGGTTGGCTGTGTACAAGGCCCTACCTGCTGTACTATTGTTCCGGCCCACAGTTTTTACCAATTTTATCTGTAGCTTTGATTATTTTCTTAAGGTAGGTCTGGAAATAAAATTATAGTATAAAAATTGGGCAGAATTGTATTGTGAAACTATTTTTCAAAATATTTTTTCAACATCCACTTACATAATTGTGATTATCTCAGGATAGTATCATCATATTATCCATTAAATGTTTTAGATATATTTGCCAAGTTGATAAAATAAAAAAAGTACTCACAGATGTTATATTTTACCTTCTCTATTTTTTAATGAATTAAGTAGAATATTTCAATTATATTTATCCATTAGGAATTTGGTTAGCCCTAGTCATTTAATTTTACTTACATCTACCCAGGATTTTTATCATTTGGAATTTTGATACTTATTTTATTTCCAATTTTTAAAAAAAATTTTGGGGGCACACTTGGCAATGCTGAGGGGTTACTTCTGGCTCTGCACTCAAGAATCACTCCTGCCAGTACTCAGGGGACCAACCACATGGGATGCCAAGGATTGAGCTGGGTCAGCTGTAGGCAAGGCAAGCACTCGACCCACTGTCTTATCTCTCCAGCCCCTCTGAAAATTTTTTATATCTGAAAACAATAGAGAAAATTCGTGAGGATATACCAGGTCGACTCTGATAGCCATTTTAATGTATTAACTCAAGTAGTTCCAGTTATTACCTACAAGGTTCAATCCATCATTTTGCCTTCTCTTAAGACAAGTTGGCTCAGAAATTAGGGCTAGGAAATTAGCTCATGGTAAAGCACATAACCTCAGGCATGAGACCATAAATTCAATTTCTGGCACAACCCAAAAACTGTTAATTAAATTATACTAGGTAAAGGAATTAGCAGTTTGAATATAAAAATACTGGACAGTGGGTAGGGCACTTGCCTTGAATATAGTCAATCCCCGGCACTACATATGGTCTCCCAATTCCCACCAGAAGCCCTCTGAGGACAAAACCAGGAGTAAGCCCTGAGCACTGCCATGGACTAAGTCTTAGCCTGAATCCAGTTACTTTATTGTTGTTTTCCTGGGAAGAAAGCATGGCATTACTAGGTTCAACTGAAAAAGGTGTGTAGACACATGGAAAGACATTTATAGGCTTGTTAATTAGTGCTTAATGGAATCCTCACTGACAGAGGCCCCATCACACTGCAACACTGGTGTCTTCTTTATTAAGACTGGTGTACTCCTTATTGAAACAAAACAAAACTTTCTTATAGAGGCTGGCATGGGATGAAACCTTTTTTTTTTTAAAGTGAGGTATTTTTTTTTTCTTTTTGGGTCACACCCAGAGATGCACAGGGGTTACTCCTGGCTCTGCGCTCAGGAATCACCCCTGACGGTGTTCAGGGGACTAAATGGAATGCTGGGAATTGAACCCGGGTCGACCACGTACAAGGCAAACACCCTACCTGCTGTGCTATTGCTCCAGCCCAAAGTGAGGTAGTTTTTATTGAACAAAACTTGCTGAAAAGATGTGAGAGGAGACAAAGAGGGGAAATATATGTTCAAAAGAGACCATGGGTTTTTCTAGAGTAGAAAAAAAAAAGGGACATAGAGACAAGAGAGTGAGACACATGTTCAAGAGAGAACATGGGCTAGAAGAGTAAACTGGGACTAAAAACTTCTTTACATATGCAATAAAGAATAATGTCCAAAATAAGGACTAGCAATATTTTGTTAAGAAAAAATTTTTTTTTAAAGAACAACAAGTAAATCAATAGTTCCTTCTTTGGCATTTCCCTCGCATACCTCGCCCGCCTGAGATTCAGAGAGTTCCAGCAAGAAAGGAATTTCTGTGTCAAAATTAGCGAAGAAGCTTGACCACTGATGTTCGAAAGTCACCAAGTCCTAGAGGAAAATGAAAAAGATGATGTGCTTGGTCATATAAAGTAGGCACTATAGAAAAGCAGATCGAATCTGATTTCAAACTACCAGCTTATATGCTATTTTAAAAGGCAGTAACGGAGGCAGGGGGAGGGATACTGGGGGCATTGGTGGTGGAAAACGTGCACTGGTAGAGGGATGGGTGTTTAATCATTGTATGACTGAAACTCAAACATGAAAGTTTTGTGTAGCTCATGGTGATTCAATAAAAAAAAATTAATTAAAAAAGACAATAATATTTATTACCTACCATATGGGAGAATCTCAAAAAAAATCAAGTGAAAGAAGTTATACATAAAATAACAACTGATATGTTATCCATTTATATAAAATACCCAGAAAATATTAATAGAAAGAGACTAATCTACTGATTGGTGGTTTGAAACTGTTTAGAAATAGGAACAGAGGCTGACCAGGCAACTTCTTTTGGGCTAATAAAATTTCCTAAAATTCAATTATGATCATACAACCCTGAATTTACTACATTACTGAATTGAACACTGAAAATGGGTAAATTTTATGGTTTATTATATGGGTAATTTTTATGGTTTATGAACTCCAATTGTCATTTAAAAGGATAGCAAGGCTCCAAACTGCTATATTTAATAATCGTTCTTGTTCAAGTTGAGAGAGGAAATTAAAACTTGATACCAATGCAGCACCCAAAGCACTGAATCAGAGAGACTTTGTTCAAGGACAATTTGGTTGACCTCAGCTATCTGGTGGGTCTGGAGGTAGTGCAAAGTCCTCTCCCCATCTCCTTGCTTCTACTGGTCAGGGGGAAAATGGGAAGTGGGCACCCTTCCCAGCCGACTCTCCGCTAGGTGCGGCTGCCACCCCCCCCCACCTCCATTCAAGCTGCCTTTCTGCCTCCTTTCTGAATTCATTCCAGTTCTCAATAACCACAAACGGCTTTCTGCTTCTGCCTTTCTCCTTCTCTCTCCCTCTCTCTCCCTCTCTTTCTCCCTCTCCCTCTCTCTCTCTCTTTCTCTCCCTCTCCCTCTCTCTCTCTCCCTCCCTCGTTCCCTCCCTCCCTCTATTCCTCTTTCTCCCTTGCCCCTGCCTCCTGCTTTCTTTCTTTCAAATTCTTGGGCCACACCTAGGTGTTCACAGTGCTGCTCACACCTATCAGGCTCTGTGTTCAGGACTGACCCGATAGTGCTTGGGGAATTGTACGTGATGATGGGGATTAGAACCAGGAAGGTGAGAGCCCATAACTGCACCATTTCTCCAGTCCTCATTTATTTTTTATAGGGTGTCACATCCAGTAGTGCTGGAGGTGAGGAGGGGAATATGTGGTACCAGGGATGAACTCAGGGCCTGGCACAAGCTAGGTCTGTGCCCCTCCCTTTTTGGGGGAACACACCCCTAACAGTACACTGGGACCATATGTGGTATAGGGGATTCCAACTGGGGTCAGTACATGCAAGGTGAGCATACTTACCTCTGTACTATTTCTGGCCCACAGGGCTGTGCTCTTACTACTGGAGCTATCTCCCTGGGCCTTATTTTGCTATTGTTGATACTTTTGTTTTCTTTACTTATTTCTTTTCTTTGTCTTGTTTTGTTTTGGGACCACACTAGGTGGAGTTCTTGGCTCCTTGCTCAGGGATCACTTCTGGTGGTATTCATGGAACCATATGCAGTGTCAGGGACCAAACTGGGGTTGGCTGTGCGCAAGGCAAGTGCCTCATCTCCTGTTTTCTCTCTGGCACCCCACTCCCAATGTACATCCTATACTGGGTAAATGTCCGTATGTTGGATACCCAGTCTAAGTGCCTTCGTCAAACCAGGCATTCTGTGTGCCCCCAAAAAACTATGAAAATTTATGCTCTACTTCTTTCTTCTTTTCCTGTCAAGGATGCACAAATATTCAGTCGTGTGATTCTGTATTAATAATGTACTGACTTTGCTTCTGGGCATCGACAAGTTGGGAATACTTAGTATAAAATACATTCTCACAAATGCTTTCCTGTTTGCTTCCCTGATAACCTACATTTTATACAAGTACATAGATATGAGTACACACATATACATAAGCAGACCGAGAACTCTGCAGCTTTGGCCACTGGAGAGCTATATATAATCTAGATCCAAAAACCAACAGCAATGAACATTCCCAGCACCCAGACTGTACTGCTTAAATACAATTTCCCACTCAAAGAAACCAAAACTGAGTAAGAAACATGATGGGATAATACTAATGACTGTGTTATAAGGATCTGTGCCCAGCTTGATAAAAGCTCACTTACCCAAAATGGAATAAACTGAACATTAGTGATGATGGATAGAAACACACCAAACATGCCTAGATCCATGCGGTACTTCGAGAGAATGGTTAGGAGCCAAATTTATTTTGAAAACTGGAGAGCAGAGTATGATGGTGTTAAGGACATGAGCATATCAGCTCCCTCACTGTCCTTGAGCCTCAACTTTTAGTGCTCACAATTTGGCAAGCCAGTGAAGAGTGCAGTCTAAGATGTGCAAATCAACCTGGGGCCAGAAAACTTCCTGGTAAGCCCCTCAGCCAAGGGACAGTCCCCCTCTCATGCTACTCACAACAGGTCACAGAAACAGTTAGGGGGTCTCTCTCACACATCTCTTGGACGCTACCACAACCAGCAGACCACCAATATGACTGAGAATGGGGAAAGCTGCCTTGGGGTGTACCGTCAAGAAACTCCCCTCTTCCTGTCTGTCCACCATTTCCCTGTGGACCAGGGGCACTTCTAGTGCTCTCTGGGAGTAGGAATAGTTTTGACTTATGAATCAATTCATCTGTCTGAGAGCACTTTTGTGCCTATTCTTTCCCAGAAAAGAGAAGTGTGCTGAGAAAGGGAACTCATCACCTTGTGAGAACTTTGGAAGGCTGAACTTAGGTTACAGATGAAAGTAGAAGCCAGCATGCTGGGATCTGGTTGACTAGTAAACAGGACAGGATGAACTGTTGCTAGAGCCGTGTGGATGAGTTCTCCTGCCTACCTAGATCTGCCTCTGCCTTTGGAAGCAGCTACCTTCAGGTGCCATGTTTGATGTATTTAGAGTTTTAGGTTGTCTGTGAATCCAAGAATCTGGAGAATTCCCTTCACAGTTTATGGTGTTTGTTTTGTGGCCACACCCAGCTTGCTCAGGACCTATTTCTGGCTCTGTGCTCAGGGATCATTCCTGGCAGTGCCTGGGGGACCATATATAGTGCCAGGGACCAAAGAGGCAAGGCAAGTATCTTATTGGCTGAACTATCTCTTTGGCCGCCATATTTTTTCTTTCTGCTTTATATGCTGTGGCACCTAAGCTCTGTCCAAAGCAGCAAATATTGGTGGTCCACCGGTTTTGCTAAGTTTCAAGAGATCCAAGACTCAGCTAAGACTATTAATATTTGTTAATTCTTTCCTTTTGTCCTCTCTCATATGATGAATAAACTTTGCATCTTTTGAATAAACAACAAAAATTTTATTGATTTATTGGACCACAACTTAATTGGAAGCTTTGTGAACTCCAAACAGATAAAGTCATAACACTGAGTCTCAGTGAAAGTTTAAAGGATAATTTTGCAGGTGTGTCTTAATTTGTTTTTCCAAATCTCTTGGGAAAATCTAGTTGTACTGATTGCAGAGCTTACCAAGTAGGACTTGCTGGGGTTAAGTGAGCTAAAACCAGTTTGAGGTTTGTAGATTGGAAAGTATGACACTCTCCCTAGAAGTAGATAAAACCCTGGACATCTGCCAATTTCATCTGACTTCAGCCCTTAGTGGTCCTAAAATGTTGGCCTTTTCCTTAATACCCAGATATGAGTTATGTACTTTAACATTTTCCCCCTTTTTGTGAAGAATTTAGAAACAAGTCCTTAAGTGGGCTAATCACCTCAGAACCAAGAAACTGAATCTTTGAAAGAAACAACTTCTGACTTACTGAACTCAGAATTCTGAACAAGATTGTGAAGCAGCAAAATTGTCATTCAAAATTAGGTCTTGGATAAAAGGTTACTTTTAGGGGGCCCAGGTGGGTGTGGAGGCAGGGGAACCTCAAGCATTGGGGATGGGGTAGGGGGAGTTTACTTTCATAGGGGAGGTCCAAAAAGTAAAGGGATATTTTCCCCACCAGGTCAGTTTGTTCTACAGCCCCTCCACCCCCATTATAATTACCCCCTTGAGTAGGAAATGGCTAAGTCTGATTCAGCATCCCATTTCTGAAGTAAACTGACAGTGGGGACTACAAGAACTAACACAAAAACAGAAGTATCTTATATAAAACAGCCTTCCTTTATGCTAAAATTTCCAAGAAAAGGGCCAGAGAGATAGTACAGCGGGTAAGGCACTTGCTTTGTATGTGGCAGATCTAGTTCAATCCCTGGTATCCCATCTGGGTCCCCTGAGCACTGCCAGGAGTAATTCCTGAGTGCAGAGCCAGAAATAAGACCTGAGCATCACTGGGTGCAGCCTCAAAACAAAACAAAAAAAGAGGCTGGAGCGATAGCACAGCAGGTATGGCATTTACCTTGTATGCGGCCAACCCGGGTTTGATTCCCAGCATCCCATATGGTCCCCTGAGCAATGCCAGGAGTAGTTTCTGAGTGCAGAGCCAGGAGTAACCTTTGTGCATTTCCGGTGTGACCCAAAAAGCAATAAATAAACAAACAAATAAATAAAAAGAAACAAGAAAAAGATCCCCAAGAAAAGGAATAAAGGGTTATTTTAGAAGGAAGCAGTCAGTTTTGAAACCCCAACTTTCAAAGAATGGAAGGATGAAGGACTGGAGCAATAGTACAGCAGGCATGGTGCCAGCCTTGCACGTGAATGACCTGGCCTAATCTCTGGAATCCCATAGAGACCCCTGAGCCCACCAGGAGTGATCCCTGAGCACAGTGCCAGGAGTAAGCCCTGAGCACCAACTAGGTGTGACACAAAGCACCCCCAAAATAATTTCCAAAATACATAATATTTCTTTAAGAAGGCATACCTTTTTTTTTTTTTTTGCTTTTTGGGTCACACCCTGCATTCACCTGGGTATCCTGGCTCTGCACTCAGGAATTACTCCTGGTAGTGCTGGGGGACCATATGGGATACTGGGAATCAAACCTGGGTCAGCCGCTGTGCAAGGCAAACACCCTCCCCGCTGTGCTATCACTCCAGAAGAAGGCATACTCTTCATAAACCACTAGAATAGGAATCCAAATCAATCTGATCTATAATTAATTTGATTTGGTGTTACTGCATTTGTCGTTTAATTAGCTTAAACTCTATTCAAATATTTTAGCGGTAGAGTTTGAACTTTAGCAGAGATTACTCAGAGCACTGGCAATCTATGTTTTACAGCTGAGTTGTTAACTTTCTGAATTCCCTCTCTGCTTTATAAGCTAAGCTGGCTACCAGCTTTTGGCGTTGCTAAGGAGTTGTTTGCTCTCAGTCCCCTTGGCTCTGTCTACATGAGAGCTCTGTTCTGCTGCCTTGCACACAGCCTCAAGAGTGCAGACACTGAAGAGTCTGTAAAGACCTGGAGTGCCTCCAAGACTGTTCTCAGCTTTCTGACTTCAATCCAACACACAGGTGATAGCTGACGGTCAAATGCCTGCCTCTGTTCTTCTGCCCGGTCTCTAGCCTCTGGTCTACAATTCGAGTACTCAAACAGGCTATGAGACAGAGCGTAGGAGGAAGAGTGCTGACTCCTCACACATATGGGTTAGGAGCTTTGTGAAAGATCACCTGACTTCTCTTCATCTGTCTATAAAGGACCCACTTCCGTCTAATACTCTCCCAACAATGGTGACAGCACCCTACGAAAGGCTACTTCTAAAAAATGGAGTCTGTGTAGCTTTTATGCATCATTAGCTCTCAAGTAATATTTTAAAAACTTGTTCGCCACCTTCCGCCTAGACGAGACCCGAGTGGCCACACACAAATGGCTCCTCCGTTCCTGAGCGACCATGATCCTGGAGGCCCAATGACTACTTTCAGCACCCAGCGGCTTCTTGCAGAAATGCCTTTAGACTGTGAACTAAACAACAGCCCCATGCTGCCCCGGGCGGGGAAAGGTTTTTCTCTCTCGGCCTTTCCTTTTGCCCGCAGCGTGGTTACCACCATCTTGTAGAGCCCACTAAACAGAGGTATGAGTGCAATGATACAACTTCTGGAAGAAATTTCTCTGAACTTAACTACTAAATACCAGAAATCCACAATATGCTCTTCATTCTCAGCAATGGAAAACATATTATCAAATGATGCCTTTTCGGCATGTCTGATTTTGGGGGGGGGAAATTCCAAATAATCATAGCTAGTTTTCTGTTGAAATATTGGATGTAATCAAAGTAAAGAGAGATTAAAGTGAAAATCATCAGCTACACAGGCAGGGAGTGGGGTAGGATGGGAGGTATACTTGGGTTCTTGGTGGTGGAACATGTGTACTGCTGAAGGGATGGGTCAGTCATTATATGACTGAGACTTAAACCTGAAAGCTTTGTAACTTTTCTCATGGTGATTCAATTAAAAAATAAAAAAATGAAAAAAAAAAAACTTGTTTAGTTCAGGGGTTGGGATGACAGAACAGCTGGAAGGGTGCTTGCCTTACATGCAGTGGACCCGGGATCAAACACCAGCATCCTATACTGGTCCTCTGTGTAGGATAACATTGGTTTGTCCTTCCTCCCTTGCCACAAGGAGCTTAGGTTTAAGTGATTTGGAGACATTCCCATTCCTTTGTTTATCTGTAAACTCTTCTCTGCACCCTCCTTCCCAACCAGTTAATCACCTTTTCCCTAATCAGATTCTGTTATCTTGTAAGATCAGATTCTTCTAAGAACTCTGAATTCATATTGTAAGTTAATGTCTTTTGCATAGTTTACCTTAAAGCAGGGTCCCGACAAGGGACGGAACGGACCCAGGGCAAGCTGTGAGCTACCCTGGCATCGAAATGGGCCAGGCCAAAGCGCCACAATACTCAACTATAAGTTGAGGGCATGATCATGGACAATGCTGTCATGATCCAAAGGTAACGATGAGATTAGGACCCTGCTGGGGTTAGGAAGATTAACCTGGCCTGAGGACTGTGGTCTGGAATGTATAATGAGATGTCCTCAGGAAGAACCAAACTTTAAGTTTATATCTCTTACCCTGCTCATACAGAATGACATTGCTAGAAACATTAGAAGTAGATTTACTACAACTATTTAAGTGGATTACTAGTTGAGGAAAGGAGAAAGCGACACACCCTTGTTCGGATCCCAGCCTTGAGCATATATCCTACTAATCTTCTTAGATGAGATTTTGTCCTTGAGGAGTGGTCTTACCTCTTTGTTGATGTATTAATGTTCCACCCACCTTTGTGTTACCACCCTATGTGACTGCTATATAAACTAAGACTGTAGAGAAGAGACAGAAGCAGGGGAAGACACAGAAGTTTCCTTGGGACATAGACACACCCAATTACTTCATCACTGTCTACAGTGTTCTCAAACTGCAGTGGCTTTAATGAATGTATCCACAAACAGGAAATGCCACCAAGTTTCAAGAATTACTATCTAGTCCTTTACACAAAGGGTTTGCCCACCTTCGAGATTACTGAAGCCATATTCCATCTTTTTATTTATTTTTATCTTTTCATGCCAGATAAGCATAAAAAGACAACCTTCTCTTGTTTTTTTTTTATAGTAGTCCAACAGAAGGGATGTCTATAGGTGAAAATCTAAACCTGGACCAGGCTGGTGGCCTCTACTGATGTTCCCTAAGGCCAGGATTCCTCAGAGTGGAAGAGGTAGTGATCACTTTTCCAACTGCTCAGGAAGTTCAAGGTTAACAGGAAAGAAACTGCATAATTCTTTGACTAAATTGAAATACATCTTGCTTTTCTTCAAGTTAAATATGATGATCAAATAAATAAGTTATAATCTAGTTAGTTATATACTTTATTAGTTAAATATGTTACATAGTAATTAATATACTCTACTAGCTAAAATATAAGTTGTATTCTTACTTCTGAGAGCAAACTCTCCAGAGACATAGGGTCCATCTTGCTGTAGACATTCCACAGATTCAAGCTCACATCTTGCAACTGCAACACAAGGACAAAAAACAGTGAAGGGACTGTGTCAGTATCATTAGGACACACAGAACTCATTTCATTTCAGTTCAGAAATGGCTCTTGGTGAAAACTTAAATAATAGCATAATTGGGGTTGGACCGATAGCACAGAGGGTAGGGCGTTTTCCTTGCATGCAGCCGACCCAAGTTTGATTCCCAGCATCCCATAGGGTCCCCTGAGCACGGCCAGGGGTAATTCCTGAGTGAAGAGCCAGGAGTGACCCCTGTGCATCGCCAGGTGTGACCCAAAAAAGCAAATAATAATAATAATAATAATAATATAATAATATATAAAAGTTTCACCAATTACACTAGAAACTACACACATTAATGAATGCTGTCCCACAGAAGAAAACTATAATTCCAGAAATTTGGTACATCATTTGAACATTTTCAATAACACAAACATACACACATATATGTATATACATATGTATATATATATATATACACACACACACGAATAGTTAGCTTTTGTTTTGTTAAATAAAAACTTAATCAATATATATCCATGATTTAAACAAAAAAACTTAACTAGTACTAGAAATTAATTCCTGCTTCAATCCTACACCCCCAACACCACCCCAGTATCACTCTTCAGAAGTAACTACTTAGAAGTCTTAAATTTTTGTTTTTTAAAAAATAGTCTGGGCTACATTCAACAGTGCCACATTACTCTCAGTGGTGTTCAGGAAACCTTGTGGTACTGGGAATTCAAACCTGGGGTTCCCACATGCAAAATATGTGCTCCAGCCCTATGTGCTATTTCCTGGGCCCTGGCATCTTTAAATCTTTTCTTTCTGGTAGCTACCTCCATATTTTAATATAACATGATTCTATGACTCTCTCTCTTTGGAGGATTATCTCTCAAGTAGTGCTGAGGAGAACTGGAGGTCATTCCTGATGATGTCTGGCCTGGTGCTCTGGGCTAGCAGTGCTGGGGTGTCATTCTAGCAGTGATTGGGGATCATATGGTATCAGAAATTCAACTTGAAATAGAGGCTGGAGAAATGTACAGTGGGTGGGGCGCTTGTCTTGCACACGGCCAACCCGGGTTTGATTCCCAGCATGCCGTAAGGTCCCCCGAGCAACGCCAGGAGTAATTCCTGAGTGCAGAGCCAGGAGTAACCCTTGAGCATTGCTAGGTGTTGGCTCCCCGGCCCAAAAATTCAACCTGGGGCTTCTGCACACCAGGCATGTACTCGAGCCTTTAAGCTATTTTCCCAAACCCTTATTGTTTCTTGATTTATCAACTTAGAAATTAAACACCCATTTATTACAATCTTTCCATATACAGCATCCAAATATGAAAATCTCTTTTTTACATATCTAAGTGTGAGTGTTGCCATCAATGTGTTCATTTTGCATGTTACACTTCCCATATCTCATTTTTTTATTTCCTTTTCTTTTCCAGTTCTGGGGATTATCCCAGGGCCACGTACAAGCCAGACTTTCACATTGCTTTTTACAAATTCCATTCTTAAAGGGTAAAGATAGCTTTTTCTTAATTTCAATTTCTCGAAAACCCCTTTTTAATTTATTATTTAGTTGGGATTGATGGCTGGGGGCCACACCCAGTAGTGCTCAGGGCTTAATTCTGGCTTTGTGCTCAGGGACTACTCCCGACAGGGCTTGTGGGACCATAATATGGGGTGTCAGGGATCAAATCCAGGTTAGATACATGCAAAGCAAGTGCCTTACCCATTGTACTATCTCTCTGGCCCCAGAAAATGTCTTTTGAAAAGCATGCCCGAGGACAGATCAGGGGTAGATCACCTGTCTTGCAGGCATGGGCTGTAAGTTTAACTGCCTGAGCACTGGCCACTGTACCACAAGAGGCACCACAATTTGGAACAGCTCTAGCCATGGCATTATTGCAGCTCATGGTGTGTAGAGGAAGCTCAACCTAAGAGCATGGCACCTGATGAGCACCGAAACAAGTGTGTGAGAATCACAATTAAGAGTGTGCCACTTCCGAGTCATTTGCAGCACCAATAACGAAGAGAAGAGGGAAAAATAAAAAAAATCAAAGTATGTTGATCTATCCCTGCAACTACTATGCTGTGGTCTCTTATATTTTATTTATTTAATTTTATTTTTCTTAGGCTTTAGGCCACACAAGGCAGTACTCAGTGATTATTCCTGGTTCAGTACTCAGGAATCATTCCTGGAAAGATTCAGGGACCATATGGGGCACTGGGGAATTTTTTTGGTTTTGGGATACAACCTGTGATGCTCAGGGGTTACCCTTGGCTCTGCACTCCTGGTGATGCTCAGGGGACCATATGAGATACAAGGGAACGAACCTAGGTCTGTAAGGCCTTACATGCTGTACTATCTCTCTGGCCCATTCTCATATTTTGCTGAACATTTTCATAAACCCTATTCTATGCCTTTAATATGCTTATCTTGTGTCTGTCTGTGAAAAGGTGAATTAGTGTTCATGCTATCATTACACATACTACTGAGAAGTTTGCTATTACTGCAACTTCTCTTTAAGAAGCTAGTTGGTATAAATTTACACTATCAGGTCACAGTTTCAGCAGTCAGAGAATAAGAGGGAAGCTGGAAGCTGGAAGCAGAGACTAGTCCCAAAAGAGGAACTTTCCTGTACTGATTGCCAAGAAGGAAGATTTCCTGATATTCACAAGCCAGTCTGGCGTACCCTAAACACAAAGTAAAAGCTTGTGGCTGTGGCTTCATTTCTCATCCATTTCTCATCTCTTCCCCCTATCAGGGGTTAAAAAGGCATGAAAAAAAAAGGGGACATGAGGGGCTGGAGCAATAATATAGTGGGTAAGGCGTTTGCCTTGCATGAGGCTGACCTGTGTTCAATTCCCAGTGTCCCACATGGTTCCCCAAGCAACTCCAGAAATAATTCCTGAGTGCTGAGCCAGGAGTAACCCCTGAGCATTGCTGGGTGCGACCCAAAAAAGCAAAAAAAAAAAAAAAAAAAAAAAGGCACGAGAGGGCAGAAACACATGTGTTGCTTGCAGGAATGCCAGGTTCAATCCCTGGCACTGCATAGTCCCCTGCACACTAGAGAAAGAAGCTCCTGATCACTGTGCCAACACTATACCTAGAGTACCACTGGGTCTGTCATGGCTCTCCAGTGGTTCTTTTAAACTTCAAAGAAGGCAAGAGTCCCTCTAGTCCAGGCAAACATTAGGTCTTCAATATAGGAATCATAAATTACTGATCCCTAACCTATAAGAAACTACCATGGGCAGGGTAAGAAAGGAAATGAGGCTGCGGAAGGAGATGGGAACTCGTTGACAATGAGAAGGAAAGTATGTAAGAATGAAAATTAGGGGTAGGAGCAGTAGTACAGTGAGTAGGGCATTTTCTTTGTATGTGGCCAACCCGGGTTAAATCCCCAGCATCCCACATGGTCTCCTGAGTACCACCAGGAGTGATTCCTGAGTGCAGAGCCAGAAGTAACCCCTGAGTATTGCCAGGTGTGGCCCTGAAACAAAACAAGAATGGAAATCAACAGCTAGAGAGAAGCGCCAGCTCTAACAGTGAACTTCAGTACACAGTGCAGGCTGCCATCTTATCACCATCTATCCCAAGTACACATCCCAACACAGCCACCCTAGAGTAAGGACGGGTACCAAGCAGTAAAGGCTTGGGCAGGGCTTTTGAACCTTTTGGATGTGACTTCACTGTGTGATGCAGCTGGAGGCAGGGGCTAGAAAGCCCAGCCCAGATGGGCCACATCAAATGAGCAGCCTCCAGAGCTAATCTGACTGGAGCCCATGATTCAGAGACACATACTGGACACCAGATCTGCCCCTCACTGGCTATCAGCTCTCTGTCTTTGGGAAGTTCATTTTAATCTCTCTAAAATAGGAGTCATGACACAACACCCAAAAGGAGAGAGACAACAAAAAAAGAATGCCCTGCCACAGAGGCGGGGTGAGGTGGGGGGGATGGGATGGGGGATGGAAAGGATACTGGGGTCATTGGTGGAGGAGAATGACACTGGTGGAGGAATAGGTACTTGAGCATTGTACGACTGAAAGACAAGCACGAAAATATGTAAATCTATAACTATACCCTCATGGTGATTCATTAATTTAAAAAAATAATAAATTTAAAAATAAAATAAAGTAAAATAAATTTGCCCAGATTAAAAAAAAATAGGAGTGGTGAGAGAATTTACTTTATAGACTGCCCACTCGAACAAATCGATGAGCAGCGGGATGACAGTGACAGACTTTCTATAAGAATTAAACTTGTATGGGGCTGGAGCGATAGTACAGCAGGTAGGGCGTTTGCCTTGCACGCAGCCAACCTGAGTTCGATTCCCAGCATCCCACACATGGTCCCCTAAGCACCGCCAGGAGTTATTCCTGAGTGCAGAGCCAGAAGTTAACCCCTATGCATCAATGGGTTTGACCCAAAAAGCCAAAAAAAAAAAAAAAAAGAATTTAAACTTGTATCAAGGGTTTAAAACCTCCTGGACTATAGGAAGTGCTCTGTTAAACTGGCTAGCATATATCACCGTATCACTGTCATCCCATTGCTCATCAATTTGCTTGAGCGGGCACCAGTAACGTCTCCATTGTGAGACCTGTTCTTACTATTTTTGTCATATCGAATATGCCACAGGTAGTTTGCCAGGCTTTGCTGTGTAGGCGGGATACTCTCAGTAGCTCGCCGGGCTCTACGAGAGGAACGGAGGAGGAATCGAACCTGGGTCAGCCACATGTAAGGCAAATGCCCTACCTGCTGTGCTAGCTTATATAATAAACTAAAAATAAATGACTGTCATTGCTAAAATTTTCTTTTCCTCCCCAACTCCTATGACCTGTCTCCCTTCAAGCCTAAATGAGACAGTATCAGGGGTAGATCCTACAATAATGTCAACAGGGCAGGTCTCTGTGGGCCTTCTGCTTATAGTCAGTGTGAGGACATAGTGGGTTTTAAACGTTTTTTTAGGGGGCTCACTCCTGGCTGTGTTTAGGGTTTACTGTTCACAGGCTGGGGGAATATAGGATGCCAGAAATCTAACGAGTCAGAATCATGCATGGCAGGTGCTGTACTGGCTGTACTATCACGCTGGCCCCAAGAATACAGTGATTCTGAAGTAAGAAAAATGGAGTTCAAGTTGCATGCCTACACCATTTCAGCTAGAGCCATGCCCACTCCACATTACAGTCTGCCATGCAAATCTCCACTTATTTCCTAGGGAAGTTATTACTATAGAGAGGTTGAGGAGGAGGAGCAAGAGGAGCTTTCTGGGTGGTCCTTCCAAAGGAGGAAGGAAGACCACTTATTAATAACAATATGTCCCCACTCCTAGCATATCATGTTCCCTATTGCTGACTTCCTGTGTTGGGAGCAGGTCGCCTGGGTGGGGTTTCATGGAAGCATGCAGATGCCTGTGGTGTTGCTGCTGTCCTACCAGGCCATCCTTTCCAATGCCCTAAATTCGGTCATTAATCCACTTATCAAATATTTACTGGTGAGATGTAAAGGATACTGAAAAGATACTGGTCTTTTCCATGGAGGTCAACCTCTCTGGTACACTGTACTTATAAAAAAAATGTTTACAATGTCCCTTCCATTGTTCTTTTTAGCTTAAAAAAAAATTGGTTTTGGGTGCCACACCTAGGGGTGTAGTCATTCCCCTGGAGGGTGGGTAGGGGGACTCTGAAGTATCAAGGCTCCAGCATGAATGCAGGAGCTCTAGCACTTTGAATTATCTCCCTGAACCACCTTCCACTGCTCTTAAATAGGTCTCAAATTATAAAATAGAAAAAGCAATATGACAAGAGACTGGGGGAAGGTTGGCGAATATATGAATGGGAGTATATGAAAAATGTTTGGAACAGAGGACCATAAAGTCAGAGTTGGTTTAGGGCCCTAGAGGGGTAGGCTAGGAGAACAATGAACTCAGAAAAGGGAAAAGATAGGCAGGACAGATAGGAACACCCCAAAGAAGAGACACAAAAACTGAGCTTGAGAATTAGTCTTTTTGTTTCTTTTATTTTTTGGGGTGCTAATTAGGAATGAACCCTGATGACCCCCAGGGTACCACATGTGGTGCTGGGGGATCAAGTCAGGGTCACAGAAGATACAGATTCACACAAGGCAAGTACTTCTCCTCCTGGACTAGCTCTCCAGTCCCAGTGGGGACTAGGCTAAAACAACGACTTTCTATTTCAAGTCTTTCAACTTGCTCCATTGTCCCTGGAGTCATTGTCAGCTTTACTGTGTTGGATAGCAATCACGTCCACAATTATGGCACCTACATAAGAACAGCCCAATGGCAGGAAAAAAATAGGAATTGTGCTTTTCATATATACCTTGTATTTCATGGTGAAAAACCCATCTCCTCCGATGCCTTCAAGGGCAAAGGCTTGTACAATCGGCCACTTCTCCACGACAAACATATCAAATATCTGCAGGTGACCTAGAGGAATTAAATACAACAAGTATCAAATACCATCCTGAATTATAACAGTGCAAAGCTGATCTAATGTTATCGGACAGATAGCACTTCTCATAAATTCACTAAGGTCTCATGTAGGAAATAAAACTGAAACAGATAAAATGGTTCGATATTAAAATGAGAAATACAAAATGAAAGCTAAGGAAAATTCAAACTACAAAAAAGTTACAGAAGTTCAGATTTCTCTATAGTCTATTTTGCCATTCTGGTTTCCTAGGTAAATAAATAAATAAATAGTAGTCTGTTACATCTGACTTGCATCACTTAATGGACATAATTATTAACAGACCCAAAGTTGGCTCCTCTCCCTTACGAAGCACAGCCAACCAACTTTCTCAAGGGAAAAATACCAAATCAAAAATTTTCCTTTCTTCAAGTAATAGCTTTAGCATGTAAAAATTAAAAGAAAAAAAAAGATATACAAACTACTAAACTTGATTTAAGTCTGTATTTTTGTGCATAATTTTATTTTGCTTGGTTCTTGGTTTGGGGGCCATATCTGGCAATATTCAAGGCTTATGCGTGGTTCTATCCTCAGAGATCACTCCTGGTAGTGTTCAGAGGGCCATATGGTGTGCCAGGGATGGAACCTGGGTCCACTGCTGCAAGGCAAATGCCTACTGCAGTACTCTCTTTCTGGCACCACCTACACATAATTTATGAACCTCATTGTCAGCATATTTTTTGACAGCTACTCAAATTACTGTCTGCTACTACAGTAGCCTCATTACACACTCTACATATGATTACTGGTTCAGATTCAATGAGAGCTGTGGCACACCCCTTCTCAATTCTTCTAACTATAGGTGGCCTACTACATTCCTGCAGAAACTTCCATTATGGGTATGAACTTCATAGGCTAGTCTCTGAATCTCATTCTATCGGTTCTTTGTGTTTACCAACAGCAGGTTCCCAGCTACATGTCTCCTGAGAAGGGTCGCTAGATTCTCGGGGTGACTTGCTGTTAGACAGTTACCTTGGGAGCTGTAAGGAATGCCAATTCGACTACAGTCTCGAGTCATGTCCACAAAGCTGGCAATTTTAAATTCTTCTGCAGCTTCTTCATCTTCATACTAAAGGGAAATTGACAGGAAAATATGCTTAAATAAGAATATCACAGCAAATCCTGTATTTTCTCTGCCCCCCTTCTTTTTTTAATCATTCGGCATGGTCCCAAGTGGTATCACATCCAATAGGGTGCTCCCAATGGTCAAATTTTTCCTTCTTTCCAGAGTTCTAGACAGTGGGGCTGTCAAGAATGCCTTGGCAAAGGTGGGGGGCCACAGGGAATAAGCTCATGGTCTCACAGTCACCCCTGGTGCTTTTACAGCCCTTGAGCCTTCTTCCAGATCCCCAAGCACTGATTTTATATCTGCTGCTCAGAAGAAAATGCTATGCCCTTACCTCATACCATATACAAAAATCAACTCAAAGTAGATCAGAGGCCCAAACGCAAGAGATCTACATTGCTCTCAAAAACCCTTAAAACAGTTACACAGAAAAAAAGGGCTCAGAGTTCTTTGCCAGTTATCAGGTCACAATTTTTATAAAATCCTAATTCTAAAATCCCAACTTGATTTCTAGTCAACCTCCCTGAAAAGGGTTCAAAAGGAAACAGAAATACCAAGAAGTCCAAACACAAAGACATCACAAAGCTTATCAAATTCCTCGGGATCAGGCTCCTAAGAGCATGGGCCCGGGCCCGTGCTGTACATAGACAGGGGAGGCAGATTCACAAGCCCTTCAGTGGGGTCAGTTTGAAAAGTTCCTTTTGTCTCTTTTCAGGCATGCAATGCATCCAACTCTGGAGTCTCATCAGGGAGGTAGGGAACATTCCTCATTTGTGTAATCATATCCTGCAATGTGATTTCTTTTTTTTAGGAGCTTACTGCTCCAAAACTATACTTTTCCAAAAGAGCACAATGAGTAAAATAGGTGCCTAGTCTATTTCTTTTTTCCTCACCTCATTTTCAGTCATGCAGTGGAAATGCAGATTTCTCCAATGTGCCACATAAGGTAAGAGATAGCGATAGTTTACAGGATTACAGTACAGATGGACACTATCTGATTTTATCAATATAATTATATCTGCAAAAAAACAAAAGTGAACACAAGATTGTAAAAGGCATTTCCTCTTCTGCCCATGTAATCACCAAATTAATTAAAATTACTTCACAATGTAAAAAAAACAAAAAACAACTAAACTGAAAATTCTTTCGTCAGGCCACATGTTTCAGACTGTGGATGACCAAGGTATGAACAGCTGAGAGTGTGCTGCCATGCGGCTATCTGCTCTGGCAGCGCAGACACAAGATAATGCAAACAACTGGCTTTCTGTGTTTTACATGGTCAAATCCCTGGTACCGAACTCAACAGTGTGTTTCACTGCAGAGGTAAATATCAAATGCAGCTACACTAGCTAAAGCCATGGAGAAGGGAACTGCACATACGGGCCAGACTACAGATTTCCCTACAGAGCTATACCAGTATCAGGAGGAGTGCTTCCCCGAGTGGGCCACACTGCTCACAGCCGGGTCCGGAGGCAGTAGCCTCGGGTGCAACTTGGAGGGTAGTTGGGGTACTTTGTTTATTCAAGTAAAGAAGGGTTATCTTCAAGGGGTCACTGAGTAATTTTTTTGCCCTGGAAGGGGGACAGCAGAGCAATTGCGACCGGGAACCCACTCGTCTGAAGCTTTCAACAGTGTTTCCTCTGTCTTGCAGCAACCAGACTTGAAATCACCGTCTGCTTGGGGGAGGTTGCTCTGTACTGGGATGAACTCTGTACACAGGAAAGGCACGAGGAAGGAAACAGAGGCAAGTGCATGTCTTCTATAAATAGACCAGCAACTCAGATTTAAGGAATGCGGGATGGGTAAAATAAAGCAATTCCAAGGGTGCAAATCAAGTGAGATAAATTAAAATCCATGGACTGGGACAAATACGCAAGTGTTTGAATACTGAGAAAGTAGCCCCATATCCTGAAGAAAGGCAGGGACTCCATTTCCATGCCCCTGAGAAACCAGAACCATCAGGCTTCTCTCGAACAAGACGGAGCAAGGGAAGCTGCTGCAGAGGTGAAAGGATATCTGGGGCAATGCCCACACAGGCATGCAATGGGACTAAGTGAATGCCTACCTAGCTGCCTACCAAGGCCGACCACAGCTGTACCAGGCTCGAGGTTCCACATGTGGTTGGATCCAAGATGTACGAGGGAGAACCTGGTGAGCAGATCTGGCTACTGACCCTCAAAAGCATGCTTGAAGCAGGATGACAGGGGTAAGAAAACGCCCCCTCTCATTCCTTTCACACAGTTCTCATTCCCTTCATGCTCCTCTACAGACTCCAAAAGAACCCTGCCCTGGGACCAGAGCATAATAGTATAGCAGGGTAAATCCCAGTATTCCATATGATTCTCTGAGCACCACCAGGAGAAATTTGAGCACAGAGCCAGGAGTAATCCTTGAGCATCACCAGGTGTGGCCCTAAAGCAAAAAAAATATATATATATTTTATTTATTTTTTTGCTTTCTGGGTCACACCTGGAGATGCACAGGGGTTACTCCTGGCTTTGCACTCAGGAATTACTCCTGGTGGTGCTCAGGGGACCATATGGGATGCTGGAAGTCAAACCCAAGTCGGCCGCGTGCAAGGCAAACGTTCTACCTGCTGTGCTATCTCTCCAGCTCCTAATTTTAAATAAAAATAATAAAAGAACCTTTCTTCAACCTCAGGCAGCCTGCCTGTTGAGAAGAGCTGGGCGCAATATGGAAAAGCTGGAAGCCTTCCAGTGTAGACTGCATTACATGAAACATACTTCAAAGAATCAGAATCCTGGCTGGAAAGATAGTACAGTGGGGAAGGCGCTTGCCTGGCACATGGCCAATCTGAGTTCGGTCTCCAGAATCCCATATGGTCTTCCGAGGAGTGATTCCTAAGCACAGAGTCAGGAATAACCAGTAGTGTCTTCAGCGTCCAGGGATGGAACTCAGTGGTCAAGTGTTTGCTTTATATATGAGGCCTTGGGCTTTTTCCAGCACCAAAACCAAACAAATCTGTCTTCAATAATGCCATATGCCCCCTATAGGATCACAATGCCCCCACTCTATCTGAGAACCATTGTACCAGATCAATAAGAATCATTTTAACAGCTGATGTCTGCGTCCAGTGTCCCCTACTGGCTCTACAAGAGCTGTCCAGTTTGATCTGCCCATTCCTGCATCTCTGAACCCATCTGGCAGACAAGCCCTGGTGCAAAGAAGGTGACATCACCAATAGTTCCTGGGTGTCAGCCACAGCAGCTGCAACACAGGCTGAGGGCTCTGGGCTGAGAAAGAGGGACTGTAAAGCAAGAATACACGGTAAATCCTGCTCTATAATCACAGGCATCGTGTCACACAAAAAATAATTCCCAAAGACAGAGCAGGACAAAAGGCCTTTATCCTAAACTGAAGATCCACATGAAGTCTTCCCTGGACCCCACAGTCTCCTCCTTGACTCTAAACTGAAAGCGCTTTTATGGAACAACAGTGCATCAACTGAGCCTCCCAGCATGAGCAGCAGTGGGCAATGAGAGGCAAATTGGTACCCAGCCAAGAATACATACAGCCAAACATTGGTGTTCTGTTTCCTCCCTAAAGCTGATTTCCCCAGTAAATATATTCTGAAAATTGCTTGTCATCATTCACCAGGTGACCAATGAGAGCCTATTACTTAATCTATGACCAGGGAAGAAAGACAATTTTCACCAATTAAAAAAAGGTAAACATTTTCTAAGATGTCAGCTTCTTTGCAATGTAATCACAATTCTCCCATAAACACCTAATGAAATAAGGAGCCAAAGACATAAATCACCTCTCACATACTTACCATCCAGAACTTCTTCAGAAAACCCCGTTTTCTCAAAATCACTGGTATTCTGATTGTACAAACCAAACAGGAGATAGTTTGCCAGTTCTCTACAGCCCTCATTGTACCTGCTATCGATTCCTGCAAGGCAAAGAAGGTGGTTATCAGCTCTTGTGTCCCAAGGGCAAAGAGGCCCCTGGAATGTGCCTGGCTCAGCAAATCCCAGATGATTAAGTTAAAGGCAGCTCAGGAGGGGGGGGGGGGGGGTGGTGTGTGTGTGTGTGTGTGTGTGTGTGTGTGTGTGTGTGTGTGTGTGTGTGTGTGTACCACTGGCTAGTTATTTTTTTTATTGAGGTAATGATGATTTCAAAAGTGTAAATGTTTTATTTTGAGACAATGTTACACCCAGCACCAAAATGCCAATCTCCCCCCACCACTGATCTATAGGACCCTTCCTATCCACTCCCCAACTTGATCACCTCAATGCTATTGTCAGAGCCAAAGGTTTGCTTTCCTTGGCTACTGTCTAGTCCATGACTTTGTTTTTTATAAACCACATGAGTGAGATCATCTACTCATTTGTTTTTCTCCCTGTGACTTAGTTCGCTTAATAAGGCACTCTTCAATTCTATACATGTTGTAATGCAATGCAAGATTTCATCTTTTCCTATAACTGAGCAGTATTCCACTGTGTACAGAGATCATTCAGGACCAGAGGGATCCAATGCAGCCAACCAGGGTCAAATTTCCAGCACCCCATGTGGTTGCCTGAACCTTGCCAAGAGTGATCCCTGGGCAGAGAGCCAGGAGTTATCCCTGATCACTACTGGGTGTGGTCCTCAAAACAAACCATAAAGCAAAAAACAACAAAAACCAAAAAAACAGGGCTTAACAATTCAGTGCTACATGGCCCTTGACTGCTGGGTATTACTGAGGCCACCTTGATGGTAATAAGATGTTCCAGGCAACATCGAACAGTGCTTGGGGGCCTCCAGGGAATACCTGGTGATGCTCAGGGGCCAAATGGTGCTGGGGATTGAGTCAAGATCAACCACATGCAAGGCAAGCACCTTAACCTCTGTACCATCTCTCTGGCCCTACTCTATCTATATTTAATAGGCTGGGTCTTAACTAACAAAAATAATACTCTAATATTACAGTAACAAACAGGAAGGTCTTTTTACAAAACTGAATTCATAGTAAAGAGTCTCCACCCACCCAACAGTTGCAGCTGGAGAGAGAATGCATTAATTGTTTAGTGTTTGAATTTACAGTAGTCATTCCCTCCCCCACTCCTTCCCCCCTGATGGCTACAGCTGGGGAGAGGATGCATTAATTGTTCACTGTTTGAAACTTCTGGCTGGAATTCCAGAGGCAACACAAACTGTGTCTCCATGGATACTCACCAACCTCGAGACTGAGTAAGTGAAACTGGAATTCAAACCCAAACCTGCCTAGCTATGGATTGTATATTTTTAACCACTTTGCAAACTCCCCTTCATAAGTTTAAATATAATATTGTGAAATTAAAAACAAAAATTGGCACAGAATTTCTGAAGAAGGACAAATAAGAAGTTGGTACAGTTTAATTCTGAGGATAAACTGGGTGATGATGAACAAAATATATGACCTACAATTCCACATATTTTTTGGAGGTTGCAGGATTGCTGGGCCACACCTGGTGGTGTGCAGGAATCACTGCTTGTGGGCTCAGGGTACCATATGGGTTGCTGGAAATTGAACCTGGGTCAGCTGCATGCAAGTCTGCTATCAGTCAGGCCCCACATTTCCACTTTTATGACAATACTTTGGGTATAAGTATATATTATGGATATAAGGATTATTGCTAATGGAGAAAATATGGCACAGGAAAAAAAACAAGATATATTCTAAAGTAAAAATTTAAAAATTAGGGCCAGAGAGATGGCACAAGGAATGGAATACAAGCTTTATATATTGGAGCCCTGGGTTGGATCCCTCTATTCATGATGAATGCAACCCCAAGCACCCAGTTGGCAGTAGCCCCTGAGCATGACCAGGTGTGGCCCCAAAACTAACTAAATTTTTAAAAATAGATTAACTATACAGCAAATGTTTTCATTTGAATAATACAAATGTGAATTGACAATGTTGTATCTAAGGAGCATGATTAGTACCTTTAGTGGTTAGGAAGCTCTGAGTGTTAGTGGCACATTGTCTGAATTTTAAGTTATGTGATGTAACTTTACAATAAAAATAATAAAAATAACAATAACAATTAAAAACCCCTGAAAGAGGACCCGGAGAGACAGTACAGCAGGTAAGACATTTGCCTTGTACACAGCTGACCCAGGTTCAATCTCCAGCATCCCATATGGTTCCCCAAGCCGCCAGGAGTAATTCCTGTGTGTTGAGTCAGGAGTAAGCCCTGAGTACTGGGGAGTGTGGCTCCAAAACAAAAACTAACCAAAAAACAAACAAAACAAAAAATATGGAAGAATAAATAAAAGTTCAATTCTGCCACCGTAATACCCTGGGCAAGTTTGTTGCATCTCCCAGACTTTTCTTCCTGTCCTTTTTTAAAAAAGGGTGCTGTTAATACTGTTCTCTTGCATGGTCTCTATAAGGTACAATGAGATAACATGAGCAGAGTGCCAGGTCTGTGGAGAGGCTCCCTCTGTTACGGATGTCCCACCTAACCACATCAACACCAATAGGGAAAAAGAGCTAGAAGAAGGACATTAATTAGCTCAATGCTTATCTCAAAATGATACTATTATTAGTGTCTTCCCCAGGAATTTCTGCTGCCACAGCCCTGAGTCCCACCCTTGTTAAAACCACTGACCGAGGATGCAGAGGATCCCATCAGGCTGAGACTTGCTACTTTGGGTCAGGATACTCTGAACCTGGCGGAGTCGGCTGCAGCTGCAACAAAAACAGAAAACACACCCTGAGTGCTGTGCGCAAAGGCCTGGGGAGAAGGCACTGGTCCATATCTGGTCTGGATATCAGAACCATTAATGAATCATTCGGGAAGTGTTTGTTATCTTCTTTCCAGATTACACATTATTAGTCTTAAGAGGACATCTGGACTGTTAATTACAAACCGGACTGCCAGGGACTCTCTGACTCAAGGTGACAGCACCAAAGGCCCTCTCGTGGTCAATGCTGGACAGGACTTGGGACTCCAATTACTTCTTATTTTTGAGGATTATCAAAAATAAGATAAGGTTTCCACACTTATTGCTAACTGGTCCTCTTCTTACTTTCAAAACAAATCATAATTTTATCTAAGCACCCAAAAGAAGCTCTCATTGTCACAACTAAGAGAGTGCCAGCAGAGGCGGCACATGTCCCATTTCTGTGCAGGTCTATTACCACTTCCACTTTAAGTAACCTCCACGTCCCACAGTCCCATAGTGTGAAGAGAACTACCCCCAGATGTTATCATAATCTCTAAGAAGCTTCATTTTCTTTTTTTTTTTTTTTTTTTTTTTTTTTTTTTTTTTCTTTTTGGGTCACACCTGGCAATGCACAGGGGTTACTCCTGGCTCTGCACTCAGGAATTACCCCTGGCCGTGCTCAGGGGACCATATGGGATGCTGGGATTTGAACCCGGGTCGGCCGCGTGCAAGGCAAATGCCCTACCCGCTGTGCTATCTCTCCAGCCCCAAAGCTTCATTTTCTTTATATCAACCCTTTCTCCTACCTATTGATCCTAGAGAGGCGCTCGATTTCCTGCAGGAAATGCTTCCACTGCACATTTCCCCAACACCTCCAAGTTCTGGGATCCGCCTCTTTATCACTGGTTGCTAAAGCTCTCCCATTTACTTTCCATTTCAGGTGACACATTCCTTTTCAGTTGATTATTAACTAAGATTCTCCACAAACCAACTACATGGATTATCCATCCATGATAATCACACCTCATCCTTTCTCCTCAATCTGCTCCAGAATGTGGCCTTTTACACACCCAAGCAGAAGTATTTTCAGCCACACAATACTATTCCCCTCCCTGAATATTTTCCCCTCCCCATCTCATTCTTTTTTTTTTTTCTCCCCATCTCATTCTTCCTGATGATACATCACCCAAAGTCATCTAGTCTATGACTTAGTCTATGACAAAAACTAGTCTATGACTTCCCTCGTGATGTTCGCAATTTTCTACCTATTACTAAAACCAAAGACAGTAACCCCTTCAAAAAACCTCTACTGACTAATACTTACTTATGAAAGCGAACATAAAAATTATTAACAAAATGTTAGCAAATAGAATAACAATACACAAAAAGAATTATAAAATATGACCCTTCCAGAAGGGTTTGTCCCTGGGATGCAAATCTGTATCATTATTGGTTTAAATCAATAAAGTCCATTATATTAACAAGTGAAAAAAGAAATCGTATCATATTAACCATATGATGCAAAAAATAATAATAATACTAAAAAAATTCACCACCCATTGACCAAAATACAAAACAAAACTCAGAAAACAAGGAATTGGTGAGTTTCTTCAACATGATAAAAGCATCTACAGAAAGCAAAATTCCAAGCAAAATTTGAAATCGTACTTAATGGTGACAAGGGAAGTAAAGGCTTTCCCCCCCAGCAAACATGAATTTTTGGGAAACTACATCCACATGCAAAATAATGGACTGGGACACTGATACTATACTACATATGTGTATATATATATAGATATATATATAATTTAAGTCAAATTTAATAACTTTGAGAAAAAGCATAAAAACAAAAATAAGCTTCTAGGAAAACCTTCATGAATCTGGATTTGGCAATGATTCTTGCAATACCCATGCAAAAAAAGGCAACATAAGAAAAAGTATGTAAATTAAACTTTAACAAATTGTTTTTAAAAAGACAAAACAATACAGGACATAATTAGCAGAAAGAAATGACAATCCAAAGAAAAAAAATAATTGTGAGAAATGAAATAAAAATCCTATATCAGAAGCTAATTCCAGAATACAGAGACAAACTGATTCAAAATGAGTAACAGGCTTGAACTTTTTTCCAAAGAAGATATAGAAATGGACAATAAGTGCAAGAAAACATGCTCAACTTACTTATCATTAAATCACTAGTGCTTTGGTGATTGCATTAGAAATGCAAATCAAACCACACCACTCCCACATAAATTAGGATCGTTACTAACAACAACAAAACCACCCCAAAATAACAAGTGTTACAGAGGACGGCAAGAATCAGGGCTCTTGTATGCTGTCGGTGGGAAAGTGAAACAACACAGCTGCCAAGGGAAACAGTACAGCAGCTTCTTAAAAATTAAAAATAGAGTACACCCTCCCCAAAAAGGAAAACAACTAAAAGCAAAGTCTCAGAAAGAAATTGTATTACCCATGTTCACAGAGAGCATCCTGTCCGCACAGCAGAACCTGGCAAGCTCTTCGTGGCAAGTTCAATATGCCAAATACAGTAACAATGATAGGTCTCATTCCCCTGGCCCTTAAAGAGCCTCCAATGTGGCACCGCTGGGAAGAATGAGTAAAGAGAGGCTGCTAAAATCTCAGGGCTAGGACGAATGGAGATGTTACTGGCACCCACTGGAGCAAATCGGTGATCAATGCGATGACAGTGATACAGTGGTGCAGCATTATTAATGATAATCAAAGGCAGACATAACCTGTGTCTATCCAATATGTAAGTACTTACTTACAATGGAATACTAAGTCTTTAAAGGAAAGGAAATTATTGGGGTCTTGGGACAGGCTCAGCTGTACTTGAAGTGTAAGAGTCTGGGTTTGATTCCCTGTACACTATAGTACTGCCATCCAGTCCCATTGTTCATTGATTTGCTTGAGCAGGCAGCAGTAACGTCTCCATTGTGAGACTTGTTGTTACTGTTTTTGGCATAGCGAATACACCACGGGTAGCGTGCCAGGCTCTGCCGTGCGGGCAGGACACACTCAGTAGCTTGCTGGGCCCTCCAAGAGGGACGGAGGAATTGAACCCGCGTCAGCCACATGCAAGGCAAACGCCCTACCCGCTGTGCTATCGCCCCAGTCCAATTGATTCCTTGTACCACCAAAAAATAAATAAATAAATAAACATAAGGAAAAAGAAGAAATTATGACATATGTCTGAACCTTAAAATGTTGAGGTTAACTGAAATAAATCAGACACCAAAAAACAGCATATGATTCCACTTTTTTTTGTTGTTGTTGCTTTCTTTTTTTTTTTTTTTTTTTTTTTTTTTTTTTTTTTTTTTTTTTTTTTTTTGCTTTTTGGGTCACATCCAGCGATGCTCAGGGATCACTCTTGGCTCTGCACTCAGGAGTTACCCCTGGCCGTGCTCTGGGGACCATATGGGATGCTGGGGATCGAACCTGGGTTGGCCGAGTGCAAGGCAAACGTCATACCCGCTGTGCTATCACTCCAGCCCCCTTGTTGTTGCTTTCTGGTCCACACCCAATGGTGCTTGGGACTTACACCTGGCTCTGGCTCTGCACTCAGGGATCACTTCTGGTGGTGCTTGGGTGCTTGGGATCGAACCCAGGTTGGCCATGTGCAAAGTGAGTGCCCTACCCTGTATCATTTCTCCAGCCCCTTATGATTCCATCTTATGAGAAACCTCGAATAGAAAAATTCACAAGCAGAAAGTAGAATGATGGTTGGGGCTGGAGCGATAGCACAGCGGGTAGGGCGTTTGCCTTGCACGCGGCCGACCCGAGTTCGAATCCCAGCATCCCATATGGTCCCCTGAGCACCGCCAGGGGTAATTCCTGAGTGCAGAGCCAGGAGTAACCCCTGTGCATCGCCAGGTGTGACCCCCCCCCCCAAAAAAAAAAGCAAAAAAAAAAAAAAAAGAAAGTAGAATGATGGTTGCTAGAGGCTCAGGTTAAGTGGAGAATTAGTCTTGGAGACATGAAGTTTCAGGTTTGCAAGATTAAAAATTTCTGTGCATGGAGAATGTTGACTGCAGCACAACTTAAATGTGCTTCTGTTTTTTGCAGGTTGGAGATGGAACTCAGGGTCTTACACATGCAAGTCAAGTGTTCTACCGCAGAGCCACATATGAATATGAGTGTAATTAATGTTACTAAACTGTACACTTATGAATTATATAGTGGTAAATTAAATTTTTTCCTCTTTTTTTTGTTTTTTTTTGGGGGTCACATGTGTTGTTTTGGGGGGTCAAACCTGTTCAGAGGTAACTCTTGGCTCTGCACTAAGGAATCACTCCTGGTGGTACTCAGAGGATCATGTGGGATGCCAGGGCCCACATGAACCCACAGAGGCCACATGCAAGGCCTTACCCGCATACTATCTCTCCAGCCCAAGGTTGTAAATTTTGCTAGTTGTATTTCAATTAAGAAATTGTAATGAGGGGCCAGGGTGATGGTACAGTGGGTAGGGCACTTGCCTTACAGACAGCCAACCAGCATTCTATCCCCAGCACTACATATGATCCCCCGAGCATCATCAGGAGTGATCCCTGAGCACAGAGCCAGAAGTAAGTCCTGACACAGTCAGGTGTGACTCCCAAATACAAAATGAACAAACTAAAAAATAAACCCAAGAAATTGTAATGGAAAAATCATCGAAGTTAGTAAAATAAAAACAGAACTCGTGTGGCTGGAGCAATAGCACAGCGGGTAGGGCGTTTGTCTTGCACGTGGCCCGACCCGGGTTTGATTCCCAGCATCCCATATGGTCCTCTGAGGACTGCTAGGGGTGATTCTTGAGAGCAGAGCCAGGAGTGACCCCTCTGCATTGCCAGGTGTGACCCATAAAACAAAACAAAACAAAAAAAACCCCACGGAACTCGTCTATAAAGGAGCATAAATAAACAAAATGCAACATATGAACCCAAATTTGATTAATCTAAAATAAAGCAAACAGGACTACAGAGAGCCAGAGCAACAGTATACCAGGGAGGCCATTTGCCTTGCACGTGGTCCACCCAGGTTTGATCCCTGGCACCCCATATGGTCCCCTGAGCACCACCAGGAGTAATTTCTGAGTGCAGAGCCAGGAGTAATCCCTGAGTATTGCCAGGTGTGACCCAAAAAGCAAAAACAAAAAACAAAAACAACAAACAGGACTGGCGCTAGAGCTCACTGGACTGAAGCACATGCTCGGCATGAGGGAGGCACAGGTTTGATCCCATCGCCACACAGTCCCTGAGCCCCACCAGGAGTGACCTCCCAAGCACAGAACCAGGAATAGTTCCTGAATAATGTTGGGTGTAGCCGCCAAACCAAACCAAAACCAAAACCAAAAAGGCTTACATCCATGAAGGAAAAACTGGATAGAATTTGATGATAGTAGGGAATACTGATAATTTTGTTAGACAATGTAGTTATGTAGTAGAATATCCTTTTAGCAAACAAATGAGAGAATATTTAGAAGTGTGATACTGCCTGCAATTTACGTGAAAAAAAGATTTTACAGAAAAATAAGAAAAATAAAAATAAAGGTAATGTACATTATGACAAATGTTAATTTTTGTTGACTCTAAGCAGTGTAGGTATAATTTATTACCTTTTTGGGTGTAATTTTATTACACCAAAAAATTACCTTTTTTCTCTGTTGTTAGCTATTTTCATAATAATAAAATCTGGGACTGCAAATAAGGGGAGACATATGGAGTAACTTAGGGTTTTAGAAAAAACAGCACAAAAATGACATCATGATTACAGAAAGTCAGAGATGTAACTTAGAGGCAATATGCATATTCTGCATGTAAGAGGCTCTGGGTTCAATGCAAGATCAAGAAAGGGAAAGAGGAAACAGAGGGAGAGGAAGGGAGCAAAGAAAGGAAGGAAGGAAAGGGAAGAAGAGAGGAGAGGAGGAAGAGAGGCAAGCAGAAGAAGAGTGGAAGGGGGAATGGAAGGAAAGAAGGGTTGATGCAGGAACAAATCAAAGAATAAAAAAGCTTTCCCACTCTCCCTGGGAAATTAGAAGCTTGCTTTTCCCCAACTTTTCTTGTTTAAATGAAGGACTAATCTTGCATTCACTCTGCACTAGAAATATTTCATCCAGCTGGTCCTTTGGCTCACTTCCTGTCCGGACAGTAGGCTGACAGGTTGCCAAGGTCAGCAGGAGCCCCCTGGTTTTCAAACACACAACCAGTGGTGACAAAAGTAGGAGAGGGTCACATGACCAAGAAAGAAACAGCTCTCCCACTGGGGCTGTGGAACACCAAAGACAGTATGAAGAGGAGCAAAAAAGTTTCTTTTCCACAAGTACATAGGAAAATGAGGTGAAAGCATAGTTTTAAAAATAGAAAATTCTTGGGGCTGGAGTGATAGCACAGCGGGTAAGGCATTTGCCTTGCACGCGGCCGACCCGGGTTCAAATCCCAGCATCCCATATGGTCCCCTGAGCACCGCCAGGGGTAATTCCTGAGTGCATGAGCCAGGAATGACCCCTGTGCATTGCCGGGTGTGACCCAAAAAGCAAAAAAAAAAAAAAAAAAAAAATAGAAAATTCTTTTCTCTTCCCAGAGGAAAACATTATCCTAATTAATATCTTATTTTCTTGTTAAACACCTAAAACAAAATTCAGTTCTTTTTTTTTCCTTTATACATTTTCTTGCTTCCCCAATTTAATATTTAACCAGAGCACAGCCTATTATTTGTCCACAAACCATTAAACTTGCTACCTACTAAAACCTTTACCTATTAAAAATACAGAAATAAAACAGGAGACAAAGAAAAGTTAGTTAAGGCACATGCCTTCCATGCAGCCAATCCTGGTTCAGCCCTGCCACCATATGGTCCCCAGCATTGCAGGGGCTCCTGCACCACAGGACGCTCCAAGCACCACAGGATGTGGCCTGGGTGGCCCTGGCCACTGCTGGGGATCCCTGGCACCACAGGGTCCTCACTGCACCATATCCTTGGGTCCTTCCACTGACATGGATAGTCAAGAATCACAAGTGGGGCCCCTAGGCCTCCTCCTTGAGAGGCTGAAAAACAAAACAAAACAAAACAAAACTAAACTAAAAACCAAAATCCAAAAACACCTGGTAAGTATAAAGAATGTCACAATCATTCTTCCTCAGCACCAAAATTAACCACATTAAGTTTTGCTTTTTTGCTTTCTTATCTACATTAATGCTTTTTAAAATTTTGCAGGCAAAACATTTCTTTATTTTTTAAAAAAAGTGTTATACGAAACTACTCTTTTCACTGAGTCACCTGGGAGTGCTAGAGAAATAGCACAATGGGCTATGCACATGCTTTGTGGGAGGTCTGGGTCCAAATCCCAGCACTGCATCACTCCCCTGTCCCCAAGCATTATAGGAAGCTACCTCTGAGCACCAAGCTGGGAGTAACCTGAGCACCACTAGGAATGCCTGCCCCCAACAAATAAAAAACAACCCAAACCAACAGAGTCATCTGTGAAATCACCAGTATGAACCTGTACATCCATCCATTCTGTTCAGCAAGGGCATGGGGCTCTGCAGTTGATACTTGATTTGTACGCGTGAAGCCCTGGCCTCAATTCCCAGTATCATGAAGACAAACTATGTATGTACAGAAGCTTTCCAATATACACCAAGTCCAACAATAGCACTGTTTTTGTGCTTCTAGCTCTCCCAGAACACAGCTGGGACAGCAAATCTCTCCTTTAGCAAATCTCTCAGCAGACCCAACAGTTTACGTTAAATATGCTGCATGTATCCTATGCTTTCTATCTGATTTTCCTTAGATTAAGACTCAGAACCTAGACATGAGAGTTAACAGTCTGAAGAAACCAGGGGTTGGGAGAAAGGTCAAAGAACTGGAGTATATATTTACTTGGGTTCAGTTCCCAGCAATATGTTGAGAACATTCTTCAACATATGAAGAAAATATGTTGCAAATATTTTCTTCAAATTTCTAGACTTTGCTTATAGGCTCCTTCTCATGTGTAAATTAAGATTTTTTTTTAATATAAAGTACCTAGTTTTAAGGGGAGATGATTTGCCTTCCATCTGTTCTTTTGTTTTTTGGAGGTTTTTTTTGGTCTGCTTTTTTACTTTGCTTTTTGAATAACACCAGGCAATGCTTAAAGGTTACTCCTGATTCTGCACTCAGAGCACTCCGGGGAAATTACTCTGGTGCTTAGGGGAAATATGTGATTTCAGGGCTCGAACCCGGGTCAGCCACATGCAAGGCAAATGCTCTACCTGGCGTACTATCATATCACTGCAGCCCCCAAACTTTCTTCTTTTTAAACACCTCTATCTCATTTTAATTATTTGTGAAGCAGGAAGCCAACCAATTAACTCATAAACTCATTAAGAAAACAGGAATTCCAACTATTCATCAAGTTTTTCCATCAAGCACCAACTGTATATCAAACATTTTTGCTGCTGCTGTTCGGACTGCTAGAGATTTAGCTGTGAAGAAATTGTTTTTGGAAGGTGATCACACCCAGCGGGGCTCAGGGATTAGGGGTACTCCAGGCTCTGCGTGCAGGAATCACACCCGGTTGTGCTCAGGGGACTATATGGGATATGGGATGACAGAGATCAAACCTGGGTCAGCCACATGCAAGGCAAGCATTTTACTCTGCAGCACTACCTCTCTGGAACTGGAGCAATAGCACAGCGGGTAAGGCATTTGCCTTGCACGCAGCTGACCCACGTTCGATTCCTCCATCCCTCTCGGAGAGCCCAACAAGCTACTGAGAGTATCCTGCCCACAGAGCAGAGCCTGGCAAGCTACCCGTGGTGTATCTGATATGCCAAAAACAGTAGCAAGTCTCACAATGGAGACTTTACTGGTGCTGCTCAAACAAATCAATGAACAACAGGAAAACACTGCTACAGTGCTACAGTGCTACTATCTCTCTGGCCTCAAGCTGTTAAGAAATTTTCATGTTTTTTATTTTTAAATTAATTTTTTTGGCAAAAAAACAATTAAAAAACACTGTCACATAGTGATAAACAGATGTTTGAATCCTCAAATGTGGTGGACTGCCTGGCAGTTCTAAGGAGAGCTTCCAGAAGGTGTTGACTAAAAAGATTAAGACTTGAAGGGAATCTGACAGTACCCTGGGCAGTCTGGGCAAAGGTCTGTGGCACAGCAGGCAGAAAGTAACTGGAGATGAAGAGAAGAAAGGGGTGGCGATCAGGCTGATTTGGATCTCACAGTTTTCACTCAGAGCGATTTGACAAAAGAGACAAATTATATGAGAGTACCTGAATGTCAATAAGATGACTCTAAATGCTCTACTGAAAACCAAAGGGAGAAGAATGAACTGGGAGGCCAATTAAGACTCTACAATAGCAATATAGGCACTGGGCAATGATTTCTTTCACTTACCTTATATCAGCTGAAACTTACTATGTTAATTGGTTTAAATCGAGAATAGAGGGCTAGGGAGAGTTCAATGTGCTGAGTGCTGAGTGCAAGCTTTGCATGTGGAAGACCCAGATTCAATCCCTGGCACTGCATGGTACCCATAAGAGTGGGAGCAGTCCATAGGCACAAAGATGGGAGCAGAGGCTGGAGCAATAGTACAGTGGGTAGGGTGCTTGCTTTAAATGCAGAAGACCTGGGTTCGATCCCTGACATCCCACATGGTCCCCATGTACCACCAGGAGTAATTCCTGAGTATATAGCCAGGAGTAAACATCTGAGCATCACCAGATGTAGTGGTGAAAACAAAACAAAACAGAACAAACAAACAAAATACTGGGAGAAGTCCTTGAGCATTACTGGGTATAGACCAAATCCCAATAATAACAATAATAATGAATACTGGGGCTGGAGTAATAGTGTGGCAAGTAAGGTACTTGCTGTGCACACAGCAGACCTGAGTTAAATCCCCAACACCACATATATTAGACTCAGCATACTTTCCATCTGTTCCCCGGGTAACACACCCTGGGCCTGTCTTAGCCAAAGAATCTAATCATCCTGGAAACAAGCCAAGAGAACTGGAGTCCTTTCCTGTTCTAGATCTAGTAGAGAAATGGCCTTTAGGGTCACAGCACAGGGAGAATGAGGGCTTGGGCTGCAACAGCTACTGTCCCTGACTTTGGGAAAGTGTGTCAGTGAGAAGCAGAAAGGAGAACGGGCATTGATGGAGCCCACTGAGTGATAGCAGTTGTCACCTGCTGCCTAATCACCAAGGCTGGCCTGCTTCTTAAACTGTGAACTGCATAACTGAAACCAGAAATTGAAAAAAATCTGGCAACAGTAAAAGGTTTCTGAACACACTCACAAAAGGACCCAAAACTCATTCAAAATCACACACTTAAACAAATTCAAGGTGTTTCTGGTAGTATTTGCCCACATTGCATTTCTTGGACAAAAAAGGGGTAGTAAGTAAAAGTGTAAGAAGACCTGCAGACAGACATCTTTTGAAAGTGAATAAACCTTGAAGTTTCTTTTATCAACTGCCAAGCAGCTGCTGATAGGTCACCTTGTCTAAAATGGCTGAAACTGGTGCCCAATTATAATTCATATCTACATATATTTCAGAAATTGGGATATATGACACACTCCACAAATTAAATTCAAAAATTTCAAGTTACCCACAACAAACAAGAAAAATTATCTCTAAGTCTGTTCAATATATTCTAGTGTGACATCTTATTTTCTATTTTTTCTTCTTTTCTTTGGGTTCCCTGAGCATTCCTTATACAATCTGGCCTTTGTAAAGTTAGTTTCACAAGTCTACATTCAGAAAGCATCCACAATTACTTTCCATCACTTTGACTATTAAAAGCATGCCAAGTCTCAATGCAATGTGAAATACTGGTTTGTATCTTGGAATGAAAAAAAAAAAAGAGACTTTAGCACAAAAACTGGAGAAATTGAAAAAAGGTCTGCAAGATCTGAGCACTAAACTCCCAAGTAAACAAGAGTTTACAAAGTAAATGCTATTGTATCAATATTAATTTCTTAATTTGGATAAACAGACCATAATTATGTGCAGAGGTTAAAAGAAGCAGCTGGGTGAAGAGTACTCAGGATCATAATAATGTAGTACCTTACTAGCCCATCTATAAACAAAGATAATTTCAAAATAAATTTCAAACAAAAGACAAGTCAATGAGCTGCTATTTCCTCAAAGTAGGGCTTAGTATTCACAAAGAGTAGTCTCTTTCAGTTTTGAGAGTTACACCCAGAAGTGCTCAGAGTTTACTCTTGGCTCTGAGCCCAGGGATCACTTCTGGCTATGTCAGGGGACCATACGGGGTCCTGGGGATCAACCTCAGACAGGCTGCACATAAGGCAAGACACGGTCCACTGTACTAGCTCTACAGCTTCTTTCATTTTTGTTTTGTTTTGTTTGAGGAAGGGGGCACACCTGGCTGTGCTCTGGGATTATTTCTGGCTCTGCAATCAGGGATCACTCCTGGCAGTGCTTGGGGGACTATAAGTGATTCAGGGATTGAAACAAAATAGGCTGCATGCAAGGGTTACCCCCCTATACTATTTCTCCAGTCCTGCAGAGATAATATTTTAAAATAAATGGCAACTTATTTTTAAAAAGTTTTTTCTTTCCTTTCCAAATTCAGAATGAAAACCACAATAATTTAAGCAGTAGGACTCTTGAGGGAATCCTTTTTTTTTTTTTTGCTTTTTTTTTTGGGGGGGGGGCACACCCAGAGATGCTCAGGGGTTACTCCTGGCTTTGCACTCAGGAATTACTCCTCGCGGTGCTCAGGGGACCATATGGGAATTGAACCTGGGTTGGCCTCGTGCAAGGCAAATGCCCTACCCGCTGTGCTATCACTCCAGCACCTTGAGGGCATCTTTATCACCAGCCCTTCCAAAAGCTAGAACATCAGGAATTGGAGAGAAAGTATGAGGGTTAAGGTGCTCGCCTTGCATGCAGCAGACCCCAGTTGGATTCCTGGCACGGCATATGGTCCCTGAGCAATGCCAGAAGTGATCCCTGAGCACCGATTCAGGAGTAAGTCTTCAGGGGCCAGAGTGATAGTACAGCGAGTAGGGCATTTGCCTTGCACACAATTGACCTGGGTTCGATACCCAGCATCCCATATGGTCCTGAGTAAGCCTTCAGCACTGCAGTATGTGGTCCCAAAACAAAATGAAAAGAACACCAGAAGAAATGTCCCAGAGTGAGGAAACTGTCAAGATAATGAAAGCTATTAATGATACTGTGCTCACTAAGGGAGAGCAGTACACCATCATCTCAGGTATAAGTGAAAAGACAGATTTCTCGACCCTTGGGCCAGAAACAAGCAAACCCAGCAAACCCTTTCAGCCTCTGTAGGCACTGCACCAAATCTCCCTGGCCAGCATCCAAGCAAGTACAAAGGAGGGTGAAGCTTTCACATTTTCAGACATTCAAGGTCATGTTGCTCTGCTTTTTGAGCTTCCTTAAGGCAGGGACCATCTGCAGTTTGTAGGTCTACAGATCTGTAAAACCAAATCAGGAGCATAAGTATTGGCAACTGTCCAGTAAACATCACCTGAAGATATAATCTGCCTTGTGAGGCGTTACTAAAATGCTCTTTGTGGAACTCACTATTGTGAAAACCTGCTTACCAACTAGTTCACAACTAAGTCTTCACTTTCTGCATACCTGTGAAACTGAACAGTCTGGCTTCACCTGCATTTATTCTCTCTTCTTTCAATACACAACTAATGTCAGCAGGGTTTTGTAACAAGCTAACAGAACCTCATATTTAGTGAGTGCTGACTATGTGCCAGACACTGATTTTAGTACAAGGGCAAGCAATGTGGAAAATGGAAATTGAAAATATTCCCAGACCTGGCGGCTGAAACGAAAGTACTTTTGGTAGGGTACTTGTCTTGCACACGCTGACCCAGGTTCAATCCTCAGCATCCCATGTGGTCGCCGGAGCTCCACTAGGAGTGATCCTTGAGTTCAGAGCTAAGAGTAACCCCTGATCATCATCAGGAGAGGGGAAAGAAAAATAAACATGGTCCCAGACCTTTTGAATTTTATAGGGGAGGGGCTGGAGAGATAGTACAGCAGGTAGGGAGCTTGCCTTTCATGTGGCTAACCTGGGTTTGATCCCTGGCATCCCATATGGTCCCCCAACTACTGCCAAGAGTAACTGAGTGCAAAGCCACAAGTAATCCCTGAGCACTGCCAGGCATGTCCTGAACTTTTAAAAAATCTTTTTTTTCCAGGAAAAAACAAGGTTTTCTCTCCTTCCTTTTTCCTCCTCCCTCCCTCCCTCCCTCCCTCCCTCCCTCCCTCCCTCCCTCCCTCTCTCCCACTCTCTCTCTCTCTCTCTCTCTCTCTCTCTCTCTCTCTCTCTCTCTCTCTCTCCTCTTCCCCTTTCTTTCTGGGGGGTGGTGGTGGCAGTTGGGCCACAACCAGCAATGCTCAGGGCTTACTCCTCGTTCTGCACTCGGGGAGTTACTCCTGGCAGGCTTGGAGTGTTAGGGATAGAACCAGGGTAGGCGGCATTCAATACAAATGCCCTACCTGCCATATGATCACTCTGGCCCCGGAAAGTCTCTTATAGGTCCCTAACAAGGAAGAAATACCATTTGTACATAGTCTTAGCACAGGAACTCTAAATCAGACTGTTTTGCTAAAGAACATCTTCCACTGACTTTATTTTTTAATGTAGGAGTATATTTATTCAGCCACTGATTAAGCTGATTGAACGGGCATGAACTCCACTTCTACTGACTTAAAAAAATTTTTTTTAAGTTGTTCGCCATAATTTGTACATTTAATATCCCAATAACAATTCTACTCACCACTGTATTTCAAATGTTTCCACCTGACCTCCAGACCCTGCCCCCAAAGCAAGACCTAAATAATTTATTTTTTATTGCTTGTTATGAATAATTCACTAAAAATGATGCAAAAAAATTTCCTTAAAGGAAAGTGAGTGAAGACTGTTGTATTTCACTCTGAAGCCAGTAAGCCCTTGTATAAGAGATTACTAACATGTTTAAGGTTGAGCCTTGAGTGCATATATATATATATATATATATATATATATATATATTCCCCGTGTGTCTCCCCAGCATAGTCCAAGGGGGCTATAGATGAAAGTCACATAAATGGGGAGCCGCAGCATGAGACAAGAAGGCCAACCTGTAGGATGTACATCAACAGGGAGGAAACAAGATAGGAAGGAGGTTACAATCAGCAAAAGGTCTATCCTACCTCAGCCCCTCCTGCCTACAATGTCCACCTCGAAGGAGATCCACATAAAGGGAAAGCACAGAGCCTTGCTAACTGGGTTTCTTCTTCTTTTCTTTGGTTTTGGGTCACACCCAGTGGCTCAAAATAGGCTTACTCCTAACTTTGTGTTCAGGGATCACTCCTGGCGAAGCTTGGGAGACCATACCAAGTGCCAAGGATTGAACTCGGGACAGCTGTGGGCAAATGCCTAGCCACCAAACTGGCCCCTAGATCTCTTCTTAAACAGGACAACACACACAAATGGATGCTAGTGTTGTATGACAATCTAAGATGTTTCCTTGTTCAACTAATTACTACTTTTTCTTTATTTAAGGATTGATCTTGAGCCTTGCCCAGTTTTGCTCAGGGACTACACCTGGTGTGATGCTTGGTGGTTGCTCCTGGTGGTCCTCGGAGATCATGTGGTATTAGGGATCATACCTTGCTCTGCTCAGGTATCACTCCTGGCAGTGCTCAGGGGACCATATGGATGCCAAGGATTAAAGCAGGGTTGGCTGTATGTAAAGCAAGTTCCCTACCCATTGTATTATCTCTCTGGTCCCCCCACTCTCTTGAAGTTTTACACATTCTTTCTCCTCAAAATGTTCAACACCTCTCTGTACTTTATTTTTAGCTGAAGACCTTCTCTTTGTGTGTGCTAGTTAATATTCAGACACCAAATCCAGGGCCTCCTAGGTGTAAGGCATGAACTATACCCCCAAGGCAGACTAGGAAGAGAACATCCATATTCTACTACTAATACTTCAGCATTTGGGTCCAGGAACTGTCCACTGACACATACAGTTTGAGGTAGACATTCATTTTTGTCCTAGATCTCATTTAATCTCATCCACTCAAGGACTTTACACCCCCGTCTCTAAATGCAATTGTCAATGTCATTTCTCTCTTACCTCATTTATTTCTTTTTCTGTACTCCACCATTCCACAAAGAAATACATCATGTCTGCCAACTTACAAACAAAAGAAACTATCATATTTTATAGCCTTTCAGCTACAGGCATGTTACTCTGCTCTTCCTTAAATAATTCTTGATTTTGTGGGGTAGAGGACTCACTCTGTGGTTCTTAGGGCTTACTCCTGACTCTTTGTTCAGGGATTATTCCTGGGAGTACTCAGGGGAGCATCTACAGTGCAGAGGATTAAAACTGGATCAGTTACACGCAAGACTCGCACTTAAGTCCCTGTACTATCTCTCTGGTTCCTTTAATAGTTCCTGAAAAGCAGGACTACTGGAGCTGGTAGGATAGTACAAAGGCTAAGGTGCTTACCTTGCACATGGCCAAACCCAAGTTAGAGTCCCAGCACTATATATGGTTCCCTGAGCACCACCAGGAGTGATCCCTGAAGACAGAGCCAGGAGAAACCCATGAGCATTGCCGGGTGTGGCCCCACACACACACAGAGCAGGAGTCATCAGCAGCTAGATAATCTTTCTAGTCCCAATCTCTCAGAATTCCAGACTAATACATTAATACATTCAACTGACTATGCAATAGTTCCACTTGGACTGGCAAATATCTATCAGGCAATTCAAAACAGACAAGGGTAAAACTGAACCTGCTCCTGATATCCGGAATTAATAATTCCATTCCTTTAATAGCGAAGTCAAAAATCAACCAAGCCTCCATCAGTCAGCGTTCCTTCTGCCCCTCTCATCAGGGCCTCTCTCTCACCTCTCTGTGTTAAGATTTTCACTGTCTTCTATCTCTTTCTACTTATAAAAGAGCTCTCTGGGGTCAAGAACCCTGTCTCAGCCACCTGATTCCACAGCACCTAGAACAGTAGGGTTGGATTATTTCTATCAAGAGGCATAGAAACTTACATTGTTAATCAAGTCTCAAGCAGAAATAGACACCCTGCAGGAAAAGATTTCAAAGTAGGAAAGCGTAACTTAGTTATTTCCACTGGTTCCTAAGTCAGCACAGTTACTGGTAATTATTCTAAAATTTTAGAGACCTGAAACAACATCTAACTCTAGTTCACTCTGCATGTCAGTCACAGGTCAGCTGGAGGCTTCCTGTGGGTCCAGATGGATAAAGGAACCATATGTAGCACCAACAGTCATCCTAACAGAGGGAAGGATTTGCAAGTAGACAGAAGCAACTCTTCCCGAGACTATATATATCATTCTCATCAACATTTCACTGGCCCAAAGTCACTCACAACGAAATTCTCAACTTCAAGGGAGCAAGCAAACACAATTCCACATGTCTAGGAGGAAGAAACCAAATATGTCTTAAGATACCCTGATGGGAATGGAGGCACTCCATTACATTAAGGCACTCATCTTACAGCTAGCCAATCCTGGTTCCATCCCTGGTACCACATTGACCATGAGCACTGCCAGGAGACCTAGCTCTTGAGCACATAGGGATACACACCCTCCCAGAATGAAACACACACACACTTAAAATAGTTTCAAGACCTAGTAACAATGTTTCAAGTCCTAATCTCCATTCCTCATCTGTGAACTCAACACCACTGCTAGGAGAAAAACACACAAAGCACACACTTGCAAAGCACTATCTATGGGCTTTCAGAATGTAACTTCACCAGTTAGGCCTGCCTCTTTCATCACTCAGGAATCACAATGCAGCAGGAGCCAAGTACCAGTGACAGGAATAGTGCTAGTTTGAAATCTACCAGAAATGTTCTCTGTCAAAGACAGGTAAAGACTTGAATGGATAAGAAAAGAATGCCCTATTATGTCTGGGGGGGGGGGGGCAGAAATGGAAGTGGACTGGGTTGGAGGAGAGTTGGGGGAATTTCACCAATTTTTTTTTTTTTTTTTTTTTTTTTTTTTTTGCTTTTTGGGTCACACTCAGCTATGCTCAGGGGTTACTCCTGGCTTTGCACTCAGGAATTACTTCTGGCGGTGCTCAGGGGACCCTATGGGATGCCGGGGATCAAACCAGGTTGGCCGCGTGCAAGGCAAACGCCCTACCCGCTGTGCTATCACTCCGGCCCCCTCACCAATTTTTTTTTTTTTACCAAGGTTACAGGCTATGGAGTTCACCTAACTTTGTCTACAATCTAGAGAAATTTTGCTGAAACCACTTGATGGAAGATTTGGGTACTACTAAAAGCCAAAATTAATTCTTAAACCTAGAAACACCACTTTAAAAAAAAATACCAGTATATCGCCATACTATTAAAAAGAAGACAGACAATTTTATGTAGAGATAAATTTTATTGGAGAAAGGTTTTTTTGTTTGGGGGCCATAGCCAGGGATGCTTAGGGTTTATTCCTGATTCTGCATTCAGGGATCGCCCCTGGCAGGGTGCCTCAGGGGATTATAAGAGGTGCAGGGGATTGAACCTGGGAAGACTGTGTGCATGGCAAGTGCCCTGCCCACTATACTATGTCTCCAGTCCCAAGGTTTTTCCTAAGGTCTCAAATGCACCCAACTAAAAATCTGGTATGCCCCCTGCACTCATAGAGCCTAGATTTAATGGATGGGTGCTCCAAGCAGTTAAATTTTCTGTATAATTTCTTTTCTATGCAAAGTTCAAATACTTTTTTTTTTTGCTCTTTTGGGTGATAGCCCAGCGATGCTCTGGGGTTACTCCTGGTTCTTCACTCAGGAATTACTCCTGGTGGTGCTAAGGAGAACCGTATGGGGTGCTGGAACCGGGGTTGCAAGGCAAATGCCCTACCCGCTGTGCTATTGCTCCAGTCCCTCAAATACTTTCTAATAGTGAAATTATCTGCCTGTTACCATAAACAACTAAACCCTTGGAACCATAAAGCTCACAAGATTTCTTATTAAGGGGGCTGGTAAAATAGTAGAGGGGCAAAGACTCTTGCCTTGTCCTGCAGGCATATGATTGTCCAACAACCTAGGAATGATCCCAGAGCAGACCAGGGAATGAGCCTTGAGCATTGCTGCATGTAAACCCACTGCCCCCCCTCCCCCCTGCAACAAAACCTCAACAGTAAGAAAATAAAGCACATAATTCTTTAAAAAATCTATTAAGGGAAGATCAGTTTAAATATCAACTGCTTAATAAGAAGCAAATTAGGACACCTAAATGCAACTCTGAGAATTTAGTACCACCTTCCCCTATTGTTTATTCATTCAACAAACACGCACACCTTGCTGAGATAAGAAAAGGAGTAAAATTCTAAGAGAGGGTTTTGTGAATTCCTCCTTGCTCTCCACAAACCTGGTCTAGTTAGAACAATACAAAACAGGAACTGAGAAACACAATGACTCGAGTACTATAGGGATACAGGAGCAGCAGTGTAAAGCAAGCAGAACATCTCTTGGAAAATGGACCATATTTGCTGTGCTTTGTGGCTACAAAAAAGAAAAGGCAGGCAGGCAGACAGACGAGCAAGCATGCAAGCAAACAAAAAGCCCTCATCTGGCCTAATGACAGTTTATTTTTCTTCTCTCTCCCCCCTCCATCAATAGAACCAGCTCCGCGGCAAACAATGCCCAGAATATCAAGGTCAGCCCCAAAGGCGCAAGGAATACAAATCGGAAACGGATCCTCCTAAAGATCGGAAGGGGGGGGCGTGAGAGCCCTCCGTTCAGTCACCCTCTCCTCCAGCGAGTCTCATCACCGGTTTCGGGCGTCCCGGGCCTCTTTTCCCGGCCCACCTATTCCTTTTCCCTCCTGCACCCCCTTTAAGGACCGCCACTTCTCCCCAACCCGAGCTCCCCATTGTGGAGTAAGGATGTGTCGCCGCGGGCTGGGGCGCGGGCTGGGGGGGCGCACGCCGCGGGGGGCGCTGTCAGCGTGCGCGCGGCGCGTGGGGGCCGAGGAGGGGGCTGGGGGGTGTGCCCCGGGGAAGTCGTTGCCGAGGGGCAGGGCTCCCTGGGAGAACTGTCTGGGGGTCCGGTGCGGGGCCGCTATTGTACGTGCATGGGGGAAGGGAGGGCTCCCAGGGGGGCGCCCGACGCGCGAGTCCTCCGCGGAGAAGCCCCGACGAAGGGGCCGGCGCGGCCCTTCCAGGGAAGAAGGTTCCAGAGCCGGGGGCGCCGTCCGGAGGGCGGTCTCGGCACGGCGACCGTCGCTCCGGGAGCCGCGCGCGGCAGGGAAGCGGGGAGGCCATGTCGGGCCACGCCCTGCGGCGGGCGCCGTCGCGGGACCCCGCCCGCCCGCCCGCCCGCGCCCCCCGGCCCCGCGCCCGCCTTACCTGACGGAGGGCGACGGGCGGCCCGGGCCGCCGGGGGCGCGCGCGCGCGGCAGCCCCAGCCGGTGCGTGGGGAACGCGTCCATGGCGGCGGCGAGCGGCGGAGCGCGGCGCGGCCACCGTGAGGGTCGCTCGGGCCGGCGGGGGCCGCTGCCGAGGCCCGCCGAGGCCGGGCGGGGCGGGGGGCGCGGCGGGCGGGGGGCGGAGCCGGACCCGCGCAAAAGGAGCACGGGCGTCGGGGGGCGCTGCGGGGCCGCAGAGGGGAGGGGGCGGGCGGGGGCCGCAGGCCCGCGGCGCCTTGAAGACGGGGCGAGCCTCGGGAGCGCCTGTTCCCGCGGGGAGGCCGACCTCGGTGCCTCACGGCCCGCTTCTCGGGAGCCGCGGCGCCGACGGGGATTCTCTGACGCGCCCCCGGCCACGCACTCGGACGCGCCGGGGCGGGGCCCGGCACGCCCCACCCCTAAGGCACCGCCCCCGAGGGCCCCGCCCCTCTCCGCCCCCGAGGGCCCCGCCCCTCCCGGCCGCCCGGCTCGGGCCTGCGGCGGCGGCGGCCGCTCTCCCGGGCCATGCCTCGCCTGCCCAGGTTCCTATCCCTCTCTTCCCCACGCTGCAAACGCTCAGCGGAGTCTTCCCAGGCCCTGGTCGCGCGCGCCCGGCCGGACTGGGAGGATTTCCGCAGGATCCCTGTGCCCCCAACCGTTCAGATCCTGGCTAGTGTTCTAGCGTTGAAAACCGGGGCAATATTCCCGTTTGTTACGGTCACCGAACATTCCGTATACGTACCGGACGGATTTTATTTTGCGGGCGGAGGAAGGAGGCGGACCACGCCCGGCGGTGCTAGGGGGCTACTCCCATCTCAGTCCTGGGAGACCCTGAGGTGCTAGGGGACCACCCAGGGCTCCTATGAGCGTAGCATCCGCTCCAGCCCTTTGAGCTATCTCCTTGTCAGCTTTTTTTTTTTTTCTTTTTGGGTCACACCCAGCGATACTCAGGGGTTACTCCTGGCTTTGCACTCAGGAATTACTCCTGGCAGTGCTTGGGGGACCATATGGGATGCCGGGGATCGAACCCGGGTCGGCCGCGTGCAAGGCAAACGCCCTACCCGCTGTGCTATCGCTCCGGCCCCTCAGCTTTTTTTTTTTTAATAGAAGTAACAATGCATTGTAAATTTCCGGTGTGATTCATTGAGAATCAGTACATGCCACGTTCATCACCATTTGTCACTATTTGCCCACTCTCATGTGACCGTCCATTCTGGAAATGAATTGGTCTTATGGTCCAAAATAATTTTTTAAATTGTAATTCACCTCCCTCCCGCCTCCCCGCGTATTCCATATATGAGTGAAATAAGTTTTCCTGGTGTATTTTAATAATTTTGTCGTGCATTCTGCATTAACTTCGACAAGATGCTTTAAAAGCACATTTACCCATCAACTGGCTATTTTTCTGCAGGAGAACTTGCGCTCAAATCACTTCATTGTCAACCCTTGCTGGAAATAACTACCTTCACAAATCTGAACAATATCTATGGCTTATCCAGATTTAGCTGAGGGAAGACCCAAAGAAGGGGCTATAAATGCAAAGCGCTTTTTTTTTAATATGTATATTTAAGAAAGGAAACGTGTGATTTTTGTTTGTCTCGCATTCCAAGACGGGAACAACCACCATTATCTAGGGATAGCGTCACATCACTACACTGACTTTGAAAATCAGCCAATCAACGCGCACCTCTCTCCAGGGCTTCAGAAAAATTAGCCAGTAAACAACAGCTTCACTCCGGTTACTATGCGGCTGAAAGTGAATGGATCAATGACAGCCCCGAGCTGCTGAAAGCCAACCAATCGCAGACAGTGCCAGGCCCCAACCATAGCCAATCAGCAAGTATCTGGCACCCACCCGGGTTCACGTTCCGAAAGTAAACGGGTCCTCTGCAGCTTGTACTGCTAGACCGCTGTAACTGAGCTGAAAGCTGGCCCATTGCTTGCAGCTTCCCAAAACGCAGTGTAAAATTAGGTGTAGCTTTGTTTCTGGAAACTTCCCTGCAAATACAGATCGCCTTTGCTGGCAAATGAGAGAGAAATTCTAGTCTTACCCCAACCCTCACCCCTAACCACTCCAACATATACTGAATTCAACTCTCAACATCCAGCTCCCATTTACCATTAGCAGTTTGGATTTATAACAATTTAAGGATAGAATCATACTATTTTATCACATACAAATTTTTCTATATACTCTGTTGTTTTGTTCTGGGGGGTACACCCAGCTGTGCTCAGGGATCAACCCAGGGGATACTCCCTGGGATCCATGGAAATGAGCAAGCTGTGAGCAAGGCAAGCAAGTGTTTCACCCTATTGTACTGTTTCTCTGGTCCTCACATACTTTTTCAAAGGAGGTGGTGCTTGCTATTAACTTTTTTTTTTTTTTTTTTTTTTTACAATTCTATAGGTATATTCACAAACATGTGCTATGGCCACCCCCAACTGATTTTTTTTTTCTTTTTGGGTCACAGCCGGCGATGCACAGGGGTTACTCCTGGCTCATGCACTCAGGAATTACTCCTGGTGGTGCTCGGAGGACCATATGGAATGCTGGAAATTGAACCCGGGTTGGCCGCGTGCAAGGCAAACCTCTGCCTGCTGTGCTATGGCTCCAGCCCCACCATCACAACTAATTTAAGAACACTCATCATACCAACAAAAACAAAAACCCTATACCTCTTAGCACTCATTCCTCCAGCCGTTTCTCTTCACCCAGGGATTGCTTTTTTCATTTAAGGGAACATTTTATATAAAAGAACTATGCTCTTGCCCTTCATGCAGTGAATCCTGTCCCCAGTTTTTTGCTACTTTTACAATACTGATATGAATATTCATGTATGTGTGGATATATTTTTCATAGATATTTATATTCTTTCAATTTCCAGTTATATAACTTGGTTTGGAATTGCTGGGTCATATGGGAAGTGAATGTTTAACTTTTTTTTTTTTTTGGGGTCACACCTGGCGATGCACAGGGGTTACTCCTGGCTCTGCACTCAGGAATTACTCCTGGCGGTGCTCAGGGGACCATATGGGATGCTGGGATTTGAACCCGGGTCGGCCGCGTGCAAGGCAAACGCCCTACCCTTTATGCTATCACTCCAGCCCCGAATGTTTAACTTTTTGAGAGATTTCCAAACTTCTTCAAATTGTATCTTTTACATGCCCACCAACAGGGAATGGAAGGTCTAATTTCTCCACATCCTTGCCAACATTCACTGTTTTTTACAAAAGGTATCCTAGTGAGTGTGAAATGGCATGTGGTTGGGTTCACATTTCCCTATAGTTGATTAATTTGAACATCTTTTCATGTACTTACTAGCTATTTGTATATATGTTCTGGTTTGGGGGTTTTTTTTGGGGGGGATGGGCACACCCAGCAGTGCTCAGGGTTTACTCCTGGCTCTGTGCTTAGGAATCACATCTGGTGGGGCTCAGGGAACTAACTATATGTGGTAGGGATCAACCCCAGGTCAGCCAGTGTGCAAGGCGAATGTCCTGCCCACTGTACTATCTCTCTGACATCTTGCATACCTTTATTGAAGATAATGTCTCTTAATATCTTTCGTCTGTTTTTATTGTGTTGTCATTTTATTAATTCACAATAATTATTTGTATGGACTGGAGCAATAGCACAGCAGGTAAGGGTGTTTGCCTTGCACACAGCCAGTCCAGGTTCCATTCCTCCGCCCCTCTCAGAGAGCCTGGCAAGCTACTGAGAGTATCCTGCATGACAGAGCCTGGCAAGCTACCCGTGATGTATTCAATACACCAACAACCGTAACAAGTCTCATAATAGAAATGTTACTGGTGCCCGCTCGAGCAAATTGAGGAACAACAGGACGACAATGATACAGTGAATTATTTGTATATATGTATTTTGTTATTGGTTTGTTTGGGTGTTTTTTGGGGGAGCACACCTTGCTATGAGCATGGGTTTCTCTGGACTCTACACTCAGGAATCAACCCCAGTAGTGCTTAGAAGATCTAACCTGGGTCAGTCATCACCCACTGTACTATCTTTCTGGCCCCAATTATTTTCATATTCTGGGTACAAGTCCCTTATCACATATAAGTTGTGAAATTTCCCTTAATTCTACGTTTTTTTTTCATATTGGTCTTTGAATGTTTAATTCAAAATCTTGATATTTATTTAAAGTTTTTAATTGTTTTTGTATTTCTGGTATCATATCTAAGGAACCATTACCTAATACAAGGTCAGAAAGATTTATCTCTACATTTGCTTCTGAATTGAATAGTTCTGGGCACTCATATTTAGATATTTGATGTAATATTTGAGGTAATGCATTTTTTGATTGAGAGAAAATTAGGGTGTGACTTTCTAGAGTACCTACACCCATGCTTTAGGTATATGTTACCTCTACTAGGTCTTTCACGATCTCTCTCTTATTATTCTGTATTACAGAATGAGGGACGGGTAGAGTGAGATGGACAGAGAAAATTAGGTGAAAAAAAGATAAATCATCACAGCAGAAATTGTAATGGGGACTGGGAATGGGGCTCAAGAGTAAAGTATATGTGAGAGGCCCTGGGTTCAAGCTTTCCAACAATTTAACTGTAGGAGCCGGGGAGATTGTACAGTGGGCAGGGCATTTACCTTGTAGGTGGCTGACCTGGGTTTGATTCTCAGCATCCCATGTGATTCCCCAAGAACCACCAGGAGTAATTCCTGAGTGCGGAGCCAGGACTAAGCCCTGAGATATGGCCTCAAAATAAAAACAAAACAAATAAATAATTGTAGATGCTGGAGAGAAAGTGACAGTACAGTGGATAAGGCACTTGCCTTGCATATACCCAACCCAGTTTGATCCCTGGCATGGCAAATGGGCCCTAAGCATTGCCAGTAGGGATTCTGAGCACAGAGCCAGAACTAAGATATGGCTATCACCAGGTATGGCTCCTAAACAACAAAATTATAATAGCCTCTCACATTGCTTGTTATTACTGACTTTCGGTACAAGTGACTCTTTGAGAATATTGAAAACTGAAAGAAGAGAAACTTATTAAAACAGCCCATTGCTTTAGAGAACTGTTAAAAAATCATTACAGAAGAACTGGAGCAATAGTGCAGCTGGTAGGGCATTAGTCTGACCCAGATTCGATCTCAGGCATCCCCTGTGGTCTCCTGAGCACCACCAGGAGTAATACCTAAGTATCACCAGGTATGACTCAAAAAAAACAAAAGAAGAGGAAGAGGAGAATGAAGAGGAGGAGGAGAAGAAGGAGGAGGAGGAGGAGGAAGAAGAAGGAGAAGAAGAAATAATAATAATAATAATAATAATAATAATCACTGTCACTGTCACTGTCATCCCATTGCTCATTGATTTGCTCCAGCAGGCACCAGTAATGTCTCCATTGTGAGACTTGTTACTGTTTTTTCTTTTTTTTTTGGCATATTGAATACTCTCTGGGTAGCTTGCCAGGCTCTGCCATGCAAGCGAGATACTCTTAGTAGCTTGCCAGGCTCTCCGAAAGGGGCGGAGAAATCGAACCTGGGTCGGCTGCGTGCAAGGCAAACGCCTTACCTGCTGTGCTATCGCTCCAGCCCAATAATAATAATAATAATAATAATGATAATAGAGGCCAGAGTGATAGTACAGCAGGTAGGGAGTATGCCTTGTACAGGGCTGACCTGGATTCAATCCCTGGCATATGGCATCCCATGCAGCACCCGAGAACATATTTCTCCCAAATCTCCCCTCTTGAGAAGTGTCTAGGCTCTCCCCATATTTGGAGAAGTTGCATTCTCTCTTGAACACGTTACTCTCTCTCCCTTTCTCTCCCTCCTTCTCTTTCCTCAAAAAACCTAGAAAAATATTTTTGCTTCCTCCCCCTCATGTCCTCTTTTCTGTGAGAAGGACAAAGACCTATAAGGCTTGGGTAAGACCTAGGACTGGCTTTGCTTTCCTGCAAAGAGCAATTCCTCGCTCAGGCCTGAGTCCAAGGCTTATTGGCTCCCTGAAAAACCAGTTGGTGGGGATTAATTCCCAAACCAAGAAGACCAAGTGGTCGTCAGTTAGTTGATGGCCGTCTCGTGTGGCTGGCGGGGTTCCGGCCTGCGCCACACAGAGGCTCACCTATAGACTTTACCAGTCCTAGCCTTCCCAGCCTTTGGGGGCTGGGGCAGAGGTGGATCAGGAGAAAGGGACTGTCTCTGTCCTCTCCACCCAAGAATTTGATTCTTGGGCCGGAGAGATAGTACAATGGGTAAGGCGCTTGCCTTGCACACAACTAATGTCAATCCCTGACATCCCATATGGTCCCCGGAGCACTGCCAGGAATGATCCCTGAGTGCAGAGCCAGGAGTAACCCCTGAGCCTTGCTGGGTGTGCCCCCCACCCCCCGCCAATAAACAAACAAACAAAAAAGAATTTGATTCTTGGGTCAGAGAGAGGGCTCAGAGTACCTGGCGTGCACATAGCCCCAAACTCAATTCCTGCCACAAACGGCCTCCTGAGCACCACTGCGTGCAATCCTGGTGAATCCCAGCACCATTGGGGAAACTCAAACAAAAGGGAACCAAAACTTACATCTCTTACCTGAGTATTGCTAACATGGCAATTCTCACAGGTGGTGTTAAGGAAGAAAGGAATAAAAGTTCATCACAATACTTTTTGGTTTTGGTCAGTTAAAGAGAGTAACTTCTCCCAAGTTATTGTCCAAGAAGGGCTTTATGTCCCCCTTCCCCCAGAACTAACCACCACCACCACCATCATCACCATCATCATCATCATCATCATCATCATCATCATCATCATCATCATCATCATCATCCCGTTGATCATTGAATTTCTTGAGCAGTCTCAGTAACATCTCCATTTGTCCTAGCCCTGAGATTTTGGAAGCCTATCTTTACTCGTCCTTTCCAACAATGCCACATTGAAGGCTCTTTCAGGGTCAGGGGAATGAGACCTCTCATTCTTACTTTCCCCAGAACTAACCAGCTCTGCCAATTCCTGCCTGAGTTCCCATGATCCTATAGAGTAGAGAGGTCTCCAAACTATCTGTCGCGGTGGCATGAACTGTAAACAACATCCCAAGCTTTAGCTACTGTTAATCATTGTAAGCCCAGCACAGCCAAGGCTGCTGTGTTCTGAGGATGACGTGTGCTTTCCACCCTGGAAAGAGGAGGCTGGTGAGTGTGGAAAGGGAAGTGCAGGAAGAGACTGGAGCCCCAAGCATTGCTTCTCTGCGCAAACAGCACCCTGACGCTTGTTTCACATGGGAACTGAAGGAGAACTGATACTCTTGCATTAAAATTGGGTGAGTTGGACCAGGGAGAATGCTCCAGGGCTAGTGGGCAGCGTTGTATGCAATAATCCTAGTTTGATCACTGGCTCTATGTTTTCCCTGAGCACTGCCATGAGTGGAGCACTAAACAAGGAATATCCCCCAGAACCACTGGGTTAGGGATAATAAAAAGCTATTATCTGAAAATATTCTGTGTTCTAGTCACCTCTGATGTCTGGCAGAATTCACAGGGTGTGACATGCAAAGCTTGGAAATTGAAGACATACACAATTCCCTTAGATTACTTGCTCTGGAGCCTAGCTTCTCAAACTGTGGGTCGCATGACCCCCTAGAAGGCGTGTAGTCTTGGGAGGCCATACCCAGCGGCACTCAGGGATTACTCCTGGCTACCCCTGGTTCTCTCCCAAGGAATCATTTTCGGCTAGTCTTAGAGACCACAAGCAGTACTGGGGTCAGCCATGTGCAAGACAAGCACCCTACCCACTGTACTATGTCCTCCCCCCTCCAGCCATTTAATTTTTTTATTTGTTTGTTTTGAACTTATTTTCTTGGGGGATAGAGAGGTAATACAGCAGGTAGGGTACTTGCTTTGCATACAGCTGACCCAGGTCCAATCTCTGAATCCCATATGGTCTTCCCCCCTCCCCCCACCGCCCCCAGCTCCACTAGGAGTGATTCCTAAACACAGAGCCAGGAGTAAGTCCTGAGCACCACTGAGTGTGGCCCCCAAACAGCAGCAGCAGCAACAAGTCTTGGGCTGGAGAGATAGTCCAGGTATCGAGGCACTCGCTTGTATCCCGCTGACCCTGGTTTCATCGGCGGCACCACATATGGTCCCCTGAGCATTACCAGGAATCACTCCTGAGCCCAGACAGAATAGCCAGAGAGAACAAAATACATTTATTTTATCATCAGTGTTTTTTTTTTTTACAAGCCTATATATCTAGGGGCCAGAACAGTAACTCAGCAGGCTAACATGCTCGGCGTGTAGGAAGCCCGGATTTAATTTTCAGCATCAACATTCTCAGACCAACATTTGACCATGGCCCAAAAACCCTACCCCAATACCTGGTCTAAAAAAATTTTTCATGTAAAAGGGTTTGGGAGTAGAAAAAGAGGAAGTTCTACTCTCCAGAAAGGTAGCTCCAATACTCTGGGGCTCTCTCCTCATCTTGTTGCTGTGGACTCCTTCTGCGGCCTGGTTTCCCTGTCTTGCCTGGACACCTCGAAGTGCAAGGACTTTGTACCTACTCTGTCAGCATACATGCACTCGAGCCAATGGAACAGAGGCAAGAAAGAGGGGCTAAAGGCTGGAGTGATGTAACAGCTGGTAGGGTGGCTGACCTGGGTTTGACCCCCAATATCCCATATTTCTCTGAGCACTGCCAGCGGTGATTTCTGAGTGCAGAGCCAGGAGTAACTCCTCAGCATAGCTAGGTATGACCCCAAAACCCCAAACAAACAAACAAAAAAAGACCAAAATTAAATATCAGGATGGGGGAGGCAGAAAGATAAATACAATGGGTAAGGCGTGCAAGCTGCAAACCCCAGTTCCATCTCCATCATGAGTATGGTTTCCGAAGAACCTACAGGGTCACTCCTAGGCACAGAGCCAGGACTAACCCCTGGGCACTCAGGGTGTGGTTCCCCAAACCAAAATAAATAAATATTGGGGCCAGGGAAATTGCTCAAAGGGCTGGAGCACATGTTTTGCATGTGATAGACCCACGTTTAAACCTGGGCATCGCATGGTCCCTAGAGTACTTCCAAGAATTATCCTTAAACAGCACCATTTGCTGTGGGGTTTTGTTTGTTTTGGTTTGGGGGCCACACCCAGCTGTGCTCAGGGGTTACTCCTGACTCTGCACTCAGAAATCAGTCCAGGTGGTGCTCACGGGACTATTTGAGATGTTCAGGGTCTCAAGCAGCTTGGCTGCATGTAAGACAAGTGTCCTACCTGCTATACTATTGCTTTAACGCCCCATTTGTGGCCATGGAATAAAAACACAAGACAATAAATCTAGATTCAAATGTTTACTTGATACACTGAGCAAGGATGTGTACTTTTTAGTGGCATCTTATCAGTGAGTTTTCATATTAGTAGCACGCACTGTAGCACTGTCATCCCATTGTTCATTGATTTGCTTGTGTGGGCACCAGTAATGTCTCCATTGTGAGACTTGTTCTTACTGTTTTTGGCATATCGAATATGCCATGGGGAGCTTGCCAGGCTCTACCATGCAGGCAGGATACACTCGGTAGCTTGCTGGGTTTTCTGAGAGGGATGGAGAAATCGAACCAGGGTTGGCCATGTGCAAGGCAAAAGCCCTACCTGCTGTGCTATCGCTCCAGCCCTTCATATTAGTAATGATGCTAATATTAGCATGATCATTACTATTGGTCAGGACAGTGACCACCAGACCACTCCACAGAAAAGGTAACTTTCCTCTTAGAATTACTCTACAGTCTATGGTGATATTTTCACCTGGGGGGAGCGGAGCACAGGCAATGGTCCTCAGGGGTTATTCCTATCTCTGTGCCCGGGAGTGACCCTGGTGGTGCTTGGTAAAATATGTGCAGTGCCACTGTCAGTGAGATTCAAGGCACGTGTTTTAATTCTTGTACTATCTCCTCAGCCCTGACTTTTTTTTTTGGTTCAGGGGGCATACCCAGCTGAGGGCTTCCTCCTGCCTCTGTGCTCAAGGATTACTCCTGATGGGTTCAGGGAACCACATGGGGTGCCAGAGATCAAACCCAGGCACTGGGTTACCTACACACTGTAATCTCTCATTGGCTCCTTGATACTTTCATTTTAAATATCCCTTTTTCTCCCACTTCCTTTCATTGAGATGATAATATTATCTATTGATAATTCTTGCCATGGCTTGAGTGCCTGCTTTTCTTTTATTTATATTTAACTTTTTAATGAAACACCATGAGATAGAATTACAGACTTACACACTTTCGTGATTACATTTCAGTCATACAATGGTCAAGTACCCATCCCTCCACCAGTGCCCATTTTCCACCACCAATGTTCCCAGTATCCTTTCGATCAGTCTGGAGCAATAGCACAGCAGGTAGAGCGTTTGCCTTGCATGCGGCCATCCCAGGTTTGATTCCTCCACTCCTCTTGGAGAGCCTGGCAAGCTACCGAGAGTATCCCGCCCGCACAGCAGAGCCTGTCAAGCTCCCTGTGGCGTATTCGATATGCCAAAACCAGTAACAACAAATCTCACAATAGAGACGTTACTGGTGCCTGCTCGAGCAAAATCGATGAACAACAGGACGGGATGAACAACGGGACAGCAGTGCTACAGTGCCATCCTTTTGATCATGAGGCTGAGTAAGCAGTTGCTGGGGCCGCCTGCTCGTGTTCCATGCCACCCGGGCAGTGCTGCTGTTTGGGCATGCCAGCTGTTGCCTGGAATGGATGGCGCCACCAGTCACTGTCAACCACATGGCAGCCAGATATGTGAGAACACTGCAACAAAAAGGGGGAAGACCTCCTGCAGGCACCAAACCACAGAGATGTGCTAGGACCCTGGCCAAGAAAGAACCTCAGGGGGCCGCAGCACAGTACAGCGGGTATGGCCCTGGCCTTGCACATGGCAGACTTGGGTTAGAGCCCCAGCATCCCATATGGTTCCCCAAGCCCGCCTGGGATGATTCCTGAGTGCAGAGCCAGGAGTAGCCCCGAAGCAATTGCCAAATGTGGCCTCCCCCACTCCAGAAAATTAATTTAAAAAATAAGTAAAAGGACAAAACTTAAAAAAAAAAAAAGGACTGAACCTCAAACACCCCCATCCTCAGGGAGCGGTACGTGAGTACTGTAACACAAACGGGCGACTCCTGGCCAGCTCCAACAGTCGAATGCATATGAGCGTCACAGTGAAGAGCGTCCAGCCTCTGGCCAGCATGTGTGCAAGCTGCAAACATCACAGCGAGAGGAGTATCACCCCGGCAAGCACTGTGGGTCTGTGTGAGAGCACAGCAACCTGATGTGAGACCTCCCCGCCACTGCAACAGCAGAGGGACAGAGGGAAGGGGTGCGGAAGGGTCTTGCTCTCTAGTTCCTCAGAAATGCTTTGGGTCGAATAGCTCAAGAGGTTGGAGCACATGCTTTGCATGCAGGAGGCCTGGGTTCAGTTCCCAGCACCCTGGAACATGGACTTGAAAGTAGCCCCGGAGCGCTCCAGATGTAGCCCCCAAATAAAAGAGGGTTTTTGTTGTTGCAGTTTGGGGTGCACTCCCAGCTGTGCTCAGGGCTTACTCCTGGGCTTTGCACTCAGGGATCACTCCTGGCGGGCTTGGAGTACCATATATGGTGCTAGGGATCAAACCCAGGCCAATGTGGGAAAGGCTGCTGCCCTCCCTACCTGCTATACTGTCACTCCAGCCCCTTTTTGGGTCACACCCAGCGATGCTCAGAGGTTACTCCTGGCTCTGCACTTAGGAACTACTCCTGGCAGTGCTTGGGGGACCATATGGGACACTGGGGATCGAACTCAGGTTGGCCGCGTGCAGGGCAAAAGCCCTACCTGCTGTACTATCGCTCCAGCCCCCCTAAAACATTTTTGAATGTTTTTGTGTCAATATCAATACAGAGGAATAGATTCCTTTCTTATCAGATATGTTGTAATTATTTTTTGGCCTTATTTATGGGAGTCTGTCTCTTCCTCAGGTTGGACTGGGTGCTTCTTTATAGTTTAGATTACAAGGACTTTGTTTTTCTTTCTAGTGGATAGGTTGACGGGAGCACTGGCTCCCCCTAGTGCTTCTTATGCCAGTTCCAGTTTGACAGTATGAGTGTCCCACCAAAAAGCCATGCCTTCCGTCAACAGTGGCCACACATCCTAGAAGCAGTGTACCTAAAACGAGAATGTGATGCCTCTGGGGGCAAGGAAGGCCTCCAAACCACCAAACTCAAGTCTGTCTTTGGCAGTGGGGAGGGATGAGTAAGTGGAGAGGTGAGGAGATCAGCTACCTTCTAATTCTTGCAATCAGAGGAACCATTTGCTTTTGTCTTCCAAAGTGGAACTCAGCACTGAAGCATAATCTAGCAAAGGTTCTGGATGCAGATGGCAAATAGAATACATTAGCACCGACTGCCATTGCAGCTGAACACGCCTAAGGAATGGAAAAGATGAGACAGAGAGAAGTAAAAGGGCTAAATCGGTATCTAGAAATGAAAATACCAACAAGCATTACAAGAAAGTCCTGAGAGAGCAGAAAGAAAAGGGTGGATCAGAAGAAGGGGAAGTGTGGGGCCAGAGCGATAGAACAGCAGGTAAGGAGCTTGCCGTGCCCATAGCCGATCCAGGTTCAATCTCCGGTTCAATCTCATATAGTCCTCTGAGCCCTGCCAGGAGTGATCCTTGAGCACAGAGCTAGGAGTAAATCCTGAGCACTTCTGGGTGTGACCCAAAAACAAAAAGGAAATTAAGTTCAAGAGTTTATGCCTACTTCCTCCCTCTAACTCACTAAAATAATGGGGAACAGGGTGAGAGAGCAAGAATAAAACTCATCAGGATTGGGGCTGGAGAGATAGCACAGCGGGTAGGGCGTTTGCCTTGCACGCGGCTGACCCAGGTTCAAATCCCAGCATCCCATATGGTCCCCTGAGCACGGCCAGGGGTAATTCCTGAGTGCAGAGCCAGGAGTAACCCCTGTGCATCGCCAGGTGTGACCCAAAAAGCAAAAAAAAAAAAAAAAAAACTCATCAGGATTAACAGGAAAGACTGGGCTAGTGATGAGAATTATAGTTTAGATCTTATGGGGTAGGAAAGAAAGAGAGGATGGCTCCATACATGGAAAAGTGGGGAAATGAGGACTGAGTTCTGTTTGATATCTCCATGAAACATCTTTTACATGTTTTTAAAATAATTCATTTTTATTTTTGAGCCACACCCATCAGTGCTTAGGAGTTAGTCCTGGTTCTCTGCTCCGGGACCAAACCTGGGTCTGCCACATGCAAGGCAAGCACCTTGACATCTGTACTCTCTGTCTGGCCCCAGAAACAACTCATTTAAGCCCTGTTTGAAAGAAAGCTGAACCTTTTATACTGGGAAATGTAATTCTATTGCCACAATGCGTCTAGATCATCCAAAATGATAGGAGGAATAGACAGTTTTATCGTACACATTTAAAGTTTAACTTTAGAGACCAATAGTTCTATGGTTTTATAGCCTGATTGTTTATTTAGAAATAAAGATTTTATCGCCTTAAAGAAAGATGACCAGTTATAAATCTTATCTAGAAAATTGCCTGTGTAGTTACTTTCATTAGCTTAAAGTCAAGTTTACAGACACACACACAGGCACACACACATTCATATACATCCTTTTATCAATCACAAGCTAAAAAGATTTTTAGGGGGTGGTCTATCTGCTGATTCCTTCCTGAGGAAATAAAGTTTTGATAAATTCTCACAATCTCTTGGTTTCCGAATTTTGCTCTCACATTGCTTTCAATTTTCTTAGTTCTGCCAATTTGATGGAGATAAATCAATAGAAGAAAAAAAAATTTGTATTTTAGGAGCCCAGAAAGGCCTAGAGATTGGAAATACCTTTATAGCTCAGCTCACAGAGGTGCTGGCTCAGTTCAGAAATGTCAGTGGTACCAGTTTCAACAGCTATTTTTATTGTGGCTATTTTTATTACTTAGATGCTTTGTTATTCCTTATCATTTGTTGAGGGTCTTTTGTTTTTTTGTTTGTTTGTTTTTTGGCAAGGGCAAAGAATAAGGATTGCTTTTAAGTTCCTATACAAGGAGTGGGGAGATAGTACCCAAAGTAGGGGTCTTGCAAGCAGCAGTCTTGGGATTCTATCCCTGGCACCACATATGGTTCCCAAGTACCACCAGGGGTCACTCCTGAACCCAAAGGCAGTAATAGCCCTGGAGCACCACTGGCTGTAGCCCAAACAGAATTAAATGGAGAAGGAGGAGGAGAAAGGGGAGATTCCTGCCTATTCCATTATAGCGATGCCACAATCGATAAACTATCTTTCTGCAAACTTAAGGCTTCAATTTAAATATGAATTGAGAGAGGTGTGGCCATTCAACAAGAAAAGCTGCCTCCATGGAAATTAGAGACCTAACCCAACAAAAATAGAGATAATTAAACCTGGGTGGGGGGAGGGTGGGCTGGAGAGTTAGTACAAAGGGTAAGGCACTTGCCTTGCATGTGACTGACCCAGGTTTGATCCCTGGCATCCCATATGGTCCCCTGATCACTGCCAGGAGTGACGCCAGAGAGCAGAGCCAGGAATAACCCTGAATACTGCCAGGTGTGGCCCCTACACAGCAACAAAAAGAAAAAAATCTTGCAGAAACAATAAGGAACAGAAAAATATTTTAGAGATCTATTATGATTAATGTGACTAGAGAGATTAGAGAAGATTTTACATTATAAAACAAGACTAGCATGCAAATGAAAAAGAAATGTTTAATGAGCATGGAAACAAGATTTAAGACCTTAAACTGTTAGAGCAGAAACTTCTTATATGCTTTGTGGTGCTGGAGACCAACTTCCTCCTGCTGGAACAGCCCTGGGGATTAGTTACGGCAAGAATCTGCCACCGTCCCTAGTGTGACGGGGAAATTTCTCAGCCACTGGATTTTTGCTCTGGACATGGAAAAAAATTACCTGACCAGGCTCGATGCTGAAAATTGCTTTATTTCTCCGAGGATTCCGACACACAATCTAGCAGGAAAACTCGTGTGCTCTCTCTCTCTCCCTTTGGAAGTGTGAAGTGTTAGAGTACGGGTTGTGGGGACAAGGAGACAGCTCAGGGGTGCAGCAGCTGCCTGAGGTGTGCAAGGCGCTGGGTTCACTCCCCAACACCTCTCTGCTCCCCACTTATTCCTGGCCTGAACAGAGCCTGAACTAAACATCACCAGAAGTGGCCCCTAGAGGTCTATTTTGATTTATTTTTAATTAAAAAAATTTTTTTTGGTTTCAGGTACACATCCAGTGATACAGTGGGCTTATTTATTCCTGGTTCTACACTCAGGAATCACTCCTGGCAGTGCTTAGGGGACTATATGGGATGCCAGGCATCGAATGAACCTGGATTGGCCACATACAAGGCAAGTGCCCTGCCCACTGCTGTACTATCATTCCGGTCTCTATTTTTTTTTAAAAAAGGAACAAAGATTTTGTTTCTGATAAAGAGAAGGGAAAGTGCATGGAAAAGAAGCCCAAAAAATTGATCAAGAAATAGTCCTAGGGGCTGGAGCAATGGTACAGAAGGTAGGGCATTTGCCTTGCATGCAGCCGACCCGAGTTTGATTCCCAGCATCCCATATGGTTCCCCCGAGTACCACCAGGAGTAATTCCTGAGTGTCAAGCCAGGAGTAACCCCTGTGCATGGCTGGGTGTGACCCAAAAACAAACAAAAAAAAGAAATAGTCCTAATGACAGGGAGTTAATGATTTCTAGCTGTAGTATAGGACCACTAGACTTTCATAATTTTCCTTTCTTTCTTTCTTTCTTTCTTTCTTTCTTTCTTTCTTTCTTTCTTTCTTTCTTTCTTTCTTTCTTTCTTTTTTTTTTTTTTTTTGGTTTTTGGGTCACACCCAGTGATGCACAGGGGTTACTCCTGGCTTGACACTCAGGAATTACTCCTGGTGGTACTCGGGGGGACCATATGGGATGCTGGGATTAGAATCCAGGTCGGCCGCGTGCAAGGCAAACGCCCTACCCGCTGTGCTATCACTCCAGCCCCTCTTTCTTTCTTTCTTTCTTTCTTTCTTTCTTTCTTTCTTTCTTTCTTTCTTTCTTTCTTTCTTTCTTTCTTTCTTTCTTTCTTTCTTTCTTTCTTTCTTTCTTTCTCTCTCTCTCTCTCTTTCTTTCTTTCTTTCTCTCTCTCTCTTTCTTTCTTTCTCTCTCTCTCTTTCTTTCTCTCTTTCTTTCTCTCTCTCTTTCTTTCTCTCTTTCTTTCTTTCTTTCTTTCTTTCTTTCTTTCTTTCTTTCTTTCTTTCTTTCTTTCTTTCTTTCTTTCTTTCTTTCTTTCTCTCTCTTTCTTTCTTTCTCTCTTTCTTTCTTTCTTTCTTTCTTTCTTTCTTTCTTTCTTTCTCGTTTTCTTTCTCTCTTTTTCTTTCTTTCTTTCTTTCTTTCTTTCTTTCTTTCTTTCTTTCTTTCTTTCTTTCTTTCTTTCTTTCTTTCTTTTTTTTCTTTCTTTCGCCCTTCCTCTTATTCATTAAATTATCTTCCTCTAATAAACCTATTTACCACTCCCCCTCAAACCTCTACTGTTTCTTCTGCCCCTGATTTTGTTGTTAATGGTTTATTTTGTCCATTCATCAGTTTCACTTCCTTATATACTTCACAAAGTAAGATATTCTAATATTTGTCTTTTTTTTTTTTTGACCGAGTACAACATCTCAAATTCCCTCCATTTTTCTGCACAATGCAGAAGCAGGTCTTTCTGTTTTTATTTTTTGGGCCACACCAAGTGGTGATTACTCCTGACTGTGCTCGTGCTCAAGGATCTTTCCTGAGAGTGTTTTGGGAACTATATGTGGTCCCAGGGATTGAAATGGGGTCAGTTATGTGCCAGGAATGAGCCTTGTTTCTCTTACTTTGTTCTAATAACATTTTCTTTTATTGTTCAAAAAACTGTTTAATGTGACATAGTCCCAAGTATTTGTATTTGTCTTTGTTTTCCTTTCCATTGGGGTCTAGTTCCCAAAACAAGGGCTGGAGAGATATTCCAGTGGGCAGAGCACGTGCCTTGCATGCAGCTGACCTGGATTCCATCTCCAGTAACCCTATATTGTCCCCCAAGCCCAGTCAGGTCCCTGAGAGCCAGGAGTAAACCCTGAACACAGCCTGTGTACCACACCCTTCCACCGCCCCCCAGAAAAGTTTACAAAACAACTCTAATGTAGATGTTCTAGAAATATATATGTATATATACACATATATGTGTATATATAGTATGTGTATGTATGTATGTATGTATGTATGTATGTATGTATGTATAATAGAAAGAGAGGTGTCAGAGAACAAAACCCAGGGCCTCATACACTGAAAGCATTCTTTCACTGAGCTATATCCTTAGCCCTCTATTTTATAGTTTCAGGTTTTAAATTCAGTTCAGTAATCCCTTTTGAGTCCACTTTTGTGTATGGAGTAGGGCATGGTCCAAGTTCATTCTTTGGCATGCAGCTATTGGTACTCCTCTCCCGATAGAAAGAAACAACACTACTTGTTGCCTAGGTGATTTTCTATACTTTGTTGTATGATTATAGCTCACTTGTAGTAGATTAAAGTGGATTTATTCTGAACTGTCAAATCTATTCAATTGATTTCTGTGTCTATTTTATTGCAATGCTATAGTTGTGTGTCTGTGTGTGTTTTTATAGGGACCACACCTGGTATTGCTCAGTGCTCTGGGCTACTCCCAAGAGAATTTGGCCTGGTGCCCGCTGGCAGACATCAGAAGGTGGTGCTCAGGGCCACTGGGCTATGGCCAGTGTGGCCAGGGAAAACCACAGAGTTTTAATTACTGTTGCTTTGTAGTATAGTTGTTGTTGCTTAATTTCAAGATACTTTATTTTGTTTTTGTTTTAGGGCTACACCTGGCAGTGCTCAGGGCTTACTCCTAGCCCTGCACTCAAGGATCATTCCTGGTGTGGTTCTAGGTAACATAGGGAGTGCTGGGGATTGAACCTGGGTTAGCTGCATGCAAGGCAAGTATCTTATCAGTTGTGTTATTGCTCCAGCCCTGTCTCCAGGTATTTTGGAAACTCTGTTTCATTTCCTTATTGATTCAGGGGTTATCAAGAAGCATATTGTTTAGTCTCAACTTGGAGAATTTTTCCTTTTCATGGTTGTTCTCTAATTCTTTGGTATTGTGACTAGAAAATTATAGTTGAAACACTTGATGTGATTTCAATTTTCATAAGTTTGTTGATAATTGTTTTTGTGTTCTAGCATATGATTTATCTTTGAGAATGTTCTATGTGCACTTGATAAAAATATAAGTTCATCTGTTTGGGGGTAAAATGTTCTATAAATGTCTAAGTACATCTGTTCTAGTTTGTCATTTAGGACTATTGCTTCCTTATTTATTCTCTACCTAGTTTATCTTTCCATGACTGTGAATGGGGTATGAAAAATTCCCTACAATTATTTGTATTGCTATCAATGTCACACTTCCTTTTTATTAATAGTTGTTTTCTATATAGGGTTCCCATTGTTTGGCACATATATATTAAAAAGTGCTGTGGGGGATGGAGAGATTACAGCAGGTAGGGTTTTTGCTTTGCATGTGCCCGACCTGGGTTGGACCCCTGGCATCCTGTATGGTATGCGGAGTACCATCAGGAGTAATTTCTGAGTGTAGAGCCAGGAGTAACTCCTAGGGAGCACTGCTAGGTGTGGCCCAAGAACCAAAAACTCAAAAAATAAAGAAGTACCATGATTTCTTGAACTAAGCCCTTACATGATGTCCCTCCATATTTTTTTGTTTTGGGGCCACACCTATCTGTGCTCAGGGCTTTCTCCTGGTTCAGTGCTCAAGGATCACTCCCAGAGGAGCTCAGAGGACTATATGGGGTGCTGGGGACCAACCCAGGTTGGCCGAGTACAAGGCAAGTGCTCTCTAAGCCCTCTTGCTGCATTTTTAAAGCTGGGATTCTAGTTTATCTGATGTATATGGCTCGACTTGCCTGCTTTCAGGTACCCTTTGCTTGTAGCTTTTTACAATTTCTTACAACTTACAACTTTTTATATCTTCTAGCTTTCTACTTTGAGCCAGTTTTTATTTGTTTTTTTTTCTTATTATTTTGTTTTTTGCTTTTTGGGTCACACCCAGCGATGCTCAGGGGTTACTCCTGGCTTTGCACTCAGGAACCACTCCTGGCGGTGCTTGGGGGACCATATGGAATGCCGGGGATCGAACCCGGGTCGGCTGAGTGCAAGGCAAACGCCCTATCCGCTGTGCTATTGCTCCGGCCCCTGAGCCTGTTTTTATAAGCTGAGTTTTCTTCAGGCAGTGAAAATTTTTATTTTTGCTTTTGATCTCTCCAGTCACTACACATATTTTAATGGGTGAATTCAGAAAGTTAACATTTATGGCAACTGTTAAAATAGAAATATTAATTGCATATTACTATATTGTGATATTTTCTTAGTTTGTCTTTATTCTTTTTGTTTTTCGATATTGTTCTCTTATTCAACATCTTCTTTTCATGTTGTTGAAAGTCCTTTTCCAATTTATTATGCTGCTTTTTTTTTTTCTTTTTGGGTCACACCCGGTGATGCACAGGAGTTACTCCTGGCTTTGCACTCAGGAATTACTCCTGGAGGTGCTCAGGGGACCATACGGGATGCTGGGATTTGAACCCGGGTCGACCCATGTGCAAGGCAAAGGCCCTACCCACTGTGCTATCACTCCCGCCCCTCTTTTGAATTTTTATTTAAGGGAAGGGAGAGGAAGCAGGGGAGCTCCCAGTGGGGGAGGGGTGTCGTGAAGAGGGATTCCCTATTGCACTGTTCTTCTGTAGACTTTTGTTTAAAGGTTGTTCTGAGGTTTATATGTGAGTTTCTAAACTCTGTCCTACTGGTAGATTGATTTTGAACTCATTTTATAGCTGTATGTGGTGTCAAGTTTCTAAATGGGGTTGCTTTCATTTGACTAAGGTACTTTTTATTTCTTGCAAGGCCGGCTAATGGTAATACATTGTTGTAATTTTGGTTTATCTCTAAGGCCCTTTGTCACTGCTCTAGCCCTAAGAGATAATCCAGAGAGTAGTGTGTTCTCAGTAGAAAACAACTATCCTTCAGTTCCTTTTTTTTTGTTTATTTTGGCCACACCCAGCTGTGTTTAGGGATCATTCCTGGCTCTGTGTTCAGGGATCACTCCTGCCAGGGCTCTAGGGACCATATATATGGGTGCTAGGGATGGAAGCTGGATTGGCCGTGTGCAGGCAAGCACCCCACCCACTATATTATTTCTCCAGCTCCTCCCTAAACACTTTAAATATATTGCTCTATTACCTTCTGTCTTGAAAGGTTTCCCTTGCAAGGATAATATACGAACCCTTTATATATGATTCCCCCCCCAACCAACCCAGATGCTTGTAGTATTTTGGAGGAGCAGGGGTCACACCTAGTCATACTCAGGGCTTACTCCTGTCTCTACACACAGGAATCACTCCTGGCAGTGCATGGGGGACCATATGGGATGCCAGGGATAGAACTTGGGTCGGCTGCATACAAGGCAAATGTATGTACCCACTGTACAATAGTACAGTCCCACATTTTTTTTTCTTTTTGGGTCACACCCAGCAATGCACAGGGGTTACTCCTGGCTCATGCACTCAGGAATTACTCCTGGCTGTGCTTGGGGGACCATGTGGGATGCTGGGAATTGAACCCGGGTCGGCCGCATGCAAGGCAAAGGTCCTACCTGCTGTGCTATTGCTCCAGCCCCTCACTATTTTGTTCTTATTCTTGGTTTTTAACCGCTTTTATTATGTCTCAGGATGTGTTTGTTTGGGCTTTTGCTTAGAACTATTAGAACTTTTTGTATTTGGCTGTTTAGTTTCTTCCCTAAGTCAAGAAAGTTCTTAAACGGGATGTGGGAGATCTCGGGATGGTGGGGGGTGGTACCGACGCCGCTCTCTGCCAGATGTGATAAGAGCGGCCACACATGTGTGGCCCCTCCATTGCTGAACGCCCAGGATCCCAGAGGCCATCTCACTACCTTCGGCACCAGCAGCTTCTTTCAGAAATGCCTCCAGACTGTGAACTAAGTCACAGCCCCATGCCGCCCCAGGAGGGGAAAGTTTTTCTCTCTCAGCTTTTCCTTGGTGAGGGGGCGGCGTGATGACCGCTATCTTATAAGGCCCACTAAACAGAGGTATGAGCTTGTAATGATGCAATTTTTGGCAGGAATTTCCCTGGACTTAGCTACTAAAATACAGAAATCCAAAACCGCGCGGCCGCGATAGCCGCAATAGACCTCATATCTCTTCATTCTCAGCAAGAGAAAAAAAATTATCAAATACTGCCTTTTCGGCGGGTTCAATTTTGGGGGTAAAATTCCAAATAATAATAGTGAGTTTTATGTTGAAATATTGAATGTAATCAAAGTAAAGTGAAAATTATCAGCTACACAGGTGGGGGGTGGGGGTGGGGTGGGAGGTATACTGGGGTTCTTGGTGGTGGAACATGGGCACTGGTGAAGGGATGGGTGTTTGAGCATTGTATCACTGAGACTTAAGCCTAAAAGCTTTGTAACTTTTCACATGGTGATTCAATAAAAATTTTTTTTTAAAAAAAGAAAGTTCTTAGTTTTCATTTCTTCAAATGCTGTTCTCACCCCTTTCTCTTATCTCCTTCTGGGACTCCTGTAATGAAGATATCATCCCTTCTGATGCTGCGCCATTGGGCTCTTACATCATTTTTATAATTTTTATCATAATATCATAATGATTACTTCTTATCACAGAGTGATAAGAAGTATCACTTCTTTCCCACTGCTCCATGATCCAGATCATTGACCTTTGTATTTACCAGCTACTTTGTATTTACCTCTGAGCCTCTTTGCTGTATTTTCAGTTCAGTTTTCTTTTGTTTAATTATTTTTGTTTGACACCATTTTCATGTGTTCTCTATCCCTGTAGCAATTCCCATCTGAATTTTTATTTTTGTATTTTGGCAAATTGTTGAAATAGTTTCTCTGAACATTTTCTTGGGAATTTGTTTTGTGCTATCATTTGTTTCATATTCTCTTCTCTTCATTCCAAAGTCATTCTTTGGAATGATTTCTTTCTTTCTTTCTTTCTTTCTTTCTTTCTTTCTTTCTTTCTTTCTTTCTTTCTTTCTTTCTTTCTTTTCTTTCTTTCTCTCTTTCTCTCTTTCTCTTTCTCTCTTTCTTGCTTTCTTGATTTCTTTCTTCTTTTTGGGTCACATCCAGTGATGCTCAGGGCTTACTCCTGGCTCTGCACTCAGGAATAACTTTTGTCTGTGCTTAGGGGACCGTATGGGATGCTGGGGATCGAACCTGGGTTGCCTGTGTGCAAGGCAAACGCCCTACCTGCTATACTATTGCTCCAGCCCCAGCCTATCAATTTCTGTGAGTTGAGGCAAACAGCTGTCTTTCTTGGTATATAGGCCTTCTATGAACGTCATGGGGCTAAGGCTGGAGAGAGAGCTCAGTGGGCTGAGCACATGTTTTGCACGCAGGAGACTCAGGTTCAATCCCCAATACTGAATGTTGTCACCCAGTACTATGAAAAGTGGCCTCCACCCCCAGGGCTGAGAGATAATACAGTGGGTAGGGTGCTTGCTTTGCACTTGGCCAACCCAGGTTTATACTATAGCATCCGTATAGTCCCTTGAGCACCACCAGGAGCGATCCCTGAGTGCAGAGCTGGGAGTAACCCCTGGGCATCACCGGGGGTGGCCCCCTAAATAATAAACTTTTAAAAAGTGACCAACCTGGGAATAACTCCTGAGCACCATACTGGGGTGTGGCTCCTAAAACAATAACAACATTGAAAAACAACAAAATGGGGCTGGAGCAATAGCACAGTGGGGAGGGCTTTTTCCTTGCATGCGGCTGACCCAGGTTTGATTCCCAGCATCCCATATGGTCCCCTGAGCACCAACAGGGGTAATTCCTGAGTGCAGAGCCAGGAGTGACTCCTGTGCATCGCTGGGTGTGACCCAAAAAACAAAACAAACAAACAAACAAACAATAACAACAACAACAAAAGATTATAGGGTGAGAAATATGGCTCAAAAGATAGAGCACATGCATAGTATGTGTGAAGCCCTAAATTTGCCTCCAGCATCATGTGCCCCTGACTCCAAGTACCACAGAGTGTGTCCTTCCCTTCCTCAAAATATCACAGGTTGCAGGGTATGGCCCTCGTTTGTTTCTCCAGGAAATCCCCTGACTTCTTTTGCTTTATACACAGCCACCTCCCTGGTGCCTGTTTGGGTGACTGGAGGTGTGGAGGCAGCGGGCGAGGGAAGGCTGCAGAGTCTATTCCAGCACGCCTCCGGCTGCTGTGTCTGATCCATTGGCACCTGTTCCTCCAGGAGCCTTGGGTTATCTCAGATCCCTCAGTGGGGGCCTCACCTCTGATGTGAAGGCTCTGCAGCCCCCCGTACCCCCCACTTTCAGAGGGGTGCACAGAGGTGGCAATGGGAGAGCTGCATTGAATCACTGAAGTTCCCACTGTTGTGGGGATAGGGCAGTGCTTCTCAGCACCTCCTGCTACGTGCTGCCCTGACAGATAGATGGCGCTCAGTTCTTCTGAGGTTGCAGCCAATGGGGTTGGGCGGGTGGCAATGTGGGGGGGGGGTCTCTTCTAAATAACTTCCGAGAAGCACCTGGGCACTTTAAACTCTGGCTCGAAGCAACAAGCACCCCAGGTGAAAGAAACTGCAGTGATGGCACGGGGTTTGGCATACACCCAGAGAATGACCTGGCTCTTGAGGGTCACACCCCACAGTGCTCAGGGGTTATTCCTGGTTCTGTGCTTAGGGGCTCATATATGGTGCCGGGCTAGATCCAGGATAGACCAGCTGCATGCATGCAAGGCAAATGCCATAGACCCGGCCTAAATCACTGTTATCACTGCTCTCCCGTTGCTCACTCGATTTGCTCAAGTGGGCACCAGTAATGTCTCTATTGTGAGACTTGTTACTTTTTTTTTTTGGCATATCGAATATGCCATGGGTAGCTTGCCAGGCTCTGCTGTGCGGGCGAGATACTGTCGGTAGTTTGCCAGGCTCTCCGAGAAGGGCGGAGGAATCGAATCTGGGCCCGCCGCGTGCAAGGCAAACGCCCTACCCGCTGTGCTATCGCTCCAGCCCAGACCCTGCCTAAATACCCTGCTTAAATCACTGCAGCCTACATAGCCTAGCATTTGACAAGAGCCCAGTGGAGCTCATTAAACTCCTACAAGCATCTACAAGCCCTCCCCAGAGACCCAAGTCAACGGCCTGTGCTAGAGGGTCACAGGTGTAAATTGCCAGTATTGATTGACAACGAGAGAAGGGCTGTATTAGTGGTCATAAAATTGTCTGGTGACTCTGGGTGTCCCAAACGGGGGTGGGGGGGAGTTTCCTACAGCTCATCCCCTCACGCTTTCTTGTTTCTGAGCCTCCGCCTTTGCCAGCATCTCTCTGCCCTCAATGAATCATTTTTCTGTCTTAACTCAATTGAGATGTGTCTCTATCACCTCCCAATGAACAAACGAACATCAATAGCCTCAGAACGATAGAGGTGAAGGCTGTTCAGACCCCATAAGTTGCCATCTCTACAACAATGAGAAATAGCGTAAGCAAAATAGAAGACAACAGATCGAAGTGGAATAAATTATTTATAACAAAACAATGGGCAAAAGAGTAAGGTCCAGAATATATCAGCAGTACCTTTAACTCATGAGGGGGAAAAATGATTTAAATGAAAATATGTGACTGTGTTAAAAAAAAAACGCTGCGTTAGAATTTTTCTTTAAGGTGGCTTGTAGAGGTCATATAGTTGGGTAGGGCACTTGCCTTGCAACGCCGGCCACACAGGTTTGATTGATCCCTCGCACCCCATAGGGTCTCCTGAGCCTGCCAGAAGTGATCTCTGAGTGTATAGCCAGGAGTAAGCTCTGAGCACTGCTGGGTATGGCCCAAAAAGGAAAGAGAAAATGATTAGATGTAAAATAGCACTCCTTTTTGGTTTATTTGTTTTTGGGGCACACCTGGTGGTGCTCAGGGCTAACTCCTGACTCTGCGTTCACTCCTGCTGGGCTCGGGGGACCATATAATGGCACTGGGGATCAACCTGGATTGTCTGCGTCCAAGACAAGTTCCCTACCCACTGTACTGTTTTTTTCAGCCCCTACATTTAACAATTCTTTAAGAAAAGAAAAGGATGGGGTGGGGAGAGGAGAATTGGTTCCAGTAGTTGAGAATAACAGCCAAAAAAGTAACATGCCTAAAAATGTAAAGATCCTGGGGCTTCAAGATTGCCAACAGCATCTCTTCACCTCGCTTTCTCTCCATTTTTTATTTCAGATTCTTTTTTGGAAAGTGGGGTGGGTGGGATGTTGGACCATATTTGGCCGTGCTCAGGGGTCAGTCCTGGTAGAACTTAGGGGACTATATGTGACACTGGGATCAAACCAGGGTTAGCTACAGGCTGGGCAAGCACCTTACTGAGCTACTGTTTCTCCAGCCTTAGACTATGTATGTGGAGGTTTCACAATCACCCAGGCTTTTCACATGCCGTAATATATTTTCCTGAGTCATTCGTTTAGTCTCACTGCACGTGTCTCTTGCCTTGCTGTGGCTGGCGTTTTCCATTCCCAGCACCCTATGCAGGACTCCAAGGACCATCAGGATGATCCTTGAACACAGAGCCAGGAGTAAGTCCTGAATACCATCGAGAGTGGCCCAAAAAAGAGACAAACAAAAAATTGGGATAGTGATAAAAAGAACATGAAAAGCAGTCCCGGGGGAGTCGGGGGGGGGGGGGGCGCAGAGAGATATTATAGCAGGTTAGGCTCTTGCCTTGCACATGGCAAACCCGGGTTTGATCCTTGGCATTCCATACGTCCTCTCAGCCCCACTGAGTGGTTCCTGAGTGCAAAAACAAACCGAACCAAACCACCCAAAACCCACCAAGCCCAACCCCAGCCCCAGCCCAATCAGCCAGAGTGCATATTGTGTCCATACAAGGCAGAAGTGGCAAGGGGCCAGAGCGATAGTACAGCAGGTAGGGCATTTGACTTTGCCTTGCACATGGTCCACGTGGGTTTGATCCCCAGCATCCCATATGGTCCCTAGAGCACCAGCAGGAGTAATTCCTAAGTGCAGAGCCAGGAGGAAACCCCTGATCCCTCAAAAATAAAAAAATGAAAAGACAAGTACTCTGTTTTGGTGACAACAAATTTTTTCTTTCTTTCTTCCTTCCTGTCTTCCTGTCTTCCTTCCTGTCTTCCTGTCATCCATCCTTCCTTCCTTCCTTCCTTCCTTCCTTCCTTCCTTCCTTCCTTCCTTCCTTCCTTCATCTTCCTTCCTTCCTTTCTTTCTTCCTTCTCCTTCCTTCCTTCCTTCCTTCCTTCCTTCCTTCCTTCCTTCCTTCCTTCCTTCCTTCCTTCCTGTCTTCCTGTCATCCATCCTTCCTTCCTTCCCCTTCCTTCCTTCCTTCCTTCCTTCCTTCCTTCCTTCCTTCCTTCCTTCCTTCCTTCCTTCCTTCCTTCCTTCCTTCCCCTTCCTTCCTTCCTTCCTTCCTTCCTTCCTTCCCCTTCCTTCCTTCCTTCCTTCCCTTTCCTTCCTTCCTTCCTTCCTTCCCTTTCCTTC